>NC_053045.1:12690000-13890000 GCF_003473485.1 Medicago truncatula
CCCTTTTGGTGTTTCCATTGAAATACCTATCAATGGTATTTTTCATAGAAATAGTATTTTTGCTTATTTCGATGATCCTCAATACAGAAGACAGAATTCAGGAATTACTAAATATAGAACTGTAGGAATTCATTCCGTTTTTCAAAAAGAAGATTTCATTGAGTATCGAGGAATCAAAGAATTAAAGCCAAAATACCAAATCAAAGTAGATCGATTTTTTTTTATTCCCGAAGAAGTGCATATTTTACCCGAATCTTCTTCCATAATGGTACGGAATAATAGTCTCGTTGGAATAGGAACACCAATCACTTTCAATATAAGAAGTCGAGTAGGCGGATTGGTCCGATTAGAAAAGAAAAAAAAAAAAATCGAATTAAAATTATTTTCTGGAAATATCCATTTTCCCGGAGAGAGGGATAAGATATCCCGACACAGTTCTATCTTGATACCACCCGGAACGGTAAAAAAAAAACGGAAGGAATCAAAAAAAATTAATAATTGGATCTATGTCCAATGGATCGCAACTACCAAGAAAAAGTATTTTGTTTTGGTTCGACCTGTAATTTTATATGAAATACCGGACAGTATCGATTTTATAAAACTTTTTCCCCAAGATCTATTCCAGGAAAGGGATAATCTGGAACTCAAAGTTGTCAATTATATTCTTTATGGAAATGGAAAATCCATTCGGGGAATTTCCGACACAAGGATTCAATTAGTTCGGACTTGTTTAGTCTTGAATTGGGATCAAGGCAAAAAAAGTCCTTCTATTGAGGAGGCCCCCTCTTCCTTTGTTGAAGTAAGTACAAACGGTTTGATTGAGTATTTTCTAAGAATTGACTTAGTAAAATCGAATACTGCATATATCAGAAAAAGAAATGACCCATCTGGTTTAGGATTGATCGCGGATAATGAATCGGATCGGATCAATATCAATCCATTTTTTTCCATTCATTACAAGGCAAAAATTAAAAAATCACTTAGCCAAAATCACGGAACTATTCGTATGTTGTTGAATAGAAATAAGGAATGCCGATCTTGGATAATTTTGTCATCATCTAATTGTTTTCAAATAAGACCATTCAACAATGTTAAATATCACAATGGGATAAAAAAAAATCCTAAAATTCCAATTAATAATAATAATTCATTAGGTCCTTTAGGAATAGCCCGTCAAGTTGGAAATTTTTATTCACTTTACCATTTAATAACTCATAATCAAATATCAATAATGAAAAATTTCCAACTTGACAAAATAACGGAAATTTTTCAAGTAATTAAATATTATTTAATGGACGAAAATGATAAAATTTTTAAACCCGATCTAGACAGTAATATCGTTTTGAATCCATTCCATTTGAATTGGTATTTTCTCCATCATTATTATTGTGAAAAAACGTTTACAATAATTAGTCTTGGACAATTTATTTGTGAAAATATATGTATAGCTAAAATGAAAAATGGACCACATCTAAAACTAAAATCGGGTCAAGTTATAACTGTTCAAATGGATTCTGTAATAATAAGATCGGCTAACCCATATTTGGCGACTCCAGAAGCAACCATTCATGGCCATTATGGAGAAATCCTTTATCAAGGAGATATTTTAGTTACATTCATATATGAAAAATCGAGATCCAGTGATATAACACAAGGTCTTCCAAAAGTGGAACAGATATTAGAAATACGTTCGATTGATTCAATATCGATGAATCTCGAAAAAAGAATTGATGCTTGGAATGAGTGTATAACAAGAATTCTCGGCATTCCTTGGGGATTCTTGATTGGTGCTGAGCTAACTATAGCGCAAAGTCGTATTTCTTTGGTTAATAAAATCCAAAAGGTTTATCGATCCCAGGGAGTACACATCCATAATAGACATATCGAAATTATTGTGCGTCAAATAACATCCAAAGTCTTGGTTTCAGAAGATGGAATGTCTAATGTATTTTTACCCGGTGAATTAATTGGATTATTGCGAGCAGAACGAACTGGGCGTGCCTTGGAAGAAGCAATTTGTTACCGAGCTTTATTATTGGGAATAACAAAAACATCTCTGAATACTCAAAGTTTCATATCCGAAGCGAGTTTTCAAGAAACTGCTAGAGTTTTAGCAAAAGCCGCTCTTCGGGGTCGTATTGATTGGTTGAAAGGTCTTAAAGAGAATGTTGTTTTAGGGGGAATGATACCCGTTGGTACCGGATTCAAAAGAATAATGCACCGTTCACGGTCAAGGCAATATAACAAAATTACCTTGAAAAAAAAAAAATTATTCGAAGTAGAAATTCGAAATCTTTTGTTCCATCACAGAAATTTATTTGATTCTTTTCATTTCAAATAATTTTCTCTGATACATTAGAACTATAGGATTGAATGCGCTTTTAGGAAGCATTCAATTCATCCCTTTAAATGCAGTCATTTGATTGGGTAATTTTGGTAATAAAGTATAATAAATAGAAAAAAATGAATGACCTGATTATATATTAACGGCCAATCGTCTAGAAAAGAGAAGGTTCCATCGGAACAATTATTTATTGCTATTTCAGGATACCTGGTCTCGTTTTTTTCACTTAAAAAAAAAACGTGTGGGGATAAATGACAAAAAGATATTGGAACATAACTTTTGAAGAGATGATGGAAGCTGGAGTTCATTTTGGCCATGATACTCGGAAATGGAATCCTCGAATGGCACCTTTTATATCGGCAAAGCGTAAAGGTATTCATATTACAAATCTTACTCGAACTGCTCGTTTTTTATCAGAAGTTTGTGATTTGGTTTTTGATGCAGCAAGCATAGGAAAACAATTCTTAATTGTTGGTACAAAAAAAAAGCAGCCTATTCAGTAAGACGGGCTGCAATAAGAGCTCGATGTCATTATGTTAATAAAAAATGGCTCGGAGGTATGTTAACGAATTGGTATACTACAGAAACGAGACTTCGTAAGTTCAGGGACTTGAGAACGGAGCAAAAGACAGGGAAACTGAACTCTCTTCCAAAAAGAGATGCCGCTATGTTCAAGAGACAATTATCTCATTTGGAAACATATCTGGGTGGCATAAAATATATGACAGGGTTACCCGATATAGTAATAATCCTTGATCAGCAAGAAGAATATACGGCTCTTCAAGAATGTATCACTTTGGGAATTCCAACGATTTGTTTAATCGATACAAATTGTGACCCAGATCTAGCAGATATTTCGATTCCAGCTAATGATGATGCTATAGCTTCAATCCGATTAATTCTTAACAAATTAGTTTTTGCAATTTGTGAGGGTCGTTCTAGCTATATACGAAATTTTTGATTAATAATAAGATAAAGAAATTGTTAGATTTGGTTGGGCGGTCGTAGATTTATGGAATCGGTTATTATAGCATTACAAAATTGTGCAAAAATAAATATTTTGTGATTAGTAGGTATTCAAAATAAAATAGAAAAGGAAATGAAAGTCAAATAAGGAAATGGTTGAATCAAAATAATTCCCTTTCAAGTTATATATATATATTTTTTTTAGAGGGCAGGGCAATATGAATGTTCTATTATGTTACATCAACACATTAATCTATGATATATCTGCTGTCGAAGTAGGTCAACATTTCTATTGGCAAATAGGGGATTTTCAAGTGCATGCTCAAGTACTTATTACCTCTTGGGTTGTAATTGCTATCTTATTAATTTCAACCATTCTAGTTGTTAGAAATCCGCAAACTATTCCAACGTCCGGTCAGAATTTCTTTGAATATGTCCTTGAATTCATCCGAGACGTGAGCAAAACTCAGATTGGAGAAGAATATGGTCCGTGGGTTCCGTTTATTGGAACTTTGTTCCTATTTATTTTTGTTTCGAATTGGTCAGGGGCTCTTTTGCCTTGGAAAATTATAAAGTTACCTCATGGAGAATTAGCTGCACCCACAAATGATATAAATACTACTGTTGCATTAGCTTTACTTACGTCAGTAGCCTATTTCTATGCGGGTATTTCAAAAAAAGGATTGGCTTATTTTGGTAAATACATCCAACCAACTCCAATCCTTTTACCGATTAACATCTTAGAAGATTTTACAAAACCCTTATCGCTTAGTTTTCGACTTTTCGGAAATATATTAGCTGATGAATTAGTAGTTGTTGTTCTTGTTTCGTTAGTACCTTTAGTAGTTCCTATACCAGTTATGTTTCTGGGATTATTTACAAGCGGTATTCAAGCTCTTATTTTTGCTACCTTAGCTGCGGCTTATATAGGTGAATCCATGGAAGGCCATCATTGATTAGTTATCAAAATAATCTTTTTTTGATCAATTTGTATTTTACTCCAATGAATATTATTTTGATTTATTATTTTGTTCATTCAATTAGAACTATAAACATATTCAACCTTTGTTATTAGTATATTAATTAATTAATTAAAATTCTTATTAGATGTCAAAATTGATTAGTATATTTAATATATTTAATGATTAGTATATTAATTATTAGTATATTATATTTAATTAATATTAGAAATATTAGATTGGGAACTATAATTTCGGATGATATCTACGTTGTTTACGACATGTGATTCAAAAAAAAAAGATGTTATATCGAACTACAAAATATTTCCGTTTCATTCATTCACATTTAATAATTGACAAAAGTTTATTTGATTTTCCTAAAATAAAATTCGAATATTTCCACAGTAATAATTTGGTCTTTCGAATTGATTTAGATTAATTCGATCCATATGGGATAATCCATATGGGATAATAATGAATAAAACAAAGGACAAAAAATAGGGTGAGGGGGTCGAACTAAGTGTATATAGAATCTAATCGTTATAAGACAACTCTTAGTTTTTTAGGGGTTTCCAAGAATGATTCTCGAATCCTATTGAATCTAAGGTATAACTAATTGGTTTACGGTATCGAACAAACACATGTATATGTCATAGTAGATATTCATTAGTTATATATGACTATCTAAATTCGTCCTGCTACTACTCTAAATTTAGGTATTGAATAACTCAAAAATGGAAATAAAGAAAAAGAAAGAACGAAGAATTAAAAGAATGGTTCAAAATTTAAGATAAGAACAAAAATTGTATGTATTCACAAAAAACTACATGGATAGAAACGAAAAAAAAAAAAATGAATATCGAAGTTATTTGGATAATTCAATAAAAATTATTCATGAATTAAACTTCGACTAGATAAATGAAGAATGAAATAATTAAGTCATAATTTCTTGGTTGATTATATTATTAACTATTTCTTTTCTTTATTTTATTTGGAATAGGAGAAACTTATCATGGATCCACTGATTTCTGCTGCTTCTGTTATCGCTGCTGGGTTGGCCGTCGGGCTTGCTTCTATTGGACCTGGAGTTGGTCAAGGTACAGCTGCAGGGCAAGCTGTAGAAGGGATTGCGCGACAACCGGAAGCAGAGGACAAAATAAGGGGTACTTTATTACTTAGTCTGGCTTTTATGGAAGCTTTAACTATTTATGGGCTGGTTGTAGCATTAGCACTTTTATTTGCCAATCCTTTTGTTTAATCTTTTAAACAAATAGAAAAAGAAAAATACATATTGTTTTTTCCGTGGACTTTCATTGCTGCTATTGCTTTATATATATATATATTCTTTCTATATAGATATTCCGATTTAACTCCTACAATTTATTCTTCATTTGGATTAACATATGGATTCGCCTTCTTCCGTCCCTTTATTTAGTCCAACGAGCGCCCCCTTTTTTAATTTAGAATTGAAAACAACTAGATATTTTGCAATTGACATAAGAACTAGTATCTACTTCTAAGAGGTATCATTCTTATGAGGAATCTTTCAATTGACTAACCAATTCAAAATATAGAATATATTTATTAATAAATATATTCTATATTCTCTAATAGATACAATAAAATTCTTATTCTATTCAGATTCTTATTAGTAATTCATATTAATTAATTATTAGTTAATTAATTATTATTATTAGTAAGAAATAAAAATATTATACAATAAACTTGAATTTAATATAAAAAAACGAATAAAAAAATCAAAAAACTGGGAATCGTAGAAACAAAATTAGTCTATCCATAAGAGGAGATGCGATCATATGAAAAATATAACCGATTCTTTTCTTTGCTTCATTTACTGGCCATCCGCCGGAAGTTTCGGGTTTGATACCGATATTTTAGCAACAAATCTAATAAATCTAAGTGTAGTGCTAGGTGTATTAATTTTTTTTGGAAAGGGAGTGTGTGCGAGTTGTTTATTTCAAAGAATAGATTGGATCCAACCAACTGCACTTTTTTCGTTATAACTAGAAAAACGTGCATGATCCGGCGAATGACTTCTTACTAAATAAACTAAAAAATAGTTAAGAACCATAGCATTTCGCGATTCATTGGTAAATCTACTTTGATTCTCTATCAACCAATAATTTTGGAGCATTACCATGGTTAAAGCTAACCAGTTTGAAGTTTAGACGCAATGTAGTATTCTTTCTACCACTATGTTAATACGGAAATTGTAATTTTTTCGATATAGAACACTCATGTCGATAAAATGACTTGAATTCTCTTTACGATGAAAAATAGGAAAAACAGGTGTTTTGTTTAACGCCTCCTTTTATACAATGCGGAATTGATGACCTACGTATAAATTAATCAGAATTCTTTGGATTTGAATAAAAAAAAAAAACAACTTTGCTGACAATTATTTGTTTGGTCAGAAGAGTCCTCCAAATATTTTAATCTTGTATTGGTAATCATTTTCAAGATTTTTAGAAATAGAGAAAAGAGGATAGGCTCATTCGATAATATAGGGAAATTTCCTATAAGGAATTGAGTGTGAGAGCCAAATGAATTGAAAGATTCATGTTTGGTTCGGGAAGAGATCATAGACATTTTGAACTAAATGCAAAGAGAATCTACTTTCATTAAGTGATTTATTAGATAATCGAAAACAGAGAATCTTGAGAACTATTCGAAATTCAGAAGAACTACGGGAAGCAGCCGTTGAACAGCTGGAGAAAGCCCGGGCCCGCTTAAGGAAAGTAGAAACGGAAGCGGATCGGTTTCGAGTGAATGGTTATTCCGAGATAGAACGAGAAAAATTGAATTTAATTAATTCAATTTATACAACTTTGGAACAATTCGAAAATTACAAAAACGAAACGATTCATTTTGAACAACAAAGGGCGATTAATCAAGTGCAACAGACGGTTTTACAACAAGCATTACAAGGAGCTCTGGGAACTCTGAATAGTTGCTTAAACAATGAGTTACATTTACGTACGATCGGTGCTAATATTGATATGTTTGGGGCGATGAAAGATAAAAATAACTGATTAGTCGTTCTACTAGAATATACAGTATAGGCATTATTTTTTTTTTTCCTTCGAAAAAGAATCAAATTCAAATTCAAATTAAGAAATATTCATGGTAACCATTCGTGCAGATGAAATTAGTAAAATTATCCGTGAACGTATTCAGCAATATAATACCGAAGTAAAAATTGTAAATACAGGTACTGTACTTCAAGTAGGCGACGGCATTGCTCGTATTTATGGTCTTGATGAAGTAATGGCAGGTGAATTAGTCGAATTTGAAGAGGGTACTGTAGGGATTGCTTTGAATTTGGAATCCAAAAATGTTGGTGTTGTATTAATGGGTGATGGTTTGCTGATACAAGAGGGAAGTTCGGTAAAAGCAACAGGAATAATTGCTCAGATACCGGTAAGTGAGGGTTATTTGGGTCGTGTTGTAAATGCCCTAGCTAAACCTATTGATGGTAGAGGAGAAATTTCAGCTTCGGAATCTCGGTTAATCGAATCTCCCGCTCCCGGTATTATTTCCAGACGTTCCGTGTATGAGCCTCTTCAAACGGGACTTATTGCTATTGATTCTATGATCCCTATAGGGCGTGGCCAGCGAGAATTAATTATTGGGGACAGACAAACAGGTAAAACAGCAGTAGCAACAGATACAATTCTCAATCAACAGGGACAAAATGTAATATGCGTTTATGTAGCTATTGGTCAAAAAGCATCTTCTGTGGCTCAAGTGGTAACTACTTTACAAGAAAGAGGGGCAATGGAGTACACTATTATAGTGGCTGAAACAGCAAATTCTCCAGCTACATTACAATACCTCGCACCTTATACAGGTGCAGCTCTGGCTGAATATTTTATGTACCGTGAACGTCACACTTTAATCATTTATGACGATCCCTCAAAACAAGCACAGGCTTATCGCCAAATGTCTCTTCTATTACGAAGACCACCAGGTCGCGAAGCGTATCCCGGAGATGTTTTTTATTTACATTCTCGTCTTTTGGAAAGAGCCGCTAAATTAAGTTCTCAGTTAGGTGAAGGAAGTATGACTGCTTTACCAATAGTTGAGACCCAATCAGGAGATGTTTCAGCTTATATTCCTACTAATGTAATTTCCATTACAGATGGCCAAATATTTTTATCTGCCGATCTATTCAATGCTGGAATCAGACCAGCTATTAATGTGGGTATTTCCGTTTCCAGAGTTGGATCGGCGGCTCAAATTAAAGCCATGAAACAGGTAGCTGGTAAATTAAAATTGGAATTGGCACAATTCGCAGAATTAGAAGCTTTTGCACAATTTGCTTCTGATCTCGATAAAGCTACGCAAAATCAATTGGCAAGAGGTCGACGATTGCGCGAGTTGCTTAAACAATCCCAATCAGCTCCTCTCACTGTGGAAGAACAGATAATAACTGTTTATACTGGAACGAATGGTTATCTTGATTCATTAGAAATTTATCTCGTACGGAAATTTCTCGTTGAGTTAAGGGCTTATTTAAAAACGAATAAACCTAAATTTAACGAAATCATATCTTCTACCAAGACATTCACTGGGGAAGCAGAAGCCCTTTTGAAGGAAGCTATTCAGGAACAGATGGAACTCTTTTTACTTCAGGAACAGGTAGAAAAAATTAATTAATAATTGATTAAAAATTTCATACCTTTATTATTTTTATTATTTTCATAATTAGTATCTTTTACTATTTTTTCTTTAATTTAAAAGAATTTTAGAATAATAAAGATAATAAATTCAGAATATATTTTTATAAAGATACGAATATAATTAATATAATATATAGGCAATTGCAATAAAATTGATATGGAAAAAATTTGCGTCCAATAGGATTTGAACCTATACCAAAGGTTTAGAAGACCTCTGTCCTATCCATTAGACAATGGACGCTTTTCTTTTTTCTTTTCCTTTTCACGAAATTTTCGTGAAAAGGAAAAGAAAAAAAATTCTAAGAATTCTAAAAAATACTCTTAAAAAAGACTCTATCTATGAGAATATGAGAGAGAATATGAGAGAGAATATGAGAATATATTTAGAATAATTATTCTAAATAGAATAAGACTAAATTGTTCTTTAAAAAAATGAACTCATTTAGATAAGAATAATGAATTCGATAATAGAAAAAAATAGATTCAAATAGAATATATAGAGAAATAGGATATAAGCGGGTAGCGGGAATCGAACCCGCATCGTTAGCTTGGAAGGCTAAGGGTTATAGTCGACGTTCATGAATGAACGTCTCTAATTCAAAACTGAACGTGAAACTTTTGTTTCATTCAGCTCCTTTACAGAATAATTTAAGAGATAGATGGAATACATGAAAAAAAAAAATGACCCATAACATCTATGTCAGCCTTTCGGTATGAATACATTTAAAACACGTTGCTTTTTAGATGATCCCTCTAGAAGAGGAGTATTAGAACAATCTGCTTTTTTCTAGTTACTTCGTTCTCTATTTCTATTTGAGAGAATCTTTAGGAAAAGAATAAAATTTCCGTCGAGCTTAATAAATATGTTGATGTTTCTAGTAAACTAAAAAAATCGTTTAATAGCTATTTTGCTTCAATTTCTCCTATACAAAACAAATAATAAAAAAAATGGAAGATTTAGTTACGATTGGAAACAAATTTTCTATATCATTCTCCCTGGATCCTTTACTCATATTCAAAAATTTGGATTCTAGATCCAATTGCAAAAACTTATGTTTCATAATTTTAGAATCAATTCTAATCTAAATTGTATACAAATTACGATAATGTATGTTATTCCTCGAATCGTTCGTTGAGAGGTATAAAGGATTAAATCCCTTTAAGTAAGAAATAAAGTTTTTGATCGTGATATGAATCACGCAAGGGACCCCTTAACTATTAAGGGATCTATAGAACGAATCGCACTTTTACCACTAAACTATACCCGCTACAATACAATTATTGTATATAAAAGGATCTTTTGTCGAACAAGGGAATACGTCCTAATTATGCAATAGGTGCATAATTTTACGATAATTAGAGTGTTGACGTGTTTCGTAAAGGGGCCCCCTAATGAAATTTAGAAAAGGGGGCGAATCTTATTTTTGGATTTTTTTTTTGCTGAAGGTATAAAAAATGAAATCAATAATTCTCTCTTTATTTCTATTTATTTATAGATAATAAATAGAAAAAAAAAAGACAGAAAAGATATATCAAATGACTATCAATCAATAAGATATAAAGAGGGCTTTTTTCGAGCCCTACTTTTTGTTCTTTTTGTTTATGCGATGTATCATAAGCATAATAATTCTTTTTTTTGAATTGGGGAGAGATGGCTGAGTGGACTAAAGCGGCGGATTGCTAATCCGTTGTATGAATTTTTGTACCGAGGGTTCGAATCCCTCTCTTTCCGTTTATTGATGATTTGGTATTTTTTTCTTTTGAAATTATGGAGTTTCTTTTTTTTTCTTCCCTCTTTGTTTAATTTTTTTTACTAGTTAAAGATGTAAAATAGATAAAAAAACAAAAAATATTTCAAAATCCAGCACAAGTAAGCAAAACAAAAAAGATTTTCTTATTCTTCACGTCCAGGATTACGTCCTGGATCATTAGATAGGAATCCGAAGATGAAAAGAGAAACAAAGAATATCACTATCGTGTAAACAAATAGTTTTAGAGTAAGCATTACAAAATCTCCAAGATAATAAAAAAAAAACGCCAGAGAAAGAGAATAGATTCTCTTCTATTTCATATTATGTTTCCTTTGATACTAAGTTTATAAAAAATGAAGTAATTTCAAAAAAAAAACTTAGGAAATTTTTATGTAGTAAGAATTGAGTCTTTATATTACCAAAATTTTTTTCATATCCACAATTCAAGATCTAGGTATTGGTGGTGGACTCCAATCGAATAATAGAATTTTCATTTTTTAATGGAAAAAACAGAAATGATGAGATGGTCCAGATTTTTATTGTCTATCCAAAAATTTAAATATTTGGAATCAAGGATTTACGCCGTAAAACTTATCTGATCTTTAAAAATGTTATCATTTTTATTTTCGAATCTTAATAATTTTTTTCGGACATTATTCAAATTAAAGATCTTATCGAAAACTTACAGCAGCTTGCCAAACAAAAGCTAAGAGAAAAAAGAGTAAGGGTATTACTGGCATAAAATCTACAATTGGATTCAAAAAAGCGTAGGCTTCAGGTAATTTTGCCAAGAAAAAACTACTTGAATAAAGGGCAGAGTTAATACAAATACAGACCAAGCTAAAGATATTAAGCATAACAAAAATGTTGTTCTTTAAGAAAATAAATTGTATTTTTGCTTTTTTTGAATTCTCATTTTTATTGTATTTTTTTATATTATGTTATTATTATATATATGATATGATTTATTATATATATAATTTTATAGAATTTGATTTATTATTATCATTTTTATTTATTATACTCTTATATTAAAATATATTAAAATGAAATAGAAAAGAAAAAATCAATTTTGATTTCTAAATATATATAGAAATAATTTGAAAAGAAAAAATGGAAAATAATGGAATATAAATAAGTCAACTATTGAATTGATATTTATAGATAGGAATATTACTAAATCAGTAAAAAAACTAAAAAAATGAATCAACTAAGATCATACCCCCAATCCCTTATTTCATTTTAACTTATCCAGTTCAAAACAGTTTCATTCTGAAATCCAAAATCGAAGAAATCATATATTCATACAATATCTTAATTGAATTCTATGTAATGATCAATAAATTCAGTTTAATTCGATATTTATGCATATCCAAATTCTAGTAACAGTTTAATTTATTCTATAGAATAAATTTAGAACTGGAATTGACGAACAACCCATAATAGTATTTAGTAATGTCGAATCCTAAATGGGGCGTGGCCAAGCGGTAAGGCGACGGGTTTTGGTCCCGTTATTCGAAGGTTCGAATCCTTCCGTCCCAGGTCATGGATATTCATGACATATCCTTAGAATATAAGAATATGTCATGTATATTCATGATATATCCTTAGAATATAAGGATATAGTAACCGGAAAAAGTATATCGGAATAAATATTACCTTTTTTTTTTTCTTAAAGAAATTCATTTTTTAGATTTACAAACTATGAAAATAGAATATTCAATTTATTGATAGAATATCGACTTAATTTTTAGATTACAAATAGTTATAAATTTAAATACTTACTCTATTATTACTGATTTATAAAAAAAAGTGGATTTATAGGTAAAACTTAAATGACTATTCATCTATTGTATTTTCATGTAAATAGGAGGAAAAAGTTCTATGGAAAAGTGGTGGTTCAATTCAATGATGTTTAATAGGGGTTTAGAATACAGGTGTGGTTTAAGTAAATCAATAGACAGTTTTGGTCCTATTGAAAATAACAGTGTAAATGAAGACCCATCTATTTTAACTGATATGGATAATATTATTTTAATTGATATGGATAATACTATTCATGTAGATGTCAGGGTTGTAAAAACAATAGTGAGAATTCTAGTTATAGACATGAACATACCGAATTTACTATCTGATAAAACTTTTTTAGTTAGCGATAGTAATAGTTATTTCATATATGATTGGAATAATATCATTAATAGTTGTATTGAAGGTTATATGCTTTCTGAAATCGGTATTGATAGTTCCATTATACATAATATCATTGAGAATAACAATGAGAATAATCCGCAGGAGGAGGATAAAAATGAAAAATTACACAAGTCCAGTTATAGATTTGATTACAGATTTGATTACAGATTTGATGTTAGATTTGAAGTCAGATTTGAAACTGATAGTGATAAAGAAAAGGATAGTGGCAATGATGATGATAAGCTCCAAAAGGCTAGTGACATTTTAGAACCTGTAAATTACAGTGCTGAAAATTACAGTGATAGCGACAATGATAGCGACGATAATGATCCTGATGATGATTATGATACGCTCCAAAAGGGTACTGACACTTTAGAACCGGAAAATGACAATGATACTGATGATTATGATAAGATCCAAAGGGCTCATTACATTTTAGAACCGGAAAATGACAGTGATACTGAGCCTGATGATGAGCCTGATTATGAGCCTGATGATGAGCCTGATGATGAGCCTGATGATGATGATAAGCTCCAAAAGGCTAGTGACATTTTAGAACCGGAAAATCCTAGTGATAGTGAGAAGGTCCAAAATAGTAGTGAAATCGAGAGTACTGGTATAATGGAAAATCCTAGTGATAGTGAGAAGGTCCAAAATAGTAGTGAAATCGAGAGTACTGGTATAATGGAAAATCCTAGTGATAGTGAGAAGGTCCAAAATAGTAGTGAAATCGAGAGTACTGGTATAATAAGAAAAGATTTTTCGCATTTGTGGGTTGCCTGCGACAGTTGTTATGGAAACAATTATAAGAGATTTTTTAAATCAAAAATGAATATTTGTGAATACTGTGGATGTCATTTGAAAATGAGCAGTTCAGATCGAATCGAACTTTTGATTGATCCAGGTACTTGGAATCCTATGGATGAAGACATGTTCCCTGTGGATCCCATTGAATTTAATTCGGAAGACGAACCTTCTGAAAAAGGTTTGGAAGACGAAGACGAACCTTCTGAAAATAGTTTGGAAGACGAACCTTCTGAAAATAGTTTGGAAGACGAAGACGAACCTTCTGAAAATAGTTTGGAAGACGAACCTTCTGAAAAAGGTTTGGAAGACGAAGACGAACCTTCTGAAAAAGGTTTGGAAGACGAAGACGAACCTTCTGAAAAAGGTTTGGAAGACGAAGACGAACCTTCTGAAAATAGTTTGGAAGACGAAGACGAACCTTCTGAAAATGATGATTATCAAAATCGTCTTGATTCTTATCAAGACAGAACCGGATTACTGGATGCGGTTCAAACAGGCACAGGTCAAGTAAATGGTATTCCTGTAGCAATAGGTATTATGGATTTTGAGTTTATGGGAGGTAGTATGGGATCCGTAGTGGGTGAGAAAATCACTCGGTTGATTGAATATGCTACCAATCAACGTTTACCTCTTATTATAGTATGTGCGTCTGGAGGAGCGCGTATGCAAGAAGGAAGTTTGAGCTTAATGCAAATGGCTAAAATTTCTGCTTCTTTATATAATTATCAAATCAATCAAAAGTTATTCTATGTACCGATACTTACATCTCCTACTACTGGTGGGGTAACAGCTAGTTTTGGAATGTTGGGGGATATCATTCTTGCCGAACCCGATGCTTACATAGCATTTGCAGGTAAAAGAGTAATTGAAGAAACGTTGAAGATCGAAGTGCCCGAAGGTATACAATCGGCTGAATTTTTATTCGAAAAGGGTGCATTTGATTCACTCGTACCACGTAATTATTTAAAAGAGGTTTTAAGTGAGTTATTGCATTTCCATGGTTTCTTTCCTTTGACTCAAACTGAAAACTAATTCAGACTCTAATTTGATTTTTGTATAATAAATTATTATTATACAAAAATCAAATTAGAACACACAGTAATAAGATAAGAATAGAAATAATAAAAATAAAAACATTTATTATCATACACATGTTTCTTGTAGAAATAGAGGGCAAAATAAATCCAGTTATTTCGTTCTACACTCTTTATTTTTAATAAAAATTTATTATTTTTAGATTTTTCCTTTTGATTCTTAATAAATCTTATTCATTTTTTTCTTTGATTATGTATTTATTATATTATATACTTAATTATGTATACTCCGTATATAATAGATATATCTATCTATTCATCTCTATTCATTTAGATATACTTAGTATAAGTCTATATGAATTCTAGTGATTATAGACTATCTTTAATATAAGAAAAATCAAAATATATATTATTAATATAACAATCAACAAAAAATAACATAACAGGTACAAATACGAAATTGAGGTACCCCATTTTATGATAAACTTACCTTCCCTTTTTGTTCCTTTAGTGGGCCTAGTATTTCCGGCAGTTGCAATGGCTTCTTTATTTCTTCATGTTCAAAAAAACAAGATTTTTTAGATACGGGCAAAAGTACTACTATTAATATTACCTTAATAAGATAAGGAGGATTTAATATAACAACAAAAATATTAATATAACAATAAAAAAAAAAAAAATAACAGGTACAAATATGAAATTGAGGTACCCATTTTATGATAAACGTTTATGTGTTTTTAGTGGGCCTTGTCTTAATTGTAATGTCTGCTTTATTGGTTAATGTTCCAAAATTTATTAGTTGGGGATCAGAAAAACATGGTTGTCGTTCACAAGACGCATGGCTTGACATTGTACCGGGGTCCCGAAAACCAATCAATTTCTTCTGGGCTTCTTTCACTCTTTTAGGTTCATTAGGGGTGTTATATCTTTCAGTTTCCAGTTATTATGGTAGACATTTTTTCTCTTTGATTTCATCTGAATTTGTAGTTCCTTTTTTGCCACAAGGGGTCACCCTGACTTTCTATGGAATCGCAGGTCTCTTTCTAAGTTTACATTGGTGGCTTCTAATTTTTTGGAATGTGGGGAGTGGTTATAATTTTTTCGATAAAAAAAAGAGAATGGTGTGTTTTTTTCGTTACGGATTTCCTGGAACATATCGTCGTATTTTTCTCCGAGTTCGTATGGAAGATATTCAGTCCCTCATACTACAAGCTAACCCTAACCCAGAACCCAGTAGTGGTGTCCTTTATATGCAAACACGAGAACAAGGGACCATTCCTTTGACTCCTGTTGATGATTATTATGATAGGACTCCACGCAACGTTATACAAAAAGCTTGGGACTTGTCCAGATTCTTGAGTGTACCAATGGAAATCGTTCCATATTCTTGAGTCTACCAATGGAAATCGTTGTATCAAAAAAATAAATGCTTTCTCTAAGAAAGCATTTATTTTTTGATTTCTGTATTATTTTGTATTCTTTAATTTCCAAATTAAAGGAAAAAACAAATTTCTGAATTACAAATAAAAAAAGAGAGAATCGATTCTCAATTTATATTCAAAAAATTAGAAATTGATACATAGGCTAGGCTCTATTACTTGTATTTACTTGTAATAGAACTTATGCTTGATAGAAAAATTATTATAGTATTCTATATAGTTGACAAATGAGATGAAACTGAGTTCATTAAAGACGAAAAATGGCAAAAAAAAAGCATTCATTCCCCTTCTATGTCTTACATCTATAGTCTTTTTGCCCTGGTGCATCTCTTTTACATTTAAGAAAAGTCTGGAATCTTGGATTACTAATTGGTGGAATACGAAACAATCCGAAATTTTCTTGAATATTATTCAAGAAAAAACGATTTTAAAGAAATTGATAGAGTTCGAGGAACTGTTCCTCTTGGATGAAATGCTAAAGGAATATCCGGAAACACATTTTCAAAATCTTCGTATGGAAATCTACAAAGAAACCATCCAATTGATCGAGACGAACAACCAAGACCGTATCCATACGATTTTACATTTCTGTACAAATATAATATGTTTCCTTATTCTAAGTGGTTATTCTATTAGGGGTAATCAAGAACTCATTATTCTTAACTCTTGGGTTCAAGAATTTCTATATAACTTAAGTGATACAATAAAAGCTTTTTCGATCCTTTTATTAACTGATTTATGTATAGGATTCCATTCAACTCATGGTTGGGAACTAATCATTGGGTCTGTCTATAAAGATTTTGGATTTACTCAGAATAATCAAATTATATCTGGTCTTGTTTCCACTTTTCCAGTCATTTTAGATACAATTTTAAAATACTGGATTTTCCGTTATTTAAATCGTGTATCTCCGTCACTTGTAGTGATTTATCATTCAATGAATGACTGAAAAAACGATCCACTGATCCAATTAGAAAATTTGTTTTTTTGTATCTAAACATTAAAAAATTGACTTATTCTTTTTCGTTCTACTCGTATTCTTCCTATATTCTAGGAAAATCATTTGAGTAAATAGCAGAATAATGGATAGGGAACTATGCCAGTAACCTACCTAATCTTATTGTAGAAATTTTCAGGATGAATGATTGGACCATGCAAACTAGAAATGCTTTTTCTTGGATAAAGGAAGAGATTACCCGATCCATTTCCGTATTGCTCATGATATATATAATAACTCGAGCACCCATTTCAAATGCATATCCCATTTTTGCTCAACAGGGTTATGAAAATCCGAGAGAAGCTACCGGGCGGATTGTATGTGCTAATTGCCATTTAGCTAATAAGCCTGTAGATATTGAGGTTCCACAAGCGGTACTTCCCGATACTGTATTTGAAGCAGTTGTTCGAATTCCTTATGATATGCAAGTTAAACAAGTTCTTGCTAATGGTAAAAAAGGGGCTTTGAATGTAGGTGCTGTTCTTATTTTACCAGAGGGTTTTGAATTGGCCCCTCCTGATCGTATTTCGCCCGAGATTAAAGAAAAGATAGGTAATTTGTCTTTTCAAAGCTATCGTCCCACAAAAAAAAATATTCTTGTGGTAGGCCCCGTTCCTGGGAAGAAATATAGTGAAATTACCTTTCCTATTCTTTCTCCAGATCCCGCTACTAAGAGAGATGTTCACTTCTTAAAATATCCTATATATGTAGGCGGGAATAGGGGAAGGGGTCAGATTTATCCCGACGGGAGCAAGAGTAATAATAATGTTTATAATGCTACAGCAACAGGTATAGTAAATAAAATTATACGAAAAGAAAAAGGTGGATACGAAATAACGATAGTGGATGCATCGGATGGACGTGAAGTGATTGATATTATACCGCCAGGACCAGAACTTCTTGTTTCAGAAGGTGAATCTATGAAACTTGATCAACCATTAACGAGTAATCCTAATGTGGGTGGATTTGGTCAGGGGGATGCAGAAATAGTGCTTCAAGATCCGTTACGTGTACAAGGTCTGTTGTTCTTCTTGGCATCTATTATTTTGGCACAAATCTTTTTGGTTCTTAAAAAGAAACAATTTGAAAAGGTTCAATTGTCCGAAATGAATTTTTAGGTATGTGGATTTATCAATCTATTAAGCTGGTAATAAAGAACTACATTTTTGTTGATAAATTATGGAAAGACCTTTTGGTTTTTCTAGTTTTTTTCTCCTCTATTTAAAGAATTCCTTGTACCGTAGAACTAGTCAGTCATAGTATGTATATTGTGAAGAAGAGTATTTTACTTTGGTTCTTGTCTTTTTTTTTCAACTCTACAATTAATTCGAACATATGATTATGTAGCTGTTTTCACATTTCAATGCGCTAGAATAGAAATCTATTAATCCTTTTCTATTGTAATAGAATTAAATTCCACTCGATACTAAACCTAAAAAAAAAATAGGCAAAGAATATTCTATTAAGTAAAGTAGAAATAGGGAAAACAGGATTCTAGGATGGATAATTTGTCTTTTCCTAGAGTCCCATTCCTTATTGTTTATTGTTTATATCGAAATAGATACGTAGTGAAATAATGGACAAACAAAAAAGATCGCGAATTTAATTCACTAAATAAACTTCCTTAATTAACTTAAAAAAAAAATAATAATTAAATCATAATTCTATATTATTACAGAATAAAATCTATTTAGAGTAAGATTCTGTTAGTATAGTATCAAAAAGGTTCGGTTCTACAGAATATTTGACCGCTAGAAAATAGATTCTAGAATTAAGAATTCTTGCAAAATAAAATTTGTAGAATACAATATGATTGCGCCACCCAGAATAATTAAATCAAGTAATTTCTTCTTTCTTTTACTTTTCGTTCAACTTTAAAGCAAAAGTATCGACAGATATTATCCAAAAAAAAAAAAAAATGTTTTGAACGAATTAATGAAGTTTATTTTTCAAAAACATTATAAAAAAAATGGAGTTTTTTGAAACATACCAAAAAGTTATCTATTGAATCCCTTACAAAAAGATTCTGATTAGGAAGAACTCAACAGGACCCCCTCGAATTCATCAAAGAAAGAGTGGATCCCCGTTGAGTTCTTATGCTTTCATTTCAAAAACTTAATTCATCCTAGTCTAGTATTACAGGGATGATCCCAATCCGGAATATGAACCATAAAAGAAAATACCAACTAAACCGATCACGACAATACCTGTTACAGTACCTATTATCCAAAGAGGAATCCTTCCGGTAGTATCGGCCATTTATCCCACTTTCCTCCACATTTGATCAAGTAGTCAGTCATGCTAGAGACCTAAACAGTCATAGATAATTATCAAATGATATCCTTCCGAATGGGATAAGAGAATTCCTAATATATATATTCCCTTTTCGTCTATTAATTGAAGAAATAATTTGAAAATAAAACAGCAAGTACAAAAATGAGTAATAAACCCCAGTAGAGACTGGTACGATTCAATTCAACATTTTGTTCATTTGGGTTTGATTGTGTCGTAGCTCTATAATTCGGATTAGGTTTATCGTTGGATGAACTGCATTGCTGATATTGATCCCAAAAAAAAAACGGTGGTACCGCTAGTCCGTGAACAGCCAACCATCGTACTGTAAAAATGGGATAGGTCCTATCTATGGTCATTGGAGCCTCCTAAAAAGATCTACTAAATTCATCGAGTTGTTCCAAAGAATCAAAACGGCCAGTTATTAATGGAATTCCTTGTCGGCTTTCTGTAAAATACTCGTTTGGACGGGGACTTCCAAATACATCGTAAGCTAAACCCGTGCTGACAAATAACCAACCCGCAATGAATAGGGAGGGTATAGTAATGCTATGAATAATCCAGTATCGAATACTGGTAATAATATCAGCAAAAGAACGTTCTCCTGTGCTTCCAGACATGCCGAGCTCCACATATTCTTATACAGTCAAAGGGGATCGATTCCATAAAAGATGAGATTAGTAAATAGAAATTTACTGAAATGCAATCTTTGTTAGATCGTCAATTTTGTACCAAGGGTCTCTTTCGAGTATACCGAATCAGTATAGCTATCCTTCTTCTAACACAGCAACGAAATTTCACAATCAGTGGCGAGATCAAGTACTATAAAATTAAATTTATTTCTTTATTTCATTTTCAAGAATTGAATTAATTAGTCGTCCAGTAAAAGGATAGAGCTTTTTATTAATTATTAAAATAAAAAAATGAAAATATTTTCATTCGATTAGTTTACTCAACTCATGAGTTGATCAATAAATCTGTTGATTTGGAATCACAGGATGGGTAGATGTCACAGATGATGAATTGATTTCGTACCTATGTAACTAGATTTTTATTTTTGTTTGTCCGTAATAATTGATTCATGAATCAATTATTTTCAATTGTATCTTTCAAGTGGTATTTTTGGTTATTTTCCTATTTTTATCTCAAAACTAAATGGAAACTTAGGAAAGTGCTTTATAAACATATGTATAAAAAGAACATATTTCATCTAGTTTCCTTATGCCCACTATAACCAGTTATTTCGTTTTCTACTAGCAGTTTTAACAATAACCGCGGGTCTTTTTATTAGTCTGAATAAGATACGACTTATTTGATTTGAAATTTTGAGATGAATTGTAAATTTTTGAATTTTTTAGATATTCTATAGTTCCTTATCATGTCAATTGCCAATTCTTGGTCATTGAGATTCACGGTCAATACAGATTCCTATTTAAGGATAGATATTACCCCCACTTTTTTTCCTTTCAACCAAACTCAAATGATTGAAGTTTCTCTATTTGGAATCGTGTTAGGTCTAATTCCTATTACTTTGGCTGGATTATTTGTAACGGCATATTTACAATACCGACGTGGTGATCAGTTGATATTTGATTTAATTAACATCTCGCTTGTTTATTGACCTGCCATTTCTTTGTTTTAATACTAATTCACAGTAGATCAAATTAAAACTTTTGATTAGACTGTTATCCCATTATTTAATATTTAAGATTTAAGTGTCATTCTCAATCTAAGAAGAATCGGGGGGAATCACGCTCTGTAGGATTTGAACCTACGACATCGGGTTTTGGAGACCCGCGTTCTACCGAACTGAACTAAGAGCGCTTTCTTTTCATAAATAATTTTTTGTGATGGCAATAGATCTTGCATGCATACATACTCAATATGAATAGTTCTCCATATTGAGTATGTATCAATTTGAATCGGTCGCAATTGATCTATTGTTACTGCTGATACGATAACTACTAGTTAGGGATAGGGATGACAGGATTTGAACCTGTGACATTTTGTACCCAAAACAAACGCGCTACCAAGCTGCGCTACATCCCTTTACATCGGTTTCCATTGTCATTGTAAAGACTTTTTGTCTTGTTTTCCACATTTTTCCATTATATATATATATAGAATATATCCTGTCATTTATTTTTTTTACTTTATTATATCGTATAAATAAGATATCGATGAATAGATAGGATATATAATATAAATATTTACAATATAAAGAGTATAATAATAATAACAAGAACATAAAGAGTATAATATATATAAATAAATATAATAGCATTAAAATAATAGAATTAAAATATAATAAAAAATATAAAAATTTAAAATATTCTTTTAATAGAATGTATAATTATTGATCATATTCCTAATATGTAATTCTGTATTATTATGTATTACAAATTACAAGAAAAAAAACGAAGGAGGATTTGAAATGCGAGATCTAAAAACATATCTCTCTGTGGCACCGGTGGCAAGTACTCTATGGTTCGCGGTTCTAGCAGGTCTCTTGATAGAAATCAATCGTTATTCCCGATGCATTGACATTCCCCTTTTTTGATTCTAGTTATTGGCACGGGAAAGGGGTGACAAAGATTAGAATCCAATAAAATATCTGTGAATAAATCCCTCTTCGTTCGTTTTTTTTTTTTTTCTAATTAGACTAGAATAAGTTCGAAAAAAAAAAAAAGAGCAAATTAATTTAAGAAAGGTGGATTTGGCCTCCGTGAAATTAGGAGTTTTTCCCAGGTTTCAATGGAATTGAAGTATTAATTCAATTCCATTGCTATTAAATTAATAATAGAGTGAGACCCTAAATGGAATTGTAATAGAATACTTGGGCGGGTCAATAATATCATACAAGATATTTAAATGAAAAATGAAATACTGTACTGTGATTCGAAATATAGTTCTAAATCATTGTATTACTAAATTATTACTGTACTATATAAAATGAATTGGAACAAAATCTTTAATAATTTGATTTTGAATTATCAACTTATACTTTTTTCGTTCCTTTTTTCTTCTTCGCTTCGAATCTTAAAATAGAAGAGTTAAGTGAATCAAAAAAACCAAAGGAGTTCATGCCAAGGTAAAATATACGAATAACTTTATTTGAATGTAGCAGTTGATAAAAAGAGTTAATAAGAATCTAGGGTATTTCTAGATATATTACTCAAAAGAATCGACACAATACACCCAATCGATTGGAATTGAGAAAATTCTGTCCCTTTGTTGCAAACATACGATTCACGTCGAGATAAAGAAATAGAGAAAATGGATTGCTTGTGTGTCACCCTTAGAGTAAATTCTAGAAATTAATTCTATAAATTATATATAACAACCTATAAATAGCATATATTTCCTTATATAACAAATAGAAATATATATTAAAAAAAAAATAAGAATATAAATAAAACAAATCCTTTTTTTTATAAGAAATGGGATTTTCGGTATAGGAATAAACAAACCATGGATAAATCTAAATCTAAGCGACTCTTTCTTAAATCTAAGCAATCTTTTCGTAGGAGTTTGTCCCCGATCCAATCGGGGGATCGAATTGATTATAAAAACATGAGTTTACTTTATCGATTTATTAGTCGCCAAGGAAAAATATTATCTAGACGCGTGAATAGATCAACCTTAAAACAACAACGATTAATTACGATTGCTATAAAACAAGCTCGTATTTTATCTTTGTTACCTTTTGTTAGTTTTAATTCGTTAACGTTACCTAATGGAAAAAAAAATATGAAAAAAAAAATATGAAAAAAAAAAATATGAAAAAAGCGAGTCGATCGCTAGAACTCCTACTACTGTTCTAAAAAATCGAAAAAAAATAAATAAATAGAGTTACTCTTCAAGTAAATTTCATTTTGAATCGAAACTCAAATTCAATGCAGATTTATATTTATTTTTTTTTTTCGAAAAATACGACAATCCTATTGAGGATGTTGCGTTGTAAGAAAAAATAATAGTGAAGAAGAATAATTTTTTGAGCTGGTTGTTTATTATTTGATAACTTATCATATGAATTCTATTTATCATACAAATCTCTTTATTCTACCACCTTCCCGAGTTGAGTCTCCGGGAATTTTATTAGTTATATCTCCTTGCAATCATAAAAAGACAATTCCCTTTTAATATAGCTATTTGTGCAACTATTTTACGATTAAGAAGCAATTGACTCTTGTACAGATTATAAATTAATTTACTATAAATACAGTATACTTTGTTTTTATTTGGCAATTATTGCGTTTATTCGACTGATCCACAAACTGCGAAAATCCCTTTTTTTCCTATCTCTATCCCGATGAGCCGAAACCAAAGCTTTTATTTTCTGTTGCGAAATAGTTCGAATAAGTTTTGAATGAGCTCCGCGAAAGCTTGATGTAAATAAACTCATTTTTGTCCTCCGTTTTCGAGCGATAGATCCTCGTTAACTCTGTCATTGAATAAGTGAGACTTGATGAATAACTATTTCTTTTTTCTTTCGGTTATTCTTTTATCCTTACCTAGTCTATTAATAACAAAATGGATTTTTCCAATGTATAAAATAAAAATTCCAATGGCTTTTGCTGCTATAACCTTCCCAACCACGATTTTTTTTTCTAAGTATTTAACCTCTTAATAAGAAATTCTATTGATACTAGGTATTCAAAAAAGCATAGTTAATTTAATAGAAATAGACAAAGAAATGGTGGGTTCCATCGTTTCTATGATTACTTGTTAAACGGTAAGGTCCTCTCTATACACCGGAGCCCCTTCTTTCATTGAATCCTCATTCAATCAATGTTATTGTGAACTTGTACAGTTCACACTTATGGGCTCTACCCATGAAATATCTAGTAATAGGTCTTTCACAACAAAATCTAGCTATACAGTAACGGTATTTAAGTATGAAGATTAGCTGGGTAGTTGACCCTCTTAGTCCGTTATTGCAAAATTTAGGGCACAATTTTTTATTTAAAATTGGATTTTTCCCGCTTAATGGATAACTATTTGTTACCAATGGGAAAGTATTTTTCATCTTAAATTACAAATTAAGGTGATTCGGTTTGCACCAATCGAAACCATAAATTTTATACACAATAGAATTCTATATAGAATTCTTATTAATAGACTAGATTTTTCTATTTTAGTCTATGATCTAAACGAGTCGCACATACACCCTAGTACATGTTCCTCGGCGCTGAGGGCATCCCCGAAGAGCGGAGATTTGTTACATTCGATTGGCTGTCTTGTTTCTAATAAGTTGTTTTATAGTTGGCATGGTGAGTCATATATATATAATGAGCTGGTTTAGATCAATCCTAACCAGATAATTATGAATTTTTTAGATTCTATAAAATACGGTTGTAAGACAATTAAAGTAAAGAACAACTAAAAGACAATTAAAAGCTAAAATAGCAAATCCTGTATTTATGGGTAATACCTTTCAGGAATACTTTTAATTCTTACTCATGAGTAATCCTTTGAGTATATAATATAATGCTTTTTGGAATGCAATGGGATAATACTTTGAGTAATCCTTTATTATTCATGAATACTGCTTTTAAGTAAAAATAAAAAGTATAGTAAGTATAGTAGTATAATTACTATACTTACTATACTTTTTATTGATTATTGATTTTTATTCATTAAGTAAGAAAAACAATATTTTTTTATTTTCAACTTCCATTTTCAGTCTATTTCAACTTCCATTTTTCAGTCTATTTTCAACTTCCATTTTCAGTCTTTAAAAAATGATGATTTAAAAAATGCTTCTTTTTGCATTCTTTTTCCATTATCATTATATGAATGGTAGAATACTAATAAGAAGAACATAAAGACTATAATATATCGGAAAAATTTATCATCATCAGGCTCATAATCAGGCTCATAATCAGCCTCATAATCAGCTCATAATCAGCCTCATAATCAGCTCATAATCAGGCTCATCATCAGGCTCATAATCAGCCTCATCATCAGGCTGATCATCACGATTAAAAAAAGACTCAATAATTAATCCCTTTAAAAATTGAAAAAGATTCCAAAGCCTCCAAAGTAAAATCATTCGAGAAACCGAATTATGATCATTAAGATACCTCTTAATTAACCACTTAATTAATTCCAAAAGTTTCAAAAGCAGCGTCCTAACAAATTGTTTATTCATACGATTCCGTGGTTTTTTTTCTTTGAATGAAACGTATGTTGAATGATAACATAACTTTTTGTTTGGATTTAACTAATGTCATATTTCATATAATACATTAGTTAACTGCTTTTTTGATTAACTAATTCATTATATGACATTAGTTAACTCCTTTTTTTTGGATTTAACTAATGTCATATAATGACATTAGTTAACTCCTTTTTTTTTGAATGTCATTATTTGTCATATAATGACATTAGTTAACTGCTTTTTTTTGGATTTAACTAATGTCATTATATGACATTAGTTAACTCCTTTTTTTTGGATTTAACTAATGTCATATAATGACATTAGTTAACTCCTTTTTTTTTGAATGTCATTATTACATATAATGACATTAGTTAACTCCTTTTTTTGGATTAAGCTGCGACCGTATCAACAATTCCGTGGCTTCAGCTTCTTCTGCTGACATAAAAAGATCCCGCTCCATGTCTCTGTATATCTGCCAGGAAGCTTTGCCTGTTCTTTGTGCATAAATATTTGTGATAGTTTTTCGCATTTTCAGTAATTCCTCCGCTTCCAGCATACATTCTCCTACTTGTCCCTCATACAAAGAAGTAGCAGGTTGATGGATCATTACCCTGAGCTGAGAGTCTAACAGAATAGGAGTTTTTCCTAATCTTGGAGGCATATAAAAAAGAAATTCAATTTAAAGCCGTACAGGCATCTCTTTTATATAGCATACGGCTCGCTCTACTATAAATATGAAATCTATCTTCCATTGCAGAAATATAAAATATATATAAAATATACCGGGTCTATCAGACCAAAATCAGTAACTAATCCAAAATATAATAATCACCTTTCTTTTTTGTTTGAGAATCTTTTTAAAGAATATGATATCCGTTCTCTCTTATTCTTATTAGTGTAGTTTTTATTCAGCAATCCAAAAGTTTCTTTTTTGTTTTGAAATTCAAAAATTCAATTAAAATAATTAATGTTGTTGTTAAATGTCTCTGCTATGAAAAACGAAAGCAAAAAAGAATTGTGACACTAAAATAGAGTATTTTAATTATATAAAATAGTAAATACCCCTTTTTCATACGACTCTTTCGATATATAATCTAATGTTTGAAAAATAATAATTTTGCATATCGAACTCGAAGTCCATGCTTTTTACTTAATATGTTAGCATAGTTTTTTTTCTTTCTAAAAATTAAGAAAATAAGAATCATTCGCGCTAAGCGTGAGGGAATGCTAGACGTTTGGTAAATTCCCCTCCGACCAAAAGAAGAGATCCCATTGAAGCGGCTATCCTACGCATACTGTATGTACTTCTGCTTCTACAACTTGCATAATATCAAATATAGCCATTCCAGATATTACCTCTCCGCCCGGAGAATTATAAACAAATACAAATCTCTGTCTTCCTCTAAACTGAATATACCATTAGACCAACAAGTTGATTTATATTCATGTGACCTCTGACCTAAAAAAAGTAATCTTTCTTGAAAAAGTCGATTGTATAAATCAACCCAAGATGCCTCATCTTCTTCAGGAAGTTGAAAGGGTACTTTTGGAACACCAATTGGCATTAAATAGAAAAAGATCTATCCTATCTTCTTTCTTGGATGAGAACTAAGAACAGAATGAGTTGATTTGTTAAAAATCATTTCTATTTTGGAGATAACATAAATAAAAAAATAACACTAAATGAATAAAGGAAAGTTTTGACGAATAGGTCCTTCTTGGATATGTCTGGATTCACTGATATAAACCACATATCCAATACAAACACTCATAAAAAAAAAGTAACAACCCCCACCATTGCGTATTGTTACTTATCGGATATAGAATAGATCTGCTTCTTTTTTTTCCTACGAATAGAATGTTCCATTATTACTAAAAAACTAGAACATTAATTCTTTAATGCGAGATAATTTACTAAAAGGAAGTCCATAGATAGTTTTTACAGTGCAATAAATTACATAGTGTCTATTTTTTGATATAAGAGTATTTCATGGTTGCCTTGTATCGTTCATACCTTGTATTAAATGATCCCGGCCGTTTACTTTCTGTCCATATAATGCATACAGCTCTGGTTGCTGGTTGGGCCGGTTCGATGGCTCTATATGAATTAGCAGTTTTTGATCCCTCTGACCCTGTTCTTGACCCAATGTGGAGACAGGGTATGTTCGTTATACCCTTTATGACTCGTTTAGAATAACCAATTCGTGGGTGTTGAATATCACAGAGGACTATAACGAATCCGGTATTTGGAGTTACGAAGTGTGCCGCGCACATATTGTGTTTCACTTGTGCTTTTTGCGCTATTTGCATTGGGGTTATTGGGATCTAGAAATCTTTTGTGATGAACGTACTGGAAAACCTTCTTTGGATTTGCCAAAAATATTTGGAATTCATTTATTTCTTGCAGGGTCGCGTGTTTGTTTGGCGCATTCATGTAACAGATTGTTGTCCTGAATATGGTATCCGATCCTTATGGACTAACTGGAAGGGTACAATCTGTAAATCCAGCATGGGGTGTGGACGGTTTTGATCCTTTTGTTCCGGGGGGAATAGCCTCTCATCATATTGCAGCAGGGACATTGGGCATATTAGCGGGCCTTTTCCATCTTAGTGTGCGTCCACCTCAACGTTTATACAAAGGATTGCGTATGGGAAATATTGAAACCGTCCTTTCCAGTAGTATCGCTGCTGTATTTTTTGCAGCTTTTGTTGTTGCTGGAACTATGTGGTATGGTTCAGCAACTACTCCGATTGAATTATTTGGTCCTACTCGTTATCAATGGGATCAGGGATACTTCCAGCAAGAAATATATAGAAGAGTTGGTGCTGGCTAGCCGAAAATCAAAGTTTATCAGAAGCTTGGTCTAAAATTCCTGAAAAATTAGCTTTTTATGATTACATCGGCAATAATCCGGCAAAAGGGGGATTGTTTAGAGCGGCTCAATGGACAATGAGATGGAATAGCCGTTGGTGTTAGACATCCTATCTTTAAGACAAAGAGGCTGAACTTTTGTACTCGTATGCCTACTTTTTTGAAACATTTCCGGTTTTTAGTCGACGGAGACGGAATTGTTAGAGCGGATGTTCCTTTTCGAAGGGCAGAATCGAAGTATAGTGTCGAACAAGTCGGTGTAACAGTTGAGTTCTTTGGTGGCGAACTCAATGGAGTCAGTTATAGTGATCCTGCTACTGTGAAAAAATATGCTCGACGTGCTCAATTGGGTGAAATTTTTGAATTAGATCGTGCTACTTTAAAATCGGACGGTGTTTTTCGTAGCAGTCCAAGGGGTTGGTTTACTTTTTGACATGCTTCGTTTGCTCTTCTCTTCTTTTTCGGGCACATTTGGCATGGTGCTAGAACCTTGTTCAGAGATGTTTTTGCTGGTATTGATCCAGATTGATGCTCAAGTAGAATTTGGAGCATTCCAAAAACTTGGAGATCCAACTACAAAAAAACAGGCAGTCTGATAGAAATTGGTTTGTTCCTTTTCGATTCGACTTTTTTGTTGTTATTTGAATTTTATATAGGGAACTATATAAATCTCGTCCAGGAGATAATCCCCCAAAACAGGTATGAAAGCTATAATTGTAAACCACGATCAAATCTATGGAAGCATTGGTTTATACATTCCTCTTAGTCTCGACTTTAGGAATCATTTTTTTCGCTATCTTTTTTAGAGAACCCCCTATAGTTCCAACTAAAAAGACGAAATGATTTTGAATTACCTCAATTGAATAATGACCTCCAATATTACATATTGAGGCTCATTATTTCAACTATCCCCATGTTCTTCGAATGGATCTCTTAGTTGTTGAGAGGGTTGCCCAAAAGCAGTATATAGGGCATACCCGGTAAAACTGACAATTAAACCAGATATAGAGATGGCAATTAGGGTTGCTGTTTCCATGATTATATAATATCAAGACTACAATGGATCTATAGGGTAATTTACAGCGTAATGGTATACAAAGTCAACAATCTCAATGAAAAAAAAAAAAAATAGGATTTATGGCTACACAAACCGTTGAGGATAGTTCTAGATCTGGTCCAAGACGAACTGTTGTAGGAGATTTATTGAAACCGTTGAATTCAGAATATGGTAAAGTAGCTCCGGGATGGGGAACTACCCTTGATGGTATGCAATGGCTCTATTTGCGTATTCTCTCTATTATTTAGAGATTATAATTCGTCCATTTTACTGGACCAAATTTCGAATTAGAGAATTAGATTCACAAGAACCAACTAACTAGTTTTTCAATAGAAAGTAAAGTTTAGCTTAGCATTTAGGTCGTTGATTTTTAGACCATTCCATTTTTATTTGGTAGTTCGACCGCGAAACTTCTTTGTTTCTGTATTCCGGAATAGATGTTGACTGTACATTGATCCTATGATATACAGAACATAAAAAGATACTCATCTTCTTATCTGATAGAGATGGCTACCCGTCAATATTATTCTAAATCGGAGCACGAATATAGAAAAGAAATAGATTCTAAAGTATTAGAACTATATTCATACTTAATATTTATTTAACCTCGCAACCGACGAAAAAAAATTAAAGATTAGAATAATCAATTTTCTATAAAGATTTTGGATTACTCAGAATAATCAAATTATATCTGTCTTGTTCCACTTTTCCAGTCATTTTAGATACAATTTTAAAATACTGGATTTTCCGTTATTTAAATCGTGTATCTCCGTCACTTGTAGTGATTTATCATTCAATGAATGACTGAAAAAACGATCCACTGATCCAATTAGAAAATTGTTTTTTTGTATCTAAACATTAAAAAATTGACTTATTCTTTTTCGTTCTACTCGTATTCTTCCTATATTCTAGGAAAATCATTTGAGTAAATAGCAGAATAATGGATAGGAACTATGCCATAACCTACCTAATCTTATTGTAGAAATTTTCAGGATGAATGATTGGACCATGCAAACTAGAAATGCTTTTCTTGGATAAAGGAAGAGATTACCCGATCCATTTCCGTATTGCTCATGATATATATAATAACTCGAGCACCCATTTCAAATGCATATCCCATTTTTGCTCAACAGGTTATGAAAATCCGAGAGAAGCTACCGGGCGGATTGTATGTGCTAATTGCCATTTAGCTAATAAGCCTGTAGATATTGAGGTTCCACAAGCGGTACTTCCCGATACTGTATTTGAAGCAGTTGTTCGAATTCCTTATGATATGCAAGTTAAACAAGTTCTTGCTAATGGTAAAAAAGGGCTTTGAATGTAGGTGCTGTTCTTATTTTACCAGAGGGTTTTGAATTGGCCCCTCCTGATCGTATTTCGCCCGAGATTAAAGAAAAGATAGGTAATTTGTCTTTTCAAAGCTATCGTCCCACAAAAAAAAATATTCTTGTGGTAGCCCGTTCCTGGGAAGAAATATAGTGAAATTACCTTTCCTATTCTTTCTCCAGATCCCGCTACTAAGAGAGATGTTCACTTCTTAAAATATCCTATATATGTAGCGAATAGGGAAGGTCAATTATCCCGACGGGAGCAAGAGTAATAATAATGTTTATAATGCTACAGCAACAGGTATAGTAAATAAAATTATACGAAAAGAAAAAGTGGATACGAAATAACGATAGTGGATGCATCGGATGGACGTGAAGTGATTGATATTATACCGCCAGGACCAGAACTTCTTGTTTCAGAAGGTGAATCTATGAAACTTGATCAACCATTAACGAGTAATCCTAATGTGGGTGGATTTGGTCAGGGGGATGCAGAAATAGTGCTTCAAGATCCGTTACGTGTACAAGGTCTGTTCTTCTTCTTGGCATCTATTATTTTGGCACAAATCTTTTTTGTTCTTAAAAAGAAACAATTTGAAAAGGTTCAATTGTCCGAAATGAATTTTAGTATGTGATTATCAATCTATTAAGCTGTAATAAAGAACTACATTTTGTTGATAAATTATGGAAAGACCTTTTGGTTTTTCTAGTTTTTTTCTCCTCTATTTAAAGAATTCCTTGTACCGTAGAACTAGTCAGTCATAGTATGTATATTGTGAAGAAGATATTTACTTGTTCTTGTCTTTTTTTTCAACTCTACAATTAATTCGAACATATGATTATGTAGCTGTTTCACATTCAATGCGCTAGAATAGAAATCTATTAATCCTTTTCTATTGTAATAGAATTAAATTCCACTCGATACTAAACCTAAAAAAAAATAGGCAAAGAATATTCTATTAAGTAAAGTAGAAATAGGAAAACAGATCTAGATGGATAATTGTCTTTCCTAGAGTCCCATTCCTTATGTTATGTTATATCGAAATAGATACGTAGTGAAATAATGGACAAACAAAAAGATCGCGAATTAATTCACTAAATAAACTTCCTTAATTAACTTAAAAAAAAAATAATAATTAAATCATAATTCTATATTATACAGAATAAAATCTATTAGAGTAAGATTCTTTAGTATAGTATCAAAAAGTTCGTTCTACAGAATATTTGACCGCTAGAAAATAGATTCTAGAATTAAGAATTCTTGCAAAATAAAATTTGTAGAATACAATATGATTGCGCCACCCAGAATAATTAAATCAAGTAATTCTTCTTCTTTACTTTCGTTCAACTTTAAAGCAAAAGTATCGACAGATATATCCAAAAAAAAAAAAAATGTTTGAACGAATAATGAAGTTATTTTCAAAAACATTATAAAAAAATGAGTTTTTGAAACATACCAAAAATTATCTATTGAATCCCTTACAAAAAGATTCTGATTAGGAAGAACTCAACAGGACCCCCTCGAATTCATCAAAGAAAGAGTGGATCCCCGTTGAGTTCTTATGCTTTCATTTCAAAAACTTAATTCATCCTAGTCTAGTATTACAGGGATGATCCCAATCCGGAATATGAACCATAAAAGAAAATACCAACTAAACCGATCACGACAATACCTGTTACAGTACCTATTATCCAAAGAGGAATCCTTCCGGTAGTATCGGCCATTTATCCCACTTTCCTCCACATTTGATCAAGTAGTCAGTCATGCTAGAGACCTAAACAGTCATAGATAATTATCAAATGATATCCTTCCGAATGGGATAAGAGAATTCCTAATATATATTCCCTTTCGTCTATTAATTGAAGAAATAATTTGAAAATAAAACAGCAAGTACAAAAATGAGTAATAAACCCCAGTAGAGACTGGTACGATTCAATTCAACATTTTGTTCATTTGGGTTTGATTGTGTCGTAGCTCTATAATTCGGATTAGGTTTATCGTTGGATGAACTGCATTGCTGATATTGATCCCAAAAAAAAAACGGTGGGTACCGCTAGTCCGTGAACAGCCAACCATCGTACTGTAAAAATGGATAGGTCCTATCTATGGTCATTGGAGCCTCCTAAAAAGATCTACTAAATCATCGAGTTGTTCCAAAGAATCAAAACGGCCAGTTATTAATGGAATTCCTTGTCGGCTTTCTGTAAAATACTCGTTTGGACGGGGACTTCCAAATACATCGTAAGCTAAACCCGTGCTGACAAATAACCAACCCGCAATGAATAGGGAGGGTATAGTAATGCTATGAATAATCCAGTATCGAATACTGGTAATAATATCAGCAAAAGAACGTTCTCCTGTGCTTCCAGACATGCCGAGCTCCACATATTCTTATACAGTCAAAGGGGGATCGATTCCATAAAAGATGAGATTAGTAAATAGAAATTACTGAAATGCAATCTTTGTTAGATCGTCAATTTGTACCAAGGGTCTCTTCGAGTATACCGAATCAGTATAGCTATCCTTCTTCTAACACAGCAACGAAATTCACAATCAGTGCGAATCAATACTATAAAATAAATTATTCTTATTTCATTTCAAGAATTGAATTAATAGTCGTCCAGTAAAAGATAGAGCTTTTATTAATATTAAAATAAAAAATGAAAATATTTCATTCGATTAGTTACTCAACTCATGAGTTGATCAATAAATCTGTTGATTTGGAATCACAGATGGTAGATGTCACAGATGATGAATGATTCGTACCTATGTAACTAGATTTTATTTGTTTGTCCTAATAATTATCATGAATCAATATTTCAATTGTATCTTTCAAGTGTATTTTTGTTATTTCCTATTTTATCTCAAAACTAAATGAAACTTAGGAAATGCTTTATAAACATATGTATAAAAAAACATATTCATCTAGTTCCTTATGCCCACTATAACCATTATTCGTTTCTACTAGCAGTTTAACAATAACCGCGGTCTTTATTAGTCTGAATAAGATACGACTTATTGATTTGAAATTTGAGATGAATTGTAAATTTTGAATTTTAGATATTCTATAGTTCCTTATCATGTCAATTGCCAATTCTTGTCATTGAGATTCACGTCAATACAGATTCCTATTAAGATAGATATACCCCCACTTTTTCCTTTCAACCAAACTCAAATGATTGAAGTTTCTCTATTTGGAATCGTGTTAGGTCTAATTCCTATTACTTGCTGATTATTGTAACGCATATTACAATACCGACGTGTGATCAGTTGATATTGATTAATTAACATCTCGCTTGTTTATTGCCCTGCCATTTCTTTGTTTTAATACTAATTCACAGTAGATCAAATTAAAACTTTGATTAGACTGTTATCCCATTATTAATATTAAGATTAAGTTCATTCTCAATCTAAGAAGAATCGGGGGGAATCACGCTCTGTAGGATTTGAACCTACGACATCGGGTTTTGGAGACCCGCGTTCTACCGAACTGAACTAAGAGCGCTTCTTTCATAAATAATTTTTGATGCAATAGATCTTGCATGCATACATACTCAATATGAATAGTTCTCCATATTGAGTATGTATCAATTGAATCGTCGCAATTGATCTATGTTACTGCTGATACATAACTACTATTAGGATAGGATGACAGATTGAACCTGTGACATTTTACCCAAAACAAACGCGCTACCAAGCTGCGCTACATCCCTTTACATCGGTTTCCATTGTCATTGTAAAGACTTTTTGTCTTGTTTTCCACATTTTCCATTATATATATATAGAATATATCCTGTCATTATTTTTTACTTATTATATCGTATAAATAAGATATCGATGAATAGATAGATATAATATAAATATTACAATAAAGAGTATAATAATAATAACAAAACATAAAGATATATATATAAATAAATATATAATAGCATTAAATAATAGAATTAAAATATAATAAAAATATAAAAATTTAAAATATTCTTTAATAAATGTATAATTATCATATTCCTAATATAATCTGTATTATATGTATACAAATTACAAGAAAAAAACGAAGAGGATTGAAATGCGAGATCTAAAAACATATCTCTCTGTGCACCGTGCAATACTCTATGTTCCGTTCTAGCAGTCTCTGATAGAAATCAATCGTTATTCCCGATGCATGACATTCCCCTTTTTGATTCTAGTTATTGCACGGAAAGGTGACAAAGATTAGAATCCAATAAAATATCTGTGAATAAATCCCTCTTCGTTCGTTTTTTTTTTTTTCTAATTAGACTAGAATAATTCGAAAAAAAAAAAAGAGCAAATTAATTAAGAAAGTGATTGCCTCCGTGAAATTAGAGTTTTCCCAGTTCAATGGAATGAAGTATAATTCAATTCCATTGCTATTAAATTAATAATAGAGTGAGACCCTAAATGAATGTAATAGAATACTGGCGGTCAATAATATCATACAAATATTAAATGAAAAATGAAATACTGTACTGTGATTCGAAATATAGTTCTAAATCATTGTATTACTAAATATACTGTACTATATAAAATGAATTGGAACAAAATCTTAATAATTGATTTGAATTATCAACTTATACTTTTCGTTCCTTTTCTTCTTCGCTTCGAATCTTAAAATAGAAGAGTTAAGTGAATCAAAAAAAACCAAAGGAGGTTCATGGCCAAGGGTAAAGATATACGAATAACTGTTATTTGAATGTAGCATTGATAAAAAGAGTTAATAAGAATCTAGGTATTCTAGATATATTACTCAAAAGAATCGACACAATACACCCAATCGATTGAATGAAAAATTCTGTCCCTTTGTTGCAAACATACGATTCACGTCGAGATAAAAATAGAGAAAATGGATGCTTGTGTCACCCTTAGGAGGTAAATTCTAGAAATTAGATTCTATAAATTATATATATAACAACCTATAAATAGCATATATTTCCTTATATAACAAATAGAAATATATTAAAAAAAAATAAGAATAAATAAAACAAATCCTTTTTTATAAAAATGGATTTCGTATAGAATAAACAAACCATGATAAATCTAAATCTAAGCGACTCTTCTTAAATCTAAGCAATCTTTCGTAGAGTTGTCCCCGATCCAATCGGGATCGAATGATTATAAAAACATGAGTTACTTATCGATTATTAGTCGCCAAGAAAAATATATCTAGACGCGTGAATAGATCAACCTTAAAACAACAACGATTAATACGATGCTATAAAACAAGCTCGTATTTATCTTTTACCTTTGTTAGTTTAATTCGTTAACGTTACCTAATGGAAAAAAAAAATATGAAAAAAAAAAATATGAAAAAAAAAATATGAAAAAGCGAGTCGATCGCTAGAACTCCTACTACTGTTCTAAAAAATCGAAAAAAATAAATAAATAGAGTACTCTTCAAGTAAATTCATTTGAATCGAAACTCAAATTCAATGCAATTATATTATTTTTTTTTCGAAAAATACGACAATCCTATGAGATTGCTTGTAAGAAAAAGATAATAGTGAAGAAGAATAATTTTTGAGCGTGTTTATTATTTGATAACTTATCATATGAATTCTATTTATCATACAAATCTCTTTATCTACCACCTTCCCGAGTGAGTCTCCGGGAATTTATTAGTTATGATCTCCTTGCAATCATAAAAGACAATCCCTTTAATATAGCTATTGTGCAACTATTTACGATAAAAGCAATGACTCTGTACAGATTATAAATTAATTACTATAAATACAGTATACTTGTTTTATTTGGCAATTATGCGTTATTCGACTGATCCACAAACTGCGAAAATCCCTTTTTCCTATCTCTATCCCGATGAGCCGAAACCAAAGCTTTATTTCTGTGCAAATATTCGAATAAGTTTGAATGAGCTCCGCGAAAGCTGATGTAAATAAACTCATTTTGTCCTCCGTTTCGAGCGATAATCCTCGTTAACTCTGTCATTGAATAAGTGAACTTTGATGAATAACTATTTCTTTTTCTTCGTATCTTTATCCTACCTAGTCTATAATAACAAAATGATTTTCCAATGTATAAAATAAAAATTCCAATGCTTTCTGCTATAACCTTCCCAACCACGATTTTTTTCTAAGTATTAACCTCTAATAAAAATTCTATGATACTAGTATTCAAAAAGCATAGTTAATTAATAAAATAGACAAAGAAATGGGTTCCATCGTTCTATGATTACTGTTAAACGTAAGTCCTCTCTATACACCGACCCCTTCTTCATTGAATCCTCATTCAATCAATTATTGAACTTGTACAGTTCACACTTATGCTCTACCCATGAAATATCTATAATAGTCTTCACAACAAAATCTAGCTATACAGTAACGTATTAAGTATGAAGATTAGCTGGTAGTGACCCTCTTAGTCCTTATTGCAAAATTAGGCACAATTTTATTAAAATTGATTTTCCCGCTAATGATAACTATTTACCAATGGAAATATTTCATCTTAAATTACAAATTAAGTATCGTTGCACCAATCGAAACCATAAATTTATACACAATAGAATCTATATAGAATCTATAATAGACTAATTTTCTATTTAGTCTATATCTAAACGATCGCACATACACCCTATACATTCCTCGCGCTGAGGCATCCCGAAGACGGAATTTTACATTCGATTGCTTCTTGTTCTAATAAGTTTTATAGTGCATGTGATCATATATATAATGACTGTTAGATCAATCCTAACCAATAATATGAATTTTAGATTCTATAAAATACGTTGTAAACAATAAAGTAAAGAACAACTAAAAGACAATAAAAAGCTAAAATAGCAAATCCTGTATTATGGTAATACCTTCAGAATACTTTAATTCTACTCATGATAATCCTTTGAGTATATAATATAATGCTTTTGAATGCAATGGATAATACTTTGAGTAATCCTTATATCATGAATACTGCTTTAAGTAAAATAAAAAGTATAAGTATAGTATAATACTATACTTACTATACTTTTATGATATGATTTTATTCATAAGTAAGAAAAACAATATTTTTATTTCAACTTCCATTTTCAGTCTATTTCAACTTCCATTTTCAGTCTATTTCAACTTCCATTTTCAGTCTTAAAAAATGATGATTAAAAATGCTTCTTTGCATTCTTTTCCATATCATATATGAATGTAGAATACTAATAAGAAAACATAAAGACTATAATATCGAAAAATTATCATCATCAGCTCATAATCAGCTCATAATCAGCTCATAATCAGCTCATAATCAGCTCATAATCAGCTCATAATCAGCCTCATCATCAGCTATCATCACGATTAAAAAAAGACTCAATAATTAATCCCTTAAAAATGAAAAAGATTCCAAAGCCTCCAAAGTAAAATCATTCGAGAAACCGAATATGATCATAAGATACCTCTTAATAACCACTTAATTAATTCCAAAAGTTCAAAAGCAGCTCCTAACAAATGTTATTCATACGATCCGTGGTTTTTTTTCTTGAATGAAACGTATTGAATAAACATAACTTTTTTTGGATTAACTAATTCATTATTTCATATAATGACATAGTAACTGCTTTTTTGATTAACTAATTCATATATACATAGTAACTCCTTTTTTGATTAACTAATTCATATAATACATATTAACTCCTTTTTTGAATTCATATTCATATAATACATATAACTGCTTTTTGATTAACTAATTCATATATACATAGTAACTCCTTTTTTGATTAACTAATTCATATAATGACATAGTTAACTCCTTTTTTTGAATTCATATTACATATAATACATTAGTTAACTCCTTTTTTGATTAAGCTGCGACCGTATCAACAATCCGTGGGCTTCAGCTTCTTCTGCTGACATAAAAAATCCCGCTCCATGTCTCTGTATATCTGCCAGAAGCTTGCCTTCTTGTGCATAAATATTTGATAGTTTTCGCATTTCAGTAATCCTCCGCTTCCAGCATACATCTCCTACTGTCCCTCATACAAAAATAGCAGTATGATCATACCCTGAGCTGAGAGTCTAACAGAATAGAGTTTTCCTAATCTTGAGGCATATAAAAAGAAATTCAATTAAAGCCGTACAGCATCTCTTTATATAGCATACGCTCGCTCTACTATAAATATAAATCTATCTCCATTGCAGAAATATAAAATATATAAAATATACCGGTCTATCAGACCAAAATCATAACTAATCCAAAATATAATAATCACCTTCTTTTGTTGAGAATCTTTTAAAGAATATGATATTCCGTTGCTCTCTATTCTTATTAGTGTAGTTTTTATTCAGCAATCCAAAAGTTCTTTTTTTTGAAATTCAAAAATTCAATTAAAATAATAATTGTTGTAAATGTCTCTGCTATGAAAAACGAAAGCAAAAAGAATTGACACTAAAATAGAGTATTTAATATATAAAATAGTAAATACCCCTTTTCATACGACTCTTCGATATATAATCTAATGTTTGAAAAATAATAATTTTGCATATCGAACTCGAAGTCCATGCTTTTTACTTAATATTGTTAGCATAGTTTTTTTCTTTCTAAAAATAAGAAAATAAAATCATTCGCGCTAAGCGTGAGGAATGCTAACGTTGTAAATTCCCCTCCGACCAAAAGAAGAGATCCCATTGAAGCGGCTAATCCTACGCATACTGTATACTTCTGCTTCTACAACTGCATAATATCAAATATACCATTCCAATATACCTCTCCGCCCGGAGAATTTATAAACAAATACAAATCTCTGGTCTTGTCCTCTAAACTGAGATATACCATTAGACCAACAAGTTGATTTGATATTTCAGTGTTGACCTCTTGACCTAAAAAAAGTAATCTTTCTTGAAAAAGTCGATTGTATAAATCAACCCAAATGCCTCATCTCTTCAGAAGTTGAAAGGTACTTTGGAACACCAATTGCATTAAATAGAAAAAATCTATCCTATCTTCTTTCTTGGAGTGAGAACGTAAGAACAGAATGAGTTGATTTGTTAAAAATCATTCTATTTTGGAGATAACATAAATAAAAAAATAACACTAAATGAATAAAGGAAAGTTTTGACGAATAGGTCCTTCTTGGATATGTCTGGATTCACTGATATAAACCACATATCCAATACAAACACTCATAAAAAAAAGTAACAACCCCCACCATTGCGTATTGTTACTTATCGGATATAGAATAGATCTGCTTCTTTTTGTTCCTACGAATAGAATTCCATATTACTAAAAAACTAGAACATTAATCTTAATGCGAATAATTACTAAAAGGAAGGTCCATAGGATAGTTTTTTACAGTGCAATAAAGTTACATAGTGTCTATTTTTGTATATAAGAGTATTTCATGGTTGCCTTGTATCTGTTCATACCGTTGTATTAAATGATCCCGGCCGTTTACTTTCTGTCCATATAATGCATACAGCTCTGGTTGCTGGTTGGGCCGGTTCGATGGCTCTATATGAATTAGCAGTTTTTGATCCCTCTGACCCTGTTCTGACCCAATGTGAGACAGGTATGTTCGTTATACCCTTATGACTCGTTAGAATAACCAATTCGTGGTGTTGAATATCACAGGAGGACTATAACGAATCCGGTATTGGAGTTACGAAGTGTGCCGCGCACATATTGTTTTCAGCTTGTGCTTTTGCGCTATTGCATTGGTTATTGGATCTAGAAATCTTTTGATGAACGTACTGGAAAACCTTCTTTGATTGCCAAAAATATTGGAATTCATTATTCTTGCAGGTCGCGTGTTTGTTTGGCGCATTCATGTAACAGATGTTTGTCCTGAATATGGTATCCGATCCTTATGGACTAACTGGAAGGGTACAATCTGTAAATCCAGCATGGGGTGTGGACGGGTTTGATCCTTTTGTTCCGGGGGGAATAGCCTCTCATCATATTGCAGCAGGGACATTGGGCATATTAGCGGGCCTTTTCCATCTTAGTGTGCGTCCACCTCAACGTTTATACAAAGGATTGCGTATGGGAAATATTGAAACCGTCCTTTCCAGTAGTATCGCTGCTGTATTTTTTGCAGCTTTTGTTGTTGCTGGAACTATGTGGTATGGTTCAGCAACTACTCCGATGAATTATTGTCCTACTCGTTATCAATGGGATCAGGGATACTTCCAGCAAGAAATATATAGAAGAGTTGGTGCTGGTTAGCCGAAAATCAAAGTTATCAGAAGCTTGGTCTAAAATCCTGAAAAATTAGCTTTTATGATTACATCGCAATAATCCGCAAAAGGGATGTTAGAGCGGCTCAATGACAATGGAGATGAATAGCCGTTGGTTGGTTAGGACATCCTATCTTTAGAGACAAAGAGGGGCGTGAACTTTTTGTACGTCGTATGCCTACTTTTTTGAAACATTTCCGGTTGTTTTAGTCGACGGAGACGGAATTGTTAGAGCGGATGTCCTTTTCGAAGGGCAGAATCGAAGTATAGTGTCGAACAAGTCGGTGTAACAGTTGATTCTTGTGGCGAACTCAATGGAGTCAGTTATAGTGATCCTGCTACTGTGAAAAAATATGCTCGACTGCTCAATTGGTGAAATTTTGAATTAGATCGTGCTACTTAAAATCGACGTGTTTTCGTAGCAGTCCAAGGGTTGTTACTTTGACATGCTTCGTTGCTCTTCTCTTCTTTTCGGCACATTGCATGTGCTAAACCTTGTCAGAGATTTTTGCTGTATTGATCCAGATTGGATGCTCAAGTAGAATTGGAGCATTCCAAAAACTTGGAATCCAACTACAAAAAAACAGCAGTCTGATAGAAATTGGTTGTTCCTTTCGATTCGACTTTTTTGTTATTTGAATTTATATAGGAACTATATAAATCTCGTCCAGAATAATCCCCCAAAACAGTATGAAAGCTATAATGTAAACCACGATCAAATCTATGAAGCATTGTTATACATTCCTCTTAGTCTCGACTTTAGGAATCATTTTTTTCGCTATCTTTTTTAGAGAACCCCCTATAGTTCCAACTAAAAAGACGAAATGATTTTGAATTACCTCAATTGAAGTAATGAGCCTCCAATATTACGATATTGGAGGCTCATTATTTCAACTAGTCCCCATGTTCTTCGAATGGATCTCTTAGTTGAGAGGTGCCCAAAAGCAGTATATAGGCATACCCGTAAAACTGACAATTAAACCAGATATAGAGATGGCAATTAGGGTTGCTGTTTCCATGATTATATAATATCAAGACTACAATGGATCTATAGGGTAATTTACAGCGTAATGGTATACAAAGTCAACAGATCTCAATGAAAAAAAAAAAAATAGGATTTATGGCTACACAAACCGTGAGATAGTTCTAATCTGTCCAAGACGAACTGTTGTAGGAATTATTGAAACCGTTGAATTCAGAATATGGTAAAGTAGCTCCGGATGGGAACTACCCCTTGATGGTATTGCAATGCTCTATTGCGTATTCTCTCTATTATTTAGAGATTTATAATTCGTCCATTTTACTGGACCAAATTCGAATTAGAGAATTAGATTCACAAGAACCAACTAACTAGTTTTCAATAGAAAGTAAAGTTTAGCTTAGCATTTAGGTCGTTGATTTTAGACCATTCCATTTTATTTGTAGTTCGACCGCGAAACTTCTTGTTCTGTATTCCGAATATGAGTGTGACTTTACAATTGATCCTATGATAGTACAGAACATAAAAAGATACGTCATCTTCTTATCTTGATAGAGATGGCTTTACCCCGTCAGATATTTATTCTAATATCTGGAGCACGGAATATAGAAAAGAAATAGATTCTAAAGTATTAGAACTATGATTCATACTTAATATTTATATTTAGACCTCGCAACCGGACGAAAAAAAATTAAAGAGTTAGAATAATCAATTTCAAAAAAAAAAAATTAAATAAGTGATGATCCAGCAGTTCTTACTCAGGGAATTTTTGGACTTGGATTAAAGGTTTTTTTGGAAATCATCGTGGTTCTGGTATGAATCTGAGGTTTTTGAATTGATTCTATAGGGTCTTAACAAGAAAATTCCTATCAATAATAATAAAAAAAAAACAGTAAAATCGTATTAAATACAGACAAAAAAAATGAGGTGAATAATAGAATATTCAAGAGGCCGGTAAGGATCAAGAGAAAAGACGAGTGAGCCGACTTGAAATTTGGCATTATAAACAAACACAAAGAATACCTTTTGGATTTCCATTTTTTTTATCTTCAAAAAAGATTGGAATCATAGGATTAAGTTAAGAAGTTTAAAACTTTCTATTCCACATATCTGTTTTCCAAATAACTGGTATTTTTGTTTGAGCCGTACGAGATGAAATTCTCATATACGGTTCTCAGGGGGGTCCTTTGTTTACCTATCTCAATAAAGTCTATGATTGGTTCGAAGAACGTCTTGAGATTCAGGCGATTGCCGATGATATAACTAGTAAATATGTTCCTCCTCATGTCAATATATTTTATTGTTTAGGAGGAATTACACTTACTTGTTTTTTAGTCCAAGTAGCGACGGGTTTTGCTATGACTTTTTATTATCGTCCGACCGTTACGGAAGCTTTTGCTTCTGTTCAATATATAATGACTGAGGCTAACTTGTTGGTTAATCCGATCAGTTCATCGATGGTCGGCAAGTATGATGGTCTTAATGATGATCTTGCACGTATTTCGCGTGTATCTCACCGGTGGTTTTAAAAAACCTCGCGAACTGACTTGGGTTACGGGTGTAGTTTTGGGTGTATTGACTGCATCCTTTGGTGTAACCGGTTATTCCTTACCTTGGGACCAAATTGGTTATTGGGCAGTAAAAATTGTAACAGGTGTACCCGACGCTATTCCTGTAATAGGATCGTCGGTGGTAGAGTTATTGCGCGGAAGCGCTAGTGTGGGACAATCTACCTTGACTCGTTTTTATAGTTTACATACTTTTGTATTACCTCTTCTTACTGCCGTATTCATGTTAATGCACTTTCCAATGATACGTAAGCAAGGCATTTCCGGTCCTTTATAGAATAAAAAAAAAAGAAAAAAAACATAAATTAATCAAATCAATCATTTTGGGGAGGAGAATAGTATTTCATTGCTACAAATATGCATTATTCAAAAAAAAAATAAGACATGTATTTGGATATTTCCCTTCAACTTAACAAAATAAATTGCATTCTTTATTTGATATACACGAATAGTTGAATGGAACTCTCCGAAAAAATAATGGATTATGGGAGTGTGTGACTTGAACTATTGATTGGCCGTGCAGTATGACTTGATCTTATCTGCCACATTTGAATTCACAATTAAATGTGTCTTTTTTCCAACCACCGCGCCAGTCCCCTACGGAGGATAGGCCGGTTCGCTTGAAGAGAATCTTTTCTATGATCAGACTGTATCATATCCTGCATGAATAGGCTCCGTAATATCCAGTAATATAAGTTAAGTAATGTGATATAATCCGGATTATGTCTTCTGTATTTCACTTAACTTAATAGTATGGAAATGCAGTCATTTCCTATGCATTGACTCAATTTATGATACTATCGGAGTGAAACAAGTAGATCTAAAGAAAAACGGGGGTTGTATTCTATTAGTAACAAGTAAATCCTTTCTATGTAAAAAATTCCGAAATTCATTTTGGAGGGAGAACAGTCGAAAGGTTTGAGATCACCCAGAAAGAACTTTTCATTTTGAAAACATACTTGGGTGAAAAGCATTTACTTAAAAAGAAGAACTGAATTTTTTGCAATGCATAGTTGTAATTTCGGAAAAAAAAGAGAATCAAGTTTATTTTCTTACATAGAATCTTCATATATGAGTGACTACCATATAAATATTTTCTATGTATGCATTCAGTTCGTTTGATTCGTGCTTGAGCCGGATGATGAAAAATTCTCATGTCCGGTTCTTTCGGAGGATGGATCTATAAGAATTCACCTATCCCAATAACAAAAAAACCTGACTTGAATGATCCTGTATTAAGAGCGAAATTGGCTAAAGGGATGGGTCATAATTATTATGGAGAACCCGCGTGGCCTAACGATCTTTTATATATTTTTCCTGTAGTAATTCTAGGTACGATTGCCTGTAACGTAGGCTTAGCGGTTCTCGAACCATCAATGATTGGGAACCCGCAGATCCGTTTGCAACTCCTTTGGAAATATTGCCCGAATGGTATTTTTTTCCCGTATTTCAAATACTTCGTACAGTACCCAATAAATTATTGGCGTTCTTTTAATGGTTTCAGTACCCGTGGGATTATTAACAGTACCTTTTTTGGAGAATGTTAATAAGTTCCAAAACCCATTTCGCCGTCCAGTAGCAACAACCGTCTTTTTGATTGGTACCGTCGTGGCTCTTTGGTTGGTATTGGAGCAACATTACCTATTGAAAAATCCCTAACTTTAGGTCTTTTTTAAATTGATTCAATTGTGAAATAAAATATCATGACATGTGTATTGTGTATCTAGGGAGAATTCACTTTGAAATGACTAATCCCTAGATACATCTATTTCATTTTAGACCTATTCTGAATATATAGATTTGTGCGAATTTTTAGAAAAAATAAATGATGAAAAAAAATCCAATGGATTTCAAATTTATGCAAAATGCTTTTCGATTTGTAAAATGTTTAATATATTTTTTACATCTTCTACGCGAAAATGTTCAATTTTCATAAGGTCTTCTTGACTCTTATTCAAAAGTTCCAATAATGTATGTATATTGGACTTTTTAAGACAATTATAGATCCTGGGAGACAATTCTAATTGGTCAATAAAAATGGATTTCAATGCAATTTCTTTTTTATTTTTCCTTAGTTTATCCTTAAGCAATCTATCATGAAAAGTAAAAAGGGGTAAAGTAACTTTGTGTTGATTGTTTTCAAAATTTAAGTTTTCTTCTTCTGCATGTAAAAAAGGAATAAATAAATCAATCAAATTCCGGGAGGCTTCATAAAGTGCTTCTTTAGGAGTTAAACTTCCATTTGTCCATATTTCGAGAAAGAGTATCTCTTGTTTCTCATTACCATTCACATAAGAATGAATACTATGATTTGCATTTCTAACAGGCATAAATACTGCATCTATAGTATAACTTCCATCTTGAATGTTGTTTAGTGTTTTTATACGATATCCACGCTTCCTCTCAATTTGTAATTCAATACACAAATTAATAGGTTCTGTTAGTTAGCTATATGTTGTGTATTATCAACGATTTCCACCGAAGGTGGTAAAATGATGTCTTGAGCAGTTACATATCCAGGACCTTTGAAACAAATAGATGCGTCCCGAGTTCCATACAGATTACTTTTCAATACAATTTCTTTCAAATTCATTAAAATTCATGTATTGATTCTTGAATACCTACTATGGTAGAATATTCATGTGGTATTTTCTCAGATTTTGCACGTGTGATACATGTTCCCTCTATTTCTCCGAGCAAAATTCTTCGCATTGCAATGCCTATTGTATCTGCTTGACCTTTCCTAAGTGGAGACAGAATAAAGCGTCCATAATAAAGACGCTTACTGTCTACCCTTGATTCAACACACTTCCATTGTAGTGTCCGAGCAGATACTTTAACTTTTTCTCGAATCATAGTAATATATTTTTATGAAACTCTTGATTTAATTGTTTATTTCTCTTGAAATCTCTTTCTTTAATGTTTCTTTTTAGTTTTACACACGTCTTTTTTTAGGAGCCCTACATCCATTATGTGGGATAGGGGTTACATCCCGTATAAATCTTAATAGTATACCACTTCTAGCAATAGCTCTTAATGCCGCATCTCTTCCTAGACCGGGACCTTTTATTATGACTACGGCTCGTTGCATGCCTTGATCTACTACTGTTCGAATAGCATTTGCTGCTGCGGTTTGAGCGGCAAATGGTGTCCCCCTTCGTGTACCCTTGAATCCACACGAACCGGCAGAGGACCAAGAAATCACCCGACCTCGTACATCTGTAACAGTCACAATGGTATTGTTGAAACTAGCTTGAACATAAATAACTCCCTTTGGTATTTTACGAGGATGTTTACGCGAACCAATACGTCCATTTTTACGTGAACCAATTTTTGGTATAGATTTTGCCATTTTTATTATTTTAAAAAATATAAGTCTGAAATATATGGATATATCCATTTCCTATCAAAAAAGAATTCTTTACTCTTGTTTAACTAGTTATTCTATTGTATTCTATAATTCGATTAATATAGAATACAATTTTTGAAATCAAGCAATAATTAGAATACTTATAATTATCAACTAAATTCTAATATAGAATCTAAATGTTTAGATTTTTTGTTACTATTAAGAAAATGAATATAATAAGATTTTTATTTGAATTTAATATCATTTTTTTTTTGTACATTGTACTTCTTTTAATAGAAAGCCCTTTTTTTGTTAAAATATTATCCTTGTCTTTGTTTATGTTTGGTTGGAACAAATTACTATAATTCGACCTCGCCTGCGTATCAATCGACATTTTTCACAAATTTTACGAACAGAGGCTCCTACTTTCATATTTTTAAATTAACTCCTTAACTAAAATGGAATGCCAAATCTATATATTCGAAGAAAATAGGTTTTCCTTACATTTTTAACTTATAATTGTGCCTCCTAAAAAACATGTTTAAAGTTAAAAAATTAAATTAAGTGACTTATACTTCCTTTTTCTCCTTTACCGGTCGTATACATTAAGTACGTTCAATTTTTTTGTAAACATAGCCTAGAATTTTATTTAAATTCTATTTCTCTAACATGGAACATACCCTCAGAAGTTATTCAGTAATTTAATCTTCATGAATTTTTATTTCTATTCTAGTTAAATCCTCTTCACACATTCACTAAGGTATCAGGAGTACATAGTAGAAATCCATTTTTCTCTACTCCATTTACAATAATGTATATAATTTTTCATAGAAATCGATATCGGCAAATTACCATTACCATATATAACATAAAACTTCGCCGCCGATTCTTTCTAATCGAGCCTCTCGATCTGTCATTATACCCCTAGAAGTAGAAAGAATTACAATCCCCATTCCTCCTAAAACTCTCGGAATTTGTTGATAGTTAGAATAGATTCGTAGACCAGGTGTACTGATCCTTTTTAAATTTAAAAAAGTTTTATACGATTCTTTCCTATTTCTTCTATACCGTAGAGTTAAAACTAAAAAGTATTTGTTGCTTTCTCCATGTTTTCTAACGTTTTCAACAAAACCCTCTCGTAAAAGTATTTTCACAATGTTTTCGGTGATATTAGTAAGTGGTATTTGAACCGTTCTTTTTCGATTCATGTCAGCATTGCGTATCAAAGTTAGCATATCAGCGATAGTATCTTTACCCACGATAGATTATTGCTCCTTACTTTCGATATAATAAACGTGCTCCTGTTTTTGTTTTTTTTTTTTTTTGATTCAATAAAATATCATATATTGAATATGAGAATATAATAATACTATATATAGATAGAAAATTCTAATTAGTCTAATCAGTATAATGTAAATCTATAATATAGAATATTCTAAAACTAAAAAAAGATAGAAAGAAAATGAATGAATGACCTATTATAAACTAGATAGATAATATTATATCGAATTCAGAATTCTATTTGTATTTTGTATAAAGTATAAAAAAAAAATACAAATAGAATTCTGAATTCGAATTTGTATTTTGAATCTATCTATATATATATTCAATATATATATAGATTTCATTCCTTTTTCTTTTTTTTTTTCATCTATTATTATTATTTCGTTTTAAAAATATTTATTAATTAATATAATGACTTACTATTTCTAATAACTTATCGATATGTATACTTTTCATATTTATGTAATAATCTTAATATAAATATTCATAATTATAGAATAATGATTACACAAGTATATAAGGTATATATGTGAGATCTAATATATTTAGGACTCTATTTCACTTCTATTCAAATATATATTCAAATAGATTTCCTTCCTATTCATTCCAGTCCTAAATAATATATCTATATCACGATCTCGTATTATAATACCTCGGGTGCTAATGAAACTATTTTAGTGAAATTTAACTGTCTCAATTCTCGGGCTATTGCGGAAAAAATTCGAGTTCCTTTGGATTTCCTTCTTTATCAATGAGAACCGCCGCATTATCATCATACTTTATTATTATACCATTACTACGTTTTAGTTCTTTACAAGTACGTACAATTACAGCCCTGATCACTTCAGATCTTTCTAAAGATGAATTTGGTACTGCTTTTTTGATTACAGCAACAACAATGTCACCAATATAAGCATACCGTCGATTACTAGCTCCTATGATTCGAATACACATCAATTCGCGGGCTCCGCTATTATCGGCTACATTTAAATAGGTTTGAGGTTGAATCATATCATTTTTTCTATCTTTCAGTCAAAAAGTTGAAGTAAAAAAAATATTCTGTGTTCAAAAAAAAAAAAAAGAAACCAACAATTACCATTTTTTCATACTAAAGACCTATTTCGTTCTAATGATTATTCTGAAAGAATGAATTGAGTTCGTATAGGCATTTTGGATGCCGCTATTGAAATAGCCTTTCTAGCTATATTTTCTGGGACCCCTCCCATTTCATAAAGTATTTTGCCGGGTTTAACGACAGCTACCCAATATTCGGGAGATCCTTTTCCCGAACCCATACGCGTTTCGGTAGGTCTTACTGTAACAGGTTTGTCTGGAAATATGCGTACCCATATTTTCCCACCTCGGCGAACATTTCGTGACATTGCCCGTCGCCCTGCTTCTATTTGTCTAGATGTGATCCAAGCGGGCTCAAGTGCCTGAAGAGCATATTTTCCGAAGGAAATTGTATTACCTCGATAGGCTTTCCTTTCATTCTTCCTCGATGTTGTTTACGGAATCTGGTTCTTTTGGGGTTATAGTTGATGGTTATTTCTCAATTCCATCTCTATTACAGAACCGTACATGAGATTTTCACCTCATACGGCTCCTCGCGAATAAATCGATTCAAAAATATTTAACCAAAAAAAATTTAATTTTAAATTACAATATTAAATTTAAAATAGAATACAATCGCGGGATTTTTGACATATTAGAAATTTGTATATCTTGCTTTGATATAGAACCAAATATGGATTCTTATAGACCATTTTGCTATCCATATCTAACTAGATAATGTTGTTTGATATAAGGTTCTAACGAATCCATATTTGTCTTTTTTTTTTTTATTATCATATTGGCAAAAATTTCTAAATTCAAAAAAATCCACATTTTCGCGGGCGAATATTTACTCTTTCATTATAAATTTAAGATGTAATGTTGGGTTAGTCCACAACTCCTCAAAAAATAATGAATTCTTAGTTCCGTCCGCCATCCCATCTAATGAATCAGTAAGATTATGAAATTTAATATAATCTTAGGTATTCACAGGTTCCATCGTTCCCATCGCTTTTCTATTTATGGTTAGGTCTAAATTCTACAATGGAGCCTCTTTAATATTAATAAGATTTTATTTCATAAAATTTTCTTATTTATTTTATTCTTTTTGTTGAATCAACCTTCTCAGTTTTATTGATTCGCAGCTCTTGATTTGTCTATTCTACGAATATATTCATCCATATATGGATGAATTTAGAATATTGATGCTTTATTACACTACCTTTTACGAAATGACCCATAGACCTTTACATAGTCGAATTCTATATCATTGATATCTTTTTTTCTATCTTTCTTTCACCCCTTCATTTATCTGTATATTCTTATTGCTTTACAACTAATAATCAGATTCTTTTTATTTCAGTTGCTATAATTATATCACCACATAGATCTTTATTTTGATTTTCTATTTTCCGCGGTTCTTTATATCCAGATAATGGTAAGCGATGAGTAGGTTATTAATTCTTTAGTAATTAATTCTACGAATTCTTGTAGAAATTTAACCACTCTAAAAAAAACCAACGAGTCACACACTAAGCATAGCAACTCCTTTACTATAAAATGATTAATCAATTTTTTTATTCAATCTTATAAAATTTGTCATTTCTTTTTGGGAATAAGAATTCGTCATTTTTTCTTTTATCAAAAGATGGAACGCTAAAAATAAGGAAAAGTAAATTAGTCGTTGTTTAGAAATATCCAAACTTTGATTCCTAATACCCCATAAATAGTTCGAACTGGATAGGAACAATAATCAATTTTAGCTCGAATGGTTGTAGAGGAACCCTACCTTCTCTAATCCATTCGACACGTGCAATTTCTTTTCCGTCGATACGTCCCGCAATTTGTACTTGAACTCCTTTTGTACCTGCCTGTTCAGCTAATTCAATAGCTTTTTTGATTGCTTTCCTAAACGAAATTCTATTCTTTAATTGTCCAGCTATAAATTCTGCAAGAATATTAGGGTCGCTATAAGCATTTGGAATTCTTGTACTTGTAATGTTAATTTTTCGCGTCACACAATTAAGTTTTTTTGTACATTAGTCTGTAATTCTTCGATTCTTCGAGGCTTACCCTCCGTTAATAACGTTGGAAGTACCATATAGATTATGACTTGAATCTGATCGATTGTTTTTTAATCTTTATTCGTCCAATTCCCTCGACACCGGGGTTTTTGTATATAATTCTTGATACAATCTCGTATTATTTTATCTTCTTTTAGATTCTCGGAATAATTTCTTGGTTGTGCAAACCAAATAGAATCATGATTTTGAGTTGTACCAAGTCTGAAACCAAGCGGATGTATTTTTTGTCCCATAATTCCTCACTACTCTATATAAAATAATACGTCTTATTTGTCTACTTTTTTATCTATATCTTTTTTTTACTTTTTTTATATAAAAAATATTATATATCTTTATGACTCATTGACTTAGTTCGTTGAACTATATATTGTGACTAGCATTTTCTCCTGCAGAATAAAGCAATTCAAAAAAAAAATAGAATAATATGCTCAACTCCATAAAGCATAATTTCTATTATAATAACCCTTTAAAAATAGAAATATTATGAATTACGATTCGCGCTTTGTCTTGTGAATAGACACAAATATTTTTGACCAAAGGCTTATACTTCTATGTATTGGTTCTTCTTTCTCCTAAGGTTATATTTTCACGAAAAAATGAAATGAGTTTATTAATTAATATTTATTTATTAATGACTATTAGTATACTAAATTTACCTTAAAATTAATGTTAACGATTCGATCTATTATCATTTTTCGCATACCCCCGGAAGTTTAGAGTAGGTGAAAATTCTCCCAACTTATGGCCTACCATACGATCTGTTATATAAATAGGTAAATGCTCTTTTCCATTATGGATAGCAATGGTATGGCCAATCATTGTAGGTATAATGGTAGATGTTCTGGACCAAGTTATTATTATTTCTTTTTCTCCTTTTGTGTTAAGCTTATTTATTTTTTTAATAAATGATTTATACAAAAGGATTTTTTTTTCGTGAACGTGTCATAGTTAATTATTCCTCTTATAATTTCTAAAAAAGTGAATTTTTTCTCTTATATTTTAAAAAATAAAATTATATAATCTCTAAAAAAACAAAATCAAATCATATAATGTCATAGTAAATCACTCTTTTCTTTTGTAAAGACGAAGAAACAAATTCTATTTTCTCTACTCTAGACTATTTACTACGGCGACGAAGAATCAAATTATCACTATATTTTTTTTTTTTCTACTTCTTCTTCCAAGTGCAGGATAACCCCAAGGAGTTGAGGGTTTTTTTCTACCAATCGGGCCCTCCCTTCACCACCACCATGTGGATGGTCTACAGGGTTCATAACTACTCCTCTTACTACAGGACGCTTACCTAACCAACGTTTAGCTCCGGCTCTGCCCAAACTTTTTTGGTTTACTCCAACATTCCCTACTTGTCCTACTGTTGCTGAGCAGTTTTTTGATATCAAACGGACCTCTCCAGAAGGTAATTTTAATGTTGCCGATTTCCCCTCTTTTGCAATCAGTTTCGCTACAGCACCAGGCGCTCTAGCTAATTGTCCACCCTTTCCAAGTGTTATTTCTATGTTATGTATGGCCGTGCCTAAGGGCATATCGGTTGAAGTAGATTCTTCTTTTTGATCAATCAAAACCCCTTCCCAAACTGTACAAGCTTCTTCCAAAGCATACGGCTTTCTGGATGTAGATTATGATATCTATACAGCTGGATCTTATATATATATTGTATAATTCTTATATTATGACATAACGAAGTACCACATGAGTGGGTATATAATATAGGAATCTAAATCTGCCAAATCAGTCATGTTATGATATTCTACATCCTAGGTCTTTCTGTTCCTTCATCTGGCTTATGTTCTTCATGTAGCATTCAGACCGAATGACTCTATGAAATTATGTTGCTACTTACACATAGTACAGGTAACGTAGGAGACATTTCTATTTTTCCCGGGGGAATCTTTAGAATTACCACTGCTTAGCTTTCAATTTGCCTCTGACCATCAAATGAAATGTGAATAACCCGTGTCTTCCCCCTTTTGAAACGAAACAAGGAGAGCTTCGTGTTCTGTCGGTGCTTGAAACAATTTTGTCTTCTCCATATTACTATATCTTTAGGGTCAATAATTTTATATGAGAAACTACCGAACTCAATCACTTGCTGCCGTTACTCTTCAGTTTTCTGTTGAAGTCTATCCTGTAGAGGTACTCAAATTGGATCCGTGATCGATTGATAGGTTTCGCCGTAAACCTAATTGGTTACTTCCAATTACGTAAATCAATAGTTCAAACCGCACTCAAAGGTAGGGCATTTCCCATTTTTATAGGAACTTCTGTACCATAAACAATGGTATCTCCAATTATAGCCCCTCTGGGGTGTAAAATATATCTTTTCTCACCATCCCCATAGTGTATGAGACAAATGTGTGCATTTCTATTAGGGTCGTATTCGATAGTTACGATTCGACCATATATGTCTTTTTCATTACGTCGAAAATCAATTTTACGGTATAGACGCTTATGACCTCCCCCTCTATGCCCTGCGGTAATGATTCCTCTGGCATTACGGCCTTTACCACAATGATGCTGTCCATAAATCAAACGATTTCGTGTGCGGGTGCTCGGGATAGAAATATTTTGGAACACTTTTTTGATCTGGAAAACCTAGATATTATATTTTGACCTAGAGAACCTAGATATAATATATAAGTTTGCATAGGCCGGTTCGAGCATACCTTTTGATCGGCCATGCAGTTAGCTCAGCGAGAACGGGTCAAAATTGGTCAAACCCTGTGAAAACCGGTGACTCGACCGAGTTATGGGTCGAAACATTTTTTTTTTTTTGCTTTTAACTTAAATGAAACGACGTCGTTTTGGATTTGGTAAATAAAAAAAAAGAGTAAAAACTAGAATTAGAAAGGTCGGAAAAGAGTAGAAACTCAAAACCTCTCACTCCCTCCATCTACTCCTCTATTTCACGTACGGAGAGAAGAGAAGATAAGTTGAAAGTTCAGACCTTAGCATCATCCTCCACCCTCCACGTCGTTGTCGTTGTTGCCGCTTATCTCCACGTCACAGTTGATCCACGCCGTTGTTCATCCCAACAACAGTTACATACGTGAAAACCCTTTTTCAGATTGTTCTAATTTCCTTCTTTTGAATTATTACTAATTGATTTATTGTAGATTTCTTGTTTTGATTTATTTTATTTCATCATTTAATCTGATTGTTTCATAATTCCATGTTGTAATGTTGAATATGATGTTGTTATTGTGTTGTTGATTTCATGTATATGATCGATCATTTGCTTCCGTCGTTGTTGTTTCACACATGAAAGTAAATTCATGACTTTTTGATGTTTTGATTTTTTTTATGTTGAGTGATTGAATTTGAATTATGTTGTGTTTTTTTTCCTTCATGTTTTGATTTTTTTTTCATGTTATTATGTCACCATCTTCACTTTCTTGTAGCAATAGTAAACTCCTCTGTTTTTTTTATTTGGATCTGTGTCATTCATAAATGTAAAGGTCTATGATTTTCCCACTTATTTATTTGTGATTAGTTATGACCTCTTCTGAAGCACCAACACAACCATCAACAGAAGCTTCGACTCCAGATTTTCAAAGGAATGTTAGGGTGAAAACCGATATAGCTTCGGGTCACTGTAAAATTGTCAAAGTTGATGGAAAAGAAAAATCACAATGTATCTGCTATAACAAAATTATGAAGGGAGGTGGAATTAATAGATTAAAGTGTCCGGAGAAACTGGACAAGTTGAAACATGCAACAAAGTTCCTGAAGAAGTCCGCTTTAAGATGAAACAAAATCGTGAAGAGACAAGGCTTAAGAAAAGAAGAATTGAACAAGAAACAAATTCATTTATCGAAGAGATAGGTGATGAAGGGCAAACACAAAGGGTGCGTTTGATTCGCATTAAAGGACAGGACAAACAGAACAGAACTGAACAAGTAGGTGAGTCACAACACAAGTAGGTGAGTCACAGCACAACTTATTGTTCCGTACATTATTTGGAAGCCGATGCACAACACAAGATAAAAATATACTAAATGACTATAATATTCTTTATAGTGTATTATTTCGTTGAAACTAGTATTAAAAATAGTATTTCAAAATTTTCAAATTTTTTAATTATTTTGTTATTCATTAAAATTCTATTATCATATTATGAATTAAAAATAATTTAATTTAACTTGTAAGAAAAAATTTGATTTATTGAAATGCATACATAAAATTTTTAGTTTATGTATTGAACCTGGGTTTATATGTCGTATTGTGCAACCAATTTTTTTTGTTGAGATGTAATAAAAAAAAGTTGACAAACTGAGATCGAATATCGAAAAGATTATATGGTTGGCAAAGTAAACAATTAAAGAAAAGGATGGTTGTAATTTCTCCTATGCGATGGCAATAGAGTTAAATTGATAAGGTCTATGTTGTCTTTTTCTTTCTTTTCCAGCAGACAAAAACTTGTACTCCAGTTTAGTGGGTAACAAGTTTTGTAGGAGTTGTCCAGTACTGCGCGCTTACTTTTGTGCTGTTATGATCTTAGTTTTTAGATCAAACATCGAACAAGTTTGCTTGTTCTGTCCTGTGCTCCATTTTATTGCAAATCAAATGCACCCAAAGGGAACAACCTAGGTCAGCGGTTGTTGCATCTCAAAAGGAAACGAAGAATGGTAGCTTTGATGATTACTTTTTGCCTATAATAGGGCTGGACAAATAATAATCGTTCGATCAAAACCAGCTTACCCAATCCACCGTAAACCGTGTCGGGTGAGCTCAAATGGGTAGACGGGTCACACAGGTAAAAAAACTGGGTTGAGATGCATTCACGTGGGACGGTTCGGTTCAGAATTATTGAACCAACGGTAACCTATACAAATCGACCCGTATATATATATATATATGTGTGTGTGTGTGTGTGTGTGTGTGTGTGTGTGTGTGTGTGTTATTATTATTCATTTTATATATGTTGACTGTAACGACCCAAATTTTTGAGACATTAACTTATACATTTCTTAGTGAAAAGATGAATAATTATTTTTTTCTTATAAATAATAGGAGAAACTGAAAACTCATAGGCTTCAAAATACATGAATAAACAGGTTTCTCTTAAATTTTCAAAATAGTAAATCAGAGTTGTTTTACATCAAATATAAAATTCCTAAGAACAAGGCTTTCGACCTTTTACTACCCAAGTACACATCCTAGCTAGTCAAAACTTTGGACGCTTGCGAGAACTCTCGCTAAGGCGCACCGGAGGTCCACATCTCTCGAAGCTTCCAACTGTAAATCGATATCATTATCTAATTTTAAAATACGGAAAAAGGGTCAACTCCCAAACAACAACAAACATACAAGTTACACATAGATATTTAACATGCATGTATTTTAAACCATTAAAACAATATAATTATTAATATAAGGTACATAAAATATCAACACCCCAAACACCAGTGGACTCGACAAATGCACGACACCCTAAGGATTAACCTATATGCGATACAAATGATCCGGATATCATCTCCCTTATAGGGCAATAAAAAGTTCTTCGTAGATATTTGTGGGGTTCAACCAATTATGAACACTCCACCGTGGCTCCAACCAATTATGGACACCACATACCCCACGGGTCCCAACCAATTATGGGCACCAAAAGAAAACAACGAGCCTCAACCAATTATGAGCACTCAACCAAGAAACGATAAGCCTCAACCAATTATGGGCACTCAAGACTTTGGGTCCCAACCAATTATGGGCACCATGCGACAATGAATGCATGCTTGCGACACATGGTTATTAACTCCACAAAATAGATCACTCACAATGAGTATTCGACCAAATTAATCATTGTCTTAAACCACCTGCTAGAGACACGGATTACACCGACAATAACTCGGACTTACAAAATATGCAAGACCGCAATTCAGACATGAAAACAACGAATTATACTCACAGCCAAGCAATACAAAATCAAGTTCCATAGTATGTATGCATGGTACAATACATAAATATGTTAAAAACATTATCTTTTAACAACAAGTAAATACATATATAAAATAAAAAATGGAGCGCCCTTTCCTTCACAAAAAGTATTTACTAACTCAATTTCCAATTTCTATTCCTATTACTCCTAAATCCTACTCAAGGTTTGGTTAAAATAAGATTCACCAATAACTCCTGCTTAATTATTTGGTTATTAAAATAGAACCTTTAGATTAGTCAACAATTATAAGCACATGTTACAAGTATAGTTACTACATTATAAACGAATGGTAGGAATTAAATTCTAGAATACTTCCACTAAAACTTATTTTTTTTAAGTACTTTGAATAAAAAACTTCAATCATAATACTAGTAACACTTTCAATTATAATCAAAAAGTTTGACTCAAAATTTACTCAAAGGTTTCACTCATGTAGTCAAAACAAACACACTGTAGCATACTCTACTATCATATCAGGTCCTATTATTTAAGAAGCATCAAACCTAACTTGTTTTAACTAAAAACCATTGATCGATCTAATCATTCCAATAAACCATTCTAACTCACTCAAGATTGCTAGAACACTGGACTAATTTTTTTCTCTCATAGTTAAACTCATAAAATATATCCCGTTTTAGAAAAAGAGAATTCCATAAAAAAGAGAATGGTTCAAGCAAAGTTTCAGTGCTAAATAAATATTCGAATAAAGCTTAGCAAAATAACACTGATTTCTTGAAATCATTATTTCAACTAAACCAAATTGATTTCTACAACAATAAATTGACAATGAGAAATATCACCAAAAATTGATATTAAGAAAATAATAATTATACAAGTAGAAATATTCTTACTTGAACTCTAATGGCTAATCTTTAATGTTGATTCTTTGTTTTCCTTTCTTTCTCCTTCAAGTCCCTATATGTTTCTATCTCTCTCTCTCTCTCTAAATTTCTCTCTATTTTCTTTAAAGTGTAGAACCAGTAAAGTGGTGAATGAAAGGAACAAAGGAGGTAACTGATTGTTATTAATAATGAAATAACCTCCCACTAACTCCCTTCCTAAAAGAGTGGCACTAGGCTTAAGGAGTGTGAAGTGAAATTGACCATGTAACTAGGAAAGGAGGTTACATTGTTTTCTCTGCAAATACACGTCCCCATTTACTTTCCTACAATTATCGATCAATCAATATATTTAATTAGTTTAATAGTAACATGATATATAAAGATGAAGAGAGACTTGCAAAATGGTTCATTGCTGCATCTATTCCATTCAATGCTGCCAATTCACTGTATTTTCAATTTGCGGTCGACACTCTTTGTTGCATGGGAGTTGGATATAAAGTTCCTGCTATACATGCTTTACGTGGTTCTTTGCTAAATAAGTGGGTTGATGAAACGAAGAAAAAGATAGAGAAATGTCGTGAGATTTGAAAGACTACTGGTTGTACTCTTATGCCATATGGGTGGACTGACGGGGTTAAGAGAACTCTGATCAACTTTTCAGTCCATTGCTCTAAAGGAACAATTTTTATCAAATTTGTTGATATTTCTGGTGCTTCAAAAATAGGTGAGTTATTATATAAGCTTTTCAGGGAAGTAGTGTTATATATTGGCACTGAAAATATTGTTCAGATAATGACGGATAATGCTGCAAACTATGTTGCTGCTGGTAAGTTATTGGAAAAAGAGTTCCTTGACATGTATTGGTCTCCTTGTGCAGTTCATTGCATTAACTTAATGTTTCAAGACATGGGGAGATTACCTGAAGTTAAAGAGGCAGTTTCATATACCACAGATGTTACCAAGTATATATATAATCATTGTTATACATTGTATTTGATGATGAAATTTACTCATGGAAGATAAATATTTCGTCTTGCTCCAACTCGCTTTGCCACTAATTTCATTGCTTTGTAGAGTATTTTGTCTCAGAAAAATGCACCTAGAGCCATGGTAACATCTCAAGAGTGGACAATTTCTGCTTATGCAAAAGATGACAAGGCAAAACAATTTGTGGAACAAGTCTTGAACACTAACTTTTGGACTGCTTGTGCTGACATAGTGAAACTCACAGAACCACTTGTAGGTGTGTTGTGTCTCGTGGAGAGTGAAGATAAACCTGCTATGGGTTTTCTTTACATAAATATGTATAAAGATAGAGAGGAGATGGTGAAGCGGTTTCAAAGAAATAAAACAAAAGTGGAGCCTTGCTTGAAGATCATAGATGATCGATGAGATTCAAAACTTCGAAAAAACCTTCATGCTACTGATTATTGGTTGAATCCATCTTGTAGATTCAGTCCTGAATTTGAGAAACACAAGTCCACCACATCTGGTCTTATTGATGTCATTGAAAAGTATGCTCACAATAATCATGAGTTGCAAGCAAAGTTAAACATAAAGACTAGTATATTTAGAAATTCTGAGGGCGATTTTTTAAGGACATCAACTACAGTGAAAATCAATTGTATGTAGGGATGGCAATACGGGCCAGCCCGCTCCGTTTAGGCCCAGACCGCTATTATCCCGCCAAAAATGGGATGGGGCGGGGCGGGCCAACTTGAGGGGGTGGCTCAAATTCACACCCCGCCCCGCCTAAAGGCAGACTAGAGGGCTGGCGGATTGGCCCGTCTATTTTTTAAAATATTTTTTTGTCGATCGTTGTTAACAAATACACTGCTATTATAAAAACAATAAATTCAATATAATGACTCTAACATTAAGTAAATCCACCATATATCCAACATCAAACAAATTACAAAATAAATCCAACAACATGAAATAAGTCTCAAAATAAATCAACCATAAAAAGTCTACATAATTTGTTCAACATCCCTAAGTTAATCATCATCTAGGTAATAGACATGTGATGCTCCGAGTGTTGCTGCAACAGTTGGTAAAATTAAGTTATTAAAATTTGTTTAGTGGTTTTGCAAAAGTGTTTATGGGGTGTGTAAATTAAAAATTCGGTCACTAATAGTGAAAAAAGAAATTTTCATAAGCCCACGGGGCGGGCCAACTAGAGAGATGGGCTCAAAATCTCACCCCAGCCCGCCTAAAATGGCGGGTTAAACGGGTTGGCCGACGGGTCGGACCCGTTTTGCCACCCCAAATTGTATGTGAAAAAACCAGTTCAGACAGAAAGAGGTTTTGAATTAGACTGAAATGGTTCAGGTAAAATAACATATTTGGGCAGAAATCTAGTTCAGGTAGAATGAATCGGTTTCAACTCGGGCCGGACTAGTTTTTATAAAAAAAAATAAGTTTTCTATGAAAGTAGTTTTGTGAATCGAACTGAACCATAAATTATGGTTTGGATCAGTTTAGTTAATGTATTTGCACACCCCTATGACCAATCATAATCCCTCTTCATGCTTATCTTATTATTTTATTTTGTGGGAAGAGTATTAATAAATAAATTCTGAGAAGGAGGAATTTTATGAGATTAAAAAAATTATCGAAGATCCAATTTTAAAAATGATTGATTTCAATCTCGTTGGAACTTTAGAGTGTAATAACCTATGTGGTGTGCTTGTTGATGAGATGTTGATGCACTGAGTCTTTAACCGATTCGAATAAATGGGTACGGGTTTTATTATTTTTTTTTAAAAATAGGCCGGTTTAGTTTTTTTAACAAAATGATATATATATATTTTTTTAAAACAGTTCGAGTTTGGTTCTAAAGTAGTTAAAGTAATCCAGTTTTTCTTGCACACCCCTAGATAAGGATGTGTTTATGGAGAATCTTCTTCTTACAAGATTGAAATCAATTTTTTTTTTGTTATTGAAGGTAAACCAAAATTCGTCTATACTACAGAGTGATGAAGATATATTAACCCTAAATGAAATGCACTAGGGGTATTATTATGATGATTTTTATTTGACTTAATTGCAGTTTTGATCCCCTAATTTTCATCTTTTTGTGAAATTGGTCCCCTTATTTTAAAATTCGATAATTTTCGTCCATTTATCATATTTTTTAAAGGAAAAATGCTAAAGAGTGCCCTTAGGGCATGGTTAAGAGGACAAACTTAGAAATGTTGTATTGGAAAATGGTGAAAAGTGATAGATTTAACTTTCTAAAAGTAATTTTTTTTTTTTTGAATAAAATGCAAACTTACTATTTTTTATTTTCTTAACTATTGCCTTAAGGACACTGGTTAGCAAGACCCTTTTTTAAATGTTATGGTATATGATTCGAAGATGAGAAAATATGAAAATCGATAAAATCGTAAAAAAATTCTCTTGAAAATTTTATTTAAAACATGTTATATCACCATATTTTAAACAAAAATATTAGATAAAGAGGACCAAGACTATCAAATTTTGAAAGAGGGACCAATTTTCTAAAATAGTGAAAATAAGAGATCAAAACTACAATTAGGGGTTATTATGATTATTATTATTAGGGTTAATTAAGTTTTTGGTCCTATAAATATCTGTAGTTTTGTTTTTAGTCGCTATAAAAATAAATGACACTTTTTAGTTCCTACAAAAATTTTCATTAGTGTTTTTAGTCCCTGTTAAATTAAAATTTGTTTAATTATGCTTAAACTTCTAAATTTTTTAAAGATTTTTCACTAACAAGTTCAGTTCATAACATCGTAAGACACTCTTTTATAAAATCTTTTAGTTTTTTAACATGTAATGAATTAAATATGAATTTTTCTAAAAGCCAAATTTTCAAGATTATATTAATGAAAATTTGGACCTAATAATAAAATTTTGAGCTACTTTTTTGCGGAGGAAATTTGGATAATGTTCTAAATAAGTATGTAAAAAATATGTTGAAAATTTAAAAGTTTAAGCACAATTAAACAAATTTTAATTTTACAAGGACTAAAAGTATGTGTTTGTCCCTCTTAAATTAAAATTTGTTTAATTGTACTTAAACTTTTATATTTTTAAATGATTTTTAACAGACATGTTAAGAACATTATAATAATCTCTTTCATAAAATATTAGAATTTTTTAACATGTAATGAATTAAATATAATTTTTATAAACGTAAAAAATTCAAAATAAACCTAACGAAAATTTGGACTTGAAAATAAAATTTTGAGCTAACTTATTGCGGAGGAACGTTTTATAATGTTTTAAACAAGTATGTAAAAATCCATTAAAAAATTTAAAATTTTAAGCATAATTAAAGAACATTTAATTTAACAGGAATAAAAACACTAACAGAAAATTTTGTAGGGACTAAAAAGTGTGATTTATTTTTATAGGGAGTAAAAACAAAATTGCAGATATTTATAAGGACTAAAAACTTAATTAACCCTTATTATCATTATTTGGGTTAATTAAGTTTTTAGTCTCTATAAATATTCACAGTTTTGTTTTTAATCCCTATAAAATAAAATCACACTTTTTAGTCCCTATAAAGTTTTCTATTAGAATTTTAGTCTCTATAAATTTTTCCATCAGCATTTTTAGTCACTGTAAAAAAAATTCATCAACAATTTTGGTCCCTAAAATGCTTAAGGTAAATGTTAAAGCGACTAAACGGTGCGATTTTATTTTGTAGGGATTAAAAACAAAACTGTGAATATTTATATGGACAAAAAACTTAATCAACCCTTATTATTTGAGAAATGATATTTGTACAACCACTTTGTGACAACTTTATTTTTCATACTCACGTTCTATTCTTACTCTCTCTCTTACTTTTTCTCAAAGAAAAAAAGAAAGGATGTCAAATAGGTTGTACCAAATGGTTGTTCAAATATCATTACTCTTATTATTTTGACTTAGATTTTTGTAAAGAATTTTGACTAAGTTATTATTATTTTTGACGAAATTATTATAGTTTTTTTTTTTGAAATATTATTATATTTCATTTATAAAAGCAAAATTGTAAAAGGAAATAATACACACTTTATTTATTTTCTATCTCTTTCCTTTCGACTAATCCCTAACAATCGACGGAAACGCTCTCAACTCACAACACTCCCGCCGCCTCATTCCCGCCGGCGATTTTCCCTTATCCGCCGCAACAAACTTCTCCGACCAACACCTTCTATCACAGGCTCGTTTCTCATTCTCTTCAATCTCTTCTTCCATTTACCGCATGATCTACTCTTAATTGCCGCATTTTGTTTTCCAATCGCGCAATCGTTTTTCGTTTTCTATTGTCTTGAAATTGATGCATCGATGGTTTGAATTGTGAATTATTTGAGATTATTTTTGTTTTTGCGGTGGAAAATGATGATGAATCAGAATTCAGAAGTTACGATTTGTTTGGTTTTTCATTTTTGCAATTTGTAACGTTTTTAGGTTTTTCTTAGTTATGTAACTGTTTTGTTAATTCTGATTTACTCGTAGTACTGAATTGATCAATTTGCTGCGGTAGAATGCAATGTTCATTTAGTTGTGTAGCTAGCTATGAATCATACTGACACTGGGGACACCGATACTGCGACGTGGACATTCGTAAAAATTTGAAAAATATGAATGAATTGAACGTAATAATTCAGTTTTTACTGTTAAAATGATTTTGTCGTGTCGTTCTATAGTGGTAATAAGTCAGTTTTCACAGTTGATGAATTGAGCATGTGTAGAAAATGTAATGTTCGTTTCATTGTTACACCGATGCTTTGAATTTTGGATTATTTTAAATTATTGCTTTTTTAATGTGGAAAAAAATAATTAATAATGAATCAGAAGTATTGGTTTGTTTGGTTTTTCATTTTTTATTCTTCTTGCAATTTGTGTAGGTTTAGGTTTTTCTTGTTATGTGACTGTTTTTGTTTTTGAAAGATGTTATGTAACTGGTGTTGATTATGTTTTACTCGTATTGGATTGGTGAAGTAGATGCTATAGAATGTAATGTTCGTTTAGTTGGTTTTTGCTGTTGATGAATTTACCATGCGTTCTGAATTACAGATGGATAATTCCTAATCGTTATGGTTATGTTAAACAACTGATTAATTCCGCGAGAAATAGTTTTGAGAAGAATTTGAGCATTTGTTTGTGTGCTGCTATGTCACTGTTAGGCCTGTTTACTTTGTGGAAATATTTTCTATTTTCATTTCATAAATGTGTTTTTTTTTTGCTATTGACCTAGTGGCCAACACACACTCCTGTAAACACACATGTAGGCGAAAATGTGGTGGCCCGGGTTTGAATCCGGGATTCAACATAAAATGTCCTCACAACTCAACCACTAGGCTGTGACAATGGGGACTCTTAAATCATGTGTTCATTTTAACTTCCTTATAAGTAAATGTGAGATTCTTGTAGTGAATCATTGTGGCAGAGAGAAGATGAAATACTAGATAGGGATGTTGCGTTTTTGGAAATAACGAAAACAATTCTTTTAGCATTTTTATTGTTTCCAAGAAATTCTTACAATTGTTCATCCAAGAGACTAGTATTTTCTTGTTAGCAAGTACAATTAACGCAAATTTTAGAAGATGAAAATAGAAAATGTATGCACAAAGTAAAACAGTGCCTAAATTGTTTTTAGAAGAACAATTTGGGCATTTGTTCATGTGCTGCGAAGTCATTGTTATTATTCTATTGTGAGGAATTTTTTGATTCTATAGTAACTGATGAAGAGACAAAGTACATATTATGGTAACATTTAAAACTGAAAGAGTATAGCGAGCCAAAGAAGCTAAATGTTGTAACAAAGCAATCTGGATTATTTGTGTATCATTCATGAAATGTACTCTAAAAATGACCACGTGGAGTGCGCAGGAGAGAAGGCATACATGTTACCTATCCCATTACAAAATCTTGGCGTCTATATTGGTGCTAAAATTAAATCGGTAAAGATGAGTTATGGGTCACTGCTGGAAGGATATTGTTATATAATGGGTCATGCTAACTTGTGCCCTTATATAATATAGGCTGGACCTCCTTGCGATGATGCACGGGTATTGATATGGGGTACAAATATTTTTCCAAAGTCTAACATACAATACATTGATATAGAAAATGAATTTTATACAAACATGACTAAATTGTTTAAATATAGATTTGGGAGGAAAAATGATTTGAATTTCCTTAGTAGAAGACTAGAATTGGTGCTGAACTGCTTTTGGATTAGACTTAGTCACTTGAATGTATAATAATCTTTGCACAAAATGTATCTCCTAATATAGTGATTGGTTATTTAGTTACTCTCTAGAATCTTTTCTAATTTACTACACTGCAAATCAGAAAGAAATCAAGATATATGTACTGAGAAATATAGAAGGGGATATCTACTTATCAGAAACTAGGGTATATTTTACAAAGTAATAGGGAGAGTATCAATATTATCAACAAAAAGGAGCAAGGAATTCATTTATCAGTTAGGGGTGAAGGTGGTACAACACATAGCAAAAAAAAAACCCATGTGTACCATGTTTTCTTAAAACTATTTATTAGTATGTACCCGTGCGTATCAATGAGTACCCAATGCATATGATACGGATGTATATCCGGGACGTGTGCAACTTTAATTTTGTAGTATCCGTACGATTATAGTTGTCCGTCCTGACCTGAAAAATGTGCAGTGTAACCTGAGTCTATGTACATACATACATAAGGATATGCATATAAATTGTAAAATCAGTTGTTAGGTTGTGCAACATATTAAATTATATTTCAGCAGTAATATGGATTCGGCTTTGTTGAGATTAGTTTTGAGTGGCTCTCCTTTCCTTGTTATCTTCATTGATTATAATAAAATTTCCCTATATTTTGCTTGTGGATTTAGTTTAGTTCCATGGTTTGCTATAGGTTGAATCACATTAGATTCTTTATCTTTTTCATCTCCCTAGTTTATGTTTAGCATTTAGACACCTGGCTATCACCGGGATCCTTAAGTATATTTTACATTGAGAGAGTGATATGGAAAAAAAATTAGGATTAATTTATATTTTTAAGATTCAAATTATGGTATCTTTTTGAAGGTCGATTAATTAGGAGTGCTAGTTAGGATTGGGATTATTTTATCTCTCTTATATTTGAATTTGAAGTTTCTTTATCTAGACACGATTCTGCAAGTTGCTATGGTCCCTGGCCTGGGATTGGGCACAAGTCTTGACATGGTAGAAGTTTTCTTTAGACCTATGGTGAAAGTAAGAAGTAGACTCGTCCTTGACAGAGCCCCTCCAAGACTAACACAAATTTTTCTAAATTGATTTCTTATTTCTTTATCCCAATAGTAATCTTCCTTTTTAAAAGTTATAGATAATAATGTAGTGATCCTAATCCTAATTAATCTCTACTAACAGTAAAGATTATGTTATGCAGAATCTTATGTTGATAAAGAAACTTTAAATTCAATTTAGAAGCGATAAAGTAATCCTAATCCTAATTCCTAGTAAAAATTCTAATTGAAATTTTTAAAAGAAAACATACCAACATAGGTGATCCAGTTGGTAAGGATTCAGCTGAGATCCCACAAGGGCCTTGGTTCGAATCCCGCTGTCGATGTGAGGACATCTCTGGCGGGAATTTGTAAGTACTTCTGTCAGTGCTCTGTAAGCCTTGTGACTTTTCCTGGCCTCAGAAAGCTCTGGAACCCAACTTTCCTAAACTTTTACTTGTCAAAATAAAAAAAGGAAAACATAATCCTAATCTTCAAAAATAAAATAATGCTAATTTTATCCATATCTGAAAGTTACTGCCTTTAGAACACCAAATGCGGAAAAGAAATGAGCAACGACTTTCTACAATAAGATACTTATTGGAAGCAAGAGTTGTATGAAATTTTGAGTCATGCATCATTCCATCATATCATTTTTGTTATTCCTATTACGTACCACTCTCAAGTTCGAGTTGTCTTTTTATTAGGAGAGTAGCAAATATATGATTGGTTTTTCCAGCGCATATTGTATAAAGCATGTCTTGGCCTAGGTTTCATAGCAGTGTGTCTGGCTTGACATTACAAAAGTAGTTTATATGTCTTTGATTTATTATATTTAACAATGACTTTTATGTGGATTTTATTTGGATGCAGATTATTGAAAGGCATAGAGGTCTATTTATGCAACTGTATTAGTTGCAAAAAAGTAATTTTAATGTGTTTGTTGGATAGCATATTTGCTAGTTGGTACTTAAGACTATAGGCAAAGTGAGATACAAAGCATTTGGAATGATTTGTTATGGCCCAACAGTCATCCAGGCTTCAGCGCTTGCTTACTCTCTTGGACAGTATCCTCCATATTTTTCTTGTCTTCACATTTACTCAACTTATTATATATTTTTTTCCTTGAGTTTTCTTTAACCAAATCTTTAAAGCTGGCTCAACCCAAGCAACAAGGTTGACTGCAGCTCGGCAGATCGGGGAGATTGCAAAATCGCACCCTCAAGATTTGACTAGTCTTCTTAAGAAGGTATTGATTTTTCCAATGTAATGTAACCTTGCTTTTGTTGCAACATCTTATCATATTTATGCCCTTTCTTCATTTATTCTTATTATATTAATATATATATATATATATATATATATATATATATATATATATATATATATATATATATATATATATTATACTCCCTCTGTCCCAAATTGTAAGCATAAAAACTCAAATCACACTTATTAAGAAAACTAAAACATAAGAATTTGGAGTATAGTTTTTTGTGTTTTTTTTTTTTTTTTGGAATTAGTTTCATGGAAAGATGTAAAAACAATTTTTATTGGCCATTGGTTATGGAGAAACTGGAAGAGATATTGAATGTAATTTGCATTTAATTTCATGAAAATAAGCAAAAAAATCCTTGGAAAAGATGGTTTTTTAAAAAAACAAGATTAAATAGAATAAAAGTTTGTCTTTTTTGCTTACATTTAGGGACAAAGAAAGTGAGTTTTTTTTGCTTACATTTTGGGACGGAGGGAGTATATATACTAAGAGAGAGATATTTCGACATAAAAACCATTTCTCAGCCAGCCTCGACTATTGCAACCTTTTGTAGTTGTTAGTTCTTGACATGGTAATATAGCCGGTTCATCTATGTTGTTAATAGAGCCACAATCGTGAAGTAGAAATGACCTCTATTGCAACGCTTTTTGCTGATCTGCGGTCAGCAGTTGCGATGCTCCCGAATAAATAAATATTAGAATTGCGGCTATCTCGCTACACAGCTATCCTAGTATTGGGGTCGGCCGCTATCCGATATTTACTACATAACTCCTCATTGAAGAAATGAATATTCAAAAACTTAACGATTACCTGCTACTCCTATATTTTGTATAAATGTTCAAAATGAAATTTGACTATCGCTTTAGTGATAAAGGTGTGCTAGAGTTTAGCCACATAATATTTTGATCTCTTAATTAAATATCTTTTTGGCAAAATACTTTGAAATTTATACAACACAAATATTAAATACTAATGGTTGTTATTCTCTCCTTGTTTTGTATATTGATAGTGTGCGGATTATTTGTCACATTGATTTTAAGAACCTGTTTTATTGTGTTGTCCAGGTTTCTCAATATCTGCGAAGTAAAAAATGGGATACAAGAGTTGCAGCTGCTCATGCAATTGGGTCTATTGCCGATAATGTTAAGCACATAAGCTTGAATGAACTTATTGCTTCTGTTGTAACAAAAATGTCTGAGAGTGGGATATCTTGTAGTGTTGATGATCTGTGTGCATGGCCTTATTTACAAGCAAAAATTACAGGAAGCTCATTTAGAAGGTTGTTCAATCAATACAATTGTTGAGTTTTTTTTCTTTCTTTCTCCAAAATAGAAAAAATGACAGAACCAGGAACATAAAAAATTGTCGGTGCGGCAAGGGCTGCCTAATCCTCTTCAGATAAAAATTGTAAATCTCTTGAAACAGCAGGGGGAAGAACACCAAAGAGAAGTATAAACAAAATCATAAGAAAGTTGCAGCTTTATGCTCAATGCTGAGACACCAAAAAGTTGCATAACTTGAACAGTGTCACTAAGTTATAGTTCCGTATTCTCTTACCAAACCTTTATATTGAACCATGAAAGTGTTTCATATTGTTTGTGAATAGTTTTTCCCCTCTTTATTACATTGAACGTAACTTTTGAAATATTTACTTCATGAATTTTATCCCTTGACAGCTTTGATATGAATAAGGTGCTTGAATTTGGAGCTTTATTAGCATCAGGAGGACAGGTAAAATAATACCTCGTTACAATCTCAACCTTATATTTAATGTATTTTTTAAAGTCAAAGTACTCTATACACATACATACCCAATATATTACTAAATATCCCTGATTTGTTGAGCTTGTATTCTTGCATTTCTAAAAGTTACATATTAGTTGTTTTTCTTTATTGGTATATAGTCTTTGTTGTTTGTTTACAAGCTGGAAGAAAAGGAGTTTAAAAAAAAAAAGCTGGAAGAAAAGTATTGTCTGGGACCGAACAACTAAATTCTTTTTGACAAAACGTGGCGATGCATAGGAAATTATGATGTCAAATAATCATACAAGTTGAATAAGATTTTGTTCTACTTTCCATGTCAAAGGTAGAAAGGCTGGATGAACAAAGAAACAGAAAGGAAAAAAAAAATCAAATTATAGAAAACACATTTAGAAGTTGGGGGACTCTAAACTTGGAATGTGGAACAATCCTAATATTCACCTTGTAAAACTGTTATGGTGCTATATCGTGTTCTTCCTCCTAACCATTGACCTAGCTAGACTTGGTTGGCATATTGAATTATATTGATTCATCAGAAAATGGTTGAGCAACAAAGGACAACACACGTTGCACAACACAAAAGAGTTCCACACACTGCACTCACAATTTCCATTAGTGATTATTTTTAACATACTCAGCTGTTGTAGGGCAGGACACTATGGATTAGGACTTTTTTGGGGATAATTGTTTAATTGACAATTAAGTTCTAAATTCTATGAAGTGTTTACAGGCCTTCTAATCTATGCGTAGATTGAACGAGCAAATGTTTTTCCAAGAACTTTCCTCGGGTCCTAGTAAATCTTGAATTTAATCTGCAGTAAACACTATTTTTGTTAGGACAGTAGCTAGTCCTGTTTTAACTGAATTTCAAACTTGCATGGATTTGTATTATAGCTGAATTTGGTATATACTCCATAATGCCAAATTAGGAGTAGATTTGAATCGGGTCAGTTAAAATCGTTTTTACATTGCAATTGTTGTGCAGAAACTGGTTTACGTTCTTCATACTTCGTATAGCGAAAGAGCTATTATGAATTCCTTTTGAAGTTTTCACTTCTTTTTATTGTATGTGCGTTTTTCCATAGACAATTTCTGTCTTGTTCCATTTCAGGAATATGATATTGCAAGTGATAATATAAAGAACCCGAAGGAGCGATTGGTTCGCCAGAAGCAAAATCTTCGACGTCGGTTAGGTTAGTAAGATTAATTCAAGCTATAATATCTTAATGTTGGTGATCGCTCAACATTTATGAGTTCTGTTAGAAAATCGTTGTTGGGTCTAACACAACCTCACAAAACCGGCTTGTGAGGTGAGGATTGCCCCCACTTATTAACAAATGTTCATGCCATATTTTGTCCGATGTGGGACTCTTTAACACACACCCCTCACGACCAGCACTATTGGGCTTGTTGGTTCGTTGACATAAATGGTGTGTGGCCTGATAGCGGAAACCTGATAGTAGGTGACCCAGTGGATCTTGGCGGCTTTGATACCATGTTGAATAAGAATGAAAAGAGAGACTTATGATGAAAACCGTGTGTATGAATAGCACAACGGAAGATTTATTATATAGGAGTTAAGTAGCTTAGAGACTAAGCTATGATATATTTACAGAATGAATATTCAACATAATATTCTATCCTAAGTAACTTAGAGAGTAAGCTAAAATATATTTACAATGTAAATATAATTATTTACTATCTAAATATCAACAGACGACTTAGATGAATGGGCTTAAATAGACGTTGGATAAGATGCCTTTTCGCTAACAAGGACAAAATTGGAGGAGACAACTCGTAAGAGGTTTGTAGACGAAAGAAGTGGAGGAAGCCACTGGTTAAATGGAGAGGAGGCGTGCATCTTGATTGTTTGGGTGCAACAATATCTCAAATTAAATGCGATGAAGGAGGATGAGAAGCTTGACACAATAGTGGTGGATTTGGGGTGTGTCTCTTTATGAACTCATTTAAGGCCTCATCTCTTTTCTATGTGGGACTTGGTTTTCGCAATACACCCCATCTCGCCCAGCGCTAGTGGGCTTGTGCATGGATATAGATGATGGATGACCTTGAATAGTTTTTATATTGGGCCTAACTCATCCTTACCAAACCTGCTTGTAAAGTGAGGGGTGCCTCTCATTATAAACTCCTTTCAGGCCTTATCTTTTTTCTATGTGGACCTTGGGTTTTTCAGAATAGATGGGACCTTAGGTAAGTGAGAGGGAATATAGTGAGCATGAGCAAGGGAGTAGAATAAGCTGGAGTTCAATTAGAATCTGGGAAGTGACTTGGCCTTTGAATTGCCTAGGCTTCACTTGGGCTTTTTCATTTCGCTTTGTAAAACATAAATCGAGGTTTGTCTATCATTGATAACAAGCCTGTATTTTCTTTTAATACAGTGAATTCAGTCTGATGTTCTATGTTCATTTTCTGCTATCGATCAATGCTTTTAGACATGTTCGTTTCTCATTATTTTTGGGGGTGCTTGGTTATAATGTCACATGCATTTTCTTAATAATGTTTGGTAAATTGTATCTCACGTAAGGGCTCATTTGTTTAAAGCTTACTTAAAAAAAATAAAAATTAAAGAATGCTTGAAAAAGTTTGCAACAATGTTAAGAGCTAAAATAAGTAGCTTTTGAAAGAACGTTCCAAAAGAAAATATCTTAGATAATCACTCATTCTCCTTTTTTTTCCAAAACTTATTCTAACTTACCCAAGTCTATGTGTTGCTGATTTCAGAAATCCTTTTACTGTCAATGTAGGTTTGGATGTGTGCGAACAATTTATGGATATCAATGATGTAATAAGAGATGAAGATCTCATGGCATACAAATCAGATTCATATCTCAATGGCATAGATCATAAAGTTTTTACATCTTGTTCTGTACATAACATCCAGAAAATGGTTGCAAATATGGTTCCTAGTGTCAAATCAAAGTGGCCGAGTGCTAGAGAACGGAATCTTTTAAAACGCAAAGCAAAAATTAACTCTAAAGACCAAACAAAGAGCTGGTGCGAGGATGGAACAGAGCCTTCAGGTACTCAAAATTTGACCTCAAAAGGCACATGTCCTGATTCAGGAAATTATAGTAAGGTATTGTTCTATTTTACTTGCTAATTTTATGGTAATTTTTGGCCCTCTCTGGCCATGTCTTTACATGTTTGGTTGCACTCCTATGGTTGGCATTACTCATTGCTGGCAGCAGTTATCTGTTATTATTAATTAATTATTAATATTAGGGAAAATTACACCAACCTCCCCTATGGTTTACTAAAATGACACTGACACCCCCTCTAGTTTTAAAACATACATTAACCTCACTTAAGTTCTCATCAAATACACAAACACCTCCCTTTTTCATTAACACCATTAACTTTCTGTTAACTTCATTTTTTGAGGGAATTTTCCTGGAAAAAAAACTCCATCGTTGAATTTACCATTGATGGTAATCCACTAATATCATCAACCAAATCTAAATTCAAGTAACTGGATCAATAAAAAAAACTTCCCCAGTGGAGTTATATTTTACTCGTATTTGGTTCAAATCTAAATTCAACTACATTTACCGTGCTTTTGCGTTTTTTATTTTATCTCACTATTAATTTAAGAATCTCTGTTAAGTATTGATGAAAATTTCTAATAGAAAAAAAGTTAACGGAAAGTAGATGGTGCTAATAGAAAATGGAGGTGTTTGTTTCTTTAAGGGAGGTTAGTGTAAGTTTTAAAATTAGAGGGGGTGTCAGTGTCATTTTAGTAAATCTTAGGGGAGGTGTGTGTAATTTTCCCTTAATATTATCAATTTGCTTGGCATGTCCTTGTGAGCAATAATTCAAGTTTCAATCTGTTGTCTGTCTTTGGAAATGCTATCTCGACCTTAAGATTATTTGCAATGCAAATTTATTCAGCTTCCATCTGCAATCAGAAGTTATAATTCAGAATTATTTCATTGGAATTTTATATAGGCATCCGAACAAGTTAATCACGAGGAAGATGGGTTTGAGCATGATGGAGATGGACAATGGCCTTTCAGTACTTTTGTTGAGCAACTTATTATTGATATGTTTGATCCTGGTACACGTTTTATCCTTATTGTCACATTTTATACAATTTGAAGAAGAATGTGGGATATATAATTAGATTGGAGTTTTACATTCACCTTATGATCTTTGTATGATTATTTTAAATGCCATTGCTAGTTTGGGAGGTTCGGCATGGTAGCGTGATGGCATTGAGGGAGATTTTAACACACCAAGGTGCTTCAGCTGGAGTGTTTAAACAGGAATCACGCTTGGGTGGGACATCGTTTGTGGAGTTAGAAGACAAAAATATATCAAATACGTTGAAGAGAGAGAGGGACATTGATTTAAATATGCAAGTTTCAGCAGATGAGTCTGTCTTGAACTTGAAGAGACCAAAACTTGAAGACGTATCATCGACAACTTCTATGGATAGTGTGATGACTTGCAGCAATGATGGTGATATTGAAAACAGCATTAGTTCTGAAATCCAGGGATGCAATTTACCTCTGGATTATGAGAATGGGAAATTTGACGGTAGTTCTGTTGATATGAATCTGAAAACTCACTCTGACGGTTTACATGATGCATGCAAGGACTCTGCTAATATTACAGAGCAGAAGGGTTATTCTGATGACAAAATGATTACTGGAAACCCTAATGTGCTGAGAAATCTTCCTCAGAATTGTGAGCTGATGAATTTGGTTAAAGTGGCTAGAAGTTCCTGGCTTCGAAACTGTGAATTTCTTCACGACTGTGTCATACGCTTTTTGTGTGTATTGTCACTTGACCGGTATGATATTTTGTTCTGTATGTCTTCTAATAAATGAACTAGATTTTGCTGAACTTTGGTGCAACTGATTGGCAATTTTCTTTCGTCTGTTCTTACGAATTATTGTCAGTGTGATGCCATGACGCTGTCTTTCTGTCTGCCAGTATTATTTTTTGATAATTTTTGGTTATTTTATTTCAGCTTTGGAGATTATGTATCTGATCAGGTTGTTGCTCCAGTGCGTGAAACTTGTGCACAGGCATTAGGTGCTGCATTTAAGTATATGCATGCTGCACTAGTAAATGAAACATTGAACATATTGTTGAAAATGCAGGTAAGCATCATTTAATTGTGCAATTTCTCTATACGTGCGAGCATTGCTTTGGGTTTTCCTTTTGGGATTTGGTTCGAGTTCTCTGACGTAGATTAGTTTTTAATCTTTATGCTTTTTCTGTTGCCTTATGTTCAGTGTAGTCCAGAATGGGAGATTCGTCATGGCAGTCTTCTGGGTATCAAATATTTGGTTGCTGTGCGACAGGTGCATATTTATTTGCTGCCAATTCTGTTATATAGGTTTTACAATATGTATGATGGTTGAGGTATATAGTTACTTATGTGTATTCCTTTTAGCCTTTGTTTTGTGTAAGATAATTTAGTCACCTGCATCCAGACATTGGCTATAAAAAATGTGGTACAGGTCTCATATGAAGTGTTAGATTCCAATATGTACAGTAGTTATTTTTTATAGGCCTTAGTTATTTCTAGGAAATTAATGTGAAGTATTAGATTTTTATATGCACAGAATTTTTTTTATGAGCAATTGTTGTGGCTCTTTCTTTTTGAGTAGTTGTACTATTTTTGTTTCCCATGCTTTTCAATTATTGTCAAAAGATATTCTTTGAATAGAAACAAAGTGCAAAACTATAATAAGAGGTACCTCTCTAACTGCACGAAAATTAACAGAATTAATAATTAACTGAAACTGACTACAGTCACTTTTGTATGATTTTTGATTCAGAGAGAATCTAAAAAATCATTGTATTGATTGGTGATGAAATGAAGTCTTGTTACAAGACATCAGCATAAAATCTATATTCTTAGACTGAGGCAACATTAAAAATCTGAAAACAGAAAAGCTCTCTAAGCTAATCAGCATGCGGCAGCTGTACTGCTGTAACAAACTAAACCAGCTATGTAGGAAAAAATCTTGTTCAGTAGATGATAAGTGATTGAACTGTATTCTCAACTCGCTAGCCACAAGCTCAAGGTGGGTGACAGAGGGAAGCTCAGTCACTTTGAGCATGTACCATAAAAGACTTAATCTGTTAAAAGGCAAAGGCTTGGTTAGTAGATCTGCTATCTTTTCTTGACCAAGTTTGTAATGCACCATGAATTTCTTGCCAAGGACTTCTTTCACGCACAAACAATATGCCAAGTTCCATGTGCTTGGTGCGAGCATGTAGCACTGAATTATGGGCGAGTGCCTCTGCACTCTGATCGTCAGAGGAAGCAAAACTGGAACCCACAGTTCACTACTGAAGTCTGAATCCACAACAATTCTGCAATAACCTGTGCCAAGCTTCTGTATTTGGCTTCAGCACTATAGCGGGCAACAACAGTTTTGTTGCGAGACCACCAGAAAATTAGGTTTGGACCAAAGAAACTGGAACTGGTTGCTCCATAGGTAGAACATCAATCGGAAGAATCAGCAGCCCAGTTGGCATCACAACAGGCCTCGAGAGTAAGCTTCTTCTAAGCAGGCAAGGAAAAATGGAGACGCATTTCATGATATAGACGTTGAAATATCTTAATATCCTCTCTCCGGCGACCCAAAGTGGCTTAAGCGGATTGGACATGATTTGGCAAATTTTGTTGATAGAGAAGCCAAGTTGAGGTCTGGTGATGGTGGTACACTACCACAACAACAAAAATCATTATTTTGATTGATGATGAAATGAATTATTGTTTCCATCATATCGACAGCACTACAAACTTCTTTTTTTGATAAGATACAACACTACAAACTCAACAGAAAAGCTCTGCAAGCCAACCAGCATGCGACTGCTGTAACAAACTGAACTATCAAGAAACTAACTAGGTAGGAAAAGATCCTGTACAATATCCACATGATAAGAGAACTGTATTCTCACACCGTTAACCTAACAGAAGCTCCAGGTACATGTGCGTAATGGGAAAAGACTAACTACTCTACTAAGGAGGCGTTTTAAGGCCATCTTAACTCTTCCTTCTCGTAGTTGCTACTGTGTAGTTCAATAGAGTTTATTTCAATCCTCATCCCATTAAAACTATATTTGATGATTTGGTGAAGTATATATTTTTTTCTTCAAAAAATTATAGATCAGTATAATGAAATCTAATGGCATTCACACGATTCTTTTTTCTTTACTTCTAACACATCTTTTACGGACACAGGAGATGCTTTCCGATTTGCTTGGACGTGTTCTTCCTGCTTGTAAATCTGGCTTGGAGGACCCAGATGATGATGTCCGAGCTGTTGCCGCTGATGCTTTAATACCAGCTGCAGCAGCAATTGTTGCTTTGCAGGGTCAAACTTTGCATTCAATTGTGATGCTGTTGTGGGATATATTGCTTGACTTGGATGATTTAAGTCCATCCACTAGCAGGTATTTTACTGGCTAAAATTTTGGGGAATTTACAGCCTTTAGTTACGTTTATTAGGCCCTTCTTTAGGTTGTAATAACTAAATGACAAACAATATATTTGTCTGCTCATTTTTCTGGGCTCCATGTTGACGAGTCATGCTTTCATACCTTATTTTATTTCTTGTATAATGTTGGTTAATGAGAAGCCAAATTTTTAGTGATAGCTATTTGGACATAATAAAATGAATTTTTTTTAACAGCAAAAAATGATATAGTATGTTAATGATGAAATGACGTACAAAAGGTACTGCCTCCGAAAGAATAGAATCAATACAAGTGGTACTCAACCCACCACACAAAAACAAAAGGATCACCCACAAAATCACAACTAACTAAGGCTACCTAACAATAATAAAATGAAATTGATAAAATTTTAGCATTGTGCTTAGGCACTCAATTTATTGTGGACATGTTCTAAACAAATTATATTTAATTTTGTTTTCATATTATACTTCATGATCGTCCTTCTTGTTAAAGCCTAGTGGTTATATAGAGGGCATATCATATGAGAATGCCTATCTTATATGAGAATGATGAGAATAAATCTCAACTGTTAGATTTAAATAGATGGTTGAGATTAAAAATCACATTTAATTAATTACTATGTCTCACTGTAGTCTATCCAGTGATTCCAAACACCTCGGTTTTAACATATCCCTGCAACCACCGTTTACCACCATCCATTAACGTTGACAGTGATCTTGAAACCAAAAACAAAGCTTAAGAATTCCCAGCGACAGACATAAGTGGTAATTGGCACCCAATTTGCTTTATATTATTTTTTTATTGACCTAAATTGGCTATATTAGACATAAGATGATTTAAGTCTTATGAGATTTACTATCAATGGACCCAAATCTCAATTAGGTCTTGTCAACGTTGAAAAGACCCAAATCTTCATCGTTCTGATACCGGAATAACCCAAATCTCAATTTTTCGACTGTCACAAAAAGATGACATAGACATGTTGAAACTAAATGGAAACACAAGATGAGGAGGAACATGATATCAGGTCCTCAATCGCGAAACAACCGCCGGAGGAACAAGAAGAAGCAGCGATGCCGACGATGAAGCGTTGGCCGGTTTTAGGAGACGGGCTTCGTTGTTTAGAATTCCATGGGTTCTTTAGATAGGTGATAGACTACAGTGAGACATGGTAATTAATTAAATGTGATTTTTAATCTCAACCATCTATTTAAATCTAACAGCTGAGATATGTTCTCATCATTCTCATATAAGATAGGCATTCTCATATGATATGCCCTCTATATATATATATATAGTTATATAGTTATAATAATTCATGATGTATTAGTCAAATTTACAAGTCATTTATTTGTTTGCAGTGTAATGAATCTGCTTGCAGAAATCTATTCCCATCAAGAGATGGTCCCAAAAATGTATAAAGTTTTTAAAATGGGCGACAAGGAAATAGAAAATGGTGCTGGTGGTTGTGGAGATGATGGAGAAGAACATCCTTTTGTACTTTCAACTTTGGCACCACGTTTGTGGCCCTTTATGAGGCACAGCATCACATCTGTCCGTTATTCAGCAATACGAACTCTGGTAATAATAATATTCCTTGTAACATAGTTATAATATAGTTTCTTTCTCACAAGATGTGGTATACTGTGGAATGGCTTACTCAATTTTTTTCATTTTCAGGAAAGGCTGCTTGAAGCTGGATATAAGAGAAGCATGTCTGAGCCATCCCCTGCGTCTTTTTGGCCCTCTTCTATATTTGGAGATACCCTTAGAATTGTTTTTCAGAATTTACTATTGGAAACGAATGAGGATATTTTGCAATGTTCTGAGAGAGTTTGGAGTCTCCTTGTTCAGGTATACTGGATTTCAGTGAAACTGATTCTGTATTGAGAGTTGAAAATGATTGTTAAACTTCTGACTTTGTTACAATTCTGTATTTATAGACTAAATATTAATTCTAACTAACCCTGTCAGTTATCTAACTGATCTTTACACCCAGAATAATGAAAGAGTACAACTAGAAGTACTCGAGAAATGGTATATATTAATGGTAGTTATCAAAGCAGTGGTATTCGTGAAATGGCGGTGCGTGGAGGGAATACGTCGGAAACGTCCAGCAGTGGTGCTTGCCCGTACAGTGGCTTCTGTCCACATACTTTTCAGTCGCTGTAGGTTTTACAGCGAGACAAACCTTTGGGTGAGCGAGCTTTTCAGCTTGATATTGGGCTACGGTGAATAGGCACAGAGAACGTGAATTGTAATGAGTGACAAGAACAAATAGGCACATATGATCTCAAAAGGCTGCAAAGACGCAGCAAAGGAACAAGAATCCGCAATGAAGGGGGGATAAACAAAGGAAACTGGACAGACTACAACTGGTGTTTATGTTGAAGCAAGACCCTGAAACCGGAGCTTGTGATAACATGTAGAATTGAAGAATAATTTTCTGAATATTATTTCAAAAGCATAATAATAGATAGTACAATCACTAAACTGTTTATAGACTGTTATACCCAAAGGGCCTGGTTAGTGGGCCTAATACAATATGTACAAATAATTACAAAATATAAGATCGTATTCACAACAAAACATGATAAAAATTATCGTCAATGGCATCAACAACCAAGTTGTAGGTGTTCTTCGTATGTATAAAACAAAATCAAAATTGTGGTCATCCATATGCACTATCCCACTGTAACCTTTTTGAGGTCAGCCGCTACACACTGCTGTACTGTATTGATTACTGTGGTTTGTAATGAATTGTTTTTTCCCTTTGGTGTTATTAATGTATATTTAAAAAAAAAAACGTTTTGGTCTTTCTCTTGCATTCTTGATTGTTTTTGTTTCTCATATAATTAGTTTTCTGCTTAATTGATGGCAGTGTTCTGTCGTGGACCTGGAGAATGCTGCAAGCTCTTACATGACTTCCTGGATAGAACTTGCATCTACACCTTTTGGTTCTGCATTAGATGCCTCAAAGATGTTTTGGCCTGTTGCCTTTCCTCGAAAAAGTCAATTTAGAGCAGCAGCTAAAATGAGAGCTGTGAAGATTGAAAATGAATATGGCGGAGATCTTGGCCTTGAATCTATGAAATCAACTATTCCACAAGATAGAAATGGAGATGTTCCTTTGAATTCCATTAAGATAGTTGTTGGTGCTGAGGTCGACATATCAGTAACTCGTACCCGGGTAGTTACAGCAACTGCTTTGGGAACTTTTGCCTCTAAGCTTCCAGAGGGTTCTTTGAAGTATGTAATTGATCCACTATGGAGTTCATTAACCTCTCTGTCTGGTGTCCAGCGCCAGGTATGAATTTCTGACTTGCATATGATTATCATGTAGCCAGATGATTTTCTACCCTTTACAGTCTTTAATATTTTAGTGTATTTAGGTTGCATCTTTGGTACTTATTTCTTGGTTCAAGGAGAATAGGACCAGGAGTTTGTCTGAAAACCTCAATGTTATTCCTGCTTGCCTCAAAGATTGGTTGCTGGACTTGTTAGCATGTTCTGACTCTGCATTCCCAACAAAAGGTTCACTTCTTCCTTATGCGGAGCTTTCAAGAACTTATTCAAAGATGCGAAGTGAGGCTGCTCAATTGCTAAATGCAGTCAAGTCTTCTGGTATGTTTAGCGAGCTATTGACAACAACCAATATTGAGTTGGATAACTTGAGTGTAGATGATGCCATTGGTTTTGCATCAAAAATTCCAGCAGTGTGTAATGATAGTACTGCAAACGAATCTATAAAGAACACTATGGATGATATTGAATCGTCAAAACAGAGGCTCTTGACAACTTCTGGTTATTTGAAATGTGTTCAGGTATGTCTCGAACAATAATATAATTGTTGTTGTTATCACCATCATCATCAGTATTTTGTTATCATTTTTATTCTTATTCTTATTATTTAAAATTTCTTGAACTGGTACGGTATTATTTGCTTTTTACATCATTTATGTGTTTTAACTTATCCCCAATAGATTTCCTGACATGTTTGTTTCTTGCAGAATAATTTACATGTTACGGTTACATCTGCAGTTGCAGCTGCAGTTGTGTGGATGTCTGAGTTTCCTACACGACTCAATCCCATCATTTTGCCTTTAATGGCTTCAATCAGACGAGAGCAGGTGCTACATATATTCTAACTGTATGTTTTATGCATAGTATATGCATGTATAATTTACTGATAAATACCTATCTTATCTTTCAGGAGGAAATACTGCAAATTAAGTCAGCTGAGGCTCTCGCTGAGCTAATATATCACTGTGTTTCACGTAGACCTTGCCCCAATGATAAATTAATTAGGAATATATGTGGTTTGACTTGCATGGATCCTTCTGAGACCCCTCAAGCTAAATCCATTTGTTCCATCGAGAGTATTGATGACCAAGGTCTTCTGTCTTTCAGAACTCCGGTGAATAAACAAAAGTCAAAGGTACATGTGCTGACTGGTGAGGATCGATCAAAGGTGGAGGGATTTATTAGTAGACGTGGATCTGAGCAATCATTAAGGCTTCTGTGTGAGAAGTTTGGTGTTTTGCTATTTGATAAACTTCCTAAGCTGTGGGATTGTCTTACCGAGGTTCTTAAGCCAAGTTCCTCTGAATCTCTACTTGCTGCTAATGAAGAGGAAGATACTGTAGCAATTGAGTCTGTTAGTGATCCTCAGACCTTGATTAACAATATTCAGGTTGGTGCCATCAATTTCTTCCCATGAATCTGGCTTATTATATATACAAGACTTTTGCATCATTAGCTGTGAATTGCTATGGAGTTGAACCGATACATTATTACATGGAATGAACTCAACTTCTGAGGATTTTCCTGATTTAGCTGAAAGTTTGGTTGTTGGTTTATTTTATATTTTTGATGCAGAAAAGAGTACTGGAAAATAAAACTCAACTTCGGATTTTCCCAATTTGTTATGGATTTTTTTTTTTTTTTTTTCTGTTTAAACTACAGTGCATATCAATAGTTTCAAGTTTGGTATGTTGAAATTGGGGGCCTAACTCATCCTTACAAAACCGGCTTGTAAGGTGAGGATTGCCTCCTCTTTATAAACTCTTCTCAAGAGTCTTGTCTATCCGATGTGGGACTTGGGTTTTTCCCAATACACCCCCCCTCACGCCCAACACTCTTTGGGCTTGGTGTGTGAATAGGTTTAGGCAGTCCTTGAATTCGACAAGCTCTGATACCATGTTGAAATTGGGGGCCTAACTCATCCTTACAAAACCGGCTTGTAAGGTGAGGATTGCCTCCTCTTTATAAACTCTTCTCAAGAGTCTTGTCTATCCGATGTGGGACTTGGGTTTTTCCCAATATGGTAGATATGTATTCTTTAGTTATATATCTTAGCTTGATGACATTTTTATATTATCTTTTTTAGTAATTATTCTTCAGATTTATCTACATGCATTTGAGCCAGGCTTACTGATTTCAAAATGTATTGTTTAATATGCATTGTTGTTTTCTTATAGGTTGTGCGGTCTATTGCCCCCTTGTTAAATGAGGAGCTGAAGCCAAAACTTTTGACACTTCTCCCATCTGTTTTTAAATGTGTTAAGCATTCACATGTCGCTGTTAGACTAGCTGCTTCACGCTGCATCACCTCCATGGCCCAGTCAATGATTGTGAAAGTTATGGGAGCCGTGGTTGAAAATGCTATCCCTATGTTGGAAGATGCATCATCAGTTCATGCTCGGCAAGGAGCAGGCATGTTGATTAGCTTTCTTGTTCAGGGGCTTGGTGTAGAGTTGGTCCCATACGCTCCTCTGCTGGTGGTTCCCCTTCTACGATGCATGAGTGATTGTGATCAGTCTGTCAGACAGAGTGTTACCCATAGCTTTGCTGCTCTTGTACCTTTACTTCCTTTAGCACGTGGTGTTCCACAACCAATTGGATTAGGGGAAGGTGTATCTAGAAATGCAGAAGATTTACATTTTCTGGAGCAGCTACTTGACAACTCTCATATTGAAGATTACAAGTTGTGCACTGAATTGAAAGTAACATTGAGAAGGTAAATTGGACTGTGGTTTAGGTTTTCCAGTGTGTGAGTTTTTTTTTTTCTTTTCTTTTTCTTGAGGGAGTTTGTCTTTTCCATTTTGATATTTATAAGTATATGACACCTCTGCTTGTCTAGTACTAGGTTTAATGGAATGTTGCGTGTTGGTTTAATGATTAAAACTTGATTTAATGATGTAATCAGTTTTAAATCTTCTCACAGTTCCAGCTGGTGTTTCCATCAAATTTCTTTGTGAAGTGTTCACAACGAAGATAATACATCTCCAATGATGCTAAATTCTTGAATTTTCAAGCTTGGTCTTCTATGTTCAATACTTTGATCGTATTTTGACCTCATCTGCGATGAACCACCCCTTCTTTTATTTTTCTTATATTTACTTGATATGTGGCTTGTGTTGTTAGTGATGTTTATGGGCATTATTAGATTTGCTATAAATTTTTAACCTTTTGTATTTCATTTTGATCATTCTAGGTATCAACAGGAAGGCATAAATTGGTTAGCTTTTCTGAAACGTTTCAAACTTCATGGAATTTTATGTGATGACATGGGGCTTGGTAAGACACTTCAAGCATCAGCAATTGTGGCCTCTGAAATAGTTGAGCGTCGAACTCAAATCGGAAATGAGGATCTTCTGCCATCTTTAATTATTTGCCCGTCAACACTAGTTGGGCACTGGGCCTTTGAGATAGAAAAGTTTATTGATGTTTCAGTCATATCTAGTCTTCAGTATGTTGGTTCTGCTCAGGATCGAATGCTTCTTCGAGATAGTTTTTGCAAGCATAATGTAATTATAACATCATATGATGTTGTCCGGAAAGATATTGATTATTTGGGACAGCTGCCATGGAATTACTGCATTTTAGATGAAGGACATATAATAAAAAATGCCAAGTCTAAAGTTACTCTTGCTGTAAAGCAGTTGAAAGCCCAACACCGCTTGATATTGAGTGGGACACCAATACAGGTATGTGATGGCTGATGAGTATATATACTCATTAAAAGAAAAACATATCACCATTAATCTGATTAACGCGTCACCATCTCTTGCAGAATAACATAATGGACTTGTGGTCCCTTTTTGATTTTTTGATGCCTGGATTTCTCGGAACAGATAGACAGGTAACTTTTTGCTGCCCATCATCGTAATAGACATTGTTACCTTAATTTAACTGCAACTGATATTGGTATTTGCTATGATTTGGAAAAATTATAGATTTGACATGTTATAAGGTCTTAAAATCTGAGACTGAATTCTGATTAATTTTTGTTCAAGATATTGAAATGGTTAACCAAATAAAGTTTGTGAAGATTCTTGATTTGCACTTAATTTTGAAAACATTTTTCTGCTTAAGGTTCTCTTTCACAATCTCTGTTTTGTATATTGGGAAGGCAGGGATTCCATGCAGACATCATTTTGTTCGTTTTTGTATTATCACGAATGTGATGTAGTGAATGGGTCATAATCATAAATCCTCAAAAGTATAGTTTCTCTTGTGCTGTCCAATTGTCTCTGATGGGGATGGAATGGAGTGGTTACATCAGTTGGTTTACTAATTCTACACGTCTCAGCTCAAAAAAAGTGTGAAATTTGATTGATTTAAAATGTCAATTCTCGCATGTAATGTAACTAGTTCTAGGTAGAATAATTTTTTTCAAATAATGTTCATATCTTTAATTGCTGAGATAAATAAATTTGAATAATTATGCTGCTACATTGTATGGCTTTAAACAATTTGACAAAATTCGGATAACACCCATCTATCTAATATTCAATAACAACTCATTCGCACAAAAGTATGGCTGTCTGGTATTTTCTTAATTTGCATTGTTTTACCTACCAAAGCCAAATTAGTGCAACTGCTTGCTGAAGTACGGAATTGAAACCATCAAGCTTTCCTTTTTTTCCTATGAAACGTTTGGTTGTATGCAATGATTAGATTTTTTGCAACGGTGTTTTTATTTGCTTTTTCATCCCACAGAAACACATTCCCACCAGCAAAACAGAGTTGTGCATACATTCAAATATGTAAAATGTATTACAAAACTGTTGTTCAAATGTGCTAATTTTCCTCATGGTAATGTGCTTTTGTGGCTAGTGTCTGTTTCTTCTAGTCTTAGCCATCGATGTAATACTTCGCTAACGAGAATACTTACATGCCAATTGCCAATACATTTTGGCAGTTTATTAATGGTTGTCCCAATTGGCATTAATTCTTTGTGGGCTTTTACCAGTTCCAAAGCACATATGGAAAACCACTTTTAGCTTCAAGAGATCCAAAGTGCTCTGCTAAGGATGCCGAAGCTGGAGCACTTGCTATGGAAGCATTGCATAAGCAGGTAATTTTCTCTTTCCCATTACTGCACTGCAAAATTGATGTGTTTTATCTTCTAACTGGATGTACTTTTGTTCTCTAGGTCATGCCTTTCCTCCTTCGGAGGACGAAGGATGAAGTCTTGTCCGATCTGCCAGAGAAAATAATTCAAGACAGATACTGTGATTTGAGCACTGTACAACTTAAACTTTACGAACAGTTTTCTGGTTCTCGTGCAAAACAAGAGGTGTCATCTATTGTAACAACAAATGAGTCAGCTGCAGGAGAAGGAAGTGGCAGTTCTACTAAAGCGTCTTCACATGTTTTCCAGGCAATGTTATTTATATTTTTACCAGTAAATTATGTTCCATCAACCTGTTTTTTGACTCGTTTTTTAAGCATAAAACCCATTCCGTTTTTCAGGCACTCCAATACTTGCTAAAACTCTGTAGTCATCCGTTGCTTGTACTTGGTGGGAAGATTCCAGATTCACTCTCTACCATCCTTTTGGAACTGTTTCCTGCTGGTTCTGATGTCATTTCAGAACTTCACAAACTCCATCACTCTCCAAAACTAGTTGCTCTTCATGAGATTCTCGAAGAGTGTGGAATTGGAGTTGATGCTTCAAGTACTGAGAATGCTGTTGGCATTGGGCAGCATAGGGTCTTGATATTTGCTCAACATAAGGTAATATTTACCCCTTTCCTTGGGGCTAATTTCTTCCGAAGACTAATGAACAGTTCACTGATTCATCATTTAAAAATTGTTTGCGTGTAGGCGTTCTTGGATATAATTGAAAAAGATTTGTTTCAGACTCACATGAAAAGGTACAATCCTGGATCCCGATAGTTTTACTAAATTAGTTGTTTAAATTTGCATGCTTGTTCATATTATATAAAAGGTTTTGTTGAAAGGTCGTTTGTATACTGAACAGATGCCACATGCTTTTGCATGGAATTATGATTCTTGAAATTGGTTGACTTTTTTCCATTTGATAATGACAACCTTCATTATTTTCCTTTTCATGGTACAGTGTCACATATTTGCGGCTGGATGGATCAGTTGAGACCGAGAAGCGATTTGAAATTGTAAAAGCTTTCAATTCAGATCCTACCATTGATGTCTTATTGCTTACGACTCATGGTAAAAAAAACAAATCTCCTCCTTCGATCTACAACGAATCTCCTCTTTCGATCTACCTGTTTATTTATTGACAAATTCATGTCTTATAATTTTAGCTTATATTTTATGAAAATTATATGAAGTTCTCTATTTGTAGTGGGCGGGCTTGGTTTGAACCTGACATCTGCAGATACCCTTGTTTTTGTGGAGCATGACTGGAATCCTATGCGTGATCTTCAGGTAATTTGTGATCCATTCAATGCTTTCTGCTTTTTTTTCCAGCCTGGTTTTGACTTTTGATGGTGAATGGAAATGCTGCCTTCTTGCATGGCCTCTTACCATCTTCAATGCCCAGCACTCTCGTCTTGCCTTTTAGGGAATAAGTGTCTTAATTTCTTTTGTTTATACTAATAACATGCAGGCTATGGATAGAGCGCACAGGTTAGGTCAGAAAAAAGTAGTTAATGTTCACCGTCTGATAATGCGTGGTACTCTGGAAGAGAAAGTTATGAGTCTACAACGGTTTAAAGTGTCAGTGGCTAATGCTGTCATTAATGCGGAAAATGCTAGTTTGAAAACAATGAATACAGATCAGTTGCTTGATTTATTTGCATCAGCAGAAATCCCCAAGGTACTACTACTTGTTTATGTCTAGTATAACCACTTTATATGCAGAGTAATATTACATGAATAAATATGTTTGGGGGATTAGTTACCTGAATGAAGTTTAACTGAGATATTTAATTGGGTGAATGTTAACCACCCTGGTTTGTTTTTCTTTTCTAATGTTTTTGGCATGATAATTTGTATAGGGGTCTTCTGTTGCGAAGAGTTCAGAGGACAACAGTGATGGAGACCCTAAATTATTAGGCAGTGGAAAGGGAATGAAAGCAATACTTGGAGGATTGGAGGATCTATGGGACCAATCACAGTATACAGAGGAGTACAATTTGAGTCAATTTTTGGCGAAGCTTAATGGTTAATTTTCCAGATTCATTTCAGTCAGAGTGTACATATACATTCCCAATACTACAAATTTTGACATTGTAACATCTCAATTTTTTTCTCCCATACCCTTTTCCTCATATTTTGTCGTTACTTTTTTATTACCCCAATGGTGGCATTTGCTTGTGTCCTGTTTCCATACAGGCAAGTAAATCAGTGTCTGTATTTTTACAGGACATTGAGGAGAGTGAGGTTTGAGTAACCGGTGGAAGCCCTTGGTGGTCATATATAGAGAAATGAGCTTAGTGAAGGCTTGAGGATGGAGTAACATTTATTCTTTGTTTTTTGGATTTTGTATATAATTTATACATTCAGGTCTAATTATAGTTATAGTTTATTCTAACATGAAAACCTTACTTTTTGTTTGCTATGTTATTTGCAAAGCAACAAAAATCAATATGCAAGACCTAAAAAAAACCTGCTTAATCTGGATGTTTTCTGATTAGCAAAAGGACTCAGAATTTTTTGTTCCTTTGGTGTTTTAATTAACACATTTTAAAAACAAAAATCATATTTTTAACGAGGGAACTTGACCCACAAAAAATAACGAGTTGTGCAGTGCAGCCTTCTCTGCTCTCCCAAAAACAAAAAAATAAAAATAAAAAATGAGGACTCTGATTTGGGATTTAAATTACTAAACATGAGCAAACATAAAGTAATTGTCTTTTCTTATACGTTTGCATCCAAAAATTCTTTGACCGAAATGACTTTTTTTTTTTCCTTCCCATTTGTACCTTTCCGTCACTTTTATAAACTATACTGAGTTTTTGTTTATAACAGCCACTAAAGGGTGTATATATCTCTATACACATGCAAAATGCCTCACTCTTAAATTTAAGGTGCGTTTGGATTGACTTATTTTAGAGCTTATGCAAAACAACTTATGTTTGGGAAATTAACACAAATACCCACTCTTAAATTTAGGGTGCGTTTGGATTGGCTTATTTTAGAGTTATGCAAAACACCTTATGTTTGGGAACTTATAAATTAACACAAACTTATTTATTTGCATAAGCTATTTTTCATGAGCTCATAATAGGCACAATCCAAACGAAGACTTAGTATTCCCAGAAATTTCAAACAAGTCCTTGCAATTTATGCATTATTCTTAGTTAAATAGCTTCGGCTTCTTGAACCACAAATATGTTTGGGAAAGAAGGCTAACAAACGATTTGGAAATACTTCATTCCAACTGTAACTTAAATTCACAATTTTACAATCAATATGATGAGGTACCAGCTTTTATGCCAAACAAGAAAAATGGTTACTACTAGAACTACTTTTTTTTTTTAAAGACCAATTTTTTTTTTTCTGGCTCCTGTTTTTCTATTTTTTTTCTTGTAACCATCTTTTTATATGCATTTTTCTTTTCCATTTTTTTCTTTTTGATAACCAAGTTTTAGTAGTACCCCAACCTAGACTTAAGATGTTGCTAGTTTCAAAGAGCAACCCCAATCTTAACAAGTATGTCACTAGGTTATCTAACTCTAAAACAAAACAAATCAAATAGATGTATCATTATAGGGTTCAAAACTTGTGACATGATTCAAGTCACATAAGTAACAAAGAAAGAAATATTGCTTGGAGGCTCAAACTAGTTTCACAAATGATATAACAATAATAATTCCGGGTGGCTTGAAAAAGGCTCAAAGTACCAAAACAAGTGTCTCATGTGTATGATAATATAATTGATAGTCCGTAGAGAACAACCTAAAGAGGAAAAATAGCAATCCACATGGAACACATATATGAAAGAAATATAGTAAAAAGTGGAAATATATTTTGCTCAAAGATAGCTTATAGGTTGCCTCTCATTCAACGTGTGTTTAGCGTCGCGAGCTTGATGAATTTGTCTAAGTTGAGCTTTAGGACCTCTTCTCCTTAGGTTCTTTGTCTTATGATGTCCAATCCTCTTCAAAATATGTCCATCCATACATCTCTCATCTTTTCATAAAATTTGATCCATTAAGCAAAACCTTTAAATACCTTTATTTTGTAAGAGTCGGTTGATCTTTGCTCGACTTAACCTCATCATTTTCTTCCGTCAATCAAAGTTCAAATTTTTGAACTTCAATTAACCACATGATATCATCCCAAATCACGATATTTCCACCATTTTCAATGTATTGCACCGTCAATGTTTGGTACCATTCTTTATTCTTAGATTGCGATGGAGGGTATACTATTAGGATTTAGAAGTTTTGCCTTATCTCCTGCTTTAAAGTCTGGTTTTCTTCAAAGGTTCCTTCATCCCTAGCTAGGTATTCCCATATGCATGTGTTATCACCTAGTTCCTTATCTGGATCCTTAGTTTGTATGACTTTGGGCCTTTTGAGTAATCTGGTTCTATGAGAAGAAAATTGATTTTCTGACAATGAAAACTTCCTATTGACACAAGTAAATTACCCAATTGCCCCCAGCGACAGTTAACACCCACTCCATGATACGCCGGCAATTAACACCCGCTGGCACCAGCGGCAGTTAACTGCCATTCACACCAGTAAACAAGACCAGTGCAGTCTCCACTGGTTTTTCCAGAAAATTTGTCTTGTTTTTGCATCCAATTGCAAATTAGAGTAAAGAATATAAAACGTACAAAATAATATTTCATAGATAAAATTAAAACGCAAGAAATAATATAAAAGGTATGTCGGAAAATGTCATATAAATAAAAAAATGTATAGAACATGTCATAATTATACATCACCATGATCAAGTCAAAAAGTACATAAAAAAATCCTAATCATAGTTAACCATGCTTCCTGGCATGCCTCGGCCCCCTGTGCCGCCTGGTAATCTGATACGTAAGGGCAGGGCGACCAGTACCGGGTATCCGCATCACCTCCTGGACAATCTCCTCTTTAGTCATCTCGGCTTTCCTGGCCACAATATCGTCATCTATATGCACCACATCTCGGATGATCATCAGTGTGCCAGACATCTCTCTGGCATGCTCCTTCTCTATGATCTGCTCCACATTCGCCGGCTTGGGAAGAGATCCTTCATCAGGTGGGAGAATACGAGGGTGAGAGACTTTTGCATACCAAACCATGTAGCCAGCGCATGATGCCATGGTCTCTCACACGCATCTCCCCAAGCAGTGAAGAACCACGCCTAAGCGTTTTGCAACACGGTGGTCAGCAAATGCGTAGACATCTGAGCGACAGATGACGGATGTTTGGGAACATCATGTACATAGAAAAGCTGCCTCTTTATCCGCTCAGGTAAATGACGATACACCCTCTTCTTCCCGCACATCAGCCATCCCGAGTAAGTGACAATAAGTTGAAAAGGGCGTATCTCTCTGTGATCACCATAAGTAGAAAACCTGACGTCATCCCCCTTTAAGCGATCAAGCAGTAAGCGGTAATGGTGCACATCAGTATGCCCTCTGCTAGTAATCCATCTCCCAACACATGGTCTCTCCGGCTTCCAGCTCTTGTTTTTCTTCCTTGGGTACGGACCTAGCAAAGGCTCCAAAATCCATCCCTGCAATAAATAAATAAAATACATTATAAAAGCTTCACATAAATATTTAAATAAAATCCTAAATAAATGTAGTCTAACTTAGGAAAAAATAATCTAACATGATAATAAAAATTATAAAATAAATTCATAAAGAAATGAAGATAAATATTAAATTACTCCCAGCCATCGTTCTGTTATTCAGAATAACAGAATCATCCAGATAGTCGTACAGGTAAGCTAAGGCCATCCCTCCCCATGACCACTTTCCAATCGCCTGCAAGTCCGCCATACAATCAAGATATATCAAGTCGATGTGTCTGTTCGTTTTGTTAGTGAACAGCGCACAATCTACGAGATATAGAAGGAAACTCCTCACACAAAACACCCTCCTCCTGCCTCTCTCCTGCAGCTCCTCCCTCGTCTGTGGGTCCTCCAGCCGTCTAGCCTCTGTCAGGTGGTCTTCATAGACCCGCTTCAGTGTGGGATAACTGATATGACGAGCATACTCACTCCTAATCTCAGCCCTAGCATCAACATCTAACATGCCCAACAACCTGGTCATCAAATCAATCGCACGCTCCTGACCCATTGTCTCGTCGTGGTCCAACATGTGGCCGTGAATAGGAATGTGTAGGAGATTATGCACATCGTGATCGTCATCTCCCCCACATGTAGATGAAAACTACTGGTCTCCGTGTGCCACCTCTCGCACGTATCATGGCATGGGTGACATTAGAATATCCCGTTTATACCAAATCATGTAGGCCAGACCCCTCCACATGCTCCCAAAACCACCTCAAACTCGCCTCCGGCTTACCAAGCTCTTTCATCTTTTTCTCTGCATTTATACAGTTGTAACCCGTCTGATCATGCCACATCTGAAATTCAAATTAATTAAGACATTGTCACTATTTTATATAATTAAAACACTTACGCTATATAATATTAAATAATTAAAACACTTACGCTACATTCTTTTAAATAATTAAAACACTTACGCTACATAATATTATATAATTAAAACACTTACGCTACATTATTTTAAATAATTAAAACACTAACGCTACATTCTTTTAAATAATTAAAACACTTAAGCTACATAATATTATATAATTAAAACACTTACGCTACATTCTTTTAAATAATTAAAACACTTACGCTACATAATATTATATAATTTAAACACTTACGCTACATAATATTATATAATTAAAACACTAACGCTACATTCTTTTAAATAATTAAAACACTTACGCTACATAATATTAAATAATTAAAACACTTACGCTACATTCTTTTAAATAATTAAAACATTTACGCTACATTCTTTTAAATAATCACCTTAAAGCATATAAAGAATTTTAAACAATTTTAACACCTACATTATGATGGTTCACCCAAAGAGGGTTCGCCACGTGCCTCGCGTAGTCGGACAACAGTGACGTGGTCTCAGGTCCTCCAGGATAGGGAGGCTCTCCAACAGGATATGCTAGTATCGGTGGAATACGACGACGTCGTCGCTGAGTCTCAGGCTCAGGCTCACCCTCAGGAATAACATTCTCTGCCTCAAGATTATCCGCCACAACATCCTCTGGCACCTCCTCATCCTCTGCCTCGTCCTGCGGCTGATAAAACATTCTATCCTCCTCCATCTGATCATATCCAACAAAACCCTCCTCATACACAGCCTCATCATGCGCCGGTGTCGGATCAACCACCTGGGAGGAGTAATCCATCTGTGAATGTGAACCCGACCCATCTCCTCCACCTATCCTCAAGTCCCTACGTCTCCGGGTCTTTGGAACATACAGGTTTTCAACCTCCATCTCCTTTCGAGCGCTATTTGTCATAACAGGTTTACCTTTGCGCACCTTTCCCTCTCTAATACGCCGCTCCCGCACATCCTCCTCCCCAGCCATATCTGTACAAAAACAAATTAAAAGAGGGCATAAAAATCCAAACATTGTGTAACATGTAACATTGTATCATAAAAATTATCTAAACATTATATCATAAAAATCCAAGCCATTGAACCTAAGATATTGTACCTAAGACAAGTAACATGTAACATATCACAAATTTTACTTAGGCATTCATAAAAATTTAAACTTAGAATCATTCAACGTGGGCATTTCATCAAAAAAAAATTACGTATCGTATAACATTATGTCATTCTTAAACTTGCCAAAAAATGTCAAAATCCAACCTTATAATAATTATAATATATATACATTATAAGATTTAACATATTTGAAAAAAAATCACAAAAAAGCAAGATTATTTCACTTAGGCATTTCATCAAACACCTTAAGTGCATTTCAAAATACTAGCACAATTAATGTTAATTCAACATCAAATTCAACTACATTGTACCTAAACCTACTGTAAACAACAATGCCAACAAAAACCAAACATTATAACATCAATTTCTAACATAATTTGCAATTTTTAAACCTAACCTAAACACTAAAGTTTTGCTAAAATTATGAAAACTAACACCCTAAGCAACCTACATTGCATGTAAATAAGAAGAAAGGTACTTACTTGTGAATTAATTGATGAAATTTGGATGATTTTCGAGCAAATTGAAGTTTGGGTGATTTTTGGTTATATTTTACAAGTTTTGAATGAGTTGTTGTAACCAGAAACTGGAGATTTCTGCGTTCTTAAGATATAAAACGTAACGGCAGTTAACAACCGCTGGGTCCATCAGCAGTTAACTGTCGGCGGTTCTTCCAACGGTAGGTAACTACCGCTGGGGACTTTTTAGTAAATTATTTGTGTCAATAGGAAGTATTCCATGTCAAAAAAGCAATTTTCCTATGAGAATACTTCACTCTTGCATGACCATTGTCTTGTACTGCTAACTTTCTGAATGAATAAAAGAGTGTGCAAGAGTCTCTATTTATAGTGCATCTTTACTTGTGAGTTAAGAGAAGAATACTAGACTTTTTCAAATGAAAACGATACAATATGTTCTTCAAATCATGGACTACTCCTATAAATGATCTCAAAATATCATATGATTCTCCGTTATCAGTCCACATCTCTTTCGTTCAAATAACCATTAATTGAGACATAGTCATTATAAACTGTGGTATTCCCTTTTGAGTGGTTGCAACCTTTCAGCACCTTCCCATTACCAATTATACTACATACCCAAAGTGTTATCACAAAAATTGCCTTCTTTTCGGCCCTAAAATTACCAGACTACTCCATCAACATGAAATTATTGTCATACAATTGAAGGGATGCTTCAACTTCTTCCATGGGACGTTCTCCTCATCAATAACAACAATGGTCGCTACCATCTCTTTCAAAGATCTCTACAATCTGCTGGTCACTTATAAAAGGTTGTGAAATGCTTGTACAATGAAAAAGTATATGTTCCTTAGATAAAATTTCTCTACTCCCTTGGAAACATTTTGATGAAGAAGGAAGTGATTATTTATTCAACCATTAATTACAAATGAGTCGAAACCCTAAATTCAATTTTAAGGTCGGTATATTGAATCCTTGTCACCCTAAACCTGGGTTTAAAATTGCAACATACTATCTAATAAAGGCATTTGAAGAAGGTCATTATCCTGAAAAATATGTTCTTTGCGATAATGAACATATGCTCAAGAGTTTTCCAAACACATGTGATTGGGACTTCTTGGTTGTATGACTTTTGGAATGAGAGGTGCCTTCAAACTTGCAGAATGACTTCTATTCAACAATTCATTGTGGAAGAGTAAGTTGAGACCTCCTTCACTCATGTTTACGGCTAAGACAGTGAAACAAGGAAAAATTGAATGGTTGCACTAGTGTTTGGAAAACATTAATATTGAATTTGGTATTACCACAATAACTGAACGTAACAACATGGTCTCCGATCAAGCTGTAAAACTGCCTCAGTCATTCCCATCAAGTAGTCAACAAAGGTTTTTTTACCAGAATTGTCGAACTTGACATGGCGTTTATTATGACACGCATATTTCATCACCCAACTATAACCTAAATCCTCCTTGAATTCGCAATAAAACTTTGCTTAAAAAACAAATGGATTTGCAAACCCATCACTTAAAAAATAGTTATAGGTGAACAAAAAGTGAATATTTTAAATATTCAGGAAATAAAAGCGAAAAAAATAATTTAAGAAATACAACAAAAATTTTATAATGCTACATTGGCTAATAAAAGTTATTAAAAAAAAAATATATTATAGAGCTTCACACAATTTAATAGGTTTTGTCTTCTCCAAAAAAATTTTAATAGGTTTTGTCACTTTAAATTTTTCTTTAAGCATACATCCCTGTTTATGTTCCATTTTTAAAAAAGATATATTGGGCAAGGAGGAATTTTCATTAATTAAAATGAAACTAATGGGCATTTTACAATCGACGTCAAGGAAATTTAAACTTTGTAGCTTAAGATTATAAGGCTAAACTCTTACCATTGAGCTAGCATCTCAAGTAGAGTTGTCAAAACGGGCTAACCCGTATGGGTCGGCCCGTCAAGCCCGATTAATTTTAGGGCTTGGACATTAAATATTGAGCCCAAATTGTTATAGGGCTTTTTAGCTCGGTCCTAAAAAACCTGGTACCCAATTGGGCTAACCCGTATGGGCCGTGGGTAGTCTGTTTAGCCTGCATAACAAAAAATCTTAGATATTTTGTATATTTTTTAAATAATTTTTATTTAGTTGATTATTAAAGGAATAAAAAAAAATCGAAAAATTCAATTAATCAACACAGAAATATAAAAGTAATAAAAATTATATTTACCCGTTTCGTTACTTTTAATTTTAAAGATAGAACACATAAATATTTATAACCATAACATATGTAATTTATTTAAAATTATTTTCCTCGCCGTTTTAGTTTGCGATGTTTGTACGAAAATGTTTACAATTTGTTTTTTGTGCTAGGCAATATTTGGCTCTATAAAAATGTCAAGATAGTGAAGGTTAAAATTCTCTTTAATATCAAGAAACCTATTAGAGCTGGAATGCTTATAGGAAACGACCAAGATAGAATTACTTGGGTTGACTTCAGATTTGAAAAATTCCTATGTTCTATTTTGGTTGTAGGCTGATTGGGCACAATTTAGAAAATTGCAGAAATTCATCTATTCCTATATAGGGTGGCACTAATCCTAGGGGAGCTTGGCTGAGATCAAGGAACTATGGTAGAAGAATTATTGAAAGGAAGGAGAATACTTTTAGTAGTAACCCTATGAAATCCATCAGTGGTGGCCAATTTAGCCCTATACCAAAAGATCTACTGGAGAAGATGGTTGCCATGAGCCTCAAGAAGCAAGGCAGTCAGACTATTGTGCAAGGATTTTCAAATAACCCTCAGCAGCAATCCACAACACACCTTATGCAACTGCAATTCAGTTGGGCCCTCAGAAGAATCAGGGAGAACTAGTGATCCCTCACTCACAGCAACCCTCCAATTCAACAGAAAATAAAATTATGAAAAGGAAACTAGTCACTACTCAAATTTTGGAAGCAACAACTAGGTAGATTTTGAACCAGGTTAATGAAATGGCATGCCTTGAGCACAAGGCTAGCATGCAACAATGAAGTGCTTGTCTTGGAAATGCAGAGGGCTTGAGAACCCTTTTGCAGTGAGAGCTCTGAAAAAGCTCCTCAAAACTCATTGTCCTGGTGTGGTTTTTCTTATGGAAACAAGGCTTAAAGAAACTGATACCAAAGCTAAGTCTAGTTTAGTTTGTGGTCCGCTTTCTAATTTGTTCATGATTGACTTTAATTCTTTTAATGGCCATAGGTCTGGCCCTTCTTTGGAATGATGTTTTTAATGTTGATATTACTCAAAATAATAAAATGCTAATTGACATGTATATTACTGCTAATAATTTGAATGTTTCTTGGTATGCTACAGGTATCTATGCTTATCCATATTATTCCCTAAAACACCTAACTTGTGCAGCTATTAAGGAGCTTTATCAAAATAGAACATCTTCCAAATGGTTAAATTTTTGGGACTTTAATCTTCTTCTTAATAGTACTAAAAAATTAGGAGGGAATAGTATTGATTATAATCATACTAATTTGTTTAATGAGACCCTTAATGACTGTGAATTAACTGATTTAGGGTATTGTGGTTATAAGTTCACTTGAGCTAATAACCAAATATATAAAAGAAAGATTTAATAGATTTTGTGCTTCTCCTAACTGGTTAAATTCTTTCCCTAGATATAACAATAAGCACCTACTCAGATATACCTCTGATCACAATCCAATTATGTTAGAATTTTTTGAAGTTAGTGAATGCAAAAATCATCAAAAATATTCCAAAATTCAGAGATTTGAACAACTTTGGGCTTAGGATCAGAAAAACATTCAAATTGTCAAAACAACATGGAATTCTACTTATGGTGACAACCCTATGAAGCTTAAGCATACTCTTGATCAGATGTATGATTGGGGAAAAACCAAATATGGTGACATTCCTCTCAAAATCAAACATCTACAAGAGTATTTGGAGACCTATAAGCTATCTTTGAGCAAAATATATTTCCACTTTCTATTATATTTCTTTCATATATGTGTTCCATGTGGATTGATATTTTTCCTCTTTAGGTTGTTCTCTACGGACTATCAGTTATATTATCATACACATGAGACACTTGTTTTGATACCTTGAGTCTTTTTCAAGCCACTCAGAATTATTATTGTATATCATTTGTGAAACTAGTTTGAGCCTCCAAGCAATATTTTTTTCTTTGTTACTTATGTCGAGGCTTTGGGGATAAGAAGATCACTCTTAGATTCGAATCCAACTATATAAACACATGTTGTTAAATCTTTTAAGATAAAGTTTTACGATTCATTACAATCATATCCGACTCGAGAGATCACTTTATGCAATTACATGGAGATAATATTTGGTTAAAAATAAAAGGGGTAATAGTCATTTTCGTCCCTGAATGTATAACGTGATATACACAATTGCATCGAGAGATCACTTTATGCAATTGCATGGAGATAATATTTGGTTAAAAATAAAAGGGGTAATTGTAACGCCCTCTTTGAATTATTAGATTTATTTAATTATTTAATTGAGTCTAAAATTTATTAAGAAGAGTTTAAAATATATTTATTTGATTATGTGATTTATTAAGTGGCTTATGTTGTTATTTAATAGATTAAGATTTGAAAATAGAAATAAGATTGAGTTGAGAGTTTGTTATGAGATTTTAGAGAGTTTTGGGGGAGAAAGAGAAATAAGATAAAATAGGAAAAGGGTTATAAATAGGAGAAACCTAATTTAGAAAAAACATAACGTAGGATCAATTTTGGAGAAAATGAAGAAAAAGCCGAGAGGAGGGAGAAGACCTAGGAGTGCTGCGATTTTCATCTATAAGGTAAGGGTGGGACTAACATTCAATAATCTTAAGTCATTGATTCTGAAAATTGGATTTAACATGTTGTAGGTTTTAGTTTTTGAGAATTTGGGAATTAAGGTTAAAAGTGGTTAATTGATGATTTTCTAAAATAATATTTTGGGTCAAGTTTTATATGGTTTTGAGTCTCTTTTGATGTATATAAATGTTTAGACAAACTTTGGGATCAAATTTGGGCATTGGGAAGTCAAAATTGGGATTTTTGGGTGAAAAATTGGTTTTTCCCGAGAGCTGCACGATGACAGCATCTTCTGTTTCATGTTCTTGCGTCTTTTTCATACGTTTCCGTTTTGAACTGGGTTTTGGTGTAAAAATGAAAGTTGTAGATAATTTTGTTAGCTTTCCAATGGCTTTGGTTTGGCGTAAAAATGATTTTTGGTTTAGGAGTTATGATGAAAATACTCCAAGGAGGTCTTAGTGAATTTTTATGAATTTCAGCACAACTTTGTCCGAATTTGAAATGAAAACTGGTAAAGATTGGTACCACATGCATGATTAGAAGATTAAGTTGCATAGTCAAGAGGTTAAGTTGTCAAGTTATCAAGTTGTCGAGTTGTTAAGTTGTTAAATCATGAAATTGTTTAAAGCTGTGATTCTTTATATGAACTATTAAAGAAGTGAATTATGATATATTATTATCTATGATGAATATTATGATGATTACATGATGTTGTCTATGAGTTGTTAAATATGATTGATGATGCTTATGTTGTTAAATGTAATTGATGAATTATATGCTTAATATTATTATTTGTGAAATCTCACCCCTTCTGTTTGCCCACCATGGGTAACTAACAGGTAACCAAGAATAGTTGATGTCGTGTGAGCTTTCCTTCTCGTGTGTCTTAGGTGCTCTGATACGTAACGGGATGAGAACTTTGTTATTGCTTTTCTATTCCTTACGTATTGTTTTTGAAGATTTATGACTATGTTTTTAGATTGAATTTTTATGAGACATTTATGAAGAGGCCTTCGTGCCAAAGACTGTTTTAGTTATTGAAATAAATTCCGCTGCGAAGTATTAAAGATCTTGTATTTGAATTTTAAAGGATAAATAGTTATTTATTCAGTTTATGATTTTAAGAAAAGAATGTGACATTCCGTTTATGTTGAAAAACTCTGATTATTTATGCGAAATTTTTATGTTGGGAAAACAGGGTGTTACAGTAATAGTCATTTTCGTCCTTGAATGTATAACGTGATATACACAATTGCATCGAGAGATCACTTTATGCAATTGCATGGAGATAATATTTGGTTAAAAATAAAAGGGGTAATAGTCATTTTCGTCCCTGAATGTATAACTGGATATACACAATTGCATGGAGAACATATTTGGTTAAAAATAAAAGGGGTAATAGTCATTTTGGTCCCTGAATGTATAACGAGTAGTCACAATAGTCCCTCAATGTATCAAAATTGCAAAATAGTCTCTGATTGTATACTTTGTTAGTCAAAATAGTCTCTGACACTAAAATAATCCTTCAATACCCACAACAAATCTTTTCATATAAGGACTAAAATAACAATATTTAAGTACTTATAAAGACTGATATGATAATAAATAAGTATATTGAAGACTAATAAGAAAATATTTACAAAATATTTTATTGTCACGAACTATTTTAACTAACAAAGTGCACAATCAAAGATTACTTTGAAATTTCAATAAGTTGATGGGTTATAGTGGCTACGGGTTACACATCCGGGTCCTAAAGTGATTATTATCCCAATATAAAATAAAAATGAAAAGTATCAATGGGCGCGAAAGCCTATATATATACCGCAAAATTCAATTCCCCGCCAAATCCATCACACCATTTTACAAAACCCTCACTTTCTTTCCATCTACAACAAAACCATTCATCAAAATTCACATCGATTCTTCAAAATTCCGCGTTTTTCATATAAGGAAAATCATTCAACTCATGGGTTCCGCTTCTCTTCTCAATTCTTCAGATCCTGGTACTATAAATATACCCCTTTTTTCTAGGGTTTTATTCATCTCTTTTTTTGTGCCTCAATCTTGCAATTTTGCTTTGGTTTTCGATTTTGCAGGTATATTAAACTTGTTTAGTGCTTTTGGGTTGTGTTGTATTGTTCTGATTTAATGGGGTTTTTTTTTTTTTGGCGTTGTTTATTTATGATTATTGAAGGTTTATTGCTTTTTAATTGAATATTCTGATACCCTTTTACGTTTTCTCGTGATTTATGTATTAAAGGTTTAATTTTTTCGTTGTGTCATTTTTTTAATTTAATGGGTCTGGTTTAATGCTTTGAAATTTTCAACCGTAAACCTGATCAACAGTAGTGGATTTGCACTGTCTGAGAATTTAGGTTAATTTTTTATGTTGTGATTCCGGTGAAGAAAACAATAGCACTTTCAGAATTAGTACCTTTTCCTAATCAAAACACGTGTAATAGATTTGTTTGAAATTTTGTATTAATTTTGAGTTTTGGATTGTTAACTGCAGTACTGTATTTATTATGTCTATGATTTGAATGAATTGTTTATTTTTGTTTGATGTACTTATGAGCATTGGTGACCAAGCTTATTGGTTGGTTAACTAATAAGTGATTCACTGTTCTGTTTTGATGACTTTAAATTTTTCAATTCAAATTTTGCAGCAGTGGTAGATTGTGGAACTAATGTGTGCTCATTAATGCCATACTGCTAGGGTTAATTACAAGATGTTAGCAATGTATTGTGATCTATAGAAACTAGCAATTAAAAACTTCAGATTTCTATGTAGATTTTTTACTTTTAATTTTTTAACAGTAAGAAGGAAATCTATCTGATGTTTGCATAGAGTTAAAATTGGTTTTAGATCCCAATATAGCCCAATAAATGTGAGGTTTAATTAAATTAATTGCTATTGATTTGTTTGATTCTCAATTAACTATCAGGCATATACAAAAATTACACTCATTTATATCTTTTAATGGGTGTTATCTTCTTTTTTTCCCATTGCCCTTGTATCTTGCTGTGCTAATCGTTTTTCCCCTTCCCCATTTCTTATCCTTTGAATTAATCATAGATTTTTTTTTGTTTTTTTTTTTTTAAATTACTATTATTCTTATTTTTTCCATGTGAAAATTTTTTGAGGAATGCTATTTGTATATATATGCTTGTTCTTCCTTCAGATCATCAGATGTATCCCTGTTTATTTCCTTGCTCCCATTTCTTTTGTATTTTTATTACAGATTTGATTTTGCGAGAATGTTCTATTTCCTTTCCCTTTTTGTCCTTCTATTTTTAAGGCAATGTGGATGATTATGATGCTTATAAATCCCTTATTTATATTTCACGATCTGCTCCGATGCCCTGTGTTGCCTTTACATTACTTTCCTTGGTTTCGTTATTGAATATGTAATTTTTTTTCTCTTATTGTTCAAAATAGGTGTTAAGGACAGCACGAGTAAAGAGGACCCTTTGTTTCGAACACTGAAGAGGAAGTTATGGCTGGTGGCAAGCAACAGAAGCGAAGTTTGTCAGAGAGCAGTGAGCAGCCCGCTGCTCCTTCTCGTAAAATGCCCAAACGATCAGCAAGTGCAGCAAGTAAAAATTTGAAGGAGAAGTCTTTTTCCAAATCTGATAAGTCTGATCTTATTGAAACAAAGAAGAATCAGGTTGTAGAAGAAGAATTTCTTGCTGTCCGTATGACTGCTGGACAGGAGGATGGCCGCCCAAATAGAAGAATCACAGACTTTATCCTTCATGATGAATCTGGTGCAGCACAGCAACTTGAGATGCTTGAAATCAATGATTTGTTCATCACTGGACTTATATTGCCACTGGAAGCAAGTGCAGACAAGAAAAAAGAGCAAGGTATCCGATGTGAAGGCTTTGGTCGAATTGAATCGTGGGATATATCTGGTTATGAAGAGGGTGCTCCAGTGATATGGATTTCTACTGATATTGCTGATTACGATTGCCAGAAATCAACTGCTAGTTACAAAAAGTATTATGATCAATTCTTTGAAAAGGCCCGTGCTTGCATTGAAGTTTCCAAAAAGCTAACAAAGTCTGCTGGTGGAGACCCTGACATAAGTCTTGATGAATTACTTGCTGGACTGGCACGGTCCATGAGTGGTAGCAAGTACTTTTCTGGAGCTGCATCTCTGAAGGAGTTCATTATTTCTCAGGGCGATTTTATTTATAAGCAGCTCATTGGTTTAGACCTGACATTGAAGGCGAATGACAAGGGGTTCACAGAGATTCCTGCTCTTGCTGCTCTTAGAGATGAGAGCAAGAAACAAGCAAACTTTGCAAATGCACAAGTGATGCCATCAAATGCAACTTTAAGGATTGGTTCGGGAACCGGGGATGAAGAGATGAAGGATCAGATGGATTCTGTACATGAAGAAGATGAAGATGCAAAGCTAGCAAGACTGTTGCAGGAAGAAGAGTACTGGAAATCAAAAAAGCAGAGGAAAAACCATCATCCTCGTCATCTAACAAATTCTATATCAAAATTAACGAAGATGAGATAGCCAATGATTACCCTCTCCCTGCTTATTATAAAACTTCTCTTCAAGAAACAGATGAATTTATTGTTTTTGATAACGACTATGATGTGTATGACACTGAAGATCTTCCTAGAAGCATGCTGCATAACTGGGCTTTATACAACTCTGATTCAAGATTGATTTCGTTGGAACTTCTTCCTATGAAACCTTGCTCAGAAATAGATGTTCCAATCTTTGGATCAGGTGTAATGACCTCAGATGATGGAAGTGGGTTCAATCTTGATACAGAGGATGGCCAATCTTCCAGTGCTTCTGAACAACAGGCCACCGATGGAATTCCAATTTACCTGAGTGCTATAAAAGAATGGATGATTGAATTTGGGTCATCTATGGTTTTCATATCCATCCGAACAGATATGGCCTGGTATGGTACCTCTTCTCTAACTTAAATGCTATCTATTTTTTCTTTTCTTTTCTGTATGTTAATTTATGATAGTAATATTGGCTGTTATGTTTATACTCTAGAGCAATCTTATTTGAAATGAAATAAAATTTGAGAATTCATTTGATTACTTGAGTACACACTGTTAGTATATAATCCGTTTGTAGATAAAGCTATTGCAAGTAAATTCTGTCAACTATCATCGATGAATCTGGTCATCTTAGTGAAATATCTGTGCATATTTACACAAATCTTAGAATATTTTTGTTATAATTGTTCATACCCATACTTGCTTTCTTTCAGGTATAGACTTGGCAAACCATCAAAGCAGTACTCTCCTTGGTACGACACCGTATTGAAAACTGCAAGGATTTCTATAAGCATTATCACATTGTTGAAGGAGCAGAGCCGTGTATCACGACTTTCCTTCGGGGATGTCATCAAAAAAGCATCTGAGTTCAGTCAAGACAATAAGTCATACATTTCTTCTGATGCATTGGCTGTGGAGAGATATGTTGTTGTCCACGGACAGATAATTCTGCAACTGTTTGCAGAATTTCCAGATAAGAAGATCAGGAAGTGTCCTTTTGTGGCCGGTCTTACGAGCAAAATGGAAGCGCGGCACCATACCAAATGGTTGATGAAGAAGAAGAAAGTGTTGCCAAGGAGTGAGCCAAATTTAAATCCCAGGGCAGCAATGGCCCCTGTTGTATCCAAAAGAAAAGCTATGCGAGCCACAACAACAAAACTGATAAACAAAATATGGGGAGAGTATTACTCAAACCACTTGCCGGAGGATTCAAAAGAGGTTATTGCTAGCGAAGTAAAGGATGATGATGATGAGACGGAGGAACAGGAACAGGAAGAGAATGAAGATGAGGATGCGGAGGTGGAGACAGTACTGTTGGAGGGAATGCAAAAGCCGCACTCAGTTTCCAAACAAACTAAAGCGTTTTCTGATGACGGAGAAATTAGATGGGAAGGGGGTCCGGAAGGGAAGACTAGTTCTGGATTGCTTCTTTATAGGCAGGCAATTGTTCATGGTGAAGTTGTTTCTGTTGGAATATCTGTGTTAGTCGAAGTAGATGAATCGGATGAACTTCCTGATATATACTACGTTGAATATATGTTTGAATCGAAGGGTGGGAAAAAAATGTTTCACGGTAGGATGATGCAGCATGGTTGTCAGACTGTTCTTGGCAATGCAGCTAACGAGAGGGAGGTGTTTTTGACTAATGAGTGCAGGGATTTGGGACTGCACGATGTTAAGCAGATAAATGTTGTAAGCATCCGAAAAACACCTTGGGGGCATCAACATCGTAAGGCTAACATCATTGCAGATAAAATCGACAGGGAAAGAGCAGAAGAAAGGAAAAAGAAAGGACCGCCTACTGAATATTACTGTAAAAGCTTGTACTGGCCTGAAAGAGGTGCTTTCTTTAGCCTTCCGTTTGATACACTGGGTCTAGGGTCTGGCGTCTGTCAATCTTGCAAGTTACAGGAAGCCGAAGAGGAGAAGGACGTTTTCAAAGTAAATTCATCCAAATCTAGTTTTGTGTTGGAGGGAACCGAATATTCTCTCAATGACTATGTTTATGTCAGTCCTTTTGAATTTGAGGAAAAAATAGAGCAGGGAGCTCATAAGAGTGGGAGGAACGTAGGGCTGAGAGCTTATGTTATATGCCAAGTGCTTGAGATCATTGCCAAGAAGGAAACAAAACAAGCTGAAATAAAATCTACAGATATCAAAGTCAGAAGGTTCTTCCGACCGGAAGATGTATCAAGTGAGAAGGCATACTGTTCTGATGTGCAAGAGGTAAAAGGTTACATACAAGTTATTATAACTAAATGATTTTTCATTTTTTGGTACTAAGTCATTCATACTTGTTCAGAATTGACTTTGATAAGTGACCTGACCTTTGTGTGTTCATATTGTTGTTCATTGTCTCTGTGCAACTGTTAATATTGACTCAGATATATCGATTTATGCTTTTAGGTGTATTACAGTGATGAAACATGTACAATATCTGTACAATCCATAGAAGGTAAATGTCAAGTCAGGAAAAAGATTGACGTCCCTGATGGATGTGCCCCCGGAATCTTCCATAATGTCTTTTTCTGTGAGCTCTTGTATGATCCTGCCACTGGAGCACTCAAGAAGGTAGTGTATTTTTGACCCTATTATAACTTTATAATATGCTTGTTTATCCTCAGATAAATCTGTAAAAGCATTGGCGATTTATGTTTTATGAAGTTTTTATACTTTTTATTTTGAAGTAGTGTGGACTATTTGACTTTGTATTATTTAACCTCCTAAGTGCTACCGATTTATATTACTTTCAGTGATTGCTCTACGGAGTGTTACACTGACGAAATCAAGGCTTAGCTTGATCTTGTTGTCTCATCTCATTGTATCTGTGTTCTAAATTCTATACAAACTTTAATAGAGTTTGAATTTAATCCACCAATAATATAAAATATTTTTATACCAAGTAAAAAGAGAAAGTGCCACATCGTAGCAGCCAAGGTTTTTTTTACTTGTATAAAACGTCAGCTCTTTGAGACGGGTGTTGCCAATGTCATACATGTGTAAAACTCTACCCTATTAGTGGATGAAAGTCAAATCTAAATACTCAATTTTTAAACCTTGTATTCTATATCGATAGCTTTGCTGCCATTATTTTTTCAGTTAAACTTCAATCAGTTATTTCATTTAGTATAGTTTACGGTTGATTAATTTTTTAGGCTACTGTTATTGTTGGTATTACGCGGATGGAATAATATATCATGTTTTCTATTATTATTGCTATAATTATTAATTTCATGATGTCAATTCAACATTATGATGCAAGTATAGGGATCATATATGATTTACACTGAGTAAGTATTTTATTTTTCATTTGCTTGACAGTTGCCAGCACATATCAAAGTAAAATATTCTAGTGGACACACAGATGATGCTGCAGCTAGAAAGAAAAAGGGAAAATGTAAAGAGGGAGATAGCATTTCAGAGCCTGATCTAGAAAGAAAAACATCAAATGAAAAACGTTTAGCAACCTTGGACATTTTTGCAGGATGCGGTGGCTTATCAGAGGGGTTGCATCAGTCTGGTAAGTTTAACTCCACTTTTCGTTATAGAAAGAAAATCAAATATATGTGTGGGTGTGTGTATATATATGCATAATGTAACTTATGTTACTGCTTTCATGCTTCAGGTGTTTCATCAACTAAATGGGCTATTGAGTATGAAGAACCAGCTGGGAATGCGTTTAAAGCTAACCATCCTGAAGCATTGGTGTTTATTAACAATTGCAATGTTATTCTTAGGTAAATAATATGAGAGAGAATATACCAGGTCACAAGGTTGAATAAAGTGACTCATAAATGATTGTAATGCAGGGCTATAATGGAGAAATGTGGAGACATAGATGATTGTATCTCAACGACAGAGGCTGCAGAGTTGTCCTCTAAACTTGATGAGAAGGATTTAAGTAATTTACCCTTGCCTGGGCAAGTTGATTTCATTAATGGAGGACCTCCATGCCAGGTTTGTCGAGCTCATGACTTTGTTTGCCTTATGCCGCTGTTGATACTTTTGTGCTGATTAATTTATTGGATAATTTGTTTTTACAGGGTTTCTCTGGGATGAATAGATTTAACACAAGCACCTGGAGTAAAGTTCAGTGTGAGATGATACTGGCATTCTTATCCTTTGCTGATTATTTCCGGCCAAGGTATTTCCTGTTGGAGAATGTGAGGAACTTTGTGTCTTTTAATAAAGGACAGACGTTCCGTTTAACTTTGGCTTCACTTCTTGAGATGGGTTATCAGGTAATAGTTGCATAACTGTATCTTTTTTCTCAAGTTATTTCACTTGGAGTTGAATAGAATCTTGAGGAACTAATCAATGCTAATTATTTTGTTCAAAAGGTGAGGTTCGGTATCCTTGAGGCTGGAGCTTTTGGTGTTTCACAGTCAAGAAAAAGGGTATTTATATGGGCTGCCTCTCCAGAGGACGTGCTTCCAGAGTGGCCAGAACCAATGCATGTCTTTTCTGCTCCTGAATTGAAAATCACATTGTCAGAAAAAGTCCAGTATGCTGCCGTCCGCAGTACCACAAATGGTGCTCCGTTACGTGCAATAACTGTTCGTGATACCATTGGTGAACTCCAAGCTGTAGGCAATGGAGCTTCTAGGACAAACATGGAGGTATGTAAAACAGGAACGATACATGTTATCTATCTTTATCCCCTTAAAATAGTTTGATTTAAACACTCTACTCACTTTTTAAAAATATTTTGGAAAGAAAATAATTGTGAATTAAAGGGACACTAATGGTTATTTATAATTTTCTCCGACTCTATCCATCGAGGTAAAAGGTCAAACTCTTATACACTTGGCTTTATGCTCGCAGTACCAAAGCGATCCCGTGTCATGGTTTCAAACGAAAATTCGAGGCAATATGGCTGTGTTGACTTATCATATATCAAAGGAGATGAATGAGTTGAATTTGATTCGATGTCAGAAAATTCCCAAGAGACCAGGCTGTGATTGGCGTGATCTTCCAGATGAAAAGGTAAACTGAAATCTTTGTGATTTTTAGCATGACATTTTTTGTACGTGTTAATCTAATTAATGTTATCAAATATAATGCACAGATAAGGCTGTCAAGTGGACAACTTGTTGATTTGATACCGTGGTGCTTGCCAAACACTGCTAAGAGGCATAATCAATGGAAGGGACTGTTTGGTAGGTTGGACTGGCAAGGAAACTTTCCTACTTCCATCACTGACCCTCAACCAATGGGGAAGGTTGGAATGTGCTTCCATCCTGATCAAGATAGAATTCTTACTGTTCGTGAATGTGCCCGATCTCAAGTAAGTCTGTTAGTTACTAGTCACCCTAAATGCCATCATAAGAAATGAACCCTAACCAACTGGAAATTAACTATGGACTTGAGTAATAATAATATCTACTGGCTGTATAAATAAATTTTACAGAAACATTCAGTCACTTGTTGTATAGATATTTGAAAAATAATAATAATAAATGAAATGATTAGTAAGACTATTGAACTCCTTACCTATATTATGGATTAATTTGTTATTTTCAATTTATTATGAAGAGTTCTGATCATGCTAACCAAATATGTGGTTAGGAAAAAGATGTTCATAGTTTGAAAATTGTGATAGGAAATTCTCATATGATCCGGTGTCATTTTTTACTGATCATCTTTTTCATTTATAAATGCAGGGCTTCCCAGATTGCTATCAATTTTATGGTAACATCATACACAAACACAGGCAGATTGGTAATGCTGTTCCCCCTCCTCTGGCATTTGCGTTAGGGAGAAAACTCAAGGAAGCAGTGGATAGTAAGAGCTCCAAGTAGAACACTAGGGCATGCATCCTGCATAAAGCATGCTTATCATGAGCAAGGTTGTCAAACGCGCGCTCTAACACCCAAGATCGTACGATCTTGCGATATATCAAGCCACCACCGATCTGGAGCGGGTTGAAGATCGGAGTTTACGGCGGAGCGGCCGGTGCGCCGAGGAAAATCTGCAGATTGCAGAATCGGTGCTTTTCTGTGATGGTTTACTCGATTTGCAACGTCTTCTTTAGGGTGTTTAATGGAAAACAAAGTGGCGTTGATTCAGATGTTCGCATCTAATGAGTGGACATCAAGCAAATTTGCAAAAACAGATGAAGGAAAGCAAATTGAAAAAGTGGTTATGGATAGAGTTTTGGAAAGATATCGTTATTTCTTGTCAAGGTGCTTATCCAATAATTAAATGTGAAGATTTGGAAGGAGGAACTTAGAATGAAGGAGATAATGGAGTTGCAGCTGATCAGAATATGTCTTGAATGACTTATTGAATTAGTTTTTTTTATGATGTTTTAACTTTTAAGATGATGTTTTGTTGTGTTTTTTATAAAAGATTTTAGATGATGTTTAAGACAATTCCAATGATGATTAATGAAAGTGTTTTTGATGAAAGGTGATTTTTCTAGTTACTTTTAATTTCTGATGAACGGTTATTTTTTGTAGTTACTTTTATGATTTTGTCTATTATGTGGGATCTTACGATCCTACGACCTACGCTTTTTCTATACCCCAACGATCTTTAGTGGGATCCCGATTTTGACAACCATGATCATGAGACTTTTGAATACCTATGGATTGTGGGCACCGGTGAAAATATTTATTTTTGGACGGATAACTGGCTTGGTGAACCTTTGGTGTATCTGCTTCAAATTGACCCTTTATTTCATGCGGATTTTATTGGTTCGGTTGTGGATGTCATTGTTGATAGGGGTTGAGATATTCCTGCGGAGGTGCTGGCCGCTCCTGGGGTGGCAGCTCGGTTGGGTTCCATTGCTTGCTTCGCACCCACCTTCCTTATTCGCTTGTTTGGCCACATTCAGTCGATGATAAGTTAACTGCTAAACTAGCTTCCACTTTTCTGATGCCTGTTGATACTATTATTCCTTGGGAATCTATGATATGGAAGACTTGTATTCCACCCTCTCATTCATTTATATTTTGGCGTCTCATTCATGGTAAAATACCCACCGACGAGAATCTCTGTACCTGAGGTTGTATTATTGTTTCAATCTGCAGTTTTTGGTTGAAAACTGATGAAACTTCATAGCAATCTTTTTCTTCGCTGCCCTTTTATAGAGGATCTTTGGAACTTGCTTGGGGGAAAATTAAACCACGTTATGGAGACCTCCTTTCAGTCGCTGCTTCTGTGTATCCCTCTGCTTTGCTCTTCTCAAGTTCTTGATTTATTTGTGGCTGTTGTGGTGCACACATTGCATACAATCTGTATGTCTCGAAATACTCAGTTTTCTTTGAATACGACCACGATTCGCGCAACCAAGGTTCAGTTGCACTCCTTACTCCTTAGTGGGTACGAGTGGTAATCTTTTCGTGGCTAAGTGTCTTGCTTCGGGTGCTCTTCTTCTTGATTCCTTCTCGGTTTCCCATCATAGTCGTTAGATGAGAGATATGGTGCTGGTGCGTGGGAAGGCACCCTCCGTGCCTTGGTTGAAGGTGAATATGGATGGTTCGGTCATTGGAAACCACAACACCTGTGGTGGCTTGTTTCGTGATCGCTTAGGTACTTTCCTTGGTGCTTTTACCTGTAATTTGGGAAGTTCTTCTCTTTTTACCGCAGAAATTCATGGTTTTATTTTGGCTCTGGAGTATGCTGCCCACAATGGGTGGCGAAACTTATGGTTAGAAAGTGATTCCACTAGTGCTCTGATAATCTTTAAAAACTCTTCGTTAGTTCCGGTTTTGCTTCGAAATCGATGGCATAATGCTTGTAAACTAGGTGTTCAAGTTATTTCTTCACATATTTTCCGATAAGGCAATTGTTGTGCGGATAAGTTGTCTAATATGGGCCATTCGATTCAGATTAACTAATTAACTAATGAGTCTTGAGGTGTTTGTAGACCTAGTCATGAATTAGTGATGGGAATCTCTCTAAGACCTAAAATTTGAGTATACATGTAATAGGAGTAGAATCCTTAATTACGACTACTTGAAAAGAGGATTTTATCCATGTCTAGTACGCCAAGAATGGTTGAGAACATCAATTTATGTTATATTTTATGTTACCAAGTCTATGTGATGACTCTATTAGGGTGATGTTACATGATGTAACTAGACATTGGAAGGTTTAAAAGTATGTTTGCACTTATTGTCAATAGTTTAACGGAAGGAATGAGCTAATAAGACAAAATAATAATTAAAAATTGGAATTTTGGGTCAGGGATGTTCATAAGATTTAGTCAACCACATTGCAAATAAGACAAACACATGATTAACCCTAACCACGTCACGTGTATCATACACAAAGAACAATTAAACTTTATAATAATGATCAGAAGGTTTTTTTTTACATTATCATTCGGTATGGAAGAGTTTAATGTTGTTAACATCGTTGCTTTGATACTAAGGTTGAAATGGATAAATGCCGAGTGAGTATACCAAATATATTCAAACAAAGTTTTAATGCTTAAACAATAGAGAAAAGTTTAGGTTTTAGTTTGGATTCTCCCCTAATTAGTACTTCTATCGAGGAGAAAAAACAAATGGTGCTTATACAAATGGTTCTTGTATCTACAAGCACCACCATTATTTAAATATTAAAATAGTCTATCAATGTTGAAATATTATTTGATATTTTTTTTTAGAGGTGATGAGTTAGAGAGATTGAACACATATCTATTATTATTAAAAAAAAATATACATTTGAATGATGTGGAATACACACTCTTATTTCAACGCTTTTTATTATATATATATATTTTTTTTGGAATACACCACAATCAAATAAACATTTTTTTTTAATAAGAATAACCATTTTATTTTATATAGTTAATACTGTAGTGGGATTATTCGTATTATATATTTAATTGTTTTTTAATTTATAATTTAAATAACGCTATACAAAATATAAAGTTATAATTAGAATAGTTTAATTGAAAAATAAAAAGCAACTAAAAAATCAAGTATCTCCTTTATATATAACTATAAAATAGATATATAAAAATTGATTTTAAATCATGTGAAATTCGTAGCCAAATTAAAATAAAATAACATGGTTTAATTATTTTTGTTGTTGTCAATTAACCTATCACCCAAAAATTATCTCTTAGAATAAATAACTAGATAATCTGATATTCAAACTCCGACCATGCTTGTGAGATATATGCTTCGATCTTTGATTAGATGCCAAAAATCAAAATAAATTTAATTGATTTTTGAGATTTTTGAAGTCCCTTTCAAACCATTAATTAGAGATAACTAAATTAATTCTTATTCTTAATAACTTTTGGTTACAAGGGGGAGAGAGTATATAGGAGTGTATATATATATGGATACGAATCAAATCAACAAAATTAAGTTATAGTAAGAGTAAGAGTAAGAGTGACGAAAGAAAAAATGGGTTGCAATATCATGAATTTCTCTACCACTTCTTCTTCATCTTCTTTGAAGGGACTGTGCAGTCCAATTCCAAATAATAATAATCATAATCAGAAGAATAAGCTACAAAAAGCGCTTTCATCTTCTTCTTCTTCTTCTTCTTCATTTTCACTTCGTTCTTCTTCTTCAAATGTCTTTTCTCTTCGTTCATCCTCTTCGCGACCCTTTTCTCATTCTTCTATGGTATTTATTTATTTATTGTTTAATTAAATTTCATTTATTGGATATTGAAATTGATTAATGAATTAATTGATTTTATGATTCAGATTGTGAAAGCGGTGGCGAAGACGGTGGAGGAGCCACTTCATGTTATGATTTCCGGTGCACCTGCTTCTGGTAAAGGAACTCAATGTCACCTTATCACCAATAAAGTAAGTTTTCTTTATGAAATTCAATTTGAACCTATGAAGCATGGATGCTCCTCGGATTAGGCGTGTTTTGGTGTCGGACGCGTTTCCCACACATATAATTACACTGAATTATAAGATTTCTCAAATTATTAACGGTGTCTGTGTCCGTATCATGACCTAACTTTTTTACTATTTTTAATTAATAGTAATAATCTCAATTTTTTATTAATTTTGTTTTCCTTCGAAATTTTTAGTATTATTGATTAGCAGCATTAGCATGTTTAAAGTTGATTTTTTTTTTTGTTTGTTTTGTGAGTACCCTATGCTTACTTTAGTTTAGTGTGCTAGATAGATAGATGCATTAAGGTTTAAGATATATAGATGCCTACTCTAATCTGTGATGGCGCCACCATGGTTGATAAATGACAACAATGGGCAGCCTGGTGCACTATAGGTCCCGCATACATAGGGTATGGGAATGGGTCCATCAACTGGTGTATTGTATGCAGTCTTACCCTGTTTTTTAACAATAGGCTGCTGTTTCCAGGGTTATTTGAGATAATCATTTTGATCCATTGGGTGGGGTAGGGGTTGTGTTGGACTAAGTTTGGCCGATTCTCAACTTCTCTTTCGCCTGTCACATAGTGTCTGGCTGGGGAAAATGGAGTGGATGGAAGGGAAGGGAAGGGAAGAGAGGGATACTCTTTTCTAACTCAACTTTGGCTTCCCTCCAAATTGGGGGATTTGGAGGGGAGAATAGACAAGTTTATAAAATTTTACGTTTATCGTCTAAAATATCATTATTATCATTATATTAAATGCTAAGTTAGGTGTTAAAAGAGTGTATAAAGTAAACTACGACTTTCGCTTCATTAAATTTTCTTTCCTCCCTTGTGAACCATACATAAAGACAGTTATTTCCCCTCCTCTTGACCAAATAGAATATCACATTATCTTCCTCCCCTCCCCTCAGTTGAACCAAATTTACCCAGAGGATCCTTGGGGACTCTAAACAACACATGCGCTTTGAAATCACGAACTCATAGTGTGTCTTACTAGTTGTTTGGATCCCTTTCACATGGTGCAATTGCTGCAAGGCGGTTGGAGTTAAGACATCAACTTTGGAACTAGATCCAACGACCTTGCAACCATTGCATCTTGTGTAGCATTACAAAGGGATCCAAATTCCTTACTTTTCTTGGCTTTGGGACAAGTTACTGGTTTACTACTAGATAAGACTGTTATTTTTGTCTGCATTGAAATAATTTTTTTTGATTCAAGTACATCTCATATATGCAGTACGGTTTGGTGCATGTTGCTGCTGGAGATTTACTTAGGGCGGAAATTGAAACCGGAAGTGAAAATGGAAAGCGTGCGAAAGAATATATGGAGAAGGGACAGTTGGTCCCTGATGAAATAGTTGTCATGGTATGGTAGGGTAAATGGAAGTAACCGTACAATTGCTATTCAAATACGTTTTCTCTTAAGTGTTAATAACTCTTTTATTTTATAGATGGTGAAAGATCGTCTCTTGAAGCCAGATTCTGTAGAGAATGGTTGGCTTTTGGATGGATATCCCAGGAGCTTATCGCAGGCTACTGCACTTAAGGAATTAGGGTTTAAACCTGATATTTTTATTCTTCTAGAGGTAAATACTTGTTATGTTGCTACTAGTATTTCAAAGTTTTCTGCCTTAGCTTCACTGTAATATATCAGTAATTGAATGTTATTTTTAAAAAGTAAGAAATTGATGTCAAATAGTAATACTCAGCGGAGTATCATCCAAAATAACAAGATTTGATGTTGGAACCTCTTAACAAAACATTGCATCTGGAGTTATGACTATGATAGAAACTGATACCAAACTGTAAGAATTATGACTAATAACTTACTGTTATTGACTAATATATCAGGAAAAAGGTTCTCAATCAGAGACTAAACCTACAATTACCCAGATTGCCTCAAAAAAATAAAAAAATTACACTGATGGAAAAATAAATAATACACAGAATTTCGTTCAAGGGGACACAGGTTTCATTTGCTTCTTCAAGTATTAGAGAGGTTGACCTCCCACCCATAACCATCTAAGTACTTCCCATTATCCATCCACTTTTCCCCTGTATTTCCCATAGTAGTAGTCAATAGCGGCCGATAGCGGCGCCATAGCGGTTGCGCGTAGCGTAACGGCGACGAACCTCTACGCCAATCGTCGTAGCGGTGTGAAATAAGATAGCGGCCACTTCACCTGCTATAGTGGCGTAGCGGATAGCGGCCGCTTCAGACGCTATTTGATTTTAGTTGAAAATTTCCAAATTGACCATATTTTTAGAACATTTTGTGTATGGTTACCAAATTTCCAAATTGATTTTACGGCATTTTGGGTATTCTTAAAACCAAATTGACTCTGTTGTATGGTTTCTCTGTTCTTTTTTTCTTCCTCTGTTTTCTTTTGTTTTATGGTTTCTCATTTTTTTTATTTGTTCCTCTATCTTTTGTTTTTTGGTGTTTTGTTTTATGAATGTCTCATGAGATTTCAGTGTTATATTTAATTTTATATTAAATATAGTTTTTTTTTTAGAAATATATAAGTTTGTTTATACTTTATATCATTATTCATGTAATATGTTCAAAACATAATCAAATATCGGTGACCGCTATTTGTTATACCGCTATACGTTATCCCACTATCCCACTTTTGGGGTCAGCTGCTACGCACCGCTATCTGAGATTGACTACTATTGTATTTCCCTATTTATTCCTAGACATATTGTATTTCCCCATTTATTCCTAGACATAACACAGTAACTGCCAATTATTATAAAAAAAACATATATGCGTAACCAGTAATTATTTTTGGCCCTCCTCTTATATTTTTATCTTAAAAAGAGGTCTAACACACTGATTCTATACTGCCTTTACCATATATCTAAGAGTTAAAGGGGCATGCATTGTCAGTGTAAATTTGTTTCACACTGACATGCAATATGAATGCACCATTATACCATTTCAAAAATTTAAAATAAACTTAAGGTGGGATGATGCGGCAGAATAGTGGGTGCTCCCATTGAATGTTAGTGTAAAACAAATTAATGCGTGAATGCCCTTTGAACTCTACATGTGATACATTGATTAATTATATGAACAACTATCCTGTTGTGGCAGTTGAAGGAGGCACTGTACTGCTATGAACACCAGAATCCATTAGTCTTACTGCCGGGAAAAAAAAAGGGGTCAATGTAGCTATAATTATAATTTACAGTTCAAATTTTCAGGTCTCTGAAGATATTCTTGTGGAGAGAGTAGTTGGAAGGAGATTAGATCCTGTTACTGGGAAGATATATCATTTGAAGTATTCTCCTCCAGAAACAAAAGAAATTGCAGATAGGCTCACCCAACGTTTTGATGATACTGAAGAGAAGGTATGTCCCTATTAGAAGCTAATCTATATTTTCTGTTAAGATTTCCATTCTTTGAAAATGCTCAATGCTCTCTGTTGACAACCATGGGATTACATATATACAAATAGACAAATTAAGCAGAACTGAATGTTCTTTGCATCATTGTTTGTTTTCAACTTAGGTAAAGTTGCGATTGAACACCCATCATCAAAATGTGGAGGCAGTCCTTTCCATGTATAAAGATATAACCATTAAGGTATGCTTTTTTAATGCAACTTTCTCGCACATAAAGATATAACCATAAAGACATGTCCCTATTAGAAGCTAACCTATCATACACATGTCCACATGAGGTGGTATTTTCCCTTTCAATCACTACAGTTTTGAAATTTTTTGAAGTGTTTATTAAATAATTGGACCCACTAAATGTCACATTATTGTATATTGTATTTATGTTCCCAAAACTCTGGTAATGGAAAAAATGGAGAGGGTAAAAATGGAGAGGATCTTAACTCCGTCCACATGTTGTAAGGACGCGTGTATGAGGATGTGTGAGAAAGTCACATCAGAGAGACAGAGACATGCACAAGTAATCTTGCTGGTTTACTGCAATTTTTTGTTTTTTCTACCCACGCACATCTAATATTCTTTGCCCCTCCTTATTCCTCCATCCTCCCTCAAGTTTTGCTCTGAAGTCATACAACAGAAAACAACAGAGCATGATCTAAAATCATAAAACAAAAAACAACAGAAAGATTTAAAATCAAGGCAGTTAGAGAAGCTAGAAAACCCTGATGATTGGTGTGATGAGATAAAATGATTAGGGATAGGTGATAAATAGGCTGAAATATTGGCAGTGTTAATAAAGTATTAGTGCATTACCTATAACATTATAAGAATATGCAGTTCTTCATATTTTTTAAGGTTCAGACTCGAGCAATTAATAATAATTTTCTTTTCAATTTCTTGTTTTTCCTTACAATTTGCTTGTATTTCTTACTATATAACCTGTAATGAAAAAAGAATTTGCATGAATTCTAATCAAAATGTGACACGAAGAAAGTGGCGTTAGTCATATAGATGACACCGCTTGTCACATGGATTTATTACCACTAAATAGAAATTAATTATTTCACAAGGCCACCATAAAAGGTTTCTTCTGATAGTGGTGATAGTAAAAACTATGGGAAGAAGAAGAAAGGCAGTGAATTTGAGTCATAGGATGTCAATTTCGGGGAAGAAAACTTGTTGTAGTCGTGCAGTCGAGACACTATCTGGTTTAAAGTTGCTGCTATGCTATCTAGTAGTTTGAGTTCAATAACATCCTGCTAATGCATAGCCAAGATACAGTAAACATATAATTTTGTGAATTTTGAAACGCAGCTAAGATGCTTTTGTTGTCTACAGATTAATGGAAATTCCTCTCAGAAGGAAGTATTTGCTCAAATTGATGGCGCACTTACAACTCTTCTAGAGCAAAGGAAAGCTTCTTCAGAATCTATGGTTGCATAGAAGAACATTGTTTGACGTTTTGATTTAGCATGGTGTCTGTTTGATTTAACATGGTGCCTTGCTGAAGGTAATGTATTTTAAACTATATTTATTCATTCAGTTAAAAGAGTCGAGATAAGTTTCATTTCATTGTTTAGATTGATAGTACAAAGTTGTATTGGACCTCATAGTTTATTTTACGAGTTCATTTGAGTGTGAAAATGAAGAATGTAGCAAGTCATAGTTTGTTGGTTTGGTTCCTCCTGTTACTGGTGGTCCATACGTTCTGTTCTTTACCATTTTCTGTATATCATTATTTGAAATTATGTACTTATTTGATTTGCCAAGGGAAATAAAAGAATAAGGAAAATAATCTGTTCAATGTTATTCTTGATGATACAATTTACTTTGATGTCGTTGTGATAGTATCATGATTCATGAATGTCAAGCAAGATTAACAGTAAAATACTTTGATAAATTTTTTATAAAGATTAAAATTGATTGGTCATGATTTTATAGGTAGCAGCAACATTTTATAGGTAGCAAGAACATATTAAACTCATTCTGCATGTTATACTATTCCTTCATTCATATACTATAATTTATTTTCAGAGCTGTCCCCCTTGTTCACCAATTACCTTGCTTTATTTCAATTTATTTGTGGAGGGTGGTAAGAGTAGTTAAGCATTTAAGTTTTTTTTTTGACACATGATAAGCATCTAAGTTGAAAACTAATTAAAATGTAGATACTTTCCACCCACCTTTAACAACTAATGTCAAAACTTTCAAAATAGAAAATAGATTAGATATATTTTATCTTTGTTAAATCTTTGACTTCATGCATAAGCTGCAGTTCTAAAATGGTAACCATCATTTGCATGTTGAATAATTCGATTTCTTCTTAACAAATTATTTGTATAATCTCTCTAGTTACTAGTCACTGTGTGTATTCATGTTGGCTTTGTTGACTCTCTTACAAGTTTGGGCAATCAAAGTTAAAATGTCAGCGATAGCAGTTATTGTATATCTGAGAGCTATGGAAGTACATAACTTCATATAGATCGTACTTAAGAACCTAGGTCAGCGGAAGCATGTACTTTGATCAATATTTTTTTCTAAAAAATGGTCATGTTACATATATATCAAGACTTACTTACACATGAATAGAAGGCAAGCAGACAACAAGCTGCGTCGCTCGGCCTTTTTCGATGGCAAAACCAATTCTCGTAAACACAATTTCAGCGATAACAGTCTCTGGTGCTAGGAAATTGAAAGAGTCGAAAGCAAATGATATAAAAACGTTTTGATTGTTAGAACACGATTTCTCATGTTTGACAACTTTGTTTGACGCAGCTTTTAGAGCTGTTTGTCCTACTGTAAAAGTCGACCCCCAATCCAACTAATGGTGAAACCCCAATAATGTCCACACATGCATGTTTTCCTCCTACCCATCTGTACAACATAACATCTGCAGACCAAAGTCTCGATCTTCTATCTAGTGGATCAGTCAGGAAGTTTACAAGCGTCCACTTCTTCACTGATACTCTCGTGCGCCTGAATATATAAAAAGTACATCCTTAAAAAAAAGTCATGCATGTACTTAATGATTATTTTACATAACAGAAAATCTAATGCATTTCATTAAAATTCAATTGTTTGATGTATATTAGAACATTAATTTAAGATTAAAAACAAGTATCAACGATAACTAACATTTGTTTAGGAATGAGTAATTATGTTAACTTGTCTCCTACACTTAAAAGGATTTAGCTCAGTGTTAAGAGTATGATGTTGCAATCTCAAGGTACTTAATGACACTTTAATTGATAACCATTTTAAAAGATCTTGACTTGTCTTATACTAGTACTAGTAAACTCTAGAGAGTTATGAGAGTTGAAACAAAATAGAGTTAGTCTCTTTACACTTTGTAATCAAGCACCAAACACAATAATTTATGAAAGAGTTGTAGCTCAAACCATCAACTACAGAATTAGAAGAATCCAGTTAGAAAACAACATTCTCCATGAAGATCTTTCATCCAATCAACTTCCATCTTTAAGACCATAAGTCTCACCAATTTGAACACCAAGCAGTGGTTGAATACCGTAATTTTAGCTCCTATTAACAGATAGAGTCCCCCTAAAAAAAATGAACAAATAGAATTCATTTCCGATTCAAAAGTCAATGTCCACCCGATTGTATAAAGAGGCAGTCTAGTGATGTATTTTTTTTGGGGTCCCTTAGTCTAGTGATACTAATTAAATACCCCTTCTTTCATAAAAAAATTAATAAAAAATACCCCCTCTAGACTTAAATATAACACTAGCTTTTGTGTGAATCTTTTGATGGTCAACATGAATGTTTCTCAGGCTCTTGTTAGCCATTCATTCCAATCATAGAGTGTGTGTTTTGATGCAATTTTTTTTATTCTTTGTATTTTTTTTATTTTTAAATAGTGTTTTGATGCAATTTTAGACGAAATACGATGTCATAACGCGGCAAAAAAACTACATCATCATATTTGTTTTATTTGATGTTTTTTTATATATATTTTTATATCTATGGACATGGATGTTTTTCGTGTCTTTATTTTAGTTTCATTAGGGTAATAACCACGTTATTAGTATAGTGCCATTATTATAAAAAAAAAAGAAAAAAAGTTTAGTGCTATTATTGAATAGAAGAATATTGAGGACTAATACAAGGTCCGAGTAAGACTACATAGTTATGTTGATTTAGTCTCAGTCCTAAGTCCTAAGTTCTCAATTATGAAACCGCGTTCATTATATTAACTTTATTTTTAGCATCTTATTTATGAATACCCTCTCTCTCATACCATGAAATTATTGAATTCTCTCAACAATAATTTCTATGGCTTTTCACCATAAACACTTGTTTATTTCTTTATATTTTTTCCTTTCTTTTATTCTTCTTCCTATCATAAACACACTTTCAACTGTTTCAATTTCTCATACTTCAAATTCAAACCAAACTTTAATTTGTGTTTTACAATCTCAAAACCAACAAAAACATTCAAACCTTAATTGTACTAGTTTTTCTCCTAGTATAAGTTTTGGTACTAAACTTGAACTGAATTCTAATGTTTCATATTCTCAAATTGTTGGTGGAAATGGTTTTTTATGTGGTTTAACATCATCATCAAATTCTTCAAATTCAATCATCGTATGTTGGAGATTTTCTAACTCTTCAAATTCAAGTACTATTGTTTCCTTTAAACGACTCTATCATGGACCCGTTATCGAAGATATCGATAGCGGGAATTCCCATGTCTGCGGACTCGTTAAAGGGAACAATGGTTTTCGCCTCGAGTGTTGGCAATGGAGAGGCTTCAATTCAAGCTCCGGGATGAACATGAACATGTCAAATATCGCGGTGGGAGAGAATTTTGTATGTGGGCTATTAGAAAATGGAAAAGGGAATGTTGTTACTTGCAAAGGAAGTAACAATAGAGTTGTTGGAAATGAACCAAAGAATGGTGGAAATTATTCTGTTATTGAAGCTGGTTCAAACCATGTTTGTGCTATCTCAAATGATGGTGGTTTGGATTGTTGGGGTGATATGGTTGGTGAGAAACCAAAGGGGAGATTCATTTCATTGGCTTTGGGGGAAAATAGAAGTTGTGCACTTGGGTATGATGGAATTGTTACTTGTTGGGGTTTGAATAATTTCACCTTGCCATTGACTCTAAAAAACACATTTTTTGAGTCAATTGTGGCTAAAAAGAGTGTTTTTTGTGGTGTTTTGTCTTCTAATTATTCTTTGTTTTGTTGGGGCAATGAAGTTTTTGAGTCAAAAAAAGTCTTTGATAATGTGCTTCCTGGACCTTGTAAGAATCAATGTCCATGTGGACCTTTATCAGATTCTGCTAAGCTTTGTGTCTCACCAGCCATCATTTGCAAACCTTGTTCACCATCATTTGAAATTCCAACATTACCACCTTCGAATCCACCGTCTCAAATGCCCGAAAATCCATCGAAAAGTGGTACATGGAGCAACAAAAATGTGGCATTTCTAGTAGTTGGATGTGTTGGTTGCACTTCCTTGTTACTAGTCCTGTCTTTCTTCCTTTACAAATACTGCAAAGGCACCGCGTGCAAGTCTAGTAGAGTTCATGACTCTGGAAGACTAGATGATCTCGATCGTGAAAACGAATCACAACCTCGAGCTAACCATGCGGTTCTCGAGAAGAGGTTAAGCCATGTAATCAGCATGGGAAATGGAGGTACCCTTTTGGAGGAAATTTCCCTTCAGACATTACTTGAAGCCACCAACAATTTCTCCGAAGAGAACAAAATTGGCGTCGGTAGCTTTGGTTCGGTGTATCGTGCAAAACTTGAAGATGGAAAAGAAGTTGCTATAAAGAGAGCTGAAATTTCATCAACTTCAACTTCTCATGCAAATTTTGGTGTCACCAAAAGACAAGAAGACACAGACAGTGCGTTTGTGAATGAACTTGAATCTTTATCAAGACTCCACCACAAAAACTTGGTCAAATTACTTGGTTTCTATGAAGACAAAAATGAGCGAATCTTAGTCTACGAATATATGAACAACGGAAGCTTAAACGACCATCTTCATAAGTTTCAAACTTCAACAATTATGTCATGGAGCGGTCGTATAAAAGTCGCTTTAGACGCGGCTAGGGGTATTGAATATTTACACAAATACGCTCAACCGCCAATTATTCACCGTGACATTAAAACATCAAACATTTTACTAGATTCAAAATGGGTCGCTAAAGTGTCCGATTTCGGGTTATCATTAATGGGTCCAGAAGACGAAGAGTCACATCTTTCGCTACTAGCGGCCGGAACCGTTGGTTACATGGATCCAGAATACTATAGGCTTCAATATTTAACATCAAAAAGTGATGTCTATAGTTTTGGTGTTGTTTTGTTAGAACTTTTAAGTGGGTACAAAGCCATACATAAAAATGAAAATGGTGTACCAAGAAATGTGGTTGATTTTGTGGTACCCTATATTGTTCAAGATGAGATTCATAGAATTTTGGACACAAAATTGCCACCACCAACACCATTTGAGATTGAGGCTGTGACATTTGTGGGCTATTTAGCTTGTGATTGTGTTCGTTTAGAAGGTAGAGATAGACCAAATATGAGTCATGTTGTGAATAGTTTAGAAAAAGCTCTTGAGGCATGTTTGGCACAGCCAATATTTTGTGAGTCAACTAGGACCACTAGTACCAATGTTTCTTATGAGTGACTAGTTTTCCACAATTTCTTTTTCCTTACGCTTAACGCGTTTGTGAATATTGAAAGTGTCAATATTTGTATATTATTACACCTTTTTTCTTTCTTCATTCAATTTTTGTTAATATTTTTCTAACTTATTTCATTGTCACAACTTCCACGAGATAAGTCTATTATTATTGATATGGTCCAAATTTTGTTTTCCTAAATATGATGATTGTGTCACGGGCACAAGTTGAAAAACTTTAGCTACTAAAAAAAATCAGTTTTTATTTTTTTTAATTGCAATTGAAATAAGTTCTACACTACTCATCTCTAATCTCTAGTCCTTTGAGCTTTTTATTTTTATCCCAAAAATTTGGTTATTTTAGGAATCCAAGAAAGAGCTAATGATTTTTTTTTTCCTTTGGTATTCTTACGGTGACAATATAAATTTGATTATTTCAACTTGAAAATATATCAATGTAGCAAAATGATAATTTTTATTAAATGTCAAAGTAAAACTGATTAGGCAAGATACATCTCCTTTAAGCTAAATAATAATCTAGTTTTATTTTGAGTTAGTAATTTAGGCCAAAAAAGTGTGTCACACATTGACAATTTGATATGAATAACCTAATCATCAAGAAAAAAACGTATTACTATACTATTAATTTTTTCCATTCGACCAGATCAATGTGTTTCACAAAGCAACACAAACCTTTTTCTTTCCTTTTATTATACTCTTAACTAAGTCAATGTTTCATTTCTTCCTTCAAGATACAAAGTCAAACAGATGGGAATTTTCGAAATATGAGTATTAGAGGATCTGTAACTTACCAAAAATATGAGGTTTAAATTCAGCCTCTAAATTTATAGTTGACATATTGTGTGTAGACAATTCTCCCTTTTTTTTTTTTCTTCGTCCCCATGAGTTTAGCTCAGTCGGTAAGGATAATGCATAATATATGCAAGGTTCAAGGTTCGAACCCTGGACATCACCAGAAAAAAGACAATTCTCTTTTTATTTTTAGAGTGAAGATTTCAATTTCATCATTCATAATTTTCTTGTGATTCGATTTAATCATAATATCTAAATTAGTCTCTGACATTTTGTCCAAATATTCTTATGGAGTTAGAGACTAATATTCTTTTTTGCTCGGAGGTATTATTTATTGTTAAAAGCTAAATTGGATTATGAGATACCAAATTGGATTATTTTTATGATGTTGTGATAGAAAAAACCACTAATATGCAATGCAACTTTAGTCGGAGATATTGTAAGTAAAATCTTAAAGTTTCCAACTCCATAAGTTTCTTGACTTCTTCACAAAAACAAGCATACTACGACTCATGAAATAATAATCAGAAATAATTAGTCAAGTTAATTTTTTTTTAACTAATTGATTTTAACACTATTTGACTGATTGATGAATATTGTAATTGAGTTTCGAAATAAGGATATTTAAGATGTCCTAAACTAATTACATGGGTAATACTTTTAACACACTCTTACTACCGAAAAACTCTTTAAGTTTTGTAGAAGTATACTTTCAGACGACATAATTTTTTAAAGTGTTCTACCATATGACACAAAATAAGTGGTTTTTTCCCTTTCAGTTGCTTATATACCAATCTCATATTAGAGGGTAGTGAAAGTTTTTTCCTATAGAAAGCATAGGACTTTGCATTACTAAGCATTGGAATATTTAGTCATTTGGAGACTATTAAAATTGGGCTTGTAGCAAGCAAGACATCAAATTTAAGTTTTCTCCTTTGTATGCTTTCATTGTTCAATAATTTAATAGTAAAATCAAAAGGAAAGTGCAAACAAAATGTGTCATTTATGATTATGTAGTGCTTTGGTAAAAGCTTAATCCAACTTTTATAGACTTGACTACATTTGCTTCTAGAAGAATAAAAATGATGTTCTAAACAAGTGCAAAATTCTTATGGATAAGAGTGATGTAAAAGTGCTAAAGTTCATAAGGGAACTAATCTAGTGAGTGACTCAACAAGCAAAGTTATATGGCTATTGAGTGCAAACAAATTATATAAAATAGCATCTATAATGACAAGATTCTAAGAAACCTATTTTGGATTGCATAGCCACTACCAAGTGGGCTCCAATATTTTTAGCAATGGTTGGATTTTTGAGCAATCCCAAAGCAACAAACTTTAATAACTTTTTATTTGAACTCAACCTTAGGCAATTATCAAGTGGCCTCCACTATACCATAACAATATTTTTTCCTTCATTTGTATAATATGATAGTTGAGTGTCTTCAAAACGTCCCCCTAAAACGAAGTAAAAGGAAACATTACCCCCAAATCTTCGAAAAACGGTCGAGTACATGTGAAAGATCTCGTTCATAGCCTCACGGTGGGTGTCAAATGTATTTGCAGCGAGTACAATACTAAAATCAGGGTTAAATATCTGATTAGGTCATGACTTAAGAATGATCCCAAGGGGGTTATTTATAGTCTTTTTAAACCTCTTATTACATGACTTACTCTCTGTGTCACCCAAGATAGGGAGAAATGCGTATATCCCCCGAATCTGGATATCTTGGCCGAATATCTAGCTTCAAGGTTCGGGCTTGACAGTTTCGAGGAATAAGGAATGAAGCGTGTCCTTCGTAGGCGTAGGCGGCGTCCTTGTATTGGGCTAGTTGGCCTTTATTTGAGTATTGGCGCTCCAATCTAAAAAAAAAAAAAATCCTTATGGAAGTAAATACAAATTATAAACTCACCTATATGCGGTAGTATCTTATTTAAGATATTGAAAAACAATCGTTTTAATAAATTTGCAAACTCAAGTTTTACCAATGGTTCTCAGAAAAAAAAAAATCCAATGGAATAAAAGGTTTAAAGAATCATTATGTAGGACTTTAGAACCCACTATATCATGTAAGTGTAGCTCAGTTGATAGCTACTAACAACAATTTTTTTAGAATCAGCAAATTTTATTGACGACAGAGTGTACAAGATGCACATCTAAAACTCGTGGGCACCGAAACTAAATACAAAGGGCACCGACATAACCGAAAACCCCACAGCCGAAGCCCCTTAGGGCCACCCAAAAAACAGAAGAAGAAAAAAAATAGTCCTAGCAAAGGAATCCTATCATGTAGAAGTTTCCATGAGAACTCGACAACTTTGGTTGGAGCCGGACTCTTGCGAATATGCGAAAACACCCTCCCTTGCAAATCCGTTAAAGAGCCCTCCTCAAAGCATCAACCCCACTAAATTCTTATGCATAAATTCCAACCTCCACTACCAAACATCTTCTTCATGTGACCCCTAAATCCTTCCAAGTCTTCCAACAACTCCCGAAGCATATTATTCTCCCAAACAAAAAACGGACGACACCAAGAGAATAACCAATTACTCTCCATCGTTCTAAAACCCCCCAAATTACCCACATCGACATTACTTACAAGATTTAGGGTTCGGACTTTGAATTCTCCATTTTTCCGTACTTAAAGTATTTAAATTTAACTATTAGACTACTTGATAAAAAATAAAAATAAAAACACTATAAAACCATCATTGGAGATGCACAAAGAAATACATAAAATAACTGTGTTTGCTAATTCTTCAAACAACAATCAATGAAGAAAAGTTGATTGTTTTCTTCAAATAAGTGTGTGTCCGCTGGTCCTGCTGGCAGACTTGGTTTGGTGTTGTTTTCTTTTAGTTTTAGCCCTTTTCGCTTTGTTTAGAAGCTTTAGGAGGTTTTTTATCGAGTGGTGTTGTTAAGGGTGTGCTTTTGGCCCTTTGTACTCTTTTTCCTCCTTCGCAGGTTTGGCGCTTCTTGTGCTAAGCCTTGCCTAATAATATTTGATGTTTCAAAAAAAAAAAATCAACTCAGAAAAGTCATTCCTATTTCAAAGATTTTCATTCTTGACTGATTTTCCTTCAACTTTAAAGTAAAAGACACAATATCATTACAAACTACACATAAATAAATATGATTTTTTTTCCTTAATAATGAGTGATCTTGCCATGATAAGATATCAAAACTAAATTGATCTTAAAAAAAAAAATGAACCATTGAATAAATTGAACAAAGATTATTTGACAACATGAATGCAACATTCCCTTGAAAATTCAGGTACACATAGCAATGAAATAAAAAACAGAAAAAGAACCAAGATATTATACATTTTTCTTTTGTTACAAGATATTATACATTTGTAACACCTCTCAAAAACATAATTATTATATATATCATACAAATCTCAACTAGCATACAAAACTGCTCTTAAATTGAAAAATAACTTGCAAAAATGTACATTATAGCTTTTGAAAATAATCAAAACCACTAGTCAAAAGAGCCTGCATTTTTCTCAAAACCACATGGTTTCGATTTCTTCTTGCAAGGTTCAGAATCAACAAGCATCTTAACAACATCTCTCATAGTTGGACGCAAAGTTGGAAGCTTAGTAGTACACTTAATACCGATCTTCAACACTTTAATCATATCTTCGACACAATGTGTTGATGCAACTCTACCATCAAGAATGCTGAGTACACTTTCGCGATCGTTGAGATTACTCATAACCCAATGAACAATGTCTTTTGCTTCTCCATATTCTTCTTCAACAGGTTCTCTTCCAGATACTAACTCTAATAGCACCACTCCGAAGCTGTATACGTCGCTCTTTTCGGTTATTTCCGTTGTATATGCTAGTTCTGCATAGAAGACAAAAAGCTTTATAAGTTAACCATGTTCTGTTACCAATTCAAACATGCATAAATTGGAAGCATATATCAAAGGAGAAAGCATATATTTCATTAATTCTTAGTACTTTAAGAAAAAAGTGTCCCTAAATATAAACATTGTTTGAAGGAAATATTAGTATATGTCACAATTCACAAACAATAAATGTGTAAAAAATAAAATACTTCAAAAAACATAAACAGTATATCTGTGATTCCCCGATACTCCAAAAATGATGAAGAATCGTATCCGAAGCAGTATCGTATCGGGAATTTTGAAAAATTTCCCATATCATTGTATCGGTATCGTATCCGTATCATGTCAGGTATCGGGGCTTCACAGAAGTATGTTGAAATTTCATACAAAAGCATTATCAAAACATACCTGGAGCAATATAACCATGTGTGCCAGCAAAAACGCTATAACCCATCTGAGATTTTTCAGCAAATCTTGCAACACCAAAATCAGCAATTTTTGCTTCATAATTTGCATCAAGCAAAATGTTGCTTGATTTTATATCCCTATGAATAACAGGTGGTGAACAATCATGGTGCAAATAGCAAATTCCTTTTGCACCTCCCAAAGCAATTTTATACCTCTGATTCCAATCAAATGTAACCATCTCATCTTTTACCTCTCTATGAAGAGCTTGGAAAAGATTACCATTTGGCATATACTCAAAAACCAAGAGATTGGACCCTCCTTTAAGAAAACAAGCATAAAGTTTAAGTATATTTTTGTGCCTAATTTTCGCTAAAATCTCCATCTCAGCAGCTAAAATCTTCACACCATAGCCTTTCTCTAGTTGCTTTACGGCCACCACTATGCCGGTTTTCTTCAACTTGACTCGATAAACTTTTCCGGTGCCACCGTAGCCGATTAAATTATCGTCATCCAAATGACTTACTTCATCTGCATCAATATCCACTTGGTGAAAAGATGCTTGTTTCCATTTTTGACTTGCTTCCTTTTCGCCTTTTTGTAAATTCTTTTCTTTTCGATTCTTCATGCATCTATGGATCACGATCGCAGCAGCGAAGATAACAGCAATGAAAAAGAGCAGAAAATATTTATAAGCAAAGACCCCTCTTCTATGACCATGATCTTTATCACAAATCTTCAAATCAGAATTCATTGAAGTTTTCGGAATTTGCTCAACACATAATTCTTTGTTTCCAACAAAAGCTTTCTCTCCACCAATAATCAAAATGCCAAATGGAATTCCACCAGAAAGAGAATTTTGAGAAAAATCCACTGAGCTTAGTTTCATTTTCTCCAAATTATCAGGAATTGTACCTGTTAATTTGTTTCTTGATAAATTCAAAGAATTCAATGAACTCATAAGCGAAACCGAGTTCGGAATATTTCCCGATAGAGAATTCAAGGCAAGATTCAAATCCACCAACCTCGAACAATGGCCTAATTCTTTCGGTATTACACCAGTTAACGAATTCTCTTCCAAATGCAAAGTAGATAACTGTTTTAACAATCCAATTTCACGTGGAATATCACCAGAGAAATTGTTGTTACTCAAGTAAAGTTTCTCCAAATTCACCAATTTTCCGATTTCGGAAGGAACTTTACCTGAAAACTTGTTATTCATCAAAACAATTTCACTTAAATTTGTTGAATAACCAATTTCTGAAGATACTTCACCACTGAAATTATTAAAACCTAAATCAATTATCTTTGCATTTGGAAGTGACCAAACACCTTTCGGAATTTTTCCAGACAAAGAATTATTACTGATCCTTAATCTTTCTAGTGACTTGCATGAAGCATAAGACTCAGAAAAATTTCCAGAGAAATTGTTTTGCAATGCAAGCAAAAGTGTTAACTTTCTTTTCTCACATAAGTACTTTGGGAAAAAACCTGAAAATTGATTCTCTGATATGTCGATACTTTTGAGCGGAGAAAATCGGCCAAAATCCTCCGGAATTGTACCGTTGAAACTGTTTCTGTAAACCGAAAAACCTGTGAGATTTTCCATTTTACCAAATCCAGCAGGAATTTGACCAGAAAAGCTGTTATCATACAGCTGAAAAACAACCAAGTTCTTCATTTCACCAATCTGCTTAGGCAACTTACCAAAAAATTTATTTGCAGAAAGATCAATCTCTTGCAAATTGGTTAAATTTGCAAGTTCTTCTGGTATTTCGCCCGTCAAATTGTTCGAAAACAACTCAATTTTGGAAACATTTTTCAACTTCAAAATCGATCTAGAGATTTTGCCAGATAACTTGTTTCTTGACAAATCCAAAGTCTTCAATGCTTCCATTTCATATATTGATTCTGGAATCTCTCCTTTCAAATGAGAACCACCAAGATAAAGCCAAGTCAAATTCTTCAAATCTCCAAGACTCTCTGGTATCACACTCTCAGTGTAAAGATTTTCTCCGAGACCAAGCGATACTAGTCCGGTTAAGTTCCCTATCCAGCTAGGGAATCTACCGGAAAAGTAGTTGGCCGAAAGATCAAGAACTCGAAGATTTTTCAAACCGGACAAATCTGGAATTGCTCCAATAAGTTCATTTCCTGATAGATTCAAGACTCTGAGGTTTATAAATTTTGTTACTTCTGATGGAATTTTTCCGGAAATGGAATTGGATGGTAATGAAAGAACTTCTAGGCTATCAAGAGTTGTGATTGATGGAAAAATTTCGCCGGATAGGGAATCACCATCCAATGAGATTTCTCTGACTTTCAAATTTCTTGGATCACATGTAATTCCAAGAAAGTTGCATGGTGATTTTGATTCATTCCATGAAGCTAGAGTGTTCAATGAGTCATTCAAATGACTCTTGAAATCAAGAAGGGCTTGTGTTTCATTTGTTAGGGACATACATGGAGGGAAAATATAGTGTGATGTGAGTAACAAAATTGAAATGAAGTTGAAAAATTGAAAGAATTTTGAAATCTTAGCCATTGAGAGACTAAGTTCAAAAGACAAAATTGTTAACAAGATTTGAAGAATGTGGCCGCGTCAGGATGTTTGATATTGCAGAGAATCGTGGTCAATGCAGCCGATGCAGACAAAATTCAAGAAGAAAGTTGTCAACAAGGTTTTAAAACGTGGTCACGCCACGATCTTTGATATTGCAGAGAATCGTGGTCAGATGAAGTTGATGTTATGAGGCTGCTGTGGCGTCAATTGTGGCCACGCCGTGGTCCTGAAATAAAGCTACTTGGTTGAGTGGATATGGATGAAATTTGAAGTTTAATGATCAATGAAACATGATTGAAGGTAAAAAGGTCACAGTCCTAGAAAACATGCACTGGTATTAAAATACAAAATAAAACATAACATTATGAATAAATAATGCAAATAAAGAAACAAAAACAGTGTGAAGTAAGACAAAAAAGAAAGGTGACGTTGAAGTGTCAATTTTGTTAGTGAGTGTTAATAATAATGATTGAACTGTAATTACTATAATTCTAATCAAAGAATTGAAGAAAGAGATAGATATATAATGCTTTGAAGTCACTCATTTCACATCTTTTGCACAATAGTTTTAAATCTATTTTGCTCTAAATGCAAGCAAGGCACAAATAATAATAATTATGATTAAATAAATTTAGAATTATTTTTAATCATGAGTTTTTTCTTTTAGGGCTTTTATAATCATGAGTTACTGATCCTACTATTATAACAACCATGGACATTGGAAATTTAGAATGATACTAATTATTTTGGAGAGTTCTTTACAATTGGAATAATTATAATAAAAAAATAATAATAAGATTATATTATTATGAGTATGTATCCATTTATGTGCATGTTAATACTCTTAACTTATAATCTCTTAAAAAAATACTCTTAACTTATTAAAAAAAAGTAATAATAATATAATTAAAAAATGTTAAAGCTTCAAGCCTTAGCCTGGAGAATACTCTTCAGATCTCTTTCCATATTCTAGTTTTTCTCTTTTATTTTGTTTTTAGTATTGAGAACAAGGATACAAAGAAAAAGAAGATGAATAAATATTGAAATGAGAAGAATTTTCATCAAGAATAGTAAATAAAAAATTCAGAAGTAAGAACTAAAATATGATATAATATTTGAGTGTGATTAACTAACCTGAAAATTTTTCAGTAGAGTTGTATGAAGTATTTCTTCCTTCTTTTCTTCAAACTAAGAATTATTTTTGGTAGATAACTAAGAATGTTATGAATGAAGTTTATGAATGAATTGAGAATAGCCAATGGTTGGTGTTTTATAAGAGAAATAAAATTATTGGATTGTGATGGGAATATAGTGAAATGTACGGTAACCAATCAAAAGGTGTGAAACTAAATAGAATTATTGGTGCATTAATCTAAGGAGTGGCCATACCGTACAGTGCTATAGACATATTATTGTATTGTGATGGAAATATTTCAGTTGGAAGTTTCTAAAGGACACATTAATTAAGATGATGAGTCACCAAAGTTATAAAACTTAGAAAGAAAAATTTGATAGTAATTAGTGCGTGGCCAACAAGTGTCCATATAGAAAAAAGAGAGAGATATTTAGTTTTTTTTTTAAGCAGTGAGAGAGATATTTAGTGTCGGGCAGCTAGACAAAAAAAAACAAAATAATTATATTTAGTGCATTTAAAAAAAATATATATTTCAAAATAATTATATTTAGAATCTTGAAATGGTAGGGCAGCCAATTTATTTATTTTTTAAAATTATTGAGTTTTTAAAATAACTTTGAAATTACAAATTTCCAACCTCATAAATTCTTTGGAACAATTTCAAGAATTAAACTGATTTTCCCTCAAAAAAAAAAAAGAATTAAACTGATTCATTTTCATTTAGAATTTTTTATTTCATAGATATTTTTAAATTTAATATTCATCAATTTTAAAAACTAATTTTTTTTATCAAAGCTAGAAAAATTAAATTACAAAGCAGAAGTAGGCATGAACCTTATTACAACATATAAGCAGGCCAACTATGACCAAACTCAACTAAAACAACATATATGCAAAGAATCAAATCAATTATCTAAACTAACTAACCCTACAAATTCAAGAGCCTTGCTATAATTTTAAGAGTTAAATTGATCATTCAATTAATTTTTTTTAAACCAAATAAGTTAAAATTTAATTAATTTTAAAGGTGAACTAAACTTCATTAATTTTATGAATTAAATTGGTGAGTTAGAGAGTAAAAAATAGGTAAAAATTGAAATTGACCAAAAGGAATAGAAGGAAAAAGTAAGAAGGATTGCTTAAGGTCAACAAAAAAATCAATATGCCCTTGCCAACTATTAGGGAGTAACAGCCAAGTGATTGAAGTTTGTTTGTTTCCAGTCCAATACCTATCAAAGGTGTAGGGGAAGATTGTTCTAGAGGTTAAGATTAGAATGTGATATATATCCTTCAAAAAAAAAAAAAAGTGATATATATTCCCATATTTCGATGAACTTGTCCACATATTTTTTCTTTCAAAAAAATAAACTTGTTCCACATTTTCTCTTTACCTCGTTAGTGAATGGACCACAGATAAAGAAGTACTGTCAGATTCACTAGCCACTTATTTTTCCCATCAATGATTTTTCATTTCACTGCATGAATGAATAATACACTTTTTTTGAGGAATAATTCCGATATCACTTAATCAGTAGTACTAGCTACTAGAACAGTTCCACAAATATAGCCAGTAATAGCTCCATGTGAACTTTTTTTCTTTTGGTTTTGATAACTCCACGTGTGAACTTTGATTTATAAGAATCATTTTTATAGAAAAAAATATTCGAAGATATCGATATCTTCTTACATTTTGTTCATATTATGGTAAAAATAATAATAGTGACCATACTTAAGACTAAGTAAATATCCCAAAACAACTATATTTTATACAAGATCGAGTAAATATCCCAAATCAACTATATTTTATACAATAGTATTGAGTAAAATCCATTTGGATTGGTCTGATCGTGTTGACTTGAAAACTTGAAATGTGCTCATTTCGAGGTATCATGTTCGATTATCTCTGATGACAATTTCGATAAGATAGTTTGGCTCCTTAAAAAAACACTAGTATTGAATAAAAGATACATGATATATATAGATAACATATTATATGAGAATGAACTTCTTATATGAGAATGATAAGAATGAATCTCAACCATTGGATTAAAATGGATGGATTTTTTTTTATATGTGTACAAAAAACTTTTATTTCTTGATCAAGTAGAAAACAACATAAAACGCAAGAGAGGCCTGAACCTGTTACAAGAAGTTCAATACACATTAAAATCTACAAAAAGCCCTTCTCTATCCCTAAGAAGGAGGGGGAGAACAAAAGCAGGAGGGGCGTCCAATATTGAGAGGAGGAGGGAGCTAGACCTTGACCATTCTTGGCCAAGGCATCTGCAACCATGTTTTCTTGCCACAACACGCGAGTACAAAAACAACTAATGGGTCTGACTAGAGCAATGCAATTCCTCCATCTAATGCGCAACCTCCAAGGGACGCAGGCATCCTGATGAAAAGCTTCGGTAACCATAAGGGAGTCATGTTCATCTCTCATTCTATCATCACTCACCACCCATTGTTCATCTTCTCAAACTCACAATCTAATGTTATTCGATCTCCTAAGTAAAACTCAACTCATGTTTTCTAATTAATGATTATCTCTCTCTTGGATTCGATTTTATTTTATTGTTTTCATGCAACAACCGACTTCGGAAACACCGGCGATGACATAGACGGTGGTTGATGTGCACTTTGCTGGCACAAACAGTCACGTATTGTAGAAGAAGCTTCGATCGTTAATTTAAAACATAAAATTTTCTAATGGAATGAAGCTTTAGAAAATCAATTATATTTCAAACGAATTTGTTGGCACCAAATCTCAACCATTGATTTCATTTAATTTAAAAGCTCTCATTAACTCACTTAAAGTGTGCATGTGACCCCTCACCCTCTTTATTCTATCGTTCTATCTGCACTATCAATATGCACTATCAGTTCAACCATTGATTTCATGCATGATGAATCTTTTTGACTATGATGTGATCTTGCAAGATTGCAAAACTTTCTCACATCACAACAAGTACAACATTGTGTTTACGAAGTGTGAAACAAATGGCAGCTCTCATGCTCTTGTAGGGGCAACATTTTTTACTCTTCTAGCAATATTTTTTTATTTAATTTCACACTGTATTGTTACTATTTTTAGTAGGGTCATGTTAATCAGTATCCTAATGACACTGATTAAGGAGTTAAAAATAGGAAAAGAGGACAATTTTTACATTGGAAATAACTTTTTTTTTCAACTTTAAAAAAGTAGTATACACAATTTTCAAGATAACATTACATTTTATAATTTCTTAACCAATGACCTCGCAACATTTATTAGCATTTCCCTTATTAATAATGCAATGCCTGAAGTTTGCTTGCGTAATAAAAAAAAATGCATAAGACTAATAATTGTCACTAAAATAAATATAAATTCAAGTAAAGGGGATTACTGTCGGTTGTTAGACACTAAAATAAATTAAGGATCTTGCAGTCTTATGGTTGATCATCATTTAAGTAAAAAATTACTACGGCAGCAACACCAATGTTACAATTTGAATAAAATACTTATTTTCATTTTAAAAACCTATTAGGATTTTGGAATTCCAACAAATTCTTCTATGAGATTCTCAACTATTTTTCTTGATGTAACCTTATCAATCTCATATGCTTTCATCTCATTATTCAAACCTGGAAGAAAATGACGGAAATCAGATTTTAGTGACAATAATGATCAAATATATAGTGTCATTAAATTTGTAAAAAAGTCAGACATTATAGTGTTCTTAAATTTGATCAATATATAGTGTTCAGAGAGAAGTTCTATACATCATCAAAATTAATGATCAAAGATATTATCCGTTCATTACTATAAAATCAACATTTTAGATTCAATTATTAAATTATGTATGTGACATATAATAAATATTATATATATTATTAATTAAATAAATCTAAAATATAGTTTTTTACTTATAACAGTGATCGGAGAGTATATTGTAGGAATACAAAATGAACACTAACCTGGAAAGTGTAAAATTTTGAGTGGCAACCGAGAGGCATTGAAATCGAAGAAAAACAGTAAACTCTCCAATAGCTTTACGGATTCTGTGGATACTAAAACTTCTCTCTGAACAATTCAATTTGTAAAAAAGTGTTCGGAAATTAGGTCAAAATTCTATAAAAAAGCACTAACAAGAAGAATAGTTCTCTTTAACACATTCTATATTATTGTTAAAATTCATGACTTTCGTCAAATTTATGCATGATCTACATAATTTAGTGGGACTGATTTAAATTTTATTAAACAAAAATGAGTTTGTAAAAGTATATGTTTATGTTGCTAAGATATTTTTCATAGATGATTGAACTAGATAAATTTAACTAAAGGGTATTTCAATACACATTCTACTCACTTGCAGATCTTGCATGCTTGTCAACCCTATTTAATTGAACCCTTAAAACTTTTTCTTTAATCTTAACCGATTACACTCACTTTATGTGGTATTAATATATGGGAAATGCTAACAAGATCATTTGAAGATTGGTGGTGTTGTGGTTGCTTAAGATTAAGGATTAGGGTTATCAAGCGAATCTTTTGTAATCATAATAATTTGTTCACATTTTTCAACAATAGCGGAAATCCTTGATAAAAACGTTTTCTATCAAGAAGACTGGGAGGTACCTCGAAGCGAGGACGAAAGGGGGAATTACTATAAATCCCAGTTTTAAAAGTAAAAATGAACTCTAAAGATGAAGTGACCTAACATAAAAACAAGATTAGTTGCAAAAGGATTCGTGCAAAGAGAAGTCATTAAATTTGATAAAGTATTTGCACCAGTTGCAAGAATGAAAACTATCAAACCAGTAACTTCTATAGCCAACATCAACAATTAATCATAAGAAAAAGGTTTGTGTGTGTTAATTTGTATAAACTTCACTGTAAGTGGAAACATTAATATAAACAACTAAGGTCCAGCAGTGGTTGGTATGTAGTGCATGTGTTGTAATTTTTAGGGTATCGAGTTTGATTCCTACTTATCAAAATTTAGAATTAATATATAAAAGATAAGGGCAAACCTTAAAGTTCTTTTCATCATTAAAATACGCTGACACGATGATAAGTGCTCGAAGTTTCTCTTCAACTGAAATATAATATATTTCATTAGAAGAATCTAACAATTTTTGCACATATATGTATAATCACAAGAAGATGATGAATATTATTCTCTCCATCCTACAAAGAGTGATTCATTTGTAAAAGTTAAATTATCTTAAATAAAGAATATAATAAATAAAGTATTGATTATTTTTTCCTCAAATGCATCCTTAGTTTGAATACTACTTCCATCACTTTAAATCCAATATCTTGGACTTTTCATTTTTAATAATGATGAGTGAAACAATACTGAATAATGATACTCCCTCCGTTTCAAAATACATGTCCATTTTGGAGAAATTGCACTAACCAATAAACTAAATAAATTTTGTTATTTTTGATGAAAATATGTGTGTGTTTTCTATAATACCCTTAATCATTTATTATTTCATTTTATTTTTTTCTCTCTCTACAATAAATATGCAAGGGTATTATTGACAAGACAAGAATTAATGTTGCATTGAAACTTGAAAGTGACAAGTATTGTGAAACAAAATTATTCTCTAAAATGGACAAGTATTATGAAACGGAGGGAGTAATTACGTAAAAATATAATATTTTCTCTTTCATTAATTATCTTTTCTTAATCTGTTTTTGTCATGATAAGGTACACTACTTCTACGCTTGATCTTTTAACTATACACTACTAAAAAAAGAAAAATTAGTGAGGGATATTTAGTGAAGGAAAACATAAAATCCCTCTCTAATTCCGTCACTAAATTTTGCGATCAAGGAATTTATGAAGAATTTCATTTTTTCGATCACTAATTTCGCTCGCTAATTTTGCTTTTTCTAATAGTGTATATTTTACTTCTTATTCCTCCATGATATAAAATTACCTTCAATAAGGACACAATACAAATAAATGGATTTTCTATATGATGGTGAACCTGCTCAATAACATATGAGGAACCAACATATTCGATGCTACCCATGTCTTCATAAAGTAATCATTTAATTGGTCCACTCTTGATATACATAAGAATGTGAATCATATCATTCCAATGACTATCATAAAACTATCGAATCTAGTTCAAGTAGAAGTTTTATATAAGACTCACATTGGAAAGATGTTATTTCTTGTGCTAGATTCTCAGTGTGAGAGAGAAGCTGTCCGATGGAAATTCCAATGCAACTCATGCCAATTTGTGACATTGATCTTGAATCTGTATTTTCTGGTTTATTAAAAGAAAAATAAATATTAATAAGATATAAAAAAAAAAAAAACTCTTATGTATTATGTCATAATGCAAACAAAAGACGGTACAAAAGTATCTAATTGATATATAATCATGACATGCCTCAAACATTATGTTAAAATCAAAACTTGCTTGTACTTGTTTTTTCCTTCAATCAATAAATATTCTTTGGCAGTTAAATAAAAGTATCTCAACATTTCTTAAGCTATATGTGATGTTAATATCACATAATGTTTTTTCTTAATATTTTTTTTTTTCCTTCTACTTTTCATCTATGTTGAGAAATGATTCAAAATTGTGATGCTGTGAAAGCTTAAAATCGTGGCGCGATTTTCAGAGGCATGGCGCGATTTTGCTGGCAGAATGGATGGTTTCTGCTGAAGCAAATTGTTGCACGATTTTGTGCAGCGTGACACGATTTCTAGATAAGGCCATTGTACATTGGGACATACACAATGAACCGTGGTGTGATTTTGGCTGGCGCGACGCGATTTTGACAGATCTGTCACACTGTTTAAGCACTTTATGACCCATTTGTTAAAAAAAGCTTGGTGAATCTCATGGAAACCAAAGGATGGAACTTTTAGGGTTTTAGATACTAAAGGTTGAGGGTCTTTGGGTGAGGTTCAAAGCTTCAAGATGTAAATCTTGGAGAACCAAAAGAGGGGGCTCTTGGGAAAAAGGGTTGGTGCCTTTTGGGAAGATTCATGGGGTTGGAAAACACATGAGTGAAGAGTCTTTTGTGAGCAACTTGGGTGAGTCTTATGAAACCAAAAGAGAAGATCCTTAGTGAAATCAAATGCTAAGGGTTGGTTCTCTTTTGGGGGTTAGATTCTAGAGTTGGGAAACAATTGTAAACACCTTGGGAGTGTGAAAATCATGAGTGTCTTGCTTATTGGTGAGATTGGGAAAATGGGTAGAAATTAGGTTTGTTCTTTGTGAGCTTGTTGAAGCTAATTTATTGTAACTCATTTGTATCTCTTTGTAAGAACTCATTGATAGTGGATTGGAGAGATCAATCTCTCTTCCAGAGTAGGTCATTGTTGGACCGAACTAGGTGAACATTTCTTGGTGTTGTTATCTTTTCTTTACTCTCTTTATCTTGTTTATTCTTTGGTTAGATTGTGGTTTTGTTATGCACTTGGTTTCTAGATTAGATCTAGATTGTTGTTGTTGCTTGTGGTTTATTCCTTGGTTGTTTATTGCCATTGATACTTGCTCCACAAATTTAAATTTCATTGGTGTGAGGTTTGAAATTTGAGACCGAATTCACAACAATCTATTTATAAATGATCGATCATAATTAGGATCTAAGACTCCTTGGTGACACTCTATGCTACAGCACCACTGTGGTTAGTTGAGTAAACTTTTCCATTAAATATCCACAATGATAGTTTAATAAATTTTAATTTTAATTTACATTTAAAAAATTAATTATATTTAATTTAACTAACTTCCCTAATCGTTACAAATTTATACTTTTTAAAAGTAATTTAGTGATTATAATTTCATATTTTAAGATGAATAAATAAGGATATGAGATTCAACATCTGACTTCAGCATATTACTATATCCCTATCAATCAAAAGATCTTTTTTCTCTCTTTTCATTGGTCAAAATCAATGGAGAGAGAAAAAAGAAGAGAGAGAATAAGAGTATAATGTGAATATGAGAAAGAGAATTGTCAAAAAATTGTCATAAAATGGTTGTACAAATATCATTTCTCTAGGAAAAATATCCTTACAACCTAGCTGGACCCCATGAAAGTTGCATGGATAAGATGTACTAAACATTACTATGTCTACCCTTTCCCTAGGTGTCGGCAATGCTATTATATACCAATGGCAATAAGGGATGTGCATGGTTTTATAATCCAAATCGAATTGAAACACAATAATGATTTCATAGTCATTAAAATCGCTTTAGGAAAGAATCAATTAATTTTAGGGAACTTGGTTGATCCATTGTGTACATTGAAAAATGATATTTATACAACTATTTTATGATAATTTTTGAACAACTCTCTTTTCATACGTATTTATTCTCTTTCTTTGTTTTTCTCTTTCTATTGTTGTTGATCAATAGGAAGAGAGAAAGAAAATGGTTGTCACAAATGTTATCACTATTATCACTAAATGGTTAACAACTCTCTCATACTCACATATGTTTATGGTTTAACAACAAACATGATGTAATTTTAGGTGAACGGCTTTGTACATACTCTCTCCGGTCATATTTATAAGAAAAAAAATATATTTTTTAGATTCAGTCAACATTTAATGTATTAATGTATTTGGTCTATATATAGACCAAATATATTAAATATCGAATGAACCTAAAAAACACTTTTTTTGTTAATAAATGTGACGGAGGGAGTATTTTTTTGTGGTAGTCGGTGTTTGAATCTTAGATTTTACATTTATTATACACTGCCTCTACTAACTGAACTAAGCTCACGAGAATACGGAGGAAGTATTTTGCTAACTAGCTTGCATTTAGTAAAATCTTGCTTATAAAAAAAATGCAATTATTCTTTGAAAAAAAAATGCAATTATGAACCAGTTTAATATTACGATTTGGTTTTAAAGTTAGTTTTAACACTCTTTCTATTTTTATCCGTGTCCCCTCTAGATTCTTTATTGCCACCGTTGCACCACCGGTCTATTACGTGATGATTGTTTTTGAAGATACGTTGATGATATTTTGCTAGGTCATGTCAAGACACTTGTTATAAACATTTTTATGACACTTGTCGACACTTGATATGCCACCATGTTGATGATTTTATTATTGCCACTACTACATTACTGATCATTCTCAAGATAAATTATTTTTAAATTTCTTAACAATAGCCAAATTTTCCAACTCTCAGATAGAGTTTGTTAGGCGATAAGCTAACGTGGTAGGTCATACTCTCATTAGAGAGGCCACATTATTAGCTAGTTCAGTAGTTTATTATGTTATACCCAATTGTATTGAATCTTCGATTATAAATGAAATGTTATAAGCACCTTTTCTTAAAATAAAATAAAAAGCCATAAAGACTAGGCATGACAATAAAACCCATATATGTGGGTACCTGTCCGATTCAAACTCAATTTGACGGGTTTTTCCGCTTTGATCGGGTTTGGGTATGAGTTTGAGTTTTTTCCAATTTCAAAACACGGGTACGTGACAGGTAATAGGGAGATATGTACCCACCCCAAACTCGTACTCAAACTCGTCCGGAATGTAGAAAATCAATTTATTACCCATTTTATATAAATAGAAACTAAAACTCTGAATCATTTCACCCACACAGTTAGAGTTTCAGTTTTTTAGATGACATCCACTTATTATAGTTCTCTCTTTTCTCCTTCTATATCTCACACTCTCGGTCTCTGTCTTCTCCATCACCATAGCCATTGATCGTCATCATCTCTTTGTTGGATAATGCATTACAACAATGCGCTCGAGGTTGAAAAATACTTTTATTTTTATTAATAAAAAAATATATCCATTGTGGGGATGGGGCGGGGATACCCGAACTCGTCGGGATGAGGATGAGATTCAATTTCTCATCCCCGTTGGGTATAGATAGGGTAATATGTAACTATATGAGGATAGGGTATGAGAACGGGAAGGTAAAACTCGTCCACACCCCACCCTATTGCCATGCCTAATAAAGACAACTTATTAGCATTTCTTAGAGAAAAAAAAGCTTATTAGCATTTTCTTTTCTTTATTTCATTAAGTTGTTGTTTGTCCTTTGAACAATGAACCCTATAACAATTGAGGACTCCACTTGTATACCATTAAATTCGAAATATCCTTAAGATTGGTCAATTCAATGGTGACACATAAGTCAATTCAATAATTTTCTCTCTTTCTCTTTGACATATTTTTATGTTTAAAAGAAGGGTCTTGCTAATCAGTTCCCTCAAGGTAATGGTTAAGGAATCTTCAAATAAAAATTTTGTCTTGAAAATATAAGATGTTAATTTTGATCAAGCAATGATCACACAATTTTTTGATGAGAACTTACTTGTTTTAGATGTTTAACCAATATACTTGGGGTACTGGTTATCATTCTCTTTAAAAGAATTGTATTCTCATGTGTCACATTTGAATTGACCAATGTCAAGTGACGATATATCACACAAGTGCAACCCAACGATTGGTTTGAAAAAATGGAAAATGTGAGTGTGAGCCGAAAGGTTAGATTGAATATTGACTTATTTGTTTGATGTGATTGTGATTAGTTTGTTCTAATTTAATTAGCAAATATTAAAGATTAAATAATTGTAGTGCGTTATTGGCTTTGTTGATTGAAATTAGACGTAAAACCAAACCAAACCAAGCCTTTCCTCTCTTTATATGAGGTTTTTGAATTTATTTTTTCTTTCTTGCTAAAAAAGTGTTGAAATATACATGACATATTTTTGCTAAAATGTACCATTGAAAATTATAGTCAATGAAATTCTAAATCATGATTAGTTGAGTTTAATTGATGATTAATGAGTTGTCCCATCTTGTTATATTTATTAATCATCTTTTGCATCGTGCTAATAAAATAATCCCTAATTTTTATCAATTGATAAATTAATTTGTAGTATATAATTTTTTTTTTTACCGAGCTTGGTAACGCAAATTTATAACCTAAATAAAAATATTAAAATGTTAAAAGTTCTTTGACGTATACCAAAAGAAAAATCTGTACATTATAAAGTGTTAACCAAAATAATCCTTCTATATGCTTTTATAGTTAGAATCTATCAGGTGACATGTTAATAGTAAATGTGGTCCCTCCACTTTGTTATGACATTAATGGTCTCACACCTAAGTAAAATTTGTCTATGAAATTTTGATCTTTCAATGACTAATTTGGCAATAATTTGGTACATGCACAATTGCAATTAGTGATAATTTGTCATTGAAATAACCTTGATGTCACAGACAAACTAGTCCGTAATAAATTGACATTGATTTAAGATCAACATGCAATATAATATGTCCAATTCGTATATCACATAATAACCTCTAACTATAGGAGTTAACGAATATACCATTTTGACCGTCATTTTACATTCTAGGAGTTGTATTTGCAATTTCGTTCCAACAAATTAATAACAAGGAAATAGTAACAAATTTTTCCTATGAAGACAAGTTAAAAGAAACTTAAGAAGTAATTTTGAAGGTATGATCAATTTAACTCTAGAACACAAGAACATTTAGAAATCAATTATCTATACTTTCATAATTACTTTTATCTTTCTTATAATCTTGTAACCTATGAAGCACAGACACGGAAACTTGCAACCTATGAAGCCTAGACACGAACACTGACACGTCAATACTGTTAATAATTTGAGAAAATCACATAATTCAATGTAAATGATGAAGAATAGAACACAAATAAGAATAAAAGTAAAATAAAAAGATGGAATTGGGAAAAGGAATGGTAAAGAAGGCGTCACAATCACTTCTAATCCAAGAAGGAATGCTAAACGAGTTCTAATCCAAGAACTCAAAGAGGAGAAAAATTTCACTCAAAGTACACATATGTGTTGGTGTTGTGTCGATGTCGGATACAAAACGTTTCAATCCTGAGACACGATTAATTCAAAAAGTGTATCTGCTAGATAGCTTGCAAACAAATAAATAAGAGGGAATCTCACAAATGAAATGAGGTGGGGCACATTGGTGAAATATAGGCGTGGTCTATATTGTTAGGCATTTTTAGATGAATGTACAAAGCCGCAACACCATCCACAAAGAATATAATATGTACCACATGTATGTCAAACTATGATATGATTTATTAAATTCACATAGATAAGTAAAAATGAATACCTTGTCCTTTCCACTTTTTAAAGTCCTTTCGCAGTATATCCCCAACTTGCAGTGAAGATAGGTCGTGCATTTTGTACCTTACTACAAAAAATCACATCATGTAAATAATTAAACCTAGTAAAAAACAATACAAAGTTTAATCCTAGTTTGATAGAACTTTACATGTGCTATAAAACTATTTTGGTAAAGAAATGGTGTGGGACATACATAATTGATAGAGACCATTGCATCCATAACGACCAGCCCCATTGATCAATAATGAAGTTACATACTTATCTTTGGACGTGCAATGTGGGTCCCTCAGATTTGCAGTGTCCAATAGAATGCCTGCTAACTGCAAATCATTTATAAACATCACATGCATGCAATTTGGAAATAGAAATTCTTTTTAGGAAAATGCTTGGAACATTCGTGAAAAAGTTTAAGAAAATTTAGTTTTAAAGATTCTACATTAACACATTAAAACAATAAAAAATAATATATAAAATTTATCAATTACTCTTATTTACATTTTTAAATCCTTAACAAGTATTATTTTAAGAATATTTGTTAGTGACCCAACAAAATTTAGTGGTGTGAAATTGTAACTAAATTTTTAGATATTTAATAAATAATTCATATTTATTGTTGTTATTAATATGAGTTCGATAACTACTTACTAACACCTCTCGAGAAGAAGAATAAACAACTAACAATATTCAAAGTTAAAAATTATAAAAGTTCTTTCGACCTTTTCGTTGGCGGAGATTCTCGCCAGTTGAATTTTTGAAATTCTGTTGTTAATCGTATTAAATCCCGCTTGTTCAGTTGAAAAAGTAGACATTTGCATTTTGGTGGTCGCTTAGTTCTTCTAAAGTTTGTCCTGGCCTTGCTCCCTGTCTATGCTCTTTTATTCTTCAAAGTTCCCCCATGTATCATTTCTTCTATTGAATATCTTTTAATTCGTGTTTTTTTTAGGGTGTGAGGATCATAGCAAAATTTCTTGGATTGATTGGGGTCCATCTGTTTGGACAAGGAGGTTGGTTGTTTGGGGTAAGGAAAATTGGAGAGTGTAATTTGACACTATTGGATAAATGGTGTTGAAGTTTACTTTGTAAAAACATTTGTGTTTTCTTAGAAAAAAAATCTATAAATATATATATATATTTACTATCTTTTTCTTTTAGTGTGAATCAGGTATTCTCTCACTCAATTATAAAGAATAAAACCGTAATGAATGACAAAATTTTCCCTTAAAAGATTAATTTAATAGTGTTGCAATTCTAAAGCTGGATTCAAACTTAAGACCTCTGATTAAGTTAAAAGAGATATCTTACAATATTCATCTCTTCAGAGATTTAATAGTGTAACAATTCTAAAGTTGGATTCAAACTCAAAACATATGTTAAATTAAAAGAGATCTCTTACAATATCATTCAAATGCTCTTGGGTATGCACTATCTTTTTCTACACTAAGTGCAGTGTTATTAAATTTTTAATAGAATAGAAAAGATCAATGACTAACATAAAGTAAATATTTATTAATTAAAAGAGACATAGTCGACATGACTAAATTTTAGGTACCTATCTTTAACCAGTTCTTCATTTCAAAAAAAAAAAAAAAACTTTAACCAGTTCTTTAAAAGTTAATTCATTTTTTTTTTGGCTTAATTATATACTTTCTTTCTCTCCACTACGAAAAACATAGTATTTTAATTTATAGATTTTCTCCACTACTAAATTTTGAAATTTTCTCCACTACTAAAAAATATAGTTTTTAATTTATAGATTTTCTCCACTACTAAATTTTGAAATATTTCTTGTCGATGGTTCATGTTGAATAACGAGCAGCCAAATTACTAGTTGATTTGAAAATGTATTTTTTATTTTTTCAAAAGTTGATGTGAAAATGTTATTCATAGCATTTTACATATTTTCACTTTGAAGTATTATTTTTTAAACAATATTTAATGATTAAATTAAAAGCTAGAGAAATGAAAATCGTAAATTGGTGAAAATGAGAAGGAAAATATATTCAAGTCTTTTAAACCTATATTTTGTGGCCTATAATACTTGGGCCTAGGGATGGGAATAGGCTAGGCAGGCCTACAGGGTCCTACGACATAGCATACGATAGACCAGACTATTTTCTTAAACTAAGAAGGCCTAGATTTTTTTAAAAGCCTATTTAACTTAAAAAGTCAGGCCATAGGCCATTCAAAAAGACTCTTAGGCCTATTAGTCCGGCCTATTCAAGTAAATAGGAATAATATTATTTATTATTATATTATATTTTGTACTTTGAATTAAAATAAAAATTTGTTAACTTTTTCATCCCCATCTGGGAGACAAGGATGTAGACTACGAGAGGTATGGATGTAACATATTTACACTTGTGCTTTTGCTTTTTTATGACATTTCGCATAATTTTTGGTTTTATTATGCGTATTTTAATTATGAATGGATGTATGAGTGAATGAAAGAATGAAGGAAAATACGGAAAAAAAGGCGTTTCAACTGTTCTGCTACTTGACACAGGCAGAACAAGACTAAACTCACGTTGGTCTATAACCTACGTGAATTAAGTCATGTTGAGGTATAACCTGCGTGACTTAAGTCACGTTGCCAACGTGACATATGTCATGCCGATGCTACCGAGCGTGACTTAAGTCACGTTGGAAGTATTATGGTCAGAACACATTGGAATGAGCAAAAGTATATGGGAGAAGAGCAATTTCTATGTAGAGTCTCTCCCTCCCTCCCTATTTAACGCGAGAAAAGAACTCACAAATTTATCCCTTTGTTTGTAGACTTCCATTTATTTTCCAAACCTAGTGAAATTGTGTTCAAGTAGCATTATGGGTGTCCTCTGAGTTTTCATTTGTATCTCCATTCGGATTAAAAATACAGTTTTAAGCGTTGTGTTGTTTCAGATTATATATCTGAAAGTAATTGTTGATGTTTTTTGGATTATATAATCCGAGACAATACAATGTGTTGAATTCTGAGTTTTTTTATTTATTTTTGTATATATGATTTGAATTATTTTTAGATATGGGACTAGGCATCTGGCTGCCTAATACTACTTCAGGTATAACAAAGACATTTTTATTTACATAAATGTTAAACAAGTTATATTATGTGTTATTTTCTTATTAGTATATGATGATGTAAGCATGCTATGATGTTTTATACCAGTGTAGGGTTTCACTGTCATAGATCGACCCTTACAAAGTGCTAATGGATTGAATTATAACTACGAATTATGCCTTCTATTGATACGCCAAACGCCGCCAGACACACGAGTTCCAACACATCATCGTATACTAAGGATGGCTCGGTCTCTATGTTGACACAGTTTAAATTGTATAATCTGAACCCACATTTTTTTAATTTGATTTTATAATCCAAAATTGCAAATGCTCTTTGTAACTGGTCTGATGAGGGGTTTGGTACACTTCATATTATATAATATAAACTATTTATATTTTTTTAAAAGTATTTTCCTAACTGTTTGATAAAGAATTATAGAAACTAGGGTAATTCGTAGGTGTTTTATGAGTTTTTAGTGAATTCGGACTATATAATCTAGAATATTGTAGAAAAAATTCGGATTATAAACTCACAACAAGGTAAAATGGAAAAATATTGTAGAAATAATTCGAATTATAAAATCACAACAGGATAAAGAATTATGTTAAGGGCCCGTGAGAAGCAAATAGCCTAGTTCAATGATTGAGTACTTGTGCTGTGTAGCCATAGTTTAATAGTCTTTGTTAGGGCACCCTTAACCTGCTACATACGACTGGAAGCAAGCGTGCGGGTCAGCGAGTGAGCGATTAGTAGTACATTAAGGGGGTTATCGATTACCGACTTATCCTTCCGGGATAGAGAGTATGCATTGTACGATAGCTAAGTGTTAAGCGGGCCAATTGCATTGATTTATTTCGACCTTTAGGCAGTTGGTCAAACAGCCGACTAAGTAGCAGGAATTACTTGACCTCAGCCTAACAACCTTATACTAGTCCGATCACTTATTCTCGCGGGCCTGGAAGGCTGCATTGGAGTATGCACGTATATCGTAGTATACATACAAGGTTCTTCCCTTTCTCCGGGAAGACTTTCCGAATAGAGTTTGTCTGTCTCCCCTTTCCGGCGGTCTTGGTTTTGGAGAATGCTTTGGGGTTAACCCCCTCCTGTCTGCCGCTAGGAAAAGCTCTTTCATCAGGGGTTGGGGGATTTCCTAACAGGTTTGTCCAGGGCGATCAGGCCCTTCCTTTTCATCTGTCTTCTGCCACCAAGTACGCGTACTACCAGTACCCCTTCAGCCCTTGGTAGAATTTCCTTCTTAATCCGCTTAAGCAGAATTAGAAATGGCCTTTTAGCTCTTTTATGAAGGAGAAGCGCGTATATCTTTTATCTATGCTTGGCTGGTGGAATAGATAATTGCATTTTTTAGAAATACTAAAAGCTGGCGATGACTTGTCAACTCAATCGAGATCGATCGCTTTCAAGTTAAAGATGTTTTCAATTCCCTCCCCAAATATAAGAGGAAAGAAGACACTAAAAGTACCTTTTCGCTAGTAAGATCCATACAAAAACAAGTGCGTCTCACTGTCACGGGAATAGACAGAGAGCGATTGGAAGCCGCCCGCGGTGCTAAACTCTAAACTAAAGCTCCGCGATAATAGAGTTAAGTTTTTTCTATGGTCCGCTCAGAATCCGGATGAGTTGACTCAGGCACAGATCCATTTTCCCTCTGCCTCGGCGTCACTCCAATAGCCGATGTCGGGCAAACGATTTCTCTTTATTGCCTATCTCTCTAGAAAGGAGTAGTAATAGAAGGTTTTCATTGGGTATGAGATTTAGTGCCGATCCGGGATACTCCGAAGGGCTACTAGGTCAGTCCATTGAGGGAGGCGGAAAAGGCCATCTCTCCATTATCTTTCTTTGGCTTCCACCGGCCTGGCAAGGAGGCTAGAGGAAGGAAACTGCTCAAGTGAGCTTGAAGCAACAAGGGCAGTGGGTTCAGTTCCCACGCGGGGAAGAACGTTCATAAGTAGAGCTGCTCCTTCTGTGCATCTTCCTTATTTGTCCAAAGCCCGAATATCTTGAACTCAAAGAAAACCAAGCTTTCATACCAGGAAATCGAAGATGTGCCAAATCGTTCTCTATTGAATCGTAGTCTAGAGCCAAATGAAACTGATTCCACTTGACTTGAGCAAGAATAAGTCAATTTCCCACGGTCAATAGGGTAGGAAAATAAATTCTCTTTTCTATATATGAAAAGTTGAAAACATTAGGTCTTTGAGTTTAGTGGGCCCAAAGAGCAGTGTTTAAACTCAGTCTATGTAAATTATAGATTGTGCTTTAGACCCCCCTCCTCCCCCCTAAAATTTGACATAGTAGTGTACAAATTTGAGGATTGAGAAATCTTCAAATTATAAGTCAAATCCTTGTTGACTTAAATATCATATTTCTAAATGACATAGAGAGTATTATGGAACAAAAACTTGAAAGAATTTTATAGATATAACATTAATGGAAAAAGTGAGAGCTAGTAAGAAGTTGAATAAGTACCAGAAGTTTACTGAAGGATTTGCTAGTCAAAATTTCTGGTGAATACGTTACAAACTTTTCGGCTATAGCAGTACAACAAGAACTTTCCTGTAACCATATGTTAACTGTGATTCTTATAATCAAATAATTAAATTAACCAAAATTAAAATTGGTCTTCTAAAAAAATTATCATTAGGGAATTTAAGTTGTGATTACCTCTCCTGTTGTCACATTTTTTACCCATGGATATATTGTCTCTCCCTGAACAAAAATAGTTTGTTAGAATGTGAGTTGTGTATTAGTATGAAGCACAAACACGAACACCAATCACGAAACGGATATCAACACGCCAACACCGATAATAATTTGAGAAAATAGTAAAATTCAATATAATTATAGGTGTCGTGTCGGACACCGACATGTGTTTGACATCAGAACACACATAATCTAAGAGGTGTCCGTGCTTCATTAGCTCGGAATAAGTAAATGAATCTTTCACACCTCAAAATATCAATTGGAATATATCAATATTTACATCTGAAAAATGTAAATTTGTATTGTTTGAAAGTACATTTCTAAATGTAACACTTTAGAAATGTAATGTAAGGAAATTTGGTCCCCTACAAAATTAGAACAAAATTTGGGTACTTAATTAACCTTTCTGCAGTGAAATATTTCAACCACTGCCTGCTTCAATTTCTGTGGTGAAAAGAACAAAATAAATATTCATAGTTAGTTTCTAACAATTTTTAATAAAATCAGAACATAATTTCAATCAATTTATAATTTGTTACCTCTTGTTTATTGGCAATTTTGCTGCTTTTCAATAGAAGTATCTTAAGACTTCCAAATAGATCATAATATGACAAATCAATCTGTTTGAATTTGATTAACACATAAGTAAATCTAATAATAATTGTCCAATGAAAGTATAAATAATAAATTTTAGAAACTAAGATAAAAATATTGCAATTATGTTTGCAGGCCTATTTATTACAATATGGTTTTTGGACTTTATATTTGTGAATTAAACTAACCTCATCAGCAAAAATTAAGGATGATTGATCAATTTGACATGAATCAAGCAACCACTTGAGTTCAACATGTGAGCCAAGATTTGATCTATTGATGTTGATAATTGGTACTATGCAAAGTTGATCACTTTTTGAAGTTACATTTAGGTAAAAAGAGTACATGATGGTTGAAGCTATAGTTCCAACATCTACAAACAATTTGCATTTCATTAAATACAAATAAATTAAAGATAACTTTTAGAAATTATATAATTCAAGAAACTAAAACATAAGAGTAGTGCTATGATTAAACAAAATCCAAAAAACTTCTATAAAAAATCCCTGATGGAATGTAGAGTGTGGGTGTTTATAAGGCATTATTAGTCTCAGATTCTCAAGTAATATAGTATTTTTTTTGGGTGTATTGAAACAATATCTCGAATTTGAGAGATGCTAAGAAACTAAGATGCCTATAGCTAAGGCCCCTTTCTTGCATGTCAATGTTTCAACCTCAAGTCACATTTCCGAGGTATTGTCCATTTTTGAGGTCTTGCGTAAGCTCTTACAATTTTGTCCTTTTTAAAAGATGTTTTAGTTAACCAAAAAGTATAGATGTTTATAAACTACCATTAGCTTCTATTTTCAAACAATCTAAGATTTTTTTAATATATCGAATCATTATTCAATAACTCTTGTTTAAAATAACATTATTTGAAGTGAGAAGTCGGGTAACGCTTGCCTAAACAAGCGTTATGTAAAATATGCATAATGTCAACTGAATTTCCAATAAAACATTAGGAATTACACTTGACTAACATACACTGCAACCCTTCCTATTGCCGCAAAGTGTAGTCGATGCGGTCAAAGTTATCCAGAGACGTCAAAATCATTTATATTGCGGTCACAATTGCGGTTTCGGACCACAAATTTTACAATCCATACGTTTACAAGATATATTTATTTATGGTAAGTTTTTTTTCTTGCATAAGTCAGGAGAAAGGACAGGCATCGAGGAGAATCGTCGACATCCCAACTAGGTTGGCACCCTGAAGAGACTCCTATCCTCTACCGCCAAACATAGAAAATTTTATGGTAAGCTTTTGAGTTTCATATTATAGAAGCTATAAGGAAGAAAAATTACCAGCATCATCTGATCCAATTATAGCATGTAAGAATTTTCCAGGTACACCAGCACTAACATCATCTTTTCTTGCCTTCAAATATGCATTGAGTTTGTCAATACTTTCACATGATTCAACAATTTCCATTTTTGGTGATACTCCATTATAAAATGAAGCTGCAGATAGTGGAAGAAGAACATTTGAAAGCTTTTCATTTCTTCTAGTAATAGTGTATATCTTTTCCATATGTTGTATTTCACTTGAATGTGAAAACTCTTCATTAGATTGAATATCTAATTGTATAAATGGAGCAATATTGCTTGTTTTTAACCACTTTTCAGATGAAGAGTGATCAAAGGATTCAAAGTTCAAATCAAAGATTGCTGAATTATCCAATGGTGAAAGTTCTATAACCTCTTTAGACATATCTGTGACCAAATTTTTGGTTTTGGTTTCATCACTATCTGATAAAGATTCCAAAAAACTACTACTATTAGTTTCCTCAAAGAGATTTGAAAAAATTTATAAGCAAAAAATTGCTATTTAGTGATAGGTTTTTGTGTGTTCACCTTTGCTTAAAAGGCCATCAAAGAATGGATTTTCTCTAGTACGAATATATGGTTCCTGCATATAATTAAGAACAATTGTTTAAAGAAAACAAAAATAAGATATGAAATGAAGATAATATAGAAATAATATGTTCATAAAAAGTTATGATTCATTCAAATATAAATTATGACTTAATTATAAGGAATAGTCCATGAGGTGTCAGCTCAGTGATAAGAGTTTGACTTTGTAATATCAAGAGACAAAGTTCGAATCCCACTTGAGATGGTTGTAATTTGGTAATTAGTACCACAATTGTTAATAAATTTCTATTTCACCATTTTTTTATTTAAAAAATGGATAATTTGTAGGGACTAATTTGTAGGTGAATTCTCTGTAAGTATTTTTTAAGAACCACCCACCAACTCGGATACAACATGTGTACAGGTTGAGAGATATAGGTTTTAGGGTGTAGGCTTGTAAAGATAATTGGAATGATTCTAAAATTATTTTTGGAGACAAAAATTATAAACTCAAGCTATAACCGAGAATTCATTCCAAAGGGGTTGAAAATAACAAACATGTCAAAATTATAATCACAAGCTTTAACTTAGAATTTAGAGTTAAATAAGTTTTTGGTCCATTTAATTAAGTCCTAAAATTTTATTCAAACAATAGTCCTCATAATATTTTTCATCAACATTACCTCAAAAAAAAAAAAAAAAATTTCATCAACGTACTTAGTCGTCATTGACACCAAAATTCGATGATGGAAAATACTTGGATAACGATTGTTTGAAAAAAAAAAAGAGGATAGAAAATGAAAAACAATATTTGTATAGGGAAAAAATTATTTAACCTTATAATCTATGTGTCTAGAATCACTTTAATTAGCACGAATTGAAGACTTGAACTTTTCATTAACAACCAGTACCGTTTGATCAAAGTCAAAAAATTAAAAACTAATGAAATAAAATGAAAATCATAGCAGACTATATAGTTTTAGATGTAAACTAAACCAACACGAACATACATCTGTAAACTATGATAATTGAGAAACAAATTAAAGCATGATAGAGGTACACTAATTAACCTGATTTGGTGTCAATGCTCCATTGGATTTCATGGTTGAACTTGAAACAATAATCAAGAGGAGAAAACTATGTTAAAAATAAAGATGACAGATTTAAATTAGGACTAATTAGGGGACGGCACATTAAGTAGAGAACAAGAAAGGGAAATAAGACAATATGGGAATTGTTGGAGACTCCGAAACAAACTGTGGTTTATTATATAGAGAAGTGTAAACCAACAAACATAAAAACAAAAAGGGAAATGATAAAAGAAACTCATCCAATCTTAATTCGGCGGAACGACTTCGATATAGGAATTTGAGTTTTGGAGAATAGTTCTCTCGTTCTCTCTCACTATGTCTGCCATGAAGCCATCGTCATCATCGACAAATCTGTGGTGGAGGAGGATCGGAGCATGTCATCATATCTGGTCGGTGAGAGGACGAATGAGAGGATCGGAGCAAAGATTCAAAGGACCGGGGTGGAGGAGGACGGCGGTCACCAGATCGGGTAGGTGGAATAGCGATGGAGATTTAGAGGACCAGGGTGCAGGAAGAGGTCAGAACATAGTGAGAGAAAACTCTTCATCATACAACCTAGCTTGACACGGATTATTCGCAATCCGTTCCTTATTGCTAACTTGATTGAAAAATAAATGAATCAAGGAAACAAAAAAGACTCTTTTTTTACTTGAATGCTTTCCTAAGACTTTATATTTTAAAATCCCGATAGGAATTTTTCAATAAATAGCACTCGAGATTTTATTCTTCTGTATGGGAGCCCATTGGTGATTTTCAGAGAACACCAAATGGGTTATATCATTGCATGGTGGATCAGTAAATTTTTGGGCCGAGCTGGATTTGAACCAGCGTAGACATATTGCCAACGAATTTACAGTCCGTCCCCATTAACCGCTCGGGCATCGACCCAGGAAGAATCAATTTTAGTCTTTATTGATAATCCTTGATCAATTTCCTTTTGTAGTACCCTACCCCCAGGGGAAGTCGAATCCCCGTTGCCTCCTTGAAAGAGAGATGTCCTAAACCACTAGACGATGGGGGCATACTTGCCCGACCTCCATTCTACTATGTTCATACATAGTATGAACAGTTTTTTGAAATTGTCAATATAATGATATGATTCGATCAGAAGGATCTTTCAGAATTCCTTAAAATTTAGATTTCGAAATTGTTCATTCCAATCACCAATCTATAAAACTATAAAAAAATAATAATCTACTCTTAAAAAAGAATGTGAAAGAAAACAAAAGAAAGAGAGAATCCTTTCAGGGAATGATTGATTTTCTGGAACAGGCGCGGCATTAACACCTCATTTCTTTCACTTTCATTCAGTGTTAAGAAGATTGAATTAGTGGGTACATGTATCAATGAAATGAATTTTGTGTTATGATGAAGATGATTTCAATTCGAATCGGTTTTGAAAAAATCCATTCCATTGATATTTTTCAAATCCAATATCAAAAAATCCTTTTTTTAACTATACTTACTAGGTAAATCCAATTTATTGTTCGTTAAAAAGTTGCTATGTAAAAAAAAAAGATCTATTCTATATATATAATTTATATATAATTTGAGTATATGCAGTAACAAATAGATGTACTAAACTCATATCCATATTGGATGGTTCCTTATTCGGGAATTGACTCAAATGGAGCCCCTTTAACTCAGTGGTAGAGTAACGCCATGGTAAGGCGTAAGTCATCGGTTCAAATCCGATAAGGGGCTTTTTTGTCAAAAAATGACAACAGTAGTATTCCGATTTGAAGGAAGAATAGAGATATTCTTGATATTTGTAAGAAGTTTCTCTTTGTAAAAAAAACTAAGGAATAGTTGAATTTCATTAAAAAATCGAGTTTTTATTCTATTAAATTATTGTTATCATTCGAATGAATTCGAATAGAGTAAACTCATTCTAGTTAGAAAGTGAAAGAGTATTCTTTTCTATATATATTAGACTGTGATATTTCCTTTAATTATAAGATATTCCTATCCTATTTTCTATTATTCCAATCAAAAAATGGGAAAGATTCTAAAAAAAAGTAAGTGGACCTAACCTATTGAATCATAACTATATCCACTATTCTGATATTCAAATTGGATAGAAATGAAATTCGAACAGTGGATCTTTTTTGTTTTTAATATCTCTTTAGTTCGGACTCCGCAAGAATCTGTCAATATTTCGGATTAAATCTTATTGTTCCTAGGAATAAATTGATACTCCTCTTCTCCACGCAGAAGGGTTTATTCTAAGTTCCAACATATAAGTCATTTTACTTTAAAAATATCTTTATTTCCGAATACAAGAAAAGATCAAATTAAATTTCTATTATTTCTTTAAGATATAAGATATCTATAAAAAAAATAGAAAAATCCATCAAATCATGACTTCGAGTATCAAATATTTAATTTTCATATCTATGCATACTAAATTTTTAAAGCAATTAATGGACGAAACTTTCACTTAGAATCTATTATTTTTAATAAAACTCCATACAATATTAAAAAATCTGATAGATAGATAAAATAGATAGATAAAAAAATATTCGAATTTCTTACCTCGATCTGCAAAAAAGGTATACTTTGTAATTTTTTTAATCTGAACGAAAGAAAAATACAACTAAAGAGGACAATAAAAGAAATTAAAGTAAAATAGAAAGTAAAAATAGGATTCTATAGTAGTTTCCTAGACATACAAATTAGAAGAATATATTGGGAAACGGCAAACAATTGATTAGTGATTGGGATACCAAAAGAATTCCCGCTCAGGAAGTTAGGGTTTAGGCAAAAGGAGCATGCATTGTGAACTTTAGTATTATACTAGACTTTCCACCCGTGCTGCCGCACGGGTCATATACATTGTAGATATAGTAGACAAAAACAAATCTCAATGCATATCAAAGAGAATGAAATATGTGGTCCCAAATATATGTAGATGTTGGAATTCGAACCTCAGACACCACGCTTATTCACCAAAAAAATATTAATTTTTATCAATCGTGTGTTACTTCATTCTTTTGTTAAAATTATATGTCAATATTATATTATTGGTATGTTACTTCATATTTTTCTTCTTTTTTTTGAAAAAATGTTACTTCATTCTTTTGTAAAAATTATATGTTAATGTTATATTATGTACCTAAAAATAGTTCATTCGTAACCTCAACATGTAAAATGTTTTATTTAAATAATTTTCCTTTTATCGAATATTTGGCCTTTACCGTAAATGATACCCTTTAACTGTTTGTTGAAATGTTTCTTCCACCTGTTTATATAGATTGCAAAATTCAGGTGCATTTTGTGGTAAATATTTAACAAAGAGAGTTCAGTTCTAATTTGGATGAAAAGTGTAATATTAACAAAAAAAATGTTGTTATAATCTTTCAAAACCCTTTTATTCCAATAGGGCGATTTGTTTTGTTGAAGAAATAGGGCGATTTGTTTTGAAGAAATAGGGGAAATAAAGCGATGCCGATTTGCTTTGTTCATGAAAATAGGAGATTAGGTGTGAGCATTAGCGTTGTTCATGAAAATAGAAGATTAGGTGTGAGCATTAGGGTTAAAACGGTAAAATTATGCAACAGGGTTTAGGTTAAAATTAGGGCTCATGAAAATATGAGATTAGGTGTGAGCATTAGGGTTGTTCATGAAAATATAAGATTAGGTGTGAGCATTAGGGTTAAAACGGTAAAATTATGCAACAGGGTTTAGGTTAAAATTAGGGCTCATGAAAATATGAGATTAGGTGTGAGCATTAGGGTTGTTCATGAAAATATAAGATTAGGTGTGAGCATTAGGGTTAAAACGGTAAAATTATGCAATAGGATTTAGGTTAAAATTAGGGCTTACGGGTTACCTTTAATATATAAGAAGATTAGGTGAGAGCAATAGGATTGTTCATGAAAATAGGAGATTAGGTGTGAACATTAGGGTTAAAACAGTAAAATTATGCAATAGGGTTTAGGTTAAAATTAAGGCTTACATGTTAACTTTAATATATAAGAAGATTGTTCATGAAAATAGGAGATTAGGTGTGAACATTAGGGTTAAAACAGTAAAATTATGCAATAGGGTTTAGGTTAAAATTAGGGCTTACTTGTTAACTTTAATATATAAGAAGATAAGAAGATTAGGAGAGAGCATTAGGATTGTTCATGAAAATAGGAGATTAGGTGTTAACATTAGGGTTAAAACAGTAAAATTATGCAATAGGGTTTAGGTTTAAATTAGGGCTTACATGTTAACTTTAATATATAAGAAGATTGTTCATGAAAATAGGAGATTATGTGTGAACATTAGGGTTAAAACAGTAAAATTATGCAATAGGGTTTAGGTTAAAATTAGGACTTACTTGTTAACTTTAATATATAAGAAGATATTAAGACTAGAACGCTGACCCGTGCGCTGCACGAGTCTTTTTTGCTTATAGATGAACACGCACCGCACATGATTAAATTGATCAATGTCTTCACGAAATGGTTATATTAACATATTTTATGCAATTTCCTAATAGTTGATGTGCAAATATCGAGGGCAACAACTTTAGTGACTCCAAATCTTTAAATATTATTAACTTCATAATATTTTTTTTAGGAAAAGATACTTGCATTATAAATTTGTACCAGAAGTACCCTAAATTGAAAGAACAAATCTAATGTTAATTGATTTAAGTATTAATATTAGTTCCAATGGAAATATGGTGATAGAACTACTTTTCAATAATTTTTCAATATCCATCGTAAGCAATGGAGATTTTTTCATGTTTCGTTACCTAACTGCCTATGATGGTCATTGCTACATTGGTAGAATGAAGCAAGAGCAATACAAAATGAGCATAGTGAGGTGTGCAAATTGCCAAAAAAATATACAGAGGTCCTAAATAAAAAATATGAAACTGAACCACACCTATCATTATGAGGTGTCGGCCACTATTATTAGTTATTACCCTTAAAATGAAAACACACCAGCAAAAAAAATTCAAGGCATTGGAGTAAACAAAAAAAAAATCAAGGCATTGGTGTATTAACCATCATTTCTACTTAACCATCACATTTCTGTCAGCAGAATTTTCGATCAAATCAACTTGCTGCAGATGACTGATACATTCATATAAGACCAATGGCCTATTATGAAACGTCAAAGGATGTCCATAAACTGGATACTTAAAACAAAACACACAAATGGTTGAAAAAGAAATATAAAGAGGGAAAATACCGTTCAAATTACTTGTTTACCACGTGAATTAATGTGTGTGGGAAATAAATAGTTGTATGACCCAATATTCTATCCCTTATACTGATAGCTGAAATTCATTGGAAATTCCCAATTAATTAGGCGTGAGCATATACCATTTTCCAATTAAACAAAAATAATAATTCCATTTTTTACTTTTCCTTCGTCATTTTTTTTCCAGCATTTGAAGCTCAACCGTTTGTATATATCACTTCCAACAAAATAGGGAATAAACAACCATAAAAGCTCAACCGTTTGGATTTATACGCAGTAAAATCATTTATAAAATGTCTGTTTAAATGTTTGTGAGGTACTGAACCGGTTCTTTTCTTATATCCATTTGTAACTACATATGCATGTTAGGAATATAATAAGTTAATAACCATGCAATAACCAAATATGTTGGCTTCCTTTATCCATTATATATCTTGAACAATGCAGACATAACAGTCTTTTTTGAAAACATCCAATATAACATAAGCCTTGATGATTAAAGATATCATCACAACGAACTTCAGTGAACTAACACATCATAAGACAAAAGACAAACAATCATTTTCAATCTTTATAACTTTCTACTTAACATTTAGTGCAAATCATTCAACAACATAATCCTCTCCATAGAGAAAGACCCATTTTAAGAAGAGGTAGTGTTGTGATTTTTTTATTGTAGCCAAATTATTTGTCAAAGGCAATTGTACCAGCATCTTCAGCTGGCTGTCTTCACTCTAGCCACATTAAAAATTTTGTACATCAAGTCCTGACAAAGAAATGAAAGCAACCATGAATTAGTCATTATCCATTAATAGTTTCAAAATTAAAATCATGAGTATGACAACCACATACCTCATCACACCATTAGTAGGAGGCCCACAATCACATTAAGGTGTAGCATAATACACTATTTAACTTCGACCTTAAAAGGAAGGTCTTATCATCAGCCAAAATTCAAAATGTAGCAAAATCAATTTGTGTCAAAAATATCTAAAAACGAAAAGGTAGCATATTATTTTTAAAATGTTTCAAATTCTCAATGAACTTGAGGAATTGAAGAAAAAGTTGTTATTAAATAGGTACCTTAGAACTACATTCACGACATGCTCATATCAATTGCAGGCACTATACACAACTGGAAAAGAAAACGTCCTTTCCATGACTAACTTGAAAAGAAAAAAATATGTATTTTTGTCAATAATATTTGATCTTATCCAGTTTAGTTCACATTGGGGAGGAGCTGGAGAGCCATAGAGATGAGGCGAAATGGCCTCAAAAAGTCATTCATTAAAACTAAAACTCAATGAGAGATTTGAGATCACTGAAACTACTTATAGAAAATCTATAGGAAAAATCAATATTTTAAAAATAAACAGAGGAAGAAATTAGAGGAGAATATCTTCACGGACCTTTACAACCGCATACCAATAAAAAAAATGTAAAATTAATCAAATCAAACAAACATGCTTTGCACATAACATGGATCTCTTCTAGGCAAATAATATCTACCTACATATCCAAATAAACATTCAGAAAAAAGAAAAAAGAAAGTTGCTAAAAAAGTTTAAGAAGAAGTATGAAAGGACACTTACCGAGAGAGATACATTTGCTAGCAAATTCGTACGTAAAGAGGGGACGGAGAGGTTGGCAGACTTGGAAGTAGAAGAAGAGAGAAGGGTTTGCTTCATTGTAATTGTTTCTTGTTTAGAAACCACATATTTACAGATGGTTAAGTGCTTGATAGTGGACGTTGGAAACAGAAAAAACATCAATATGCATGGAGGAGGCTAAATGGCTCACGCCATTTAATGTACCAAGGGAAGATGGAAAGCCATTGGAAAAGGCATTAAGTTTAATGGGGGAATTTTGAAAATGCATCGTGTGATGTGTTGTGTGATAGCAAAGAGAAGAGCATTAAGTGTAGATAATCAATGGCTCACAACGAATGGTGCCTAAATGATCAGCATCCAATGGCTTAGAAAAGTGGAGGGAAAATATTAGGTTAAAAATTAGGGTTTCTAATAGCTTGACCAAACAAGCTTTAGTAAGAAAGATTAGGAGAATGCTAACCAATGCTCGAAGAACAATGTTTAAACATCCAAAATAAGTAAGTTTTTATGAAAAAGTTGTGTAATCATTACTTTATCAAAAGTAATATCTTATATTTTCAATGCAAAATTTCTATTTGTAGATTCCTTAACTATTGCCCCGAGGGCACTGGTTAGCAAGACCCTAGCAGATAAGCACCTACATTTTAGTTTTTCTGCTCTTTTCATTTTGTTAACGTGAATTATGAACGTTGTTTTTTATGAAATTTTGATCTGATTAGAAGTATATTTATATATGTTGTGATTTTTACAATTATAGTCTAGGTTTTTTTTTTCAATGACGTCAACGATATAGCAAATATAACATAAGTTCTTTATATATTTTTAGGCTGAATTTCTCTCTTGGTCCCTTAATTATATATTTTTTTTGTATCGCTTTGGTCCCATAATTAAATTTTGGTCCGTTTAAGTCCTTTAAGTTCATCTCTGTTTCACATTATAGTCCCTTCCGTTAAAGGGTTAACATCAAATGTCTAAAGTGGACCAACATTATAGGTGGTCGGTCGTCTACCATAAACCTCATTGATTTTTTAATCTTAACCGTTTGATATATTTGTTGCAAAATAAACCATTGGATCTTGAAGATCTATAATAAATAATAGTGCACTCTAACCACCTAATATTTTTTCTCTTTGTTCATCGTTTTCTTTCCTCTTCACCATCACCTTCATCACAAAAAAATGGCCAAAAAAAAATATCATCAACCCAGAAAAAATAAAAAATCAAATCTTCATTAATCTTAATTTCAATTTCCTTCAACTCACTCAACACGTTTTAATATCAATTTCAAGTTTTCTCTTCGTTCTCATTCTCTAGCTTCATCCAAATCATGCACTTCTCTAAATCGTCAGAGCTCAATCCCTTTGAATCCATTTGTGTTTTTTTATTTGGTTTTGAAGATTATGGTTGATTTGCCCATTTTTAGTAAATCTGAAGGAAAAAAAACTAAGAAATTAATGGGTTTCAAATTTTGGTTGATTTGGTTTATGTTTTGAAATAAAGAGAAAGTCTTGCTTGAGCACAAACCCAAATGAAAATATTTGAAGACACACATAAGCAAGAAAAAATTAAAGAAAAATAAAATTATAATATATCAATTGATGTGATTAAATACTTTTTATTTAATTTTGTTAGTTTTATGTGAGTATGTGCCTAAAATTGAGGTGTTGGTGGGTATGTGCCCAACCAAGACTTTCTCTGAAATAAAAGTGATGTTTTTTTAGTGGAAAAATTAATTATGGATTTTTTTATGAGAGGATGATGATGATGCCAAAATTGTTGTTGTTGCAGAAATTTTAAGTTTTCTTTTATGAGTTATTTCATGAGGATGAAGATGACTTATGTGATTTTTATATGAGAGGATGATGATGATGTTGAAGTTGTTGTTGTTTGTTGTTGCTGCTACTATTTGATATTGTTGTTGTATGAGAGGATTTATGGGTTAATTCATGATGATGATGATGATGTTAAAATTGTTGTTGTTGTTTCTTAATTTTGTTGATGTTGGTGTTGTTGTTCTTCCTATTTTTCCAGAAATGGATGAATGAGATGCAAGATTGATATGGAGAAGATGAAGAAAATAAATTCAATTTTCAGCCAATACTAAAATGACACGTGTACATTAGTTAATAATTTTTTCACAAAGCTAACAGAATAAACTAAAATGTGTAACAGAGATGAACTTAAGGGACTTAAGGAGATCAAAAATGAATTATGGGACCAAAACGATACCAAAAGAAATGGTCAAGGGACCAAAAGAACAATTTAGCCTATTTTTTACAAACGGATTGTCCTATGTCGTCTATCTTACTAAGGGGAAAGAATAATGTTTATAATGCAACACTCACTAAAGTTAACCATAGATATAAGCTCAGGAATACCATATGCGCCACATGTTTATATGTTCAATTCAGATTCACTAGGTATCTCACACTCCTTAGGATTCCTAATGCCATTATGACTTTTGCATATAAAAATTAAGTAAATCTCAAAACATAACCGAATAAAAGAGTTGAATTAAATTGATCTAACAAACAAAGAGAGGTTCATCTTAGGACTATACCCAATTAGAGTTTAGCTATGTATGGTAATGATGTAAGACTTTTGTACATCCTATTTTTATCTACATGTAAGTATTTAGTATTGTCTCCACATAGACTAGTGCATATCATAAAATGTTCAACATCAATTATCGTCTTAAGTTTATGGTTAAGTGTTTGTTTGTTTAAAAACTAATCTAACTAATTTACATTAAATAAAATAGATACGAGATAGTGCATATAACGATTAGGGTTAGAGTTCGTCAACCAAGCGTTAATTATATATTCTTATGACCACATAAACGGATTCTAGCTTTTACTCGATATTATCACAATCACTCGACAACATTATTCATGTCTAAATAATGACGTGAAATCGATTATATCGTTTAATCCACGATTTCTCAATCTATTAAACGATCCAATAGCATTAAGTTCATGATATTCAAAGTGATTATCAAAACCTACACCCTATGTCTAGAAAACAAGCTTTGATATATGATTATTCTAACCCTAGATTCAAAAAGTACCTTTCAATATCATTTCAAATCATACATCAACATAAAACACAAGAATAATATCAATATCAAGTAAAAATTGCTAGAACCATATATTTAAGGATCAAAACGAGTACATATTAGCTTGATCAAAAACCAATAAACCCAAGAGGGTAGATTTAGCTACATATTTTCATAGTAGCCTTGCAAAAGACGAAGAAAATATGAAGATTGTAAGACAAGATCTTTGATTTCTCTATCAATCTTGTGAAAATCCACTTCTAACACTCTTGCTTTGTGTTTCTGTCTCTAAAATGCCCTCTCTCTCTCTCTCTCTCTCTCTCTCTCTAATATATCAAAAAATATCCAAAGTTCTCCACAAAATGAGAGAAAAAAGGTATTTATTGGAGTCTAAAAAGTGACAACTCGCTTAGTGAGTTGCATCTTGCTGTGGCGAGTTTTCTTGCTGCACCACAGGAATGATGCCACATAGCCTTCTCCTTAAGCTGCCTTAACTCAACTCGCTTTGGCGAGTTGAACTTGCTATGGCTAGTTGGCCTTTAAAAATCAGGACTTTCTGGAGTTTTCTCGTTTCTTGCTCACTTTGGACTCACTGTGGCGAGTTGGCTTGTTGTGAACTCGCTTTTGGCATGTTGAGGGCGTGAAGATCTGGAACTTTCTGCCATTTTCTCGCTCTGGCGAGTTGATCTTTGCATTTTATGATTTCTTGGGTCCTTGCTTGTATTTTCCTGCACAATTGGGTAGAGTAAGGCACATAAAGCATAATTGGGATTTATTCATCAAATTGTAGCTTTTCCATGGATATCTTGCAAAACAAGTAACCAAAGTGCCTAAATTAGCGCTTAAAATATATCACTTTCTAACACTTATCAAACTCTCGTCAACTTAGCTATTTGTTTGTCCTCAAAGAAAAGATTCAAAAAGGAAATTAACAAGGATTTATAGACAAGGTTTTGAGTACATGCAAAATAGTTCAAAGTTTTAAAAATTTCTTAGATGCATGATTCAAATGTGAATGCGCGGGCAAATATGAGGTTTCCCACTAATCCAGACATATACTATGAATGTGAAACAAGTCCTAAACACAAAATTTACATCACACAGTTCAAGTTACGAAGATGATTATCTATGAACCACACCTAACACACTTTTTTGTAAGTAGATGAAACAAAGTATAATCATTGAGTGAGGGTAATGAACACACATCCAACAATCCTGCTAACATCCTGATCAAGTTATGTGTTCATCCAAATATCATCTCAAAAAACATAAAAGCATGGATCAAAAGGTCTTTCTAGGGTTATAACCTGGCTCGGATACAAAAGAAAGGACATATGTGAGATAATTGAATTCAAATGGTCAAGCATAGAGAATTATTCTTTCTATTTACAATCATAAAATAAATTTACACGATTCCCCTCAATTTCTTTGCAAACCCTTTGTGATAATCAATTAATACACTAATCTTGGCAACTTATTCTATTTTTGATTTTTCTTTTTTTTCTTCTTTTTCTCTTTTTCTTTTCTTTTTCACATGTACATTTTTTTCGTTTTTTTTTCTTTCTTTATAATTCATTGTTGTCGGATCAAAATTACAATTTACTATGTTACTTGACACAATAGTTAAAGAGCTATGATAACTGGACACAAAATTAATGACACAATATAGACACCATGTACAACACTGTTCAAAAATACCAATTGTTTTTTCTTCTCTCTTCCCTGCAACTATTTGTCCTCTCACATCTTTGGGCAACTCTTTCTCCTCTGCAAATCTTTCTCACATGAGGTCTCTCTCAAACCCGAATTCACCGGCCACTGGCATTCCACTCGTTGTCCGGTGACCGGCGTCCCACCGTAGCCATGTCTCTCTTCGACCACATACAACTCGATCCAGCCATCGCAAGATCTATCACCACCGCCATACCACCACACTGTGTCACCACCACCACGCCTATCTGATCTCATCGCCTTCTGGCATCAGCAGCGCCGTTCTCAGTTCTCACCACCATAACCACCAATTCATCCTTCTCCGACGAACTTACAAACAACCACCAATTCTTCTTCCACTTGAATCTCAACCGCCATACCTCCTCCTCCTTCTCGGATTCCACAACCATCATCATGCCTTCTTATTCTCCGGTGATTTGGGTCGTCGCCGGTGTGTGACAGAGAGAGGAGAAGAACGATAAGGTTAGGGGAAAGAAGAGAGAAGAGGTACACATGCATAAGGAAGGGATGATTTTACAAAATTGTCCTTGCACTTTAAAGGGAATAAAAAAAAATACCATTGGTGTCGTATTTGTGTCTCAAAATCTGTGTTTGTTTATCATTATTGATAGTTAAACCTCCCTTTCTCCCCCAACTTATACAAAACAACACCCTAATTGAATGTTTTCCGATCCTAGTGCTTTGTGATGATATTTTCAGGTAACAACAATAAACATTGAAAGATTGTAAGTATATAGATTTCTCGTTAACTGTTCAAAATGTTTTGAGTAGGAGCAACATCATATGATGAGTCTAGTTTAGGGTTTATGGGAAGTTTCCTTCTTCATTATAAAGTATTATTTTATTAATTGTAAACCCCTTTTACACAAAGAACAAAATGTAAATTTTCACTTTAATTCCTTTACACTTTTATGTAAAGTTATGTTAGACCACATTTTAAATTTAGTTCTTTCCCATATCTTCTATCTTCTATGAAAAACAATGATAAGAATATATACTTGAATATTATGACAATACATTTTTAAGACTGCTGTCATATAAATTGAAAGACATGAGAAACTTAAATCATATGTTGAATTAAATTATACACTATAAAGTACATATATTATGACATATAAATAAAGTTACATGCATATAGCTAACATAATTGTTTTAAACTAAATTTTTATGCCAACAAGTACTCACAAAAATCATCAATGCACATCAAAATTAGAGGATATGATATCTCCGGACAATCATTATCAAATTTACAAGGAATGGTAGCTGCATTGTCAAATAAGAAGAATAGAGTGTTACTAACATGTCATAGAATATTATGGTGTAAAAATGATGATGGTGTAAAAATTGACATACTTTTGGTATTTGTTGTACTAGTTTCAACAAGAAATAGAAAAAGAAAGGTGATCAAAGCATAAAGAAACATGATAATTTGAGCCTTTTTTTTTTTTTTTTTTTTTTTGTATTTTGTGTATAATAAACATAATATTTTTGGATGGCTTTATAAGTAAAATTCCAAGCTTTGGTAATTTCAATTAAATAGTTTTTAAGACTTAGGAGTTTCAAAAAGTCGTTGATAAAATTAAAATTAATGTTAAGTGTCTCTACTCAAATATGTCGCGTGTGTCCTTTTAGCTCATTCAAGTGGTCACATAACCTTAGTAATGATCATAGGAAAAATATCCCAAAGGAGAAACAAAAATAATTAATGATGAAAACTAACGGTACAAAAATGCCACACCCATTTATTTATAAATTAAAAATATCATATTATTAATAAAAATCATATTAATAAAATTAAAGGTTATACATCTAATAGAATTAAGAGTGGACGTAATGAAATAAAAAATATATAGCATTTGAAACAACTTTAAGTATTAAAAGTTGCGATTTTGACTCCCTAAAAAAACAATTATTTTACCACTTAATTTTACCAAATCTTGCAAAACTGCTGAGAAGACGCCACATGTCTCAAAACAGGAGTCAAAATTGCAACTTTTTGTAAAGATAACAGGCTAAAAGAACTTATTTTCCTAAAGATAGAGTACCAAAGAAGCATATTTCTCTAAAGTTAGAGGGTCAAAAAAGCATATTTCTCTAAAGATAGAGGACAAATTTTTTTTTTTTTAATCAGGGGATCAAAATCGCAACGTTTTAAAATATAAAAGGGAGAAACTGCATTTAACCCTAAAGATCACTCATCCATAAGTTGCTCCTCGTAAACTATGGTTAACAATGGAGTTTGATTCATTTATATATGCATCTTTAGGGGAGTCTTATTTTTAGCCCTTATTTTTTCCCAAAAAAAATCAACAAGTTGCAAGCATATAGATAACAAACAAAATCAAAACTGGTGCGGTTTAACTATGAATACAATGAGATTTTTTTTAAAAGGACAAGCACAAGATGTATAAAAAGAACAAAAAGACAGATACTTGAAATCATCATGAATGTTTAGGTCCTAGTAAGACCATTGTCATATCCATCTTTCTTGGTGAATTGAGTTTGCAAGGTTTGTTGAGCAGTTTTTTCAGAATCTCTTTCAATCACCAACTGTTAAAAAGTGACTCAAAATTAAAGTTTGGGAAGCTATCAAAATCGTAGTATGATTTTTTACCAGGATTGACACTTTCCATTCTGGAAAAATCGTAGTACGATCTGGAAAATCGTAGTACAATTTTTTATCTGAATTGACACTTCCCATTCTGGAAAAATCATAGTACGATCTGGAAAATCGTAGTACGATTTTACGCTGATGCATAAAAATAAAACGTATTTTCTGCGTGAGATTTGTTCCAATTTTTTAGGGATTTCTTTTACTATAAATATAGATCTTGTATCAGATAAAACCTTGAGATAGAGGGGGGCTGAAAACAAGGGTTTAGAAACAAACAACAAACTAGGGTTTTAGAGAGATTTCTCTAAGCGGGAGAAACTAGGGTTGTTGTTGATTCACCTTGGGAAACACTATTAGGATTGAGTATCTTGGTCATGGGAAAAGATTGGAACTTTGGGTAGAATTAGGTTTGGAGACTTATTCTTGTAACCCACTGATATCTCTTTTGTAAAGTTACTCATCATTATAGTGGAACGGAGGGCTGCTCTCTCCCCCATACTAGGTCAGTTTTGGACCGAACTAGGTAAACAAATTTCGTATGCTCTCTCTTTCTCTCACTGTTTTTTACTTTTGCTTGTGTTTATAACTTCCATACACTTTGTTTTGGTTGCTCGGTTATTACTTGCTCCACACATCAAGTAGTTTATTGGTGTGATTTTCATCGAATTCACAACACCAATTACATCTCATGAGCTTCAAGAGATGATTGAAATTCTTCAATCTTAAATGTCTTCACATCTTTAACTTTTTGCATGGCCACAAGTATGAAATCAAATTTAAAAGTAAGGGATCTCATGATCTTACCCACCATTTATTGATCTGTCACTTCTTCTCCATAAGCCTTCATCTGATTCACTACAAATCGCAACTTGGAGAAGTAATCACTGATTCTTTGATCATTCTCCATCAACATCAACTCATACTTCCTTCTTAGTGACTGAAGCTTCACTTGCTTCACATTATCACTACCTTCATAGTATTTTGCTAAGATATCCCAAGCTTTCTTGGATCTTGTGATCTTTGAAATCTTCTCAAAGTGACTTGAATCAACATTCCGTTGAATGTAGAACAAAGCCTTGCAATATTTTTTCCTTTCAAATCCTTGAAAGTAGCTCTCTACACATATGTAGGATTTGCACCAAGATCTTCATATTCATTCTCCACCGATTCAAGAACATCTTGTGCTCCAAAGAGTGTCTTCATCAATGCACTCCATCTTTTCCAATTGTTTCCATCTAGTGCCAGCAGATTTGATAGAACCAAACCTCCATTGGTACCCATGATTCCTACACAAGAAACTCTGAATTTTTACACACTTCACTCTGTATTTCCCATAAAATCACCCCTCACAAGTTCACCCGTGTTAATTCCCTGAATCTGAACCAGGCTCTAGATGCCAATTATTAGTGCATAAGTTGTTTCTTGCTTTGCAAGCAATCACATATTTGAAAGATTAATGGAGGAAGAAGAAGATGAAAGTAGTTAGAGGATGTTACAGAGAGAGAATAGAGTATTGGAAAGTTGTTATTGTTTCATTGATTGACGAATAGAGAAACTACAAAGTATTTATATACATAACTTAGAGAGCAAATCTTATGTAACTAACTAACGGACTTATCCAATTGTAAAGTTAAACAAAATTAACTCTACTAAACATGATTATTGGATTAATAACAAACTAATACATTCCACGATCAAGAAAGTAAAAGGTGAGATGATTTTTTTTTGTTGTTGAAATAAATAGATCAGCTATCATTAGATGTTAAGGGTAAAATAGTGCCTCTCACTGATATTCTTCCCCACTTGCCAAAATGAAATGAAAGAAAGAAACCCAGATCCTTATGGGAGGGAAGCTTGGACAAACTAAAGGAAAAAGGAAGGGGACTTTGTCTATTTTATCCCTTTAATAATTAGGGAAATGTTAACGAGTGCCCCAGAACACTCTTTAAGATCTTTAAATGGTGATTTTGTATGAAAATATGTGTAATCAATGTTTTGGAAATCGAATTATTTGACTTTTTTATGAAATAATTTATTCTTTTAGAATCCTTAAAAAGTGCCCAAAAAACACTCGTTAACAAAACCCTAATAATTAACCAAGTTTATCACCAAATTTACACTTAAATAATTTCCCCTCTGGATATTATTTGCAGAACATTTTTTATTTTTATTTTCAAAAATAGAGGCATAGCAAAGAACTATGACCTCAAAATATATTAAACCAAAAAGAAGCAAGCGGACTAGGCCAAGACCTTCTAAAAAAGATTGGAACCTATAGCTTGGAGAACCAAGCTTATCGCTAACAAGGCCGGCTCAAGGAGGCTGCCACTAAAACAAGAGCTTTAGGCCTCCAAATTTTTTAGGCCTAACATTAGGCCCCTAAATTTTTTCCGATTTGAATATATTTTCTTGAGTTGGTCTCAAAGGTAGCATTTTTTTTTGAGTGGTGATAGGTAAACCACCTTAGGTGGCAAACCATCCTATACACCTTCCAATATGTAAAAAATAATATAAAATACTCTTAAAAAGTGCCAACAAAAAAAAAAAAAAAAAAATAGATTTCATTTCTCTGTCACTTCTCTCTATCTCACCACCACAACCTCTAGACTCCTTAACCACCACCACTCCCTCTTGGCTTACCCAATATGATGAAAAACGGTGGTAGTTTGGTGATTAATTTTCAATACAGTGCTACAGTTGAAAAAAAGCCTCTTGGTTTGGTCTTGGATAGACAACAATGTCAACTGTGTCGAAAACCATACCAAACTCAGCAACCTTTTCACCTTATCACACTCATAAAACCACTTCCAATTACACAAAAAATCTCATCACCGCTTATCTTCTTCAAACAACCTCGTACAATATGTCTTCTGCATTCCACTGTCTGTGTCTTTTCATCTTTCACCAACACCACTCACAACGTAACCCAAAACCAAAATGAAAAAAAAATAACAAATTCTGCCAAATGGGTGATCTCAAAAATGCTATTGAATTACTCACAAAGTCAAAAAGTTATTAACTTGGGTTGAATAGTTACTGTTCCGTTTTGCAGATTTGTGCTGAGAAGAAATCTTTGGAAGATGGGAAAAGGGTTCATTCTGTTATTACTTCTAATGGAATGCCAATTGATGAAGCTTTAGGGGCGAAATTGGTTTTCATGTATGTGAATTCTGGTGATTTGGTTCAAGGGAGAAGAATATTTGATGAGATTATGAATGATAAGGTTTTTCTTTGGAATCTTTTGATGTCTGAATATGCAAAGATTGATAATTTTAGAGAAAGTGTGAGTTTTTTTTGTTGGAGTTGAGAGTGCACATAATCTATTTGATGAATTGAATGAACGATACGTTGGTTCGTGACGGAGGTGGTGGTGGCCGACGAGAAAGAAAGAGGGAGTGGTGGTGGTTAAGGAGTGTGGAGGTTGTGGTGGTGAGATAGAGAAGTGAGAGAAATCTGGTTGGAGATGAAAAGAGAGTTGTTGTGAGATGAAATTCCTAAAATATCCCTTGCCACATCAGCAGTGGTATAAAAGGGTGTACCAAAAGGGTGGTCTATGTATCTTTTTCCTTTTTTTTTTTTTTTTTTTTTTTTTGTGTGTGTGTTAATCTTTCAGTTCAATGTTTAAACGTTGACCGTAAGTGATACCTGTATTTACTGTTCGACATGCCTCAAATAAAATTACACATTTAAGATTCTTAATTTTTATATATTTTTGTTAACTTATTTAAATGGCCTCAGTTCAAATTCTCTTTAGATCTACATATGCAGTGGGTCGGCCCTGATCACTAATATACAAAGCATTCAAGAACAAAGGAACACTAAGCCAAATAGTAAAGGAGTGTAAGTTTAATCCAACATTTGCCAACTTGTCAGCACATTGATTTCTCTCCTCGTAAATATGAGTAACCATTAAATTCATGCTAATAGTGAGCAGTTTGCAGTTTTCCCACCTGTTTCTTACACTGCAAGGAATGATTGCAGAAGACTTGGAAGCATGAACCACATGAGATGAATCCGTCTCAATCCAAAGATTTCTTCATTGATATTGAGCAGCTATTTCAATTTCTCTCAAAGCTCCATTACACTATTAAAAAACAAAAATTAGTGAGGGAAAACATGAAACCCCTCTCTAATTCCGTCACTAAATTTGCGACCAAAGAATTTATGAGAAATTTTATTTTTTCCATCAATAATTTCCCTCGCTAATTTTACTTTTTCTAATAGTGATTTAGCTCAGCAATAAGATGCATTCACACCATTCAATTGTTCAACAAAGCAACATAAAAAGTCAGCATTGTGATTTCTAAAGAGACCTCTACATGAGGATGACATGGAGGTAGCAGCTCCATTTGTGTTACATTTAATCCAGGAAGCAATCGAACATATACCAATTATAGGTAGAGTATTAAACTCCTGTTTAAATTCCTAAGAAATTTTGATTTTGTTGAATGATAAAACAACAGATGATTTTACCCTATTTAACAAACACATAAATTATACTGGAATTTTTCTACGAAACTTTCATATATATATATATTCCACACTAAACACTTAGATAGAACATATCTAACTCACGTTATATATGTCCTCCTTTCAAAGTTTCAGGTTCCATATTCATTTATTTTTTCACAAAAAGAAAAACATAAAAAAAATATACAAATTCTAAACGACTAGACAATAAATTGACAAATCCATACTAATTAACGTATATTACGTGCCTTACATAAATAATCCAATATGTCAATTTTTTATTTCATTTTTAACCGACCTCTTTTTTTTTTAAGGAACTAAATTAATTCATTCAATCGACATCAGAGAAAATTGAACACTTGAAGAAGATCACACTCTCAAATCTTAAGTCAATACAACTAAACCGACTCAAATGAATTTTTAACCGACCTCATTATCTTCAAACTTAATGAAGACTGTTCAGTAATAGGAAAATATCTCTTTGTGAAATTTCAACCTATTGGTAGTTTGGTATGTTTCATTCATTCCATAGTTGTGATTCATTCTTTATGATGTTTGTTCCTCTCATCGTTGTTTACTGTATTCAACTCATTGATTCTAAGAACTTCACTAGTTGCAAAGTGGGAAATAAAAGATAAAAGAAAATAACAAATAACATTGGAATTTCACCAATTCCGTATTACATTTCTTCGCCATCAACTAAGAGTACAAAATCCATAACAATATTGTCCGTAAAAATAGAAAAATAAAAATAAAAATTATTAGATGCTATCATAAACTCACATACATAAAGTGGAGGTCGAGGTTTGAACTCCAATCATAACATCCGACCTAACAATTTCGACATTTTTATCAGTTGACGGCTTATCTAACTTTATAGAGTAATATTATGAGAACATCTCTCAATCACATATACATTGGGCAGTCCAGGGAGGGGGAAAAACTAATATATAAACACACTTTGGTTTAAGAGGAAACATGCACATATATTTTGGACAATCGGAATCTTGAAAGCATTTAATAACCGCTGCAAAGAAAAAAGAGGATAAATGTATGATACTAAAATGGATAAAATATTATGGAGTAACTAACTAAGAGAAAAAAAGATAAAAACGCGTACCATTAACGTTCATTGTAACAAGAAGTAGACAAAGGAAAATAATCATAACATAAATAAGCATGACTACTTCAGTCGTATTTTCTAACCTTTGCATCTATAAAATATTCTATGGTTTTGTCACTTAATAACATATAAAGCCATCGTAAATTAATAAATAAAATATAAAGTCTATCTCCTCCTAACATACCTTAATTATTTTTAGCGCTTATGGATTTAAAAAAATATTAAATATGTTTTTGGTCCCTACATTTTACGCGATTTTGAGAATAATACCTACATTTTAATAAATGTTTCTAAAATCCCTACATTTTATCTCCATTAATGCAACTGGTCCATGCCGTCTCTATTTGCCACATAAGAAAACATAATGCTGCCGTGACAATATTTTTATTTTATTTTATATTCCTTGTAAAAATTATAACCGGGTTTGAACCAAATGGTTTGATTTGACCCGGTTCAAATGGGTTTGACCCGTGTTCATCGGCGGATTTAGAAGAGTTGAGACAAGAAGAAACTACGAATCGGGTTTGGGTTTTACGGAAGTGAGTAAAGGTGAGAAGGATTGTGATGAGATCGCCATTAGAGGAAGAAGACAACAGTGAGTAGGGCGGAGGACAATGGTGGTGGTGGGGCGACGGAGGGTTGACGATTTGAGAGAATAGAGAGGTCTGTCGAGAGAGAAGAAAAAAGAGAAAGATGAAATAGAGAATAATGGTGATATGAAATTATTAAAATGCCCCTGCCATTTGCCACACAAACATCCCGTTAGAAATTTGACAGCAAGGACTATTTACACTAACAGAGAAAAAATGTAGGGATTTTAAAAACATTTATTGAAATGTAGGGACTATTCTCAAAATCGTATAAAATTTAGGGACCAATAACATATTTAACTAAAAAAAAAAAAACTAAAATTAGAATCATTATTAAATATCTTTTAAGCACATAGAAGTGTTGCATTTGTCCCTTTATCACACTTAGTCAATATGTGACATAAAAACTTAGCCATCATAATTCATTATTATTTTTACTAATGTTATGTAATTTTATAACCTTTCATGAGAGAAGAGGGGTAATCATAAAAAAGAAGAATACTATAGTTGGTGATTTCGTTGGACCTGTTAAGATGGTTTGATGGATGAGATCCATTGCGTAGATGGATTGAGCTTTACATTGCCTGATGTGAGTTCTTCTCCATCGAATAGGGATGAGGTACATGTCGTGCTCAGACGCCTAATTCAATAAGAGGTTCAATGGAGAATGTGGCTATATTATAGGCAAAAAATGTCATACCTAACCCAAGACTAAGCATAGGTATATATAATGGATAAGTAAGGTTTTGGCTGTCAAACCTTCACCTGGACAACTCTTCTTGAGGGGACAGGTGTGATTGGGGTGGTATGTAGCATGATCTCCGGATTGGTAGGGCAAGATCTATTGGTCCGGACCATAATCCAGTGGGATTTAGGGTTTATCCATCATATGGTGTCACTTGCTTTTGCGGTTCGAGTCGGACCTGAACCTAAGCTATAGGTCGAGGGAGCCATATTGTAGACAAAAGTCTCTCAGATGACCTATCTTTTGGGATGAGGGTCTTGCCGATCTTTGTGGGTTTGGATTTTATGGAGTATATGGTGTCTCCCAAAACACTATTAGTATTCAAGGGTGGAAAGATTAAGTGCAAGTATACATTGTCCAAGTTATAATATAAAAAGATATCGATCCCACGGGAATTGAGGAAGTATAACTTCCTATTAGCTTTCAAATAGAAAACTTGTTTAAAAGAAAATAAAATAATTCATTTGTGACAACTGTAAAATAAAGATAAAGGTTTGGAAAAACAATTAAAAAAACTTAGAAATTCTTAAAGATAAAAGTGTGGTTTAAACAAAGAATCAGTAATGACATAGCTTTGCTGCGATCTACAAAGCTATAACTTTCTATGGATTCCTGGAAACCTGATAACCACTAGGAGGTGTTTCACTCATTCTTAATGTTAAGCACGTGGAGTCATCCTATCAGAGTACACTCACATAATCTTAACACGCAACATTGGTAGGTTAGGTCATCACCATTTTCCACCGAAGCAGTACATGTTGAGCCTTTTGCCTATGACAAGAGTCCTAGTTAGATCTCAACGCTTATAGGCTCTTCTAAGATCAAGTACTCGTGCAAAACAATCTCTCTTGTTCATGTCGCCTTTCGATTCATAAGGACATAACTCACATCAAACAAAAATTTGCCATTCCCATACTCTTTTGGTCTTAAAGAACTATAACATCAAAAGTAAAAGAGATCAAGTTTCACTTTTAAAGGTTTTGAGTTACAACAAATTGTTTGAAAGAAGCATAAAGATGCAGCTTTATAAATCCTGAGAAAAGAATATCATCATCTCATCATGTCTAAACCACAAGAAGAGGTTTAGCTCATAATGAGCTTAATCACAAAGATGAAGGTGAAATGTAATATAGATGAAAACATGAAAAGCTAAATTAGTAGATAAAATATAGCTAGCAAGAGAATACAATTCAATAAGGAAGTAGGTGAGCTTGAAGCATAACCCAAATAATCCTAACTCTAAATCACTAAGAACTACCACTCATGCCCATCTATGGAGAAGATGACATGGAGTGAGAGCTATAGTGCTGCTAACCGTAGCTGGAACTTGTCCACTCAATTCACAATCTAAAATTTCGGCCCCCCTAGTATTACCATGTGGTTGTCCTTTTATAGTAGAAGGCCAACAACTACAAGTTGTACCCTTTAGTCATTTCCCATATGAGTTGTCCTTGTCTTATCTCATAAGCGTCAAACATATTCTTTTATTGCTTGTACTGTCAAACATTGGTGCCAGCCCACAAAACTTACTCGTTAAGCAATGATAAGAAGGGCCCCATGAGTTCCTATATCATTAGCAATGCATCTTCCTCATAAAACACTATAAATGGTCAGACCACCCTCATTGCCTTGGGGCTGATACCTCAACTATCCACCAGAAGATGCGTTATCACAACAACGAAGGTAAAGTCATGACGATATGTAGAGATATGGAGGTAGCGATAAACTGATGTCTACCAAGTATGGCACATTTAAAGGTTGCAGATATTGTTGGAACAAAGACTGCATGTAGCGTTCCATATACGCTAGAAGATTTAGGCTCAGCATAGCTCGACATCATAAACGAGTCGAAGCTAATTGACAAGGTTGACGATGGGTTCCCATTCGAGGCAAGAAAATATACCTGAATGAAAACTTTAATAATAGAATCCAACAAATAAGTTGGGGTTCATCTTGGAACCCTGATAAAGAGGTTTAGTTACTCGTGGCAACAAACATCATAACACATAAAATAGAAAAAATACCCTATAGAGAACAAGAAGAGGAAGCAATCTTGCCATCCAACTCTGATGCTTAACACTTTCCTTGAACCGTCAACTTTTTGAATGAAAAATAATGAGTGCAAGCGTATCTATTTATATTAAATGATTTCTTAGGGTTTAAGAGAAGAAAATTGAGAATTTTGCACCGATCTAGCTTGAGAAACAAATGTCGCCTACACAGTGTAAATGGTTCAAGAGGAAATGGGAAATTGCCTCATGCGCAAATGGCGCATGGTTAGGCGCAAATGGCGCATGAGGCAGTCCCTGAGGTGCAAAATCTTGAGTATTCATCTCGTTTTCGATCATTCTTCTGTTTGAAAACTCCTAGAAACTTGAAATGAATTTTCTTCACTTTGTATTATCTTAAAAAACCTTATAAGAACCATTGACTTCAATATTCATATCTTGATCCTTCACGTGATGACTTGATTTGTCGATTTACAAGATTCTCACTACAAAACACTCAAAACACCTTTAATATCAAAACACTCATATCTAGGATAAAAGTGAATTACAACGACTCGTGTGAAAAAAAATACAATATGTTCCTCAAACCATTGACAACTCCTCTATTCTCATCTTTTTGTCTTCAAATGCAAATAAAAGTACTAAAAACATAACAAAAAATGTCATATGATGCTCTGTCAACAAGTAGTACTAAGGAGGAGGACTCTATGTTAATTGGTGGGTGCTCAGAGGGGACAAGTTTGGAAAAGTGAGCATTCGACTAATGGAGAATTTCAAGTAACTAGATTTTAAGTTAACTTTTTATGAAAGTTTCAATGTATGTTTCAGTAAGACTCAAGGAGAAACTTGATGCAGTTGGTAAGTGTCAAGCGAGATATATATTTGGAAGTAGTGGTTAACTTGAGTAGTGGGACTACATGATCGAGCTAGAAACTTAGGATGAATGTAAGATCGAATATTTATAGAATTAGTGATGATTTCTGTGTTATTTGGGATATGGTAAGTGTAGAACTTGATTTGAAAAAAGACTTTGAGATTTTTATGTTTTAGTAAGAGTGTTTTGAAGAGATTATCAAATAAACTTTAGGATTGACACTGGAATTATTTGCATGTGATAAGAAAACTGAGTTCTATCGCACATGTAGAGTCTGCATTCTTGGGCTAATTGTGCATTGTAAAATCTTGTATATGGAATGCTTATCTTGATGCCATTTACCATACCATGTATGTTTTCTCGATGTATTTTTCTATGTATGTTGTTGAGTCTTATATGTTTACTTTCTTTACTTGGAAATGGGCATTAATATAAATGATATTACTATGAGAAATGGATATTCATACACTTTTTTTATGTTCTATAAAGCGTATGAGTTAATTCAAAAACACATTATATGAATACAATTTATAAAATGTGACATTTGATTCAGATCTTTGTTTTAGAAAATCTTTCGAAAGAAATATTATGCTACTCTAATTTGAAACTAAATGTGATAATTTAGTGTAAGACTTTTTATTTATTTAAAAAAATACATTCGCGCTGATAAAAATCAGGATGTTACATTAGAATTTTAGTTGAGAAAGGTTATGTATGTAGGAGGTTTTATTTTCACTACTATGATGCATATATATGTTCTGCTCGAAGTGTAATATTTTGAAGAAAAAACACTTGTTCTGTTAAAAACTGATGTGTTACAATGCATCTCCTAAGGCAACAAAGCCAAATTCTAATTTGAGATTAAACCTTAATTCTTTTCCAATGGATATTGATCCAAACCTCTCTCTATCATGTATAATTGAATGATAAATGATATTTGAACATCCATTTAGTGACAACTTTTGCAACTTTCTCTCTCATATTCATATTATTTTTTACTTTATCTCTCTATTGCTATGATTTCCGTGTCAATACCACTTTTTTCTTTGTAAAGTATGGTTGTCAAATAAGTTGTCACCAAATTGGTTGTTCAAATATCACTCCTCTAATTGAATATATGATAGATTGTAAATGAACGAAGTGACAAGTGACGCTATAAGAGTAAGGAGGTGTATTGAATCATGATTCTAAGGGATTCAATCAAGACTCTTTCAAATTTAAAAAAAAGTCTTGTGTTATTCAATCAAGATTCTTTGTCATTTAAAAAAAGTCTTGTGGTATTCAATCAAAACTCTTAATCACTTAAAAAAAGTCTAATGGTATTCAAAATCATTCAAATTTCGAAGGATTGTTTAATAAATCAGATTTTAATGGATTTTGTGGAATTTTCTAGTGAAATTTTAGCATGAAAAAGTCTTTCATGAAAACATGAGATTTCTTGGGATTGTTTTTTTCTTTTAAAGATTTTACTATATATATATATATATATATATATATGATGAAAATGGAGTTGAGCTACAATACTTGTTTAAATAATGGTTTATATAATAAATTAATATTATTTTGATGTAATTAAATAATAATATTCCCTAATTAATTATAAATTATAATAATTATTTAATGAAATATAATCAATATTCTTTGAATTTTCTTCGACTAATAAATTTTTTCCAAATTAGTTTTAAATTATTTTATTTGTTCACATTCAATAATAAATATTTTCAAACTACAAAAAAGTTTATATCTTTTTATAGGCTAAAAATTTATTTAAGAATTCTATTTATAAGATAAAATTTATTTAATATCTATTTTTATTATACGTCATAAATTTATAATAGATATTCCATTTTATAACAAATATGACTTAAAAGGGTAATGTCTCGGATTGGGCTAAGGCCCATTTCACCTAGATTTGAGTTCAATCCACACCTGAAGAGCAGGCGAGACGATATGATGGATATGTCCAAAATTCCACCAGATAATGCTCTTAACCAATAGATCTTGGTTGTCCAGTCTGGATCCAATGCCAGAGGACCACTTTGATGGTCACACCTATCCCAATATGGACATGCTGCTGCCAGTTTTTATTTTTTAGGGTTTTTTTCTGAATCGTATTTGGGATAAGTGGCTGCCTCCATTACGAGCAATTCAAGCAAACTGCAACACCAGTAGCACATCGAAACCGAAAACAATGTTTTTGTCATAAAAAAAACCCGAAAACAATGTTGAATTGAAAGAAGAAAAAAAACTACTAGATTGAGTAGCGTGTAATAAGACATTTCTATTTAAATTTCTATTATTTTGGCTGAAATGGATTGAAAAGTGCCTTCTGGATAAAACATTTTGAATCAATAGGAAACAAAAATCAAATCTGGAAACAAGAAATTAGAAACACGAGGACCAAAGAACTAAATGGAATCAACATGAAACATATCCAGAATAAAAGAAAATCCATCAAGATAGAAATCGAAAACTTAGCACAAATGATTAAAAAAATCACAAGTCAGAGTTTTAAGAAACCAGAAGACACAAAAGCAACAAAAAAAAAAAGGAATGAAACCATAAAATACCAAAATGATGAAGATGCGATCACAAAACAAAATTGTGTAATCAGTCACAAATCGGTAGTTTGAAGAAAGTCACCGATCATCGAAGAGATTTGACAAAACTCCTGAAATGGGAGAGAAGATGCAACAAAAAGAACGTTTTGAATAAGAAGGAAACAAAAATTGGAAACAAGAGGACAAAAAGAACAAAGATTCTACCCTAATTAAAGAGTGTTAGAAAAATCACTTATAAAATTTCTACCTACTTTGTTTAAGCAGTAGAATTGAGTGGATATGAGAGGATTTTGAAGGGTTTACAATGCATTTGATGGGTTTGGGAAGGGTACTGAATGGGTCTAGGGTTTCGATGGAGAAGAATAAATATATATAAATATAAATAGAAGAAATAAAAGACAGAAAGATGGAGGGAATTTTCTAAAAAAAAGAGGGAAATTAATATGTAAGTGCGCCCAAATTGAGTGTGAGCTGGAAAAAAATGTAAATAATGTTGCACATACACGGTAAAATAATAGGTTTAATATCTATACTATATATAAAAAAATAACCTCTTTCATCTCTTTCGGGCTATCTTTTTCTCTTTTAAAAAATACTTTCAATTTTCAATACGAATAACACATGTAACAAATAGATAAGAATAAATTTAAATATAAAAAAAAAATATAACAACACGACATGAATATATATATAACAAAATCTTTAATACTATGGAAAGTTCTATTTCTTAGGTGGTGGACAAGATCAAGTCAGTAACCTTTAGGTGGTTGAAGGTGAAACTCGTTATTCTTCCCTTCAATTATCATGGTTTGTGGCTCAGTCCGTTTACCATCCTCGGTATAGGCTAATATTCGTTTTCTTTCTTTTTGTTATTGTTTTTAAAATTTTCATTACATGGAGTTGCATCACACAACCTAACCTAAAACCTTTCAAATACATTCCTTCACAAATTGCTCAGATCGAACAACAATGAAGTGGAAGAGAAACTCATTCAAATCCTCACAACAGAGATGGTTTCTTCCATAGAAACAATCGCAGATTTACAATTACCAAACGAGTGTTGGGAATCAATATTAAAATTTCTCATCTGCGACAACAACCAATACCTTGAACCTCTCTCTGCTGTCTCAAAATAGTTCCTCTCTATCACTAACCGTCTTCGATTTTCTCTCACAATCTCTGATGCAACCCTACCATTCCTCCCTCGCCGATTTGACAGGTTCCCAAACCTAACCTCCCTCCATTTCACGCACTTCACCGGCCGGTAGGTTCATGTTCATGTTCCTCCTCCGACACATCTTTATATTTGGAGGATAGCACCTCTTCCGACACATCTTTATATTTGGAAGATAGCATAGTGAACATGTGGCATAAGGGGAGTGGGGGGAAATGATTTAGTAATTATATGGAGTATATTAGTGGAACAGACTTGAAGAAGGTATAAGACATTATAAATTAGGTATTGGAGGTTCAACTATGTAAACATGTGTTGATTTTACTTTGTTGTATGATTAGTCCAATTGTATCATATATAATTAATATTCTTATCCTTCAAGAATGCATCGGAATGCATTATTTTTTTTAATAACAAAATCGATTTCCTGTGCCTTTTGCTACGGAAGTACCTGCGGATTTAATACGGGCAGATAGCTCCTCGAGCACTGACCGCATGCTTCCTGCGGATCCTAAAATTCTAAGGAAACAATTACCCACGAAGGTGTTACCTGGGAACCAAATTCCTTGGCAAATTCCGTAGGAAACGTGTTTACTGTGGAATTTTCAGTGAAACCCGCAGGAAATTCCCAGGAAAATCGAGAGTTTCTAGTAGTGACATCAACTCTCTTCTCTGCCAAATCTCCACTTGCCTATTGAAACTGAAATACCTTAAATTCTCCATCCAATCCACCATTCCCGCAGAGGGGTTACGAGTTTTTTCGAAATATATTACAACCGTGACCTCTCTCACATTTTCCAATATTGATTTTCTTCATAAATACGACATGTTTATGATATCGAAGAGGTAGACGAAAATAATGAAAAACAATCACTCCATCTCTCCTACCAACCCATCATTCCCGCAAAAGGGTTACTGGCTCTCTCCAGAAAGATTACAACTGTAACCTCTCTCACATGTTACAACATTAAATCTAAATCTATCTATAGCAGTGACATGATGCTTGTATCCAATTGTTTTCCTAATTTGCAACACTTGTCATAAAATACGTAAAGAAGCTATCTATCAAATTTTAAGGAGATGTTGTAAACTAAGGCATTAAAACTTAGCCTACTGTTCAAAAATAAAACTGCGTAGAATGAACTTTGATGTTCCAAATTTAGAGGTGTTGAACTTGTCACATACAAGTGTTGATGATGAATCACTCAAATTGTTATGTCAAAATTGACTACTGGTACGTGTAGATTTATGTGGATATGATCTTCTTTGTTGGTTTGCATCGGAAAGATAACAATTTAACTGTCAAAATTGAATTATTGATTATTGATTATCCCTTCCATTGTGTTAGAGACCTGACAATATTATTGATCTGATATGTGATAACATAATTTAGCATATATCACTTAATTCAAAATATGGTATCAGAAAACTATTAAAGAGACTACTACGAAATTTGGTAGAAGAATGTCTAAAGTGTAAGACACTACAAAAATTCAGATAAACTGAGATTTTGCCAAAATAAAATTGTTTTAGAATCTCAAAAGTATCTATAGTCACCACGAACTATGTATCCTTAAGGCACTTTAAAAGTCTCACTATATTTTTATGCCTTATTGATCAAAGGGTTTATCCTTAAGAATGGACTGTTGAAACTACAAATTTTGTCATAAACATCTATCTCTGAGGGAAAGATATTTCGCATAAAAATCGAATATTAGTACTGTACAACATATACAAATTGAGTTTAGATATAGCCGCAGAGATTAGTCCTTTACAACGTGACAAATCACAGTTTGAAATTTCGAATATTTCTTAAGAGAAGCGCATATGTTTAATGTTTGACAACTCATTTTAACGAAAAGATTGCTTCTGGTGTGAATAAACCTATAAGCTTGCCTGTATAAATAATCTTCTAAGAGTTTAATGTTCCTAAAGAGAAAAGCAAAGTATGAGAGGATCTATCATATAACTTAACTATAAGACTCAAAAGTATACTCATTCTCATTATAGGCCTATTGTGTTTCTTATCACAGTCAACTAAGTTGCATAATCCTCAGAGCTATCCAAAATTCTTGATTTCATCATTATTGAAATATTTCCCAATTTATCTATCTTTACTTCTTTGCAAGGTAGTTTGAGGACTTAGGAAAACAAATTACAAAACAGGTGACCTATTAGTTTGCTGAAAATGGCAGAGCAGATCCCATCGGTAAGATTTTTGAAATGGTACGATGAACCAAGTTTCGTTAAATTAATAGGGAATTAAACAAATCATTGATAACTTAACAGATGCATGTGGCCATCCTATAGGCATGAAGTACGACAATATAAGGCAACAGAATCCTTAATTGAATTCATATGTAAAAGTATATTAGGCTAAGTGGAAGGAAGGCAGTGTTAGAAAGTTCAACAAAATAAGACTGCTCAATCAGTAACAACTAAAAAAAAATTTCCCGATCGAACAACAATAAAGCGGAAGAGAAACTCACTGAAATCTTTACAACAAATGGTTTCTCCCACAGAAAATATCGCAGATTTACAATTTCCAGACGAGTGTTGGGAATAGATATTCAAATTTCTCATCCACGACAACCACCACTACGTTGAACCTTCTCTGCTGTCTCAAAACAGTTCCTCTCTATGACTAACCGTCTTCGATTTTCTCTCACAATCTCCAATTCAACCTTCCCATTCCTCCCTCGCCTATTTGACAGGTTCCCAAACCTCACCTCCCTCCATTTCACCCACTTCTGCGGTGACCTCAACTCTCTTCTCTACCAAATCTACACTTGCGCATTGAAACTCAAATCCCTTATATTCTCCAACCAATCCACTATTCCCACAGAGGGGTTACGAGTTTTGTCCAAATACATTACAACTGTGACATCTCTCACATTTTCCAACATTGATTTTCTTCATAAAAATGACATGGTTATGATATTGATTTGTTTCCCTTTCCTTGAAGAACTTGATCATAGTAACCCTAAAAATAATGGCAATTTTGCAGCAAACTCTATGCTTTTGGAGCTTCCTAAGCTCCGTAGGGTTAATCTCTCTGATCATCACTATGCAAATGGCTCGTTGCTTTTGCACTTGTATAAAAATTGTGTGTTTCTTCAAGAGATTGTGATGTTGAACACTTACTATTTAACCGACAATGAAATTACTTCTGCTATTTGTGAGAGACCTGGATTGAGGTCTATCTCCATAACTAGAATGACGTTTGGAAATCTCAACATCTTTATTGAGTCGTTGGTGAATTTGACGGGCTTAACTTCTCTTGATTTATCATATTCGTTTATCCCAGATGAATTGCTTTCATATGTTGCAGAGAAAGCTCTTCCTATTAGGAAACTCTTCCTCCAGGGATACTTTGGCTATACTTATTTTGGAATCTTTAACTTATTGTCAAAGTGTCAATTTATTCAATATTTGGATCTTCAAAATGCTAAGTTTATGAATGATTGGAATGTCATTGAGTTGTCTTTGTTTCTTGGTGATTTGTTGTCTATAAACATTAGTAAATGTGATAGCCCTCACAAATTTATCCTTGTTTTCTCTCCTTAAGAACTGTGCTAAACTAAGTGACGTCAAAATGGAATACACAACTATTGGGAAGATGAGCATAGAGAATTCGTATACCTTGAAGGATTTTGATGTATACTGTTGAGAAATGACTCAAAATTAGTGTGCGCTGGAATTAAGTCTGAAATCGTGACACGATTTTGGCACTATGACACGATTTCGTCACGATTTTGAGGCAGTGTGGGTGTGTTTCTGCAAGCTAAATCATGACAGGATTTAGGAAATCCTGACACGATTTTGACAGATCTAAATATTGAAGATATGAATCTTGGAGAATTAAAAAAGGGAACTCTTGGGAAAGGGTTGGTTCCCTTTTGGGAAGATTCATGGGGTTGCGAAACACATTAGTGGTGAATCATTTGTGAGCAATTTGGGTGTGTCTTGTGAAACCAAAAGAGAAGATCCTTAAGAAATCGAAGTTAAGGGTTGGTTCTCTTTTGGGGGTTAGATTATAGAGTTGGGAAACAATTGTAAATACCTTGGGAGAGTGAAAATCAATGAGTGTCTTGTTCATAGGTGAGATTGGAAAAAAGAGTAGAAATTATGGTTTGTTCTTTGTGAACTTTTTGAAGCTAATTTCTTGTAACCCTTTTGTATCTCTTTGTAAAGAACTCATTTATAGTGGATTGGAGAGATCAATCTCTCCCAAGAGTAGGTCATTGTTGGACCGAACTAGGTGAACAATTTCTTGGTGTTGTCATCTATTTTTTCTCTACTCTCTTTATCTTGTTTAGTCTTTGGTCCGATTGTGGTTTTGCTATGCACTTAGTTTCTAGATTAGATCTAGATTGATTGTTGTTGTTGTTGCTTGTGGTTATTTTTTGTTACCGGTTGTCATTGATACTTGCTCCATGAATCTAAATTTCATTTGCGTGAAGCTTGGATTTTGACCTAATTCACAACATATACCCTCAATTGAAGTCTCTCTGTTTAGCTAACAACCCATGGTTGAGGGATGAAGACATCAATATGTTTGCTTCTGTTTTCCCCCAATTTACAACTCTTATATTTGAGCTCTTTCTATGCAATATCTAACGAAGGTATTGGTCAAGTTTTAAAGAAAAGTAGTAAGATTAGACATTTGAACTTTGCCCACTGTTCAAGACTGAAGCAACTTATAATGAACCTTAAAGTTTCCACCCTGGTGGTGTTGAACTTGTTGCATACTAGAATTTGTGACAAATCACTCTACATGATCTCAACGAGTTGCTTTGGGTTACTGCATCTTGACTTGGGACATTGCTATAATGTGACAGAGAATGGAGTCATGCAAATTGTAGAAAACTGCACACAACTGAGAGAGATAAATTTGCAGGGTTGTTGTAAAGTGGTTGCTGATGTTTTCGTTGCGGAAATTTTTCTTGCGTCATGGATGCCTTGTGTGCTAGTATGTTGGAAGTGATCTGCTAAAAATATAAAACGATGTAATGTGTATTTACTCATTAGTAGCATGGGTTTTTTTGTACTTTCTGCAGCACAAAGCTCTTATTAATGCCTGTATCTTTAACAAAAATAAGTATTTTTGTGTTAATATCTTACCAAGCCAACCATAAATTTTATATTTTTTTATTGTGCTTGTTATGAAATTATCCTTTGGTCGATATTTTGATTGTGGAATGTTATTGACTAAATATATTTCTTTTCTACTTTGATCACAGTACTTTATTGATAAAAACGAATTTTGTTCTTTATCTTCACGGTACTAATAATCCAACATAATAAATAGAATTTGTTACCCTTTCTTCCTAAACCTAACCCTCCAAGTTCTAAACCCTAAACCCTAAACAAATCGTGTATTCAATATGAAAACAAGAAACTCTCTCAATTCTGAACAACCACAACAATTATCGCTTTCTCAATCAAAATCAGCTGCAGCGATTGCAACAAAAGATCTATATTTACCTGATGAGTGTTGGGAATGTGTCATCAGATTCCTCGACAACGACGACAACCACAGCAACAGCTCCTTAAAGTCTTTCTCTGCCGTCTCAAAGCAGTTCCTCTCCATCACCAACCGTCTTCGATACTCAATAACTATCCGTCACCCAACCCGGATTTGCCCCAGTGGACTCTTCCAAAGATTCCCTAACCTCACCTCTCTCCGCCTCACTCACTACTATGGTGGTGACATATTTTGTTGGCTTTCCTCCATAGCCTTTTCTATTAGAATAAAAAACACACAAACAAATAATAGTGCAGACAATTCTAATTCCTTTGTTGTTAGTACTCAATTAAAGTCTCTCCATTTGATTTCGAGTACATGGTTACAAGATGAAAGCATCAAAAGGATTGCTTCCGTTTTCCCCAATTTGCAATTGCTTGATTTGAGTTTTTGCTATAACATATCTGAAGAAGGTATTTTCCAAGTCTTAAGGACATGTTCCGAGATTACGCATTTGAACTTAACCAGTTGTTTAGGAAGGAAGCTGCGCCGAATGAACTTTGAAGTTCCCAAACTAGAAGTGTTGAACTTGTCATATACAAATGTTGATGATGAAACACTCTCCGTAATCTCAAAGTGTTGCCGTGGGCTTTTGCAACTCTCACTGGAATGGTGCTTTTTTGTCACAGAGATGGGAGTGAAGCATGTGGTAGAAAAATGCACACAACTAAGAGAGATCGATTTGAAATATTGTCTTCAAGTGCATTGTGATGTTCTTGCCTCATTGATATTTTCAAGGCCATCATTGAGAAAGTTTACAACTCCAGATCGTTATCGTTTCAACAACAAGGAGATGGAACTCTTATCACGTCAAGGTTGCATTGTTTGCTAGTATTCTAAATTGTATTGTTTTTCATCACTTTGCCTCATTAGTAGCATCTATTTTGTTTTGCATACTTTTGTAGCATAGTTTTCTCTGCTCTCACTTTTGAGTTTTCCATAGGTCCTACCAACTTTCAAAAACTAACTTATGTTATCTTTTTTGAACAAAAGTTATAATAATTAACTTATATACTTTCCGTTCCTACTTTTTCCTGGTCATAATATGTAAGTGCACACTCAAGCGGGCTTAATACATCGGCTGCCATTATGCTCATGTGGTAGATACAAATTATTTGTGTAACTGTAAGGGTGTCACGTTGTAGTGGTACGGGGAGTTAGGATAGAGAGATATGTGGAATTTTGGTTTGCATCATAATATAATATAAGGATTATATATTTCACTTAAGACTAAGGGTTTATTGACCTGTTTTCGTATATGCAAGATAATTTTCTGGTTTTATAAGTGGATGTCCGTTGTTAATTCTATCGGCAACATCAGGGTGTTAAAATAAATTGATGGTTTGCCAATGTAGGCATGATGGTTTGCCATGTATTGTTCGTTTTTGCATCACCTGCAGATATATTACTGTTAGGATTAGCTTTAGTGTATAGGTTGGATTCTATATGGAGCCCTATGTTATCGGTTTTTGAGAACTCTTGTCCTTGTAATTGTTTTGACAGTTTGGGTGTCTAGCTCATGATAATGTAGTCCCTTTGCAATTGTACTGTTGGGATTTTATATGAGTATACTATATTAGAGAAGTGGGATACATGAACAATGCATTTTATGGATCAACGAGTCCAAAACGAGAGCATCACTTGTTGTTGGTTGATTCTGATTATTGGTGTTTCTCATTTTACTATTATTGTCTGCACTTATTTCGTGCTAGTGCTGACAATTGGTCCAGCATTGTTGATACTGTAATTGTATGTTATTAGATGTTTTTCATAATTCGGTACTTCAATATCTCTTAGGTTGGTTATTGACTTAATTAACTTCCTCTCATCATTTCCAAGATTATTATTCATTGTTCAGATCAATTTCTGGTAGCAGAGGGAAATTAATTGTTTTTAAACTCCAAGTTTCATGAGATCTTGTCACCACCATACAAAAAAGAAGTTCTTAGTATTAAACATGATATGCATTAGTCCAATTGTTCTAATGTCACAAGCATATGAAAAGTTATCAGTATTAAACATAATCTATCTCACTATAAGCTCGAGAAATCTCTAATCTCTAGTACACATTATATGAAAGTAATAGCATTTCTAGATCTTAGGCATAGGCATTCCTATTCTAAACATGCGTATTGTTTCTGGTAGCAGAAGAAAAACCATCCCACGTCGTTGGCTGATAAAAAGAAACCACTACACAAGGTTGAACCATAGCAGACCGGTTGACTTCTGGTTTCGTCTGGTTTTACTTGTTTTTAGGCTGATTTTCTGCCGTAGTGTTTATTGGTACTATCTGAACTGGATGTAGATCCGGTTTCTGATTCAGCCAGTTGAATCGGCAGATCTGATCAGGAGTTGATTATATTATGGAGTAGTAATGACTTGGTGAAAATTTTTGTACGTCCTTTAGTCTAAAATGTCAATGTGATATAGTCAATGGGTGATTGATCAGTGCTTTAAGTTGACGATGAAGCACTTTATGCAATCCCAAAAAGTTGTCGTGGGCTTTTGCAATTGTTACGACGTCATATAGAAGGGCGTGAAGCAAGTTGTATAAAACTGCACATAAGAGTGATCAATTTAAGTTGATTAATAAACTAATCGTCATCAAATGCATTCAGATGAAGTTCTATTAATATAACCCAATGTTTTCATCTCTGTATACAGCACCATTTAAAGATTCTGCAACAATTTTACTTTTTATGCTCTCAATGCTTAAATGCATGGTATCATATTAATGTCTAGTTACAACCTCACAATAAAAACTGTAATTGTGAAAGTTAATTTAGAAGGAAATGTTGTTGCAAAAATTGGTTGAATTTCATTTCATAATGCTTAACATGTGTAGTCATGTATAAACAGTTGAAACAAATCATTGAAATTATAAACTGTGAATATATTAACTTCTAAAATTTTCCAAATAGACAAAAACAAAGTCCAACATCAACTCATTCCGATAGAGTTATAAGGTCTAATGATAACCACCTCCACAGGATGAAAAAGAATTAAAATTGTAAGAACGAAACACCAAATTAGTCCTTAAGATTATAAATTCCGATCATTTTTTTATTGAAGTAGATTCCAATCATTTTAATCTCCAAAATTTGCAAATAAACAAAAATATACACAAGGCAAAATACGTCAGTTATTTGTGTATGACAGATGAAGGAAAATAACCGATGATTTAATTTTGTAGGTACTAATTTGGTGAAACTAAAATTATATAAAACTCCAACTATCACTATGCATCATTGCCATCGTCATCGCTGGAGCGATCACTGTCGTTGTCAATATCACTGTAAATGTCAATGTCACTATCATTATTGCTGTCACTGCCGCTGTCGCTGTCTGCCTCATCCATCGAAATCATGTCTTTCGTGATCACCTCTTCAAGAAGCTTACAGTTCTTGAAGAGATACGTAATGAATTGGCGATATTCTTTGATGCAATTACCAGATAAATTAATCTTGCGGAGTTTGGGAAGTGCCAGGGGTTCACGATCATCATCATCATCTGGTATAAAATCGTATTGACTAATATTCATGGGATAACTGAGGTCAAGTTCTTCTAGTAAAGGGAAACAATCAGCAATGAAGAAGAGATCACTCTTTAGCATACAAATCATTCTGGAACAAGTGAGAGAGGTCAAATTTTTCATCTTTTTGGACAAAACTACCAACACATCTGCATCAAGGTCACCTTTGTTGGAAATATTGAGCGATTTGATGCCTAATGGGAAATATTCATTGTGGCCAAGAAGCAAGTTTACGTTTCTAGCTTTCGAGAGGTCGAGGGATCTAAGGTTGGGGAACCTTTGGAAGAGGCGGTCAAGGAAAGGGATTGTTTCATCAGAGATTGCGATGGAAAATTGGAGACGGTTGGTGATGGAGAGAAATTGTTTGGAGACAATGGAGAGAGGTTCCAAGTAGCAGTTGGTGTCACCGTCGTTGAGGAATTTGAAGATGATCTCCCATATCTCATCTGGTAAATATGGACAAGCTGCTGCCAGTTTTCGTTCTTTAGGGTTTTTTTCTGCATTGGATTTGGAATATGCGGCTGCCTCCATTACAAGCTATTCAAGCAAACTACAACACCAGTACAAAAATGATAAGGATCAGAACAAAAGGGATTAATATATATATATATATATATAGATAATTTGGGATACAATACAACATAGGTTTTCGAGAGCCTGTCTCTGCACAGTTCCGACTCTTCCTAATTCCACCCATTTTTCTATTCTGGTTTTCTTCTTTTTATACTACAATTATCGCTCGTTCTTAAGAGATACAATTAATCATAATGGTTGTGACTTTTCCTATTGGTAACCGCAGACAGAACTGATGTTGTTTGGCTTTAAGGGTTGTGTCCTTTCTCCACCAGTTGTACCTTCCTGGGTCGCCCTTCTTGGCCCCGCTGGATGCGTCTCTACACCAAGGGTCATGCCTCTTTGATTCACATCTCTTAACCCTGCCCCACTTGGGTGGGTCGTGACTGTTGGATGACTTGCACCCCTTGGGTGTTGAGTGCCCTGTTGGTGGCGGTTCACTCGCTGCCTGCGGGTGTAAACCTTTGGTGATACTAACACCATGCACAATATTATTATTTTAATTATTTTTGAATAAACCATGCACATTATTATTTAAAAAAGACAAATTAGAAAATACGAGTAGTAGCCATATATATGGAGCTAAAAATCAAAGCAATAGGCCAAAATATAGAACAAATTCAGAATGATGGCAACTATCTATTTTCCCTTTGGCATAGATCAAGTATTATAAGAAAGGGTTAATAAAAATGTGTTTTCTATAGGGAAACTCTTGACAAGCTTCGGATTCGATGTGTTTTGGCTTACAAACAAATCCTTACTGATAATTAAAGAAAAATTCTGTAAATCAATACATATATTTGCACGAACAAACATTCACTACAAGATAAATAAATATGCATATGCTCAAACGTGAAAACACAAAAGGTTGAGAATAAACTTCTCATTCCTATGTCTGTAAGAATGCAATATGCCAAAAACTTAACATGTGTAGTCATGTATAAACAGTTGAAACAAATCATTGAAATTATAAACTGTGACGATTTTAAGATTATAAATTCCGATCATTTTAATCTCCAAAATTTGCAAATAGACAAAAATATACCAAAATTTTACAATTGAAAGAAAATAACCGATGTTTTACAATTGTAGGTACTAATCTGATGAAACTAAAATTTTATAAAACTCAAACTATCACTATGCATCATCGCCATTGTCATCGCTAGAGCGATCGTTGTCATTGTCACTATCACTATCCTTATAACTATCACTATTCACCATCACTTTAACTTTGATTGTCACTATCATTGTCACTTTCAATATCACTATCGCTGTCACTGCTGCCGTCGCTATCTGCCTCATCCATGAAAATCAAGTCATTCATGATGACCTCTACAAGAAGGTTACAGTTCTTGAACAGATACTTAATAAATTGGCGATATTTTTTTATGCGGTTACCAGATAAATTAATCTTGCGGAGTTTGGGAAGTGCCAAGAGTTTACGATCATGATCATCATCATCTAGTTTAAAATCGTATTTAGTAAAATTCATCGGATAACTGAGGTCAAGTTCTTCTAGTAAAGGGCAACAATCTGCAATAAAGAAGAGATCACTCTTTTGAATACTAAACATTCCGGAACAAATGAGAGAGGTCAAATTTTTCATCTGTTTGGACAAAAGTACCATCACATCTCCATGAATGCCACCTTTGTTGGAAAAATTGAGAGATTTGATGCCTAAAGGGAAATCTTCAGTGCGGCAAAGAAGCAAGTTTAGGTTTCTAGCTTTCGAGAGGTCGAGGGATCTAAGGTTGGGGAACCTTTTGAATAGGCGGTCAAGGAAAGGGATTTTTTCATCTGAGACTGCGATGGAGAATAGGAGACGGTTGGTGATGGAGAGAAATTGTTTGGAGACAATGGAGAGAGGTTTTAAATAGCAGTTGGTGACGCCGTCGTTGAGGAATTTGAAGATGATCTCCCATAACTCATCAGGTAAATATGGACATGCTGCTGCCAGTTTTCGTTTTTTAGGGTTTTTTTCTGCATTGGAATTGGAATATGCGGCTGCCTCCATTACGAGCAATTCAAGCAAAATGCAAACGAAAAGAGATGCATGACCTTCACCACATCCTGAAACAGCACATCAAAACCTCAATAAAAAGGTCAAAACCAAAAACAATGCTGAATAGAAAGAAAAAAAGTCTCTTATTGTGGCTGAAATGTATTGAAAAGTGCCTTCTGAATGAAACTTTTTGAATCAATAGGAAACGAAAATCAAATCTGTAAACAAAAAATTAGAAACACTATGACCAACGAACTAAATGGAATCAACAATAACCAGAAAAACAAAATCATAACAATCAAGACAGAAATCGCAAATTCTGCACAAAAGGAATCACAAGCCAGAGTTTAATGAAACCAGAAGGCACAAAAAAAAAAAGGAATAAAACCATAACATACGAGAAAGATGAAGATGCTATCACAAAACAAAATTTTGTTATCAATCGAAAAACTGCAGTTTGAAGGAAGCCTCGGAGCATCGAAGAGATTTGACTAAAATCCTGAAATGGGAGAGAAGATGCAACAAAAAGAACATTTGGAATGAGAAGGAAACAAAAATTGGAAACACGAGAACAAATAGAACACAAGTGATAAAAAAAAAAAATCAATGATAAAAGTTCTTCCTACCTTGTTTAAGCAGCAAAGATGAGTTGATTTGAGAGGATTTGCGATGTGTTTGGTGGGTTTGGGAAGGGTTCTGAATGGGTCTAGGGTTTTGATGGAGAAGAATAAATAAATATAAATAGAAGAAATAAAAGAAAGAAAGATGGAGGGAATTTTCTAAAAAAAGAGGGAAATCAAAATGTGTGCGCCCCAAATTGAGTGTGAGCTGGAAAAAATAATGTAAATAATGGTGTATGATGTAGTTTGAAACGATTTTGATGAAAAAAGTGATTTAATCCAAAATAAATTGTGTTCGGTTTGGATTCCTTCAACAAAAAAAAAAATTGGTTCAGTTTGGATAAACATTTTAAAATTTAAATAAGTTTTTAGATATCCAAAAATCAACATGTAAACATTTTTAATAGTAATAATATTACACATACACAGTAAAATATACAGGTTATAATGGCGATCAAGAAAAACCACCTTAACAAAATATATAGTATCTCTCAAAAAAAAAAAAATATAGTAGTAATTCAAGTGTTTTTGTATTGTTGTGGTTATCCACAACCAAGGCAACACATTACTCTTTTAATTTGGAAGTAGTATTATGCACCTACAACTCAACTTTCTGAATCCTACTCTTTATCATAACAATTAGTTGTGTTAAAAAAAATTATATAACGAGGACTGGAACCCACATCAGTAATGTGGGTCGCCTAGTGGTATTGACTTGAGACATTGAAGTGTACTCCTCTCATGTTTGATCTCTCCGATTCCAACTTCGATGGTCTAATTTGACTTAAAAAAAAGTTTGTCTTTTGCTCTTGTGATAATATGCTATGAATGCTAACTAGCATGTGCGACAATGATTCCCTTTTCGATCAAACGATTACATTGTGAAATAGACTTTGTTTCTCATCCATGGGTTCCTTGCCTACTTCAAAGAGTGTGTTGAATGAAACACTACTACCTAAGAAGACATGAAAAATAAAGGAAAGGATAAATGTAAATGTTTGCTTGAATAATCTTTTGCTTGAATGTAAATGTTTGCTTAAAGTAAGTAACTACACCATAAGTCGAGCTACAACCCAAAACAACTTTGTAAGCAAAGTGATTTACTTCCATATCACTCATCCACTCCTTCATAGACCTAGTTAATTGACCTAAAATAAATAAAAAAGTATCAAACCCTATCTTTGATTTTTTTTTACAAGCTATAGCAGAAAAAGCTTAGCCTGTAACAAAAAAAATAATACAGTTAGCCCTAGAAAACATATTATGGCATGTCCAACAATTTTTCTTTTCTGAAAAAAGAAAAAATGAGGCTTTTAAATTTTTTTTTGTGCTAACCCTTCAATTTCTAGAGGAATGGGTCCTAGTAATCTGAAGTTTGAAAGGAAAAAAGTAACGTCTAGTCAATAATTGTTTCGAATTAAACTCGAGTTCTCTCGAACAATTCGTTATAATGGAACTCATTTACCACTAGATCTCAACTACTTGGGTTGATGAGGCTTTTAAATGAACCTTTATATTACATCGTGAAAAAAAATGAACCTTCATAATAAAATATTTTATTTGTATTCGTTGATGGGACGATTTAAGGGACATTTTGTAAAGTTTTCATATGGAGTCATATTATTTTGTTTCTTCCCTACACCAATATAAATTCTTAGGTGTTTTTGATGTATTTTATTGAAAAAACATGTAGTTTGGCAAAGAAAGAAACCTTGTGACGAACTAGCGGAAAGACATGGAATAAAGTTCAAGAGTCCTCTTAAGGCATTCTAAGTTGAGGAAATTCTATCTCGAGTCCCAAAACAAGTTTGAAGGAAGAAAGTATCTCAAGTTCCGTCAAATAGCAACATTTTCCTGTTTTGCTTATACTTTGCTTGTTGATCTTAGTATTTTGTTAGTCGCCATCAAGTGTTGCAATTAATTTTATTTTAATTAAAGTGCACTTTTCCCCTCTTAACTTTCAAAAACTTGCAATTTTGGCCCCGTAAGTACAAAAACTACAATTTTGACCCCTTAAGATTTAGCCCATTTGCATCTTTGGTCATTTTGATCAATTTTGACTTATTCAACGCCTACGTGGCAGGCCACGTGTGTAATTAATTAATTAAAAAATTAAAAAAACTAAAAAATCTATTTTTAAATTAAATAAATTAAAAAAAATTAAAAAATCAGAAAAAATATTTATTTAACAACCCATTCAATCTCCCTTCTTTCTCTCTACTAACCCCAGCCACCAACACCACCTTCCAATGGCTTCTTCTTTTCAACAACCTATTCCAGATTCACCAACTCAAGAGCCTAATTTCATTTTCATTATCAAATCTCCTTTCAATTGGGTGTGAAATGAGAATGAATCATGTTCATTTACCTCAAAGTTTAATGAGAAAATTTGCAATTCCCTTTGCATATGGAGAGAGGGAACATATAAAACATCACTCTTTTTGTTTGAAGAAGCTAAAATGAAATCTATTTAAAACACTAAGAATCCTAGCATGCAGAAGGAATGCTAGGCTAGGAGACTTAAAAAGCATCATACAGAAGAAAAGTGTGATGTATATATGCGGAACACCCAAACAAACACCCATGTACAAATAGAAACTTTTACAAACAAACCAAAAACACTCTCCACTGAGAGCCCTCGAAACCAATAAAAACTAAACACCAAACCAATAAGTCATCTCCAAAAACCAAAGTCTAAACACCTTAAACAAGCCACGTCGTCTAACATCCATGTATTTGAAAACCTCATCAACAACAAACTCATAGAAGAAAACTAACAAAAATCATAACCACCACTAGCCACCACAAGCACCACAATCAACCCCAAAACTACCATTGACCACCACAAAAACTATCATTAATCCTCACCAAAAACCAGCACCAGCCACCACGAGCATCACCACCAAAACCCAAAATCAGCCACCACGACCATCACCACCAAAACATCACTCTATTCTTTTTCAAACACCAATTATAATCTAGCTCTATTAAGCAAGCTACCGGAAATTAAGTGGGAACATATGAAACATCACTCAAAGATAATATTTTTCCTGAAGTAAGTTAAGGAGAATTTTCCTTTACCAAGCACTAAAGGTGTAGCATAAATTCTAATGGAGACACACTCTCCATCAACACATCCTCAATCTAGTGGCGCATAAATGTTTAAATGCACTGGTATCTAGAATCCAGTCCGCTTTGTTGTCGACCAGTTTGATTCGACTACCACCATATCTACCCCTTCTTCAATTTTTGCTTGATTTGCTTTGAGGTGTAAATGGTGCAACATGCTTCTAGTTATAGTTTTGTTGTCATTGTTTCGTGTAAAACTGGTATGTTTTGTGGTATATATTATCGCAGACAAAGCAAGAGATTGTTCTCCTTTGAATCTCGTTATCACCTTTCTTGAGACCAATATGAGTATTATGTTGTTCATTTTTCATGATATTTTTTCCCTTTGCCATTGGACGTGTTTTTATCAACAAATTCAACAACATTAACATTAACTAAAATTTTCAGAAAAAGAAACATGCTTATCTTTAGGTCAAATCTCTCTTCTTGTGTTTGAGTTGGTTGCAGTAGTCACCGTATGATAGTGGAAATTTCTCAAGAAACACATTAGCATGTAGTACCTTAGACATCTTCATTCCTTCATTTAGCACATCACCAACTAGATTCTCATATCCATGAATCTTATCACCGCGACAATGTGCTTATTACACACCATTTGAAAATGCAGCCAATTTCATACCACATACTTCTTCTTTACAACATTAATAGCGAACAAATTTAACAAATTGTTTTCCATGAGCCAACAAATGACCCCTGGATATTTTTTTGTCCCTTTCATATTTCTTCTTAGCTTCTTTAATAGCTTTATTGGTTGTCGACGATGGTGTGACTGTATATGTAGCGGTAGTGGTAGGAGTAGATGATTCACGGGAGTCAACATCATCAGCAACAGAAGGCTCTTCATATTCCACAAAATCAACTTCTAAGGCTTCAAATAGAATCAATATTTTTTATTACCACCTTTAAAATTTTGTGCCATCAAGAGGTTCCAATTTTGACATATTTTGAATGATCTTCGGTACATTCATAGTAATCTTTGTGAAGTACTTTAATTAATGTAAAAAATAACAAATTCGGATTCATATTGTTAATAATTGAGAAGAATATAGTACGAAGCAAAAACCATAGAATTTGTTGTGTCGTGGAAAACCAATTCCCTATTGTTCCCCAAGGTTAACACAACAAACCTAGGAGCATGTACACTCGCGCCCTTAGGCTATGAGAACCATAGAACCATTGCGCAGATTATTGAGAAGGAAGGCAATGATTTTTTTTGAAGGATGAAGGAAGGCAATGATGAAAAGGATGACTTTTAACAAACACCAAAAACACATCACCCTTTACTGAAACAACCCCAACAAGGGTAGGAATGATCATACTTTTTGCAAGTATAAAATTTACCATGGTCATGATTCAGAGAATAAATTAATCATTCAAGCGAGAGTTCTTTCAATCACTAAATATATTTTATTCAAAATTGTTGTGTTTTTGTGACTTTTCTGAAAATGGTTCAAACGAGTGGAATTATGACAGTTTTCATTCTAGTATCGGTATGACACCGTTTGAGGCTTTGTATGATCGGGATGTAGAACGTCGTTGTGTTGGTATGAGTCAGGTGAAAGTGTTTTGTTAGGTCCAGAAGTTGTGCAAGAGACTACGGAAAAGGTTAAGATGATTCAAGAGAAGATGAAGGCGTCTCAAAGTAGGCAGAAGAGTTGTCATGATAAGAGGAGGAAGGACATTGAGTTTCAAGTTGGTGATCATGTGTTTTTGAGGGTGAATCATGTGACTGGTGTTGGACGTGCTTTGAAGTGTCGAAAGTTGACTCCTCGTTTTGTTGGACCGTTGGAGATTATGGAGAAGGTTGGGGTTGTAGCGTATCGGATTGCGTTACCACCGTCTTTGTCGAATCCTCATGATGTGTTTCATGTGTCTCAGTTGCGGAAGTATGTGTATGATGTGTCTCATGTGATTCAAGTGGATGATTTGGAAGTAAGGGATAATTTGACCGTTGAGACTTGACCAGTTAAGATTGAGGATTGTGAAGTGAAGCATTTGCGTGGCAAGGAGATTGTTTTGGTGAAAGTGATTTGGGTTAGACCAACTGGTGAGAGTGCCACTTGGGAATCGAAGAGTATGATGAAGGTTTCGTACCCGGAGTTATTTCCTTCAGGTAATTTTCGAGGGCGAAAATTCTTTTAGCGGGGAGAGTTGTAACAACCCGATTTTCACTATAATTATTTTAATATGTGTTTATATGTGCTTGTGTGTGATTATTTATCATTGGGTGCATTTTAATGGGTTTTAGTACAAAAAGGGTAATTTGGTCATTTTGTGAGTAAGGGTAAATTAGTAATTTTATGGTGGGGGTTATTTTGTAGTGTTTCAAGTGAGAACCATTATTTTACTAAGTTACTAGTGTGGTAATTAGTTTTGAGCCGGTAAGTGATCGTTGTTATTATTTTACCGTTAAGTGAGTAGAAACATTTTTGAATTAGTGAATGAGTGAGTTAAGTCCACTAAGGCAATAAGGGTTAAGCCCATTTGAGAGGAGCCTATATAAGTTCTAGTCTTTAGAGAAAAATAGGTTTTCATTCATTTCATAAAATTTGAGAGAGGTAGAGAGAGAAAGTTCAAGATAAGGAGCAAAAGGGTTAGAAGGGATAAAACTTGAAGAACCAAGAGGTGATAGAGATTCTAGGAGCTAAATTGAAGCTTTTGCTAGGATTATTGCTTATTGAGGTAAGGGGGTTAGATTTCAATCATAATCTCTAAGTTGTAGCTTCTTCCCTATTTCAATGCATAAGTGCTTATTTGAGATAAGTGATTATTGTGACTTAATTGTTGAAATTGGTGCTCTAGTTGTAGTGATATGTTTGGGTATGTTAATTTGTTGTTAATTGAATTGTTAATGATGAAATTGCATGTTATATATATATATATATATAGTATACTTTGTGTTTGTCTCAAAATTGATGAAGAATGTTATTCTTGTTGTTGGATTGTTGATGAATCCATGTTTAATTGATGTTGTTGTTGTTGTTGATTTATGTCATGAGTGTTCCATTTTATGAAGTTGTTGTTTTAAGAGTTTTGATGTAAATGGGTCATTCATGGTGGATTATGATTCTTGATGAATTAAGGTGAAATGTTGGTGTTGTTGTGTTGATATAAGTTTAATGAACTTCTGTTTTTGGTTATAAGATTTGGTTGTGAAAAGTTTTGGGAAGAAACTTGGGTTTTTGTATGAAGGGCTAGTTAAGTGATTTTGGAAACTAAGTTATTTTGAAATGGAAAATGATGTTTCAAGTGTTTTAAGTGGTGGTTACAAGGGGTTCAATAATGGGTTAAATTTTGGAAATGATTGGGAAGTATTGGGGTTTGATTAAGTGACTTAAAAACAATTATTTGAGAAAATTCTTATTTGAAGGTTGATTTCTGCATAGTCTGCTACTGTCAAAATCATGACGATCTTACAAATCATGAGGCGATTTTGACAGAAACAACAAATTTTCTGCATAGTCTGATGCTGTCGAAATCATGAAGCGATTTTGACAGCAACATCAAATTTTCTGCTCAGTCTGATGCTGTCATAATCATGAAGCAATTTTGACAGCTTAGAAACCTTAAAAATGCATTTTCTTCTTCAATCCAATTGTTTCCAAACTTCAAAACTAAAAGTATTAGGAGTTTAATTAAGAGGTTTAAGAGTATTTAACCTATGTCTTGTTAAATCTAACTTGGTTTTGTTTTGAAAATGAATTGGTTTTGCAATATGGTAAAATGATACAAACTTGTCATAACTTTGTGATTTTGATGATTTTGTCGTAGTCGGCCGGTGATACGCACATGTATATTCAACTATACTCATATGTGATCTAAGCTTATACATAGTTGAGGTCCTAGAGTTTATTTACTTGATTTTGGTTCAATTGTCTCAATTATTTTAAAGTTGTAATTTGAGAGACGAACTTTGTCGAAAATAATCTTTAACACCAAATACTTGGCAAATCTTTTGTGTATAGTTTGTTATGATTATATGAAGATATGTGAATGATTGTTAGGTTTTGAATATGATGTTTATCATAAAGTGTTGTATTTTCTCTTTTACTTGGATTGTGAGAAAGTATATGGAGTTGTTGAACTATATGATATAGTTGATGTTGAATAATGCATCTATGTTAATTGATGAAGATATTATTGGTGAATACATATATGTTGATTGGTTATGATATTTGTGAATACATATATGTTAATTGATTGTGATAATGTCGGTGAATGCATATATGTTAAGTAATGGCGATTTGTTGATGATTGCATATATGCTAAATGTTTGGTGATAATTATTTGATGAATGAATTGTGACAAACATGTTTATGTTTTGTTGTTGGTTGAATATGTTAAATGTTGATTGTTGGTGGTGAATAAACACATGCTAATTTGATAGTGATATTGTTGGTGAATGCATGTATGCAAATTGAAGGTGATATAGGTATTATATCCAATGGTGTTTGTGAATGTGTTGTTGAATATATGTATTGGTGTTAAGTCATATATTCATGTATACATGTCGGTGATGTTTTTGTTGCATCACGAGTTGACGACATTGTTGTAGTTGATAGATTTTATATCCGTGTTGATGATGTTTTTGTTGCATCGCGAGTTGACGACTTTGTCGTAGTTGATGGTATCGTGTACATGTAGAAGTCGCGTTTAGGTGCATAACATATCTTGGCATGAGTCATAGTTGTGTTTGTGATTGGTGTTTGATGTGATATATGGCCTATGTAATGGAGACTTGATGAATTTGTACATTGGTGAAATTTGTTGAATGTTGTGACCTATGTGGAATGGTGTATATACACATTGGTGGACTTTGTTGATGATTGAAAATAATTGAGCTATGCTCTAATTGCATGCCTTACTCGTTTGTGGTTATACACTTGGTTAATCAATTTGATGATAATATTTTGATAATAATGATGAGGTGAGAATTGCATATGTATGTATATGACTTAGTGATTCCTTTGATGATGATGATTGCTTGCTTATAACTTTGAAATGATGAATTGCATTTGTTGCGTTAAGTATGCTAAATGAAGAATAAGGTTACTAATCCTTTCATTGATTGATGTTGATAATGATGAGTTTATGTCGATGACTTGATTAGAGATTGAATATGCTTGCTATGCTATGTTAGTAATATGATAGCTTGAGGTCTATGGAATGGGGGATAATAATCATCTGATGCTAGTATTCTACAAGGGATTGTTATATATATATATATATATATATATATATATATATATATGTGTGTGTGTGTGTGTGTTGTCATGCATGAAATCCTAGAATGCTTATGTTTGTTTATGTTGATTATGATTGATGTGAAGGTTACCACCAATGGTTTCGACCGCCTACCTGTCTGTATGGATGGGTAGACGAAGTGCAGGATTAGTTTGCTTTTGGTGAGTTGCTTGGTGATTGCTTGGATAGCGGAAGCTATCTCCGTTATCGTATCTTGGAGTCTTAGATTAGGCTCTGATTAGGATGTTGGTCTTATGTCTTTGTTGGATTTATTTATTATTGAGATTTTACCCACATGTCGGTACTTGGAGAATTTATATGATGATGTATTTTGATCTCATGACATGTATACTTTGGAGATGTATGATTTATATACATTGCGACTGTTGAGGACTTTTATATATGCATGTTGTTTTGATTTTTAATGAAGACGTAGCGTCTATTTCTTGGATAAATGTTTTATTCGCGTGTTTTATCGCTTTAATAGAAATATGGCGTTACAGTTACTATGTATAATCTCTTCATTTCACATATCACAGCAGCACATCGTCTTCACACTCAAACACCCAATACAACATCATCATATATATGCATATGGAATCTCCTAACGACCTATATGATTGTGGTACCAGTCATACTCATCATTTTCCAGAGTTATGTTACTAAATTTTTCTCATCATAGTTTGCAAGATGTATGTTATTGGACTTCTCCATCAGTCATGCACTCTATCAATCTTAGGCTCTATATGAAAGCATAGAAATAAATTCGACAAGTAACACAAGTATACACATATTAATGCAAGACTCCCACTAAAATGCACGACTCTAATGCAAGGACATAAATCATCATCATATTTATCATCATCATATATCACTCTCGTCATCGTTATATATACACACATCTCTCTCATCATCATTATATACATCACTCTCATCATCATCATAGATAAACATCATCACTCTCATCATTATAAGGAGATTATGATTAGCTTCCTCAATTACTCGGAAAAGCACCTACTTCATGTCCCCTATTATAATCGTTTTACACCCCTTTTATCAAATCGTGTGTCTTTAAACTCATCATGTACCTACACAATTTGCTCTATTAAACTAAATAAACTTGATATATTTTCTCACTGTTATTATCATCCCCGACCTTACCCAATGGTTTAACTCCTACTCACAACATAACCCACTTCATCATTTACTCGTCACCCTAAACAAGATAAGTTCTCGTCATTACTCGCCATTCACAAACATCATTTATTACATCATTCATCATTCATCATCACCATTCAACAATTATGATCTTCGTATAGATCTTCATCGTACGACAGTAACTTCTCATCATTAATCAACATCTTATGCAAGCATATGTACAAATCACATTTCTTTATTATTCATTACTGCATTTTAGAATAGACTCCTATCATTCATTCTCTCCATTACTACATCTTTCATCCTGATAGTATACCCTCTTCTCCATTCTAATATAAATGTTTACCTCTTTATTAATATTCCTTATAACGTCTTCCATATTATCTCTCACTTTCTATGGCCAAGCCACCTTGACATCATTAGATTCTCACAAGCTACTATCTTCAGTTCATATTTAAGCTTGTTATTATTCTGGGGTGATCATTTCTATTTATATACCTAAACTCACTCCCTCATTTAGTTATATAGCTTAGTGTCCTTACTCGTACCTTTCACGATAACAACTTTCTTAAACTCTCTATTATTTTCTAGGATTGTTTTAAGGCTCATTGAAAAGATTATGTTGAAGTTCAATGAAAAAATGCATCATGAACTAGGTGCTGTAATTTGATCATAACTCGAGTTTTGGATGTTGAAAAGAGGTCACACCAAATCCAATGGAAAGCTAACTTCCATTTCTACAACTTTCATGTTCACGCCAAGACCTAGTTCGGGAGAGAAATAGGTGAAAAGCACCCAAAGTTGGGCACTGGGCGTCAGGAACTGACACCTGAGGTGCCAGCTCTCGAGTTGTGGGCACTAGGCGCCCTTAGTGCAGCGCAGTGCTGCGACGATTCTTGATCCTACGTTTTTGAACTATGAAATTGCTTCTAAGTTGCCCAAAACTCCCATTTTTAGAGCCCTCATGATCCCAAACTGATATGAAACAATACCTAGGATTACCATATCATCCCAACACTAATTTCTCACAGAATTTACCTAATTGCATCATTCTTCACATGGTTAAAGACTCTAATTTCGATTACACTAACTTTGTTCTTTTTGAATTTTGATTCCTCAATCATAAACATAACCCTCAACAACATTTCATACTACTTCTCAATCATCATCAATATTTCATTTTCTAAACAACAAAACAATACTCAAGCACAAGAAACATCAATAATAATATTAATCAAAACTTCACCTATTAAATATCATTGAATTAATTAAAAATTGAAAGTTGGGGTGTTACAGACACGTTTAGAATCAGGTGTGTCATGGTGTCTTACATTCATTTGATAGTTATATGACATCTGTTCGACAACTAAGACAAGCGTTCCAAATCAATTTATTTTTTCCTTTGTATCGACACTCCTTAAAACGTTGTTTGATGGATATGTGACAGTCGTAAAACACGTGTTGCATAACTCATATAAGTGTCCCAAATTTATTTATATTTTTTCTTTGGTTTAAAACTCCTTGAAAACATCTCTGACACATCTAAAGAGGTTAAAGATGTGTTGAAACAATGTTGATTTATGAGAGGTTAAAGACATTAAATTTTGATTACAACTTTTTTAGCTTTTTCTAAAAGAAAAGAGAAATGATATTTGAACATGAATTTTGTGACAACGTTCTCTCTTCTACTCACATTATTTTTTTACTTTATCTCTCTATTACTTTGATTTTTGTGCAAATACCTACTTTTTCTTTGTAAATTATGGTTGTTACATAAGTTATCAATCAAATGGTTGTTCAAATAACATTCCTCTTTCTAAAATGGATAGACAAATAAAGGTCAAATAAGACATTTTCAGGCTCATATGCATTTGAAAGTTGAAAAATTACAAAATAAACTTGAAATCGATGAAGATAACATAATGAAAAAGAACCATAAATGATATTTTGAAAAATGTTTGTATTTTCAATTGAAGTCCATCAACTTCTAATTGCTCTTCCATTACTTGTTTCTCTGAATAAGCTATCGATCTTGAAGGTGAGAAAAACACAAGAAAATGAAGGTTTGAGTTATTTTTAACGTTTTTGCAACTCTTTAAAAATACAGATATAAGTGAAAAGTAAAAAGATAATGGAAAGAGACAACACACAATTTATCTTGGTGCACCATACAACCCGGGATTACTAACGATCCTCTTGCACTTCCAATGATTTTTTTTTTACTACAATCAAATCTTGATTACAACAATACCACAAAGACAACTTTGTCCTAGATTTCCTTGTCTCAACCTATAGGACTACCTAATTTCAAACTAGAGATATAAAATAAGTTGTTTACAAAACATAATGCTTACACAAACTCTAGGAGTAGTAAACATATTGAAACTCAATACATTTAAAGTGTAACCTCACAGTTGTTTCTTTTTCTTTTGTTAGACAAGGTATGTAATATAAACAAGTATGTATGTAATTACAATAGTATATAAGAACAGGTTAGACATGAATATGCTTGAGCGTCGTGCGTATCGTTGCCGTAACCTTCTTCAATCGAACTTGGTCCTTTATATAGAGATGAAGTAGATGATCGTTGATGAAGAAATCCTTGTCTTAGAATACCTAAATGAATGTTGAGATATCTTGAAGATTTTGAGGTCAATGCTTCAGTCATTCAATTCCATCAATGATTATCTTAAAGGAGTTTGATTATGTTGCATAAGTCATAATAAATTGTCCTTCTTTGAGATACTAGCCTTTGCATACACCAATTATGAATTACTTGAATCAGATGCTTGGTACAGAAGATCCTACTCCAGAGAATTGTACATCAACATTGACTTCCACAGTTGACCTTAGTCTTGTGTAGAACTTCTTCTTTATCTATGACAGATAGATCATCAAGGTATCTAGCTTCCAACATACTTAGTGTAATGTATAGCACAAGTACAAAGCTTTGACCGATGGTGCTGAACTTTGACTTCATATCCAAAGTTGCAACTTGGTCTAGATCTTTGACTTGGTGCAAAAACAATACTTCACATGTATTTAGAATTTCCAACACACTTAAACGCATATCTAACGTGTATGCAGTCACTAAACAAAATACCAAACCTTGAGACTACTAGATAAACAAGTGATCTTATCATATCTCTATATTCCTTTGTACCTACCTTGTTAGTGGTTTCTTCTTTAACAAGTGAACAGGTTGGATGCGTTGGTGTTAGCATTTTTTTTTCAATCCACAATATCAATTATCTTCATGTGTTTTTCTTAATATTTTGTTTGATGTATGCAAACTCTGTCTGCACATTTAGATTCCAAAAGAGAACTTGAATTCTCCCATCCTATCATTTGGTCTAATTTGAAATATTGGATTATTTTTTTGTAGAAAATTGAGGCTTAATTGAAGTGAATTCAAAATGAACAAGCCGAAAAATTAAAGGGGAATTAGTCACTTTAATCCTTAAATGAGAAATAAGTCGTCACTTTAATCCTTGAATGCAAAGAAATTGCAAAACAGTCCCTAAATATAGACTTTGTTAATCAATTTTAGGGACTAAAATGACTAACAAATTCTACATTCAAGGACTAAATTGACTAACGGAGTCTACATTCAAAAACTGTTTTGCGATATATTTTCATTCAGAAACCAAAATGACGATTCATTTCTTGTTCAAAAACTAAAATGACTGATCTCCTAAAATAAAAGTAACAAATGCATGCGGTTGTACTACCACATGTAAATTTGAATATAAAAACACAATGAAATGATTACAGCTACACAAAGTAATAATGAAATCGAACCAATAGAAGCGCGAACCAATAAAAGCGCGAACCAAATCACACCCTCCCCGGTTTATGGTTTTGATTCTTAAAAAAAATATAATATAAAGTCTAAAGTATAGTATTGAATAATGCAAACTTGGTGGGGTGGGGGCTGCTATGTATATAATTCATGTCCTTATTATGTAACACCCCTTTCCTCTTTTTTTCTATCTTTTGCTTTCTCTTCCCTCCCAATTTTCTCTCTCTCTCTCTCTGACCTAATTGTCTCTCTTCTATTCACATCACCACTCATCTCCAAAAACACACCAACCACTACCTTGAGAAGAAGATCCTTCTAAATTTAGTATCTTTTTTTCATATTTTCCAACCCCATCACCTAGATCTCTATAGACTTCATTGTTTGACCAAAAAAAAAAACACTTGGGAAGTTTTTTCATAGCTAGCTAACCCTAGAGGATAATATTTTGCAATAGTAAGATCATCATCATCAAGGAAACTCAACATGACTCCAATTAATTTGGCAGGACAATTTGGTGACACAACTTACACCAAAGTTTTTGTTGGAGGATTGGCTTGGGAAACTCAAAAAGAGACTATGAAGAAGTATTTTGAGCAATTTGGTGAGATCTTGGAAGCTGTTGTTATCACTGACAAAGCCACTGGAAGATCCAAAGGCTATGGATTTGTATGTCTATCTTCTCTCTATATTTTAATTTCTTTATCATTATCATGTTTTAATTCTATATATTAGAAGGATTGATCTTTGGTGCCGGGTCTCAAACCGAGTTTCTCGAGGTTGAAGAGAGATACTCTCAACCAAGTAACTTCTCGGGAGACAGGATTGATCTAAATGATCAAGTTTATGTATGATTGATTTTTATAAATAAAAATAATCCTTATTCGAAGTTATAAATGATTAAATCTCAATGAATCGTGGTAGCAAAACAACTCAAACACTTGCAATACACATGTATATTTAAGTCATTTGCAAAGAAATGAAGCATATAGTAATCCAAGTTTAGTTTCTTTCACTAGCAAACTATATCTTATCTCAATTTTCTATACTTTATCTACCATTTTGTATTTTTTTTGTTTTTGGACAAATCCATTCTTGTATATATTGAAGTTGAAAATTTGTTTGTTTCCAATTTAGGTCACTTTTCGTGAACCTGATGCTGCTATGAGAGCTTGTGTGGATGCTGCTCCAATAATTGATGGTAGAAGAGCTAACTGCAACCTTGCTTCTTTGGGTGTCCAAAGATCTAAGCCTTCAACACCAAAACATGGTAATATTGTATAAAAAAATATTTATTATAGATTAATTTCTATGCGCTGAAAATATATCTAAATGTTAAGATATGATTGAATGCATGTATAAAAAAATATATGCCCAATTAATAAACTCATCTTATCTGATTGAGTTTATATATAATTAAATTATTCTATATTGTTATTGATATGATGTATAAGATCTCAAAGAAAAGTTACATTAAATCTTTTCATTTTCTAGTTAATCACTATTAAAAGATGCTCTAACATTTATCAACTCATTCTTGTTCACATATTCTCCACGTACAAGCTTAATGTTAATGGATATTCCTTTTGCAAATTATTATTATTTGTGTTTGAGTGAAACTCAAATCACACTGTGAAAATATTCTTTGATGAGAAAGCAAGACACACAGCTAAGTGGCAGCTAAGCTTGAATATTCTTCCAGAGTGGAAAGTTATGCTATGTTTTTTTCCATGTGTAAAGAGTTTCAATATTTCATGCATGTTTTTGGGAAACAAATTAAATGAAACAAGTGTCCCTAAGAAGTATCGAAAAAAAAAAAGCAGTCTACTCTATTGCTTTTATTCCCTTTAGTGAATTTTTTGTTTTTTTAACTTACATTTATCCTAAACTATATTTTGTTATATATATATATTTAACTTCAAACTCTTCCTAGTTCTTAAAATACTACTAGAAAAAAGTTGAATCATCAACAATAATTCATATAAGAAAAAATTATATTGATATCTATATTGAAGGTCTCTAAAGACATACACAATGAAAAAATAATTTTTTTTTTTAATGATAATTTTATTAATAACCAAATCCTTAAAAAGACGAACGGAGACCAACAAGATAGAAATCAAATCCTTATTAAAACAATGTATTTTGTATTTTTATATTATTTAAAGAGTATAACAGTAAAATCCACATGCATATTAGGGGTCTTAACATGCATCATCCTATCTCATCTAAGTTTTGCTCTTGTTTTTTTGTGGGGTGTTTCTTTGATTTTGTTATCGCTTGACCTGAATACTTCATGTATTCAAATTTAACTTCAAACTCTTCCTAGTCCTAATAACACTACTAGAAAAAGTTGAATCATTAACAATATAAGAAAAAATTATATTGATATCTACAATGAGCATCTCTAAAGACATAGACACAATGAAAAACGAATTTTATATTTTTTATATTTTTTTCAGCAACAAAATTTTATTAATACCAAATCACTGCATGAGACGAACAAAGACCGATAAGTCGAAAACCAACTATGTATTTTGTATTTTATGTTATTTTAATATGCATCCTATAACATTTCAAAAAGTAGCTTTTTATCATGTGAAATATTGAATGGTAGTATTGATTAATTTTGTTGTGTAATGATGAAAATTTGTAGGAGGAGGAGGAAGGAACATTAGGGTAATGGGTTCTTTCCAGACAGGATTTGGAGGAGTGGGATCAGCTTTTCCTTCAGCTGCAACCTTCCCTCATTATGCCATCCAGCAAGGGATACCTTATAATGTTTATGGGTATGAATATGCTTCTTGAACACTATAGTACTCTTTTTTTTTCCTCTCTTTCTCTCTTTTCTATATCACAATATTTACATTTGTACTTTAAGGTTGGATTGAATAGCACGTGCAATGCCAACTCATAAAACAACAAAACCATTCAATATAATTTAATATGCTAGCTAGGTCTATCACTAACACCAAGCAAGCATGCCTTGCCAGTTCATATGTAGTATTCTTTTTAAATAAATAAAACAAATACACCTGATTTCACATGGCCCCTTTATGTAACTTTTTCATCAACCTTACACATATTTCTCTATATGAACAAATAGAAAGAAAGAAACATATTTGTAAATGAGAGATGATTTTATATACCACTTTTGCTACTTAATAGTTTCACATGGGTTATTGTTAAAAACAAATAAATCTTTCACATGCGTTTGTACTTGTATTTCATACTTTCAAACTTGTTATTCATTGGTTGGTTTTTTTTGAAAACCTTGTTTTAATCTATATGATAGGGAGATAAAATTGGAGATAAATAAATAAAAGATTTAACTATTTATGCAAAATTATTTACACTTACATTTTTAATATTCTGTTGTTTCTCATTATTTTTAAAAAAATAGCACTCTCTTTAGTGAGAAAAAAAAATTAATATTACTTTCTTTAGTTTGTAATATAAGAAAATAAAATGGTTTTTTTAAGGGATAAGAAAATAAAATATTATAGTTTGTTTTATAAAGTAGGGTTAATGGTGCTTTACCCCCTGTAATATAGGTCTTTTTTGTTTTCCCCCCTGTAAAATATTTTTTTTGATTTACCCCCCTGTAAAATATTTTTTTTTGGAATACCCCCCTAATAGGTCATAGAAAAACGACTTTATTTTTTTTTTTTAGAATTTTTTTCGTTTTTTTTATGACCTATTAGGGGGGTATTCCAAAAAAAATATATTTTACAGGGGGTAAATAAAAAAAAATATTTTACAGGAGGAAAAACAAAAAATGACCTATATTACAGGGGTAAAGCACCATTAACCCTATAAAGTATAACTAAATTACTCAATTAATTTTACCCTATTTAATAATATTATTCCTCAAATATATTTGACTATTTAAGTTTCATAAAATATTTCTTCAAGAAAAAGTTTCATAAAATATTTCCCCAAAAAAAAAATCATAAAATATCTATACTATTAAATAAGTTTTTTTTCGTGGTGGTCGGGGGTTCAAACTTCAGACCTTACATATATTATACATTGTCTCTATCAACTGGCTGACGAAGATACTATTAAATAAGTTTATAAGAATGCATGTTATATCTTGTTTTTCTATACGTGCCGTTATATCAAAGAGAATCATAGACATAAATAATTTCTCATGTTTTTTACTTACATAAGAATAATTGTTTTTTGGCCTGCTTAATTAGACACTACTATGTATATTCACATTGAATTCTTCCTTTCTCTTTTTTCATTGTTTGAACACTATTTTCAGGTACTCTTCTTACTCACCGGATTACAGTTACCCTACGGTATGTACTTTTAACTTTTACTTTCTCTTGTCTGTTCTATATATACCTTTTACTTAGGATGCGTTTTGAAGCTTAACTTTTACGACACATTGCTTTTGATCGATCTTCCATGAAAATTCCAACTACTCTCTTTTAAATAATTAATCCTATAACAAATTAAAAATAAAAAAATTGTCTCAGATGAATTCAATATAAGTCAATTTATCTTTTTTGAGACTATGTCAAATTTTTTATTTGTCAAGTAGTTTAGTGATTAAAAATTAACTTTTTTAATGTTAATAAGTGGACTATGACAATTTATCTATAGTATAATTACTAAATTCACTAATCATGAAAGACTAAATAAAATAAATATCACCTAGACTTGCACCTACGTGAAAGATTTGTGATCTTTTATTTTCGCGATCATAATCAATTTGATTATCACTCTCAACCTAATTTTAGTATAAGTTCTAGAATTAATTTATGTGGTAGGGTTGAAAAAGAGAATAAGAAAATATCTACGCCTCCAACTTTGAAAATACCATTTGATTAATTTAAATTTCATGAAGTTATATTCATTAAATGTATTTTAAATAATTTTTACTTTTTAAAATTTTGATCAATTCTACTACATTTAATGGGATTATTTCCAAAATAGTTTTAATTAATTTTTACTTTTACAAGTTTCAGTTTTTTATTTTTCTTGACTACACAAATTTCAGTTGCCATACCAAATGATATTATTCATGAAATACTTTTTTTTAAAACAATCAATATTAGTATGTTAATATTTAATTGGTTAGTATTTGTTGGATTTGAGAATTAAACCTCAAACCACCTTTATTAATCCACCCCTTAACCCATTCATAAAATGCTTTTTTTTTTCCGGGATAAAATACTTCTATTTAACTAATTTGTATTTTATTTTTCAATAATATCTTTTATATTTATGAAACAAATTTTTGTAAAACCAAGAGTGTCAATAAAGTGATTCGAATTATTTTCATCTTAGCCATAGATTCTGGGAAAAATAGTTGTGCATGAAGGATATTCAATTTTCATTAAAAATTAAAAAAAACTGTTTTGTCAAAAAAATATATTTACTTTCAGAATATAATTAAGAAACTAAATAAGATTTATTATTTGAAAGAAGAGTTAATTTATTTTATATTTTAAAAATGAAATATTATGATAAAATAATGAATGAATAAATAAATTTATTTAAAAAATAATTAAATGGATAAATCCTATTTTAAATAAAAATAATTAACGACTTATATTAAAAGAATATTATATCTTACTTTTTTTTAAAGAGAAAATTCTATTTTTCCCAATTTGGGGGTATGTCAAAATCATAAGATATAGATGATGGCCCACAAATATAGGTATCTAAGGGGGTACAGTAGTAAATTTCTTTCAACTTTGCTTATGAATGTGGGCACCAACTTTTTTCACTACAGCTCATTATTGTACCCTACAGAATGTGGGGGTGAACGTGGTAAGTCGGTGACCTTAACAGTACTATTGCTGCATATAATTGATGATTCCATAGAAACAACAAATGATTGTGGATTGCACTAGTCAAAGTTTTCTTTCACTCCTTTGTTCTATTTCTTTCCACTTTTTAGAAAGGAAAAAACACAGTGATGTTTGTGGTCCATTTAAACTTTCACGGTCTTCTATGCATTCAAAGCCCCCCAAAATTATTTAATCTAATCCACTGCTTGATATAGTGGTCCTTAAAATATTGTTTTCATATCTACTTATAATCAAATTCATAATATATGAAAAATACAATACAAAAGTTTCCATTGGATCCTATTGTTGTAGAATTGATATTATATCTAACTACTTTTATAGCTGCAAGACAATTATGGCCAAACATATATACAAAAAAATAATATGGCCATTGATCGATATTGTTAATATATATCATTTTGGTTTGTGCAAAAAAAAATATTTACATGTATAAAGTTATGATGAAAACCACTCTAATTTTTTTTTCGTTAATTGTTTTTCCTTGTTATGCTTGATTTTAAACAAAATAGTAATTTTATGACTTTTTCAATGTGCAAAAATGACTACTAGTATATTTGAAATTATAATTAAAATTAAAATTAAGACATGGTTAGCTTTCTTTGTTATGGTCAAAGCAAATAATCTACATCCGAGAATTTCATTTTGTTGTAATTCTATTTCTTTTAAATGTAAATGAAATTTTGTTATATAGTACATAAAAGTTAAAGTTATTGATTATGTTAATGTTAATTATAACTAAATTTATATATAAAAAACTATTTTTGTGATTAGAGTAATGATATTCACCTTTGATGTGGGAAATAATAAAAATGCCTTTCAAAAAAAAAAAATGTGGTTGTAATGTAATGAAAAATGCAGAGCTACTATGGTATGTACGGTGGGGCAACAGCACAGTATCCTGTTTATGGAAATGGACCAGCTGGAGGGATGATGACTGGTGGTGCAGCAGCAGCAGCCTACTACCCATATCTTCAATATGGCGAAGGAACCGGCGGCGCAACTACCGGCGGCTACACTTCTGGCCAAGGTTATGGTGTTAACTACCCACCTCAAGTGTTTCAATATTCTCCAATTGCTTCAACTGGTGGGTATGCTCAGCACTATGGAACACCCATTTCTCTTGCACCTTCTCCTGCTGCCTTACCATCAGGTTTCTACTTCTTACTATACTCTCATTATCATGGTTTTAAATTAGGGTTACAATTATATTGCACGATTATTGACCAAACTATACTTGCGCACAAATTCACATTTTCTTCCACCGCTATTTGATAAATGTAGTCAAATCTTGACAGTTGGACTGAGGTGCAATTTAAGTTCAACTATCAAGATTTGGCTTGATCGTTGGACTGAAGTGCAATTTAAATTCAACTATTGAGATTTGACCTGATCGTTGAACTGCGGTGCAATTTAAGTTCAATACCATTTAAGTTCAACTATTGAGATTTGACTTGATAAGTTGAATAAGCACATAGTTTATCTGATTATGCAATTTGGTGATATGTATTAATGAGGTGCTAATATTGTGACAGTGTGTTTTGCTGTGCCACAGGCGTGACAATGGCTCTACAAGCTCCTATTCCTCATCGTTAGAGACTCATATCATGATCTCAAAAAATTCTAGCTGTGTCAAAACTTCCCAAGTTATTGCTTCTTGAAGTCTCTAGTATCATCAATCAACCTTTGGTCTAACCATGGTGTTTCTCTCATCACACACACACACACTCACTTTCACTAACACCAAAGAAAAAAAGCCCATCATTGGAATTTGGGCTTTTCCACTCATCATTATCATAGGCCCCCCATAGGGGCCCAAAGGTTTCCTCTCTATATAATTTGGAGAGTCATACTCATCATGCATTACCCCCCCTCCCCATTTTTTTTGTTCAAGAAAAAAAAGTTGCATTGGTTCCTTGAAAGGTACCAAAAAGATGTGTAATCACCAACAAAAGCTATAGGAAATAGCTAAGTTGGAAAAATGAATGGGAAAACTTAGCCCTTGGAAAGGCTAAGTAAAAAAAATCATCTTGTTAATTAACTTTGACCCATGAAGGGTAAAGTGAAAGTAATAAAGATTGGTTTTTCAAAAATTGTAAATTGAAGAATCTCACAAATAGGTAGCATTATAAAAAATTAAGCTAGTTTTGGAAAAACAAAATTGCTAATCACACCTCTCTGGATGAAGAGGAAAGTTTAGCAATCATGGACATTGGATGTCCCACCTTTTTTGTATGGTAACATCTAGATATATAGCCTTAGTCTTTAGTGTTAATTAGGATAAGTCATGTTTATCAAATTAATTTTCATAAAAAAGGGTTTAACCAACAAACCAAAATTAGTCATCTTCCCTTTGGGTAAGGGGAGAAAAAATACTAACTAAGTTTTTTTTTATGTAAATTCATTGTGGCTAAACTAAGGTAGTTTAAGCCCAATTTAGTTATTTTTAGGAGGGAAAGTAATTTTTTTACACTCCCAATTAGCATATGTAGTACATGTCATCATCATTTTGAGAACTACATTAATGGAATGTGTAGAACTCAAAACAAAAACAAAAAAACACTTGCATGTAACCTTGGGAGATATTTGGGTTCCCTTGGTTACTTCACTTTGCTCACCAACCATGGTTAGGACATAGGTGAATTAATGAGAATCTCATCATCACTCTTTTCTTTGTCTCTCTCTCTCTCTTTCCATTTCACAATCTCTTCCCTTTATTTAATCTCTCTCTCTATGGCAACTTTTAAATTGAGATGGACCATCATACTCTATTAATTTTATGTTTAAGTCTATATGTTATTTGGATTGTAATTAGGAAATCTAAAGTAGGAGGATCAATTCATTCTCTGCTGGATGAGAATGGATTTGCTACTTTTCTACCATGCCTTTAATTTCTTGTATTATGTTTATGTCAATCAATATGTGTTCAAGAAGTTAATGTTTTCAAGCAATGTTAGCTTTGTTATATCCCAATCGATGATATCTTACAATATTATTATAAAGTCTATTTTTAAAATTAAAAATATATATATATTGGAAGGGTGTTGGAATTAATTTATTAAATCATCAAAGAAAACATTTTTTTTCACACAGCAAAAACTTATTATTTCAAAATTTTACGATAACTACAAAATGTGATTTTCTTTTATAGAGACCAAAAACGAAATTCTAAATATTTATTAAAATTATTTACTTAATTAACCATTTTTTATTATATTCATATATCAGCATTATTTTCTGAATACTTGTGTTAGGTTACATGAATGGTACGTTATCTTCTATTTGTTTTAACTTTTTCTTTGTTCTCATCCATATTATATTACTTTATCATTTTATTTTTTTTAGCAAACTGTATAATTCTTTTGCTTTATAACTTCATTATGAATATGCTCTCATCTATCTGTTTTGTCTTATATGTAATACATTCATGTTTTCTATCATTCTGCAATTGTAAACCCGTCTTGTTTGTTTTGATCCATGTGCAATTGATTTTCTTATTATGTAAACCTATGTTATCAAATAACTTTCAACCAGTGACGGAGCCAAAAAAATTTTTCGGTGGACCATAAAAACAAACTCTTGATAATAAACACTAAGCAAAAAATTATTTATAGAAAAATTAAACTACATAACTTACAAAATTAAAATAATTCTTTATATGATCTAACCGACTTTTTGATATAAAGGACACAATCCAACCAACTTAAAATCATCATTAACTAACTTATATTCGAAACCTCCATCCCATCTTATTTCTTAACCTAGTATCCAGACACCCACCGAAAAGGAACCATAATTGGCGGCACGTGGGTAAGCATACGGAGGATATTTTATGGGATCTAGCAGGTTTTGGCGAGGCAGGGTTGATCGTGACTAGGGGCGGACCCACCGTATGGTTGAGTGTGGCTATAGTCACACCAGATTATCACCTAACTTTTTTTTTTTTAATATACTAGATTCAAAATATTAGTTATATATATATAATATATGTCGCCGGAATAACATGTTCGGTTGTGTGTCCTAGCGGCAACAAGTCTTTAAGTAAGTGGCGCGTATGTGATTCAACTCGTATTAAAATTACAATTTATCATAAAGATGGGTTGTTGGGAATCGAACTTGAACCATTTGGTGAAATGGATACGCCCGAAGACATCATAACCTCACTTTTTTAATATATATATATAATATTATAATTTGCATCATAGTTTTTGGGTCCGCCTCTGACCGTGACGATGGTATTTAAAAAAAACATTATATATATGTAAAAATTACTTAGAACAACGTCACATAATACAACGAACAACACAACAACGTACTTAGACAAAAGAATCACGAAGATAAAAAAAAAAAAACATAAATTTATGTAAAAATCACTTATTTAAAACTTTTACAAAAACATTTATACAGTGTCAATGTAGATTTTATTGCACAGATGTGCTCACTAGATAATCAATTCTTGGACAACTTTCTTGACGATTGGTCGTGCTTTACACATTGCTTCTAATGGAATAAGCTTTTCCATGACAACCCCTGTACTATTTTCTGCCATATCTATTTCTTCATCATTTAATCGTTTCCATTCAAAACACTGAATCAACAATGCCAAACTCAACCACATTGTACGATATGCCAAACCTATTCCAGGACAAGCCCTTCTTCCAAAACCAAATGCAATTAACTTATTTACCTCACCTTCTTTTTCAAATCTCTCTGGATTAAAACATGCAGCATTATTCCAAGTTTCATCGTCTCTTTGAATGGCCCATGCATTAATCAAAACTATAGTGTCACGTGGAATAGTATAACCTTCGATATTACATTCATCCGAAGAAAAACGAGGTAATAGTAATGGAGCAGGAGAGTATAATCTTAGTGTCTCGTAGATAATGTTTTGAATGTATGGAAGATTTGAAATGTCTGACTCATCTACCAAACGATCATTGCCTATTTTGGTGTATAATTCATCCTTTGCTTTTTTTAATATCTCTGGGTTATTTAATAAAGCAGACATTGCCCACTCTAGAGTCGTAACTATTGTGTCTGTTCCACCAAGGAATGTTCCCTGCAATACAATGAAGTAAAATATTGATTTTATAACCAACTAATTAGGTTAAAGTGATTAATGAACTCGCAAATGATGAATTGTTTGGGAGAATTTAAAATTAATTTTTGAATAAAACAATTTTTTATTAAATTTTGTTTATTTCACAGCCGAACTCTAAATTATTAGGTTTCCTGAAATGTTGGATTAACAAAAAAAAATTGATTTTATTCAACAATTGCAAACATTTGAAATATTATATAGGCTAAAATATGGTTTTGGTCCCTGCAAATATGACTCGTTTAAGTTTTAGTCCCTGTAAAAAAAATTTGTTGTTTTTCTGTCCTTGCAAAATATTTTACTTTTCAAAAGTAAAATATTTTGCAGGGACCTTTTTAAAAATCAAAAGATTTTGCAGAGACTATCTTTCTAATAAATGAGTTCAGTCATCGTGTGCCACGAGTGCAAATCATCACAAAAGTGGGGTCAGAGACCAAAACCAAAACGAAACATATTTGCAGGAACCAAAAACAACAAATAAAAATTACAGGGACCAAAACCAAAACGAGACATATTTGCAGGGACCAAAACCATATTTTAGCCTAGTATTATATATTTTTCAAAAAAAACACTTTTTAATAGTCTTGTTTAAGACAATCTCTCCGATTTGTCTTAAATGAAAAATTAAAACAAGAAGAAATCTTGACTACAGAAGAGTTCTTTTAACATTTTTTCTAATGTTTTTTATTTACATTGTTTTTATGAAGGCTTAAATATGTAGTTTGTAACCAAAAAAAAATGTAGTTAGTTCTTGTAATTTAGTGAGTGTTTAGTTTTCGCCATGTATCTTTTTTTTTTTAAAAAAAAACAATCCCTAAAAGATCAAATATTTTTGGTTTTAGTCCTTGACGTTAAAAGTATGTTAAAAACGCATGATGTGGTTTAATGTGGCATTTGAAGCACTTTCTTTGAACAATGTTGATAAACTTAAAACTAGATACAATAAGCTATTAAGATTCAAAGAGCAAATATTTTCTTTTGTTGTTTTTTTTCTAAATCTTTAATGTTTTTTTTTTTCAAAATCATTAACATTAAAAGTTAATTTGGTGTTGGAGGTTGAAGGGAAGGAGATGGATGAGGAGTATTTGTATTGTAGGAGATTGTGAAAATTTTTTAATTTGTGCTATGTATTTGGAGGGTTAGGATCCTCTCCATTTATGTGTTTCTCCATTTCTTCAATTTGGAGAGATAAAGACACATAAAATCTTGAAAAAAGTAAAATATAATTAATGATGGTGGGACCCACCATCTAATTTTTGTGTCTATCTCTCTCCAACTTGCAAAACTCCATTTATTTTGCCAAATGGAGAGGATCTTCACCCGTATTTGGAAGTATTTCAATGGTTTATTAGATTGAATAGGATGATCCTAAATCTCTGGGTTCAAATTTTTTTTTACATTGAAGACGTTGATGTTAATTTTGTGGATTCAAAGTTTTTGTTTATGAAATTGTTCTAAATTGAAAGCTAAGAATTTTGTTGGAGCGGAGTTAGAAACTAATGATGAAGACATGTTTAGAAAAATTGGTGGATATTGGTAAGAAGAATAGTGGAAGGCATGAGATGAAGATTAAGATGAAAGGAGAGAGAAGACGAAGATGAAGATTTTGTAGATTTCGAATGTTTTAGATTTGGTCCTTTTGTCAATTTTCATTTTTTTGGTTTTGGTCCCTTTTACTTATTGACTCATCATCTCCTTTGCCACGTGTCCTTCGCACAAATTCTACCTTTTCTATAATCACTACAAACCCTTCCCAAATCATTTTTTGAGAGTTATTATTGAATTGAACATTTATTTTGAATTGAGATTGGATTTAGAGTTGTTTTTGAATTTAGTGTGAATGGTTCAATTGAGACAGAAAGGGGCTGAGTTGTAGGAGAGGGAGAGGGAGAGAGAGAGGGGTTGGTGAGGAGAGTAGAATTGAAGTTGCAGAGATGATACGAGTGAAATGAAAGGTGAGAGTGGAAATAGATGGGTTGTGGGTAGGGATGGGAATAGGTCAGGCCGGCCTACCATGGGCCTATGCCTAGCCTACGATAGGTCAGGCCATGCCAGACTTTTTTCTAAATAGAGATGGCCTGGGCTTTTTTAGAAGCCTATTTAACAAAAAGGTCAGGCCACATGCCATTCAAAAAGCCTCTTCGGCCTATTAGGCCGGCCTATTTAAGTAATTTTGAACAATATTATTTATTATTATATTATATCTTGTATTTTGAATTAAAATAAAAATTTGTTAACATTTAGAGTGATTTAAGCTTATTAGTATACATTAATTTTTTTTGCATATTTAAATGTATTATTATAAATTAGAATTTTTTTCCTTAAAAGCTTGTGTTGATTATCAAAAGAGAGTTTAATCTAACTGAGCTATTAGTTCTCTAGACTATTTAAACTTCAATCGCATTGTTTATTTAAAGATGTTCATATGAAATAGGCTTTTAAACAGGCTAGAAGGCCGTATCAGGCTTTAAGAATGCCAGGCTCAGGCCTAAAAAGTAAGCCTATGACAGACCGCAGGTTAGGCTTAGGTCTTAAAAAAAATTGGCAGGCCAGGTTTAGGCCTTGCAAAGCCTAGTTCACCCTAGCCTATTCCTATCCCTAGTTGGGGGAGAAAGTGGGTTGTTTAATTGTGGTCACGGTTGTGGTGGTAGTGGTGGTAGTGGTGGTGGTAACGGTAACGGTGGTAGTGTTGGATTTTTTCCTAAGTTATATTCTTTTATTTTTTTGGATTTTTTTCTTTAAGTTGATGAATATGGTATGAAGTTTATATGAAGATCAATAAGGAGAAGAAATGTAAGGTAGAAGATGAAGAAAAGGAAAGAAAAATTATGTATTGATGGTTCACTATTAGATTAAATGACCTTGCATGATTCAATGGTCTATTTTATTTTAAAATGATCAAAGGATTAAAATCAAATTTGGATCACGTATAATGTTGATCCACCTTAAATATTTTGAGTTAAAATTAACATAATGGGACTAAATTGATAAACATAGATGAAATTAAAGGACTAAAACAAAACTTTTATTAATTAAGGACCAAAATGAACTCATAAATTAATTACAGGATCAGCCAATTTTTGTTTTCATTAAGTCAAAACTTACATTAATTCTTTTTGACAAAAAAGCATTTAGCAAAGTCACTGTTCAAGAATCATTATGATTGAGTAAGATTGGTCGACTATATGTCAAACTGGAATCCAAATCCAAATCCAAATAGCAGACATAATTATTTTTTTAAAATAAATTACTCAAAAATTGAACAATCGAGTTATTTTTGACAAAATTGAATAATTGAGTTGTTAATGACAAAATTGAATAATTGAGTTGTTAATGACAAAATTGAATAATTGAGATTTTATTTTTTTTAGCAATTGAATAATTGAGTTGTTAATTACCTGAATAAGCCCTTTGATAATCTCATCAGAGTAATACTCAGGTTGAGATTTCTGCAAAGTCAATAGATGTTGTATCATTGTATTTTCATTGTGCTTCCCACTTTTAATCTCTTCAACAATTCCTTGCAAAAACAAATCACCTCTCTTCCCAATATCCTTCATCTTCTTAACCATACCATCAAAATCAAACAACCTAAGTAAAGGAACAAAATCTCCCTTATTATTCGCCCCGAACAACGGCATCATCTCCGATACCATCTCTTTAAACTTTTTAAATTCCGCGGCATCACCAACAACCATTGCCGTCATATTATCAAACATCATATCGGTTAGCCTCGTCCTTAGCTCAACTCGTGTAAACCCATCACACGAGTCGCGGACTAGATTTGTTATAAGCTTCAACGTCCCTTTCCTTCGTGTTTCTCTGAAGGAGTTGAGACGTTGCGTTGAGAGGATGTCGAGGGTGATGATTTTACGAAGGTTACGCCAATGGTCTCCGTAAGGGGCGGAGTCTAAGCTAGTGTAATTGTAGAAAAGATATTTTCCGGTGAGGAAATGAGGTCGGTTTGATAAAACAACGTCGTGTTTGGCTAAGCATTGTTGAAGTAGGGCTTGGGAGGAGATAACAACAACACGACGTGACCCGAACCATAAAGAGAAGATGTTGCCGTATTTTTGTGAAAGGTTGTGAAGGGAACGGTGGAGTGGGAGGTTGATGTAGTGGAGGTGTCCTATTAAGGGAAGAGTTATTGATGGACTTGGTGGAAGGTTTTTAAACTTTCTTCTTTGTAGTAAAAGTTTCAAGGTAAAAATGAAACTAAGGGAAAGGAGGGAATAATATAACAAAGGAGACATGATGTATTATCGTGTATTTAGATGAGTTTGGAGATGCATAAGCTTTTATAGTGATAGTGAAAATAAAAATTGAGCTGAAATTTTAAACTAGTGGAGATGAAAGAGACTGATTACCAACAAAAGAAAATTAATCAACCGAAATAGAAAGTCAGATATGTCGTAGTTGTTGTTGTTGCGAGACTGGGATATAATTTACAATATTAAATAGAGTGATGGCATGTCCCGTATGGTAGAGACCATATATATCCTATTTTTTTCGTATTTAAAATGTGTCAATTTTAGTCACTAACCTACTTGATCAAAAATAAAAAATAGAATGATGTTATTTTTTTTGTTAAGGAGGAATGCTATGGACAAACTCTCTAACAAACTCCTTTAAACACTCTCATTCATTGGTCCACGTCACCACCTTTTAAAAATCACTTGACTGGAAACTGGCTTGGCAGGTTATCAAACTTTTAATCTGAAAAGGGAAAACTGTTCCGATAAACTTCCCCACCCCACCAGCCCCAGAGTCAATGAACTTCTTCGTTCCCACCCCACTATCAACACCTCTTTAACATTTCTTTTAAAATTTTGATGATCAATTCCATTTCATTTACTAGAGATTGTGCTTGAGTACGAAAGGCCACCATTAATTTTTTGGATGACGCCAAAAGGTTCAAACCAATTGCAACTTCCAATTACTCAATGATTATTGTCAAGTCGAGTGAAATCATAAGAATGGCATATGATGTTTATCTATACAAAACAGTTTGTACATTGATTCTTTGGCAAGATCAGAAATTGAATATTATGTATGGCATTCTTTACTAAATCTGTCAAACAAAATCACAAAGGGGTTTCAGATCCAGAGGTGTAGCATAAAATTAAAAATAAAACTAGTTATTATCTTGTTGAGATAAGATGTGAAGAAAAATGGGTTAAAAGAGTCAAGGGAGATAAGAGGTAGAAGAAATAGATAAGCAATTTTTAGATCTTTGCTGTAAAAAAACTAGAGGACATGTTCTGTGTTTTCTTGCAACATGTGAAACTAGTTATTAGGTAGAATGTTTAAAAGATATGGTGACGTGGACCAATGGTTGAGGGAGTGTTCAAAAGAGTGTGTTAGAGAGTTTGTCCTTAGCATTCCTCGTTAACATAATATTTCGTTATTTTTATTGAAAGGAACATAATATTTCTTTATTAAATACAACTCTTATATTTAAATACCTTAAATTTACACTACCAAAAAAAGATACCCTTAAGTTTTATAAATTTATTCAATATCTTATTTTATCTCCATCTCTTTCTTTCTTCCTATTACATCAACAATATATTATATTTTCTTCAAATAAGTATCAACATATCACATCTATTATATCACTCCTTTTATCTCTATATCTTTTAAAGTGTAGATAGATTGAGTGTCTACCCCTCAAAAAAAAAAGTTTTAGATGTTTACCAATCTTTTCCCTTAAAATATTTTGTTGCGACTATTTTAGAATAAACTAATTATTTTTTTTACGATTTTTAATAAAATAATTAACAATATATTAGCCACAAATTATTTCACCACAAGAGAGCTGCAGCAACCGCCACGTACCACATTTAAACCTGAACAAGGTCCATCTACTCTCATATTACTTTCACGTAGCAATGTATTTTATTAAGTGGATTAGGGACAATAAATGATGGTAGCAATGTTCACACCACATATTTCTACCTAAATATGTCTCACGTAGTTCTGGTACACAAACGGCATTGAAAATAATTTATGTTGCATAATTGCAATGTGCATAAATGTGATTCATACATCTGATGTGACTTATGTGAGATATAATGCAGAGAAGGTTCCAGCAATGTCCAATTTTGCGGCAGTTGCCGATCACATTCCGATGCGACAGCTCCTTAGACAAATCTTAGACCATCCCCAATGGTTTATGCCGTTCAACATCCACATTTTCGATTCCCAACACTCCACATCATTTTCTCTCTCTTATTCAACACTCATTCAACTTTTATCTTTTTCAATGGTTTTTCATTCAACACTCTACCTCACCATTTTTTATTTTTTATTCTTATTTAATTTTTATTTTTATAATTACATAAAATTACGATTATAATTAAATTAAAATAATACAATTAACTATATTTTTTATTATTTTTGGAAAAACAAAATTTTGTAAAATAATTTATTTTTATTTTCTTAATTTAAAATGCAAGTACAACAAACTAAGCACGCGGCACACAAATAACTTAAAATGCAATACAAAAAATTAAGCATACAGCACACAAGTAATTTATTTAGTACGTACAAATCATCTTCAATCACGATACATTCCAAACTTTGTCCATATGTGTTTCACTAGATCTGCTTGCAATTCATGATGAACATCTGGATCACGCAACTCGGATCTAGCACGCACATGATTTGCAAATGCTGGTAGCACCTTGGTCGAGTATGGTTGCGATGTACTAGATCCACTTCCCCAGGTTGCTCAAAATCGGTCCAACGTTGAGCATATGTATCTCGTTTATCCTCAACAATCATATTATGTAATATGATGCATGACCTCATGATGATACCCAAATCGGCTATGTCCCACAAGCGAGCTGGTTCACGGATGATTTTAAATCGAGCTTGAAGCACTTCAAAAGCATGTTCGATGTCTTTCCGACATCCCTCTTGATGTTTTGCAAATAACTTATAGGGTTCACTTTGAGGAAGTCTAATTGATTTGACAAAAGTTGGATAAGAAGGGTAGATACCATCAGCTAGATAGTATGTCATATTATAGGGACGTTGATTCACAAAGTAATTCACCCTTGAAGCCTTTCCATGTTCCACATCATCAAACACTGGTGACCGGTCTAAAACGTTTATATCGTTCAACGTTCCCGAACATCCAAAAAAGGCATGCCAGATCCATAGATCATGAGATCCAAATCAAATGAACCAAGTCTCTATTTATAGAGAGAAAAAAAAAATAATGAATTTTGGTATTTTTTATTTATTTTTAAATTAATTTACAACGAAATAATTGAGGTCAAATTATTAAAATGATAAGAATCCGGACAACCAATTAAAACGCACCACGTGTCCCTATCTATCCAAAACGCGTTTTCTCTCTCTGCCTTCTGAACAGTCACACGCCCTGTCGGCACGTGTGATGCACACGCCCGTTTTCAAGCAATAGCAGCGTGCCGCGTGGCATGAGACAATATTCAATTGTGTTGAATGCATTCATCCTCTCTCTCTTCTATTCCCCAATTCAACAGCCATTAAACATACCATTGAAGACAAAAATCATGTTGAATGGCCCATTAAACACACCATTGGACATGGTCTTATGCAGTTCCTTAAACACAATTGTTACGGCTGGGTTGGAAGGTTGTAAGAATCGTCCTCACCGACGTAATCAAATTCCTACCGCAAGTTTTAGATCAGTTGGACTCATAGATTTATGGGATTAAATAGGTCAAACACCTAATTTGTTTTATTGATACGCACAACTGCATAAACTCTAATCACTCAACATAGATAAGACACAAGTAACACAAGGATAAGATCCAATTTACATGTAAGCATAAAAAGTAGTGGTAATAGTCGTAGTAATCAACAAAATTAGTATGCAATTAAATTCTAAACATACGTTTACTGTTTTATATCGAAAGAACAGTAGTCCATCAATTCTCCCAAAAACATCATATGATTGAACCAAACAGTGGTTGAACCATACAATCAGATAACTACAATCGAAGTCATTTCATTTCCTACTAGATGAGAGTAAACGATAAAATGGATCAAACTATACTGTAATGTTCTATATCATGAACCACACAGAGAACTAAAGATAAAACATATGGTGATCATGACAAAATGCTACCTTTTAAGTGGTAACTAACCATATGATCTTGTTTCAAAGTAACGGCAGCATAGGCTAAATGCCAAAAATATACAATGGCAGTTAATGTGACACAAAAAACCGCTTGTTTATGACGCTTCTTCATGATAAAGGTGCAGCCCCAACCCAAAGCGTGCACAAGCTCTTCGAAAAGCCATTGCTTCTGCCTTCTGTACAGGATCTCCATAATTTGTATCATCTGTTGAAGCAGTACCAGTTGATTCCCTAAATATCTAGAGAAATAAACGGTGTTTAGAGATGACTAAAACAGAATTGAAAATAATCTGTAGACAGAAAGAACAGGAGCTAACTAACAACTGAAGTCTGCTTGTTTCATTTTTCTGACTCAATCACCGTAGCTATATTATATCTACATCATGTTTAAATATCGATATCCAAAGACTTCAAAAGCAATAGCAAAAAGTTGAAATCAACAATGATTGTAAATAAACTCGAGAAAAAGATGCAAAAGCAATCTGCAGTCATATAAATGTAAATTTTGTTGAACTATAGAGCTTCTAAAGCTCTACTAGTCTAGCTCCACTGCCAAGAAAGCTGAACAACTCTTAACCTAGTTCATATACCAATTAGTCAAACATTTTCGCGTGTTTACAAGACTCCAAGGACATAGCTAGCTCAAGATTTCTTGGCATCTATTAATTTTTTTTCAGCAGTTTGACGTCTTGTAAATGTTCGTAGATTGAGCACATTGAACATTTAGTTCCTTAAAAGTCACTCAACTGACATGTATGCATGATGAACAAACTGAATTGTGTGTAGTTTATAATGTAGGGAAGATAGATTGGCTCAACTTTCCAGGATTCTGTTCTATATACTGATGGCTTGTGAAGGTATTGTTATTGTGTCTAGAAAGTGGAAGATATTCGATATATACTTGTCCTTTTAACCAACACAATACCAGGCAAAGGTTAACACTATCAAAAGGCAGTAAAATGTGAGAATCAAAGTATTGATGCAAATCAAAGATTCAATGTGTGTGATAGGTAAACCATCTAGTTTATTAATTGAGTTTAAAGATCTATTATGAAGTTTCGATCACCACAAACATCAAGTATAAGTAGTATTTTATTAGTGTATGTTTATATGGGCAATGGAAGAGGTAAATTGCGATGTCAAGTATAAAGATCACAGGCAGAAGCTATTTCAAGCAGCGTCTGCAGAACCAAAACTACATCGGTAGTTCTAACTGCTAAGTCAAATAAAACAGTAAATCAAGCTGAGCAGAACGTCAGAACTTGATGTCTCTATCGAAGAAAGAAAACATACAAGTTAAACTTCTTCTCCTAATATATAAAACCGAGAGCTGTGAAAAATTGCTTTTATACCCCAAGTACAGAATTTCTATTCATACCCCCTAGTAATTTGAAAATTGACAAAACTTAGGTGTATTTCCTCAAGTGATTCTCGTGTTTTCCTCCACTTAAAATACACATAATGACCCATGATTTCCTCAATCAATAATTTTCTCAAAGATTATTTTAACTGCTAAAGTGTATATTAAGATAAAAACAACACAAAAAACACCCAAAAACTATGCACCTAAGTTTAGTCATTTGAAAATTACAGTCAAGATGGTAGATACCGGTTAAAAATATAAAAAAAAAAATATATATATTGTTTATTGAAAGAAAACTCAATTACATTCTGATTCCCGAGAGACCTCTTCACAAGAATGCAAGGGTACCAGTACCAACACGAGTACTGATAACGGATTTGACAATTTTTTAGAAAACAAAGGTATGGTTACATCAATAAAAATATAAAAGATAAGAATTTTTTATTATAATATAACATGAAAGTTGTTCAAATGACAACAAAAACAATACAATAAAAATACAATATCTGCTCGACAACAAAACATCACAATAATAATAGAATATTGTTCGACAACTCAAAATCATAGCATGGCTATACAAATCACGCTCTAACCGTACCAATATCACAATAATTATCATTAACAACTCAATACATTCGACTCTATCCTCTCCAAAATCAAAGACAGACCTCTCTAATTTTCCTTTCATCTAATTTACAGGGAATGAGATTCCAACTAAGGGGGCTAGTGAACAAAAGACTGTCATTTAGTGAAGCGGTATAGAAGTAGAATGAATGAAGAATCCAGACCAATCTCATACCAAGACATATAAGTAGTAAATATAAAACAACACATGCATGATGTTGCTTTTTGAGACTGTAAAATGTTGGTGAGATTATTATAGATGGTTCATGAATAACATGTTAGCATATACTAGTAAAGATCTCAGACAAGACTATACAAATATGGGGGAAATGCAGAAAGCATAGATATGAAATACCACCAAGTGCATTAACGGAAAACTTTAAATAGATAGAAGATGCAAGTACCTCAGCATCAGTCCCATAAAGAGTAACTCGATAAACAACAGAAACAGATTTGGCATCAGCAGAATAGGCGATATTCCGAACCTCACCAGACCACTCTAGCATAAGAAAAACAAATAAGTAAATTTAACATTGAAACAAAAATAAAAAAATTAATCAAAAGGGTTACATGTACGTGTGTATATACCGGGAGCGTGTAAGTTCAAAACGCGGTTCACAGTATGCCTGCAATAATATTCATAATAACAAAGGGTTAAATATATTTAGTTTCTATAATTATCTCAAATTTTGTTTTCAATACACATGTACCCACTTTTTAGAGTCTATTTGGATTTGGATTGACTTATTTGAGTTTAGCTTTGTTTGGATAAACAGCTTAATTAAGCGTTTACAGCATGAGCATTTATCATATATGTACTTTTGTAAAAGTTGCTTCTATAACAAACATAAAATAAAGTCAAATTATTTTCATACAGCTTATGTCATAAGCTTTTTTCATAAGTCATTTCAAAGAGTACTTATATGATCCAAAGATAAACTCAAATAAGTCAATCCAAACATTTGGGTAAATAGTCAGTTTCGTCATTGAATGTGTTACGAGTAACCACAATAGTCTTCAATGTATCGAAATTTCAAAATAATCCTTGAATGCATTATGTTAGTCAAAATAGTCACTACAGTTAAAATGTTTCGTTAATAATGTCATATCAGGCCCTAACTATATTGACTAACATGATGCACAATCAGAGACTATTTTGGAATTTCGATACATTGAAGACTATTGTCGTTACTTGTAACACATTCAGTGACAAAAAGACTATTTACCCAATAATGATGACAATAATGTTACAAGAATACGAGGATAACAAAGTAGTTTATTAGGGTTAGGGTTAAGAAAAAGTACCAAGGAATGTATCGAATATGAAACCCATCTTTCTCAACACGAGTTTTAACAAGAGAATCAGGAACTTTCTTGTTCAGCTCTTTCAGTATTTCAGACAAAGGTCTACAGATTCCTGAGGTTGGTACATCGTCTGCCACTTTCTCAAAATCTGCTGCTGATGATGATGTTGTTTTTGCATGTTTTAACTTTGAATAACACCGATTTTGTTTCAGAAAATAGGACAAGGTTGTTCTTAGGTGGTTCTGTTTTAGGGCAGAAGAAAAAGACAGTGATGATGTTGCCATTTGAATTGAGTCAAATGAGTCGTTTGATTTCAGTTGTGGAGGTCAGGTGGGGTTATATAACTTTGTAATTTAATGGGCCTGGCTTTTTTGTACTCAATAAATAGGTGTAGCTATTAACACCCATACAAATTGGTTAAACACCTATGAAGCGCTAAAACGGACACCGGACACAACATTAACATATTAACATTGTTAATAATTTGTGAAAATGACATAATTGAATGTAACTGTATGTGTTGGTATTGTTTTGGTTTTCAGCACTGATATGTGTCGAACATCGGACAGCTTTCGATCAAAAGTGTCGGTACTACGGAGGTAGACACGTTTCCTTTTTTTTTTATTATCCAAAATGTCAAAAAAGGTAGTTTATGAGAAGCAGTGCTTTAAAATTTGAACCGGAGATTGAAAAGTGAGACTTTTGGATCATGGTTAAATCAACGTTGGAGTTGATCTAATTCAACTAAATTACAATTTAATCAAGGATGAACTAACGTGGGAATTGATGTTATTAACATAGATACATGAATGGATGATACGCAACAAAAGATAAAAAAAAAAAAAAAAAAAAAAACCTTCTACAACACTTCAAGAACCAACATGTTCCTACCTCGTAAATAAACTGAGTGTCGATGCGCTCCATTGCCGTATGTGTTAATCAACTTTTGGATACCTACCATGTAGTTCATATTTGCAGGGACCTCATTTTAATCAGATAGGCTCCCCCCACCCTATCTCGAATTCGGTTACTCCAAACATCTGGATAACCCTCGTAACAAATCGCGTTAAATCCTAAGAGGAAAGATAACAACAACCAAAAAGCTTAACACCCAGACACATACTATAAATAGGGGTCTCGTCCTCATGAATGATCACTCAATATATATCTCATTTACTCACTTTACTACCTACTAACATTTGAGCATCGGAGTGTCATTTGCATGCACACCTCCCACCACTTGAAAAATAAGCATATGACCCATCGCAATGAGTTCAACCAATTGAAAAAGGAGCACACCCCTTCTTAGGAGGTAAACCCCATATGTTCATACATAAACAAGGACTTTGAAAAAGGTATATCAACAATACAAAACTCTAGTGATCTTTGTAATAAAATATCAAATATTATATTTCACATCAATTTTGATACATTATCTGTTTCATAAAGGAAACAACAGTAATTACAACAATACATAGAAGATTAAGTTACATTTGAGCCAATTGTTGGATATTAATTGGATAAGCATCATTCTGGGGGCCATTAACAGCTCTCCAAGCAAATACATAAGTTGCAGACTGCGTTGGGTGAAAAGCATCCCAGAACACATATTGTGCTCTGTTTGCACATGGAAATTGCATTGGGAGACATGATATTTGGCCTCTATTCCTTCCAAGACCACAACAAGCTCTATCAATAACACTGAATGCTGCAACCACAACAAAAAATCACCATTATGAACACAAATCCATCGTCTTCGGTTGAATAAACAACTTAATTAAGCTCTTATAGCAAAAGATAAAATAAAATAAAATTGTTTATATTGGTTGTAAACTATGAAGCACGGATGCAGACACCTGACACGATACGGACACTGACACGCATTAACTGAGGAGTGTTCATGTTTCATAGGTCGTAAAGTAAAACTTTACTAATTGAATTCAATTTTATTATTAGTAGTATTAAATCTTACCATAGGCAGCAGGGTTATTAAGAATATCACCAAAGACACCATAAGTGTTTCCATATACAAACTTGGCATCAGAATGGTCTCTGTTGAACTGCTCCACCATTGATCTGAGTCCTCCATTGTAAGTTCCAACCATCTGATTTACTGAATCCACACACCTTCCTGGTGGGGCAAATCCATTAGCTCTTTGATTAGGAATGCAACCAAGTGGTCCAACTCCTGCTAAGAAGAACTTCCTTAATCCCAGGCTGTATAGTGCCTTCAATACAACATATAAATTAATTAATTACACTTAGATGTCAACATGTTTGATTAGGAATATTAATCTTCATTTTAATCCTACATATCACTCTTTTTTCCCCGGTAGATAGACGAAATGACAATAGTAATTAAAAACTAACATACCAGTGGATGAGCCAAGAGCCGAAGACGGATTACTCTCTTATACTTAATTCTTAAAGTATATGAAAATAATAAACAGTCCGTAGAATATATGAAAATTTGTCCGGATCGTATACTTTAGAAATTACTTATTATTTTCGCATATTTTAGGTAGGACTATCCATGGTTGGGTTTGGGAAGGAAGATCGAACCGAAATGAACTGTTACAACATTTTGGTGTAACTTAACCAAACCCATAATAGTTCGTCCTGAACCAAATTGAACTGATGTTAAAATTTGATGGAACAGAACAATTATGTGTTTTCAAATAGTAACTACTTTTTTTCGTCCTTAATTTTCTACAAAGATAGATGCGGTTTTATTTTCCTTATCAAAAATAAAAAACAACAACTACCTTTGTAAAAAATTAAATTATACATTCTTGAACTGAACTATTTCTATGAAACTATTGAATGTTGCATTTTTCAAACCAAAGTTAAAGGCACACATTTTGAGCATTAATCGATTTTGGCCTATAAAAAAAACCAAACCGAAAAGAATTAAACCGTGAAGGATAAGTCAGTTCATGTTCGGTCCTTCACGGTTCTTTTCAATATGGTTTAGCAATTGATTTCAATTTTTTGTTTTTCTTTATCAAACTTAATATAAGGGACTAAATTGAAAGTTTACTCCACAAATTAACCTTTAGCAAAATAATTACCAGAATTTGTCGCCCAAAGGTATTGAGAAGAAGATTGCCAAATTGAGGGACAGAATAATTTCTACTAGTGCCATAATATTCAGGTCGGAGGTAATTATTTATATAATCATTACTTCCAGTCACCACAATCACTATTGACTTAGCTAAGAATTGACTCAATGCAGTTTCATTCATCATTTTCTTATATTGATTCAATGTTCTCTCAAAGTTCTGGAGTTGCCGGCTCATGCTATGCCTATCCCCCTGCATCACATCATTGAAGTTTTAATTAGAATTTTATAAGTAATAAATAAAAGACAAATCATGCTAACTTGTGTCCTTATGACACATATTAAGGTTTCTGTAAAGATTAGTATTTATTGAAAAATATTAAATTTCAATCTTGTGAAGATGCATAATTTTTATCTTTGAAATCTTAACTTGTGTCCTAAGGGCACAAGTTAGCATTTCCCATAAAAGATTGCACAATCAATTTATAAAAATTAAAAAAAAAGTGAAAATAAAAATCTAATAGAAATTTTTTAAAAGGGGTTGCATTCAGGGTGGCCGTGAACATGGGCAGAAGGGGCGGCCGTCCAAAGCACCATTTTTTTATGCATCAAAATTATTATTTTTGCTTAGTAATTAGTAGTATATATATGTATTTATTTTTAACTCAATTTTATTAATTCAATGAAAAATATTTTATTTAGACAACCTTGTTTATGATTCGTCTCAGATATCAAAAGTCTTAGGACCGACTCTGGTTGCACTCAACATTTGATTCATGGAACAAGAACATACTATCAATTTAATAGTAGGATTCTATTTAATGCCATAATATAAACTTGAGAATAATTGAGAAAGTGTGTAAAGTACATAGTGTCTCCCTGAATCATCAAGAATGCCACCAGAACCTGATGCATAATTGACTCCATTAAGTAATTTGTTCTCTGTACTAGTAGGGTCTAAAAAAGGTGGAGGAGAAGGAACACCCAACATATCACCTGTAAAATTAAAATAAATTATATACAAGAGAAAATAAAAAGAATCAAGATTAATATATTTTATAAACTAAAAATAGATTGAAAACAAAAATTTAAAATAATAAAAATCTGGAGTTTTTTTTTTTTTGTCAAGTAACCTAATGGCTAGAGCTCACACATTTTAATATGGAGAGTGGGAAGTCCGGAGTTCGAACCCCGGCCTCCTGCATATAATATGCAATATCCCTACCAACTGAGTTAAGTTCACAGGGATAAAATCTGGTGTATTTAAACCAAAAGAATATTAAAAATAAAAATAAAAAAGTAATGAGATAATTTACCAATGAAATCAATGAGGGATTTCCCATTAGAAAATCTCCCTGTAGGTCTACCATTGTAATCAATACCATATGGATAGAAATTTGATTTTGCAAAAGTACTTAGGAAATTGTTGTTACCAACTTCCACAAGTGAATCTCCAAAAACAAACATACCAGGAACCTTTTGTGAGTTCACTTTAACCACCATATTAAAACATTGCAAAACTAGAACTAGAAGCACCATATATTCAGATACACCCTTCATTTGAATTGTCTAAAAAATAATTAAGCAAAATATAATGTAAAAGTTTGAGTTGGAATAATTTGGACCAAACATCATATATATATATATATATATATATATATATATAAGGTGGTGAATTTGCTTACATCATTGTCTAAGAATGCAAGCCAAACCCATCATTTTACATGTTTTTACTTGCCTTGCCTTTCCTTGTGATTTTTCGTGATGCTTGTAACCTCACTTTTTCCATGTTTTCATTTTCTTTTTTTGGTTATGACGTGAGTTTTAGTGTGTCATAACCTCAATTTCCATGCATTAGTCGTAATTATTCCATGAATTCATGTAAATAGGGATAACCGAAAGTGATTTTCCCAATTTTGGTTAAAAGAAAGAGTTTGGGAAATCTTGTGGACATTAGTTGATCTTTTGTGAGAAATATTCAATCTTACTACATGCGTGTCTTTTAATGTTGTTTTGAACAAATTAAAAAAGATTAATAAAATAAAATAAAAATCAAATACACACTTACTTTTCTTATATAAAAAAATACACTTACTTTTCATTGGCTCAATCCCTCTTTTACATTATCTATTCATTAATAATCGATAAAATAATTTTGGCTTCTTAAAAAAAAATTTGACAAACACGTACACCTTCGGTCACTATTATAAGTAAAAATTTAAATTTTAAATTCATACAATTAATGATGTATCCATATACATCATTTAATGAATGAATCTAAAATGATCATTTTTACTTATAACAGTGACCCGAGAGTGTAAGAGTATAATTGACGAGAAAAGTAGTTAATGAAATTTGAAAAATGACATATGAAATTGATTAATTTGAACACTAAAAAGAACGACTCTGCCGAAAGTATGATTGATACATGAAAAAGGATTAAATGATCCATTTTTGTTTCCATGCCTACCATGTATCTTTTTATGTAAGCTAAAAAATTTAATAAAATTAAAGATTACATGATTTCATGTAATTGAGTAGGCAAAACCAATCTGTGCGATCATGATTTCTCTTCCAAGAGTGTATTTGGATAAGGAATGTTTTGAGGGAAAGTAATGTTTTGAGAAATTCAACTATTTTAAAGTGAATTCTGTTGTTTGAAAAAAAGGGAAAAATTTATAGAAGTCTTAATATTTTCTAGAAAGAAAAAAAAAGGTGGGAGAGGTGCAATACAAGGACTTCCCAGGAGGTCACCCATCCTAGTACTACTCTCGCTAGAATCCGGTGCATCAGTGCTTGTATGATCGCACCTAAGAGTAATACACTCTTATTGTATATATGTGTTTGTTTGTTGCGAAAAATATAAAACTTCGACAATTAAGAAAAAAAATAAAAATATATAGAAGTCTTACTATTTTCTAGAAGAAGAAAAAAAGGGAAAAATTTATAGAAGTGTTAATATTTTCCAGAAGAAGAATAAAAGGGAAAAATTTATAGAAGTCTTAATATTTTCGAGAAAGAAAAACATGGATGGGAGAGGTGCAACACAAGGACTTCCCAAAAGGTCACCCATCCTAGAACTACTCTCGCCCAAGCACGCTTAACTACGGAGTTCTGATGAAATCTGGTGCATTAGTGCTGGTACGATCACACCTGAGAGTAATACGCTCTAATTATATATATGTGTTTGTTCGTTGCGAAAAATATAAAACTTCGACAGTTAACAAAAGAATAAAAACATATAGAAGTCTTACTATTTTCTAGAAGAAGAAAAAAAGGGAAAAATTTATAGAAGTGTTAATATTTTCTAGAAAGAAAACAAAAGGTGGGAGACATCAACACAATGACTTCCCAGGAGGTCACCCATCATAGTACTACTCTCGCCCTAGCACGCTTAACTGTGGAGTTCTGATGGGATCCGGTGCATCAGTGCTGGTATAAACGAACCTGAGAGTAATACGCTCTAATTGTATATATGTGTTTGTTCGTTGCGAAAAATATAAAACTTCAACAATTAACAAAAAAATAAAAACATATAGAAGTCTTACTATTTTCTAGAAGAAGAAAAAAAGGGAAAAATTTATAGAAGTCTTAATGTTTTCTAGAAAGAAAACAAAGGATGGGAGAGGTGCAACACAAGGACTTCCCAAGAGGTCACCCATCATAGTACTACTCTCGCCCTAGCACGCTTAACTGCAGAGTTCTGATGGGATCCGGTGCATCAGTGCTGGTATGAACGCACCTGAGAGTAATATGCTCTAATTGTATATATGTGTTTGTTCGTTGCGAAAAATATAAAACTTCAACAATTAACAAAAAAATAAAAACATATAGAAGTCTTACTATTTTCTAGAAGAAGAAAAAAAGGGAAAAATTTATAGAAGTGTTAATATTTTCTAGAAAGAAAACAAAAGGTGGGAGACAGCAACACAATGACTTCCTAGGAGGTCACCCATCATAGTACTACTCTCGCCCTAGCACCCTTAACTGCGGAGTTCTGATGGGATCTGGTGCATCAGTGCTGGTATGAACGCACCTGAGAGTAATACGCTCTAATTGTATATATGTGTTTGTTCGTTGCGAAAAATATAAAACTTCAACAATTAACAAAAAAATAAAAACATATAGAAGTCTTACTATTTTCTAGAAGAAGAAAAAAAGGGAAAAATTTATAGAAGTGTTAATATTTTCTAGAAAGAAAACAAAAGGTGGGAGACAGCAACACAATGACTTCCCAGGAGGTCACCCATCATAGTACTACTCTCGCCCTAGCACACTTAACTGTGGAGTTCTTATGGGATCCGGTGCATCAGTGCTGGTATGAACGCACCTGAGAGTAATATGCTCTAATTGTATATATGTGTTTGTTCGTTGCGAAAAATATAAAACTTCAACAATTAACAAAAAAAATAAAAAGATATACAAGTCTTACTATTTTCTAGAAGAAGAAAAAAAGGGAAAAATTTATAGAAGTGTTAATTTTTTTCTAAAAGAAGAAAAAAATTAAAAAATTTATAGAAGTCTTAATATTTTCTAGAAAGAAAAAAAATGGAGGGAGAGGTGCAACTAAAGGACTTCCTAGGAGGTCACCCGTCCTAGTATTATTCTCGCCAAAGTACGCTTAAGTGCGGAGTTCTAATGGGATCCGGTGCATTAGTGTTGGTATGATTGCTGATGACATTCTGTCATTACTCTTTTAGTAGACATTTTTCATGTAATTTTAGGGGTTATTTATTGTAATTCATGGAGTTGCAAGCTACAAAAGAAGAAGAAATTGAAGTTTGCAAGATTGGAAATCGGCCACCGATTTTTGCTGCAATTTTGAGCTTTGGCATCGTGAAAAATCGGCCACCGATTTGGTACTTTCTGGGCACGCGTTCTGTTGAAATCGGCCACCGATTTTGACCTGCTTATAAATATAAAGAGGCGTTTTCAGATTAGGGGTTCACGAATTTTGAGACCTAAAGGCATATTTTGGAGCAGAGACTTGGAGATCTGGTGGGAAACCATCAAAACTAAGAGTAAATCATCCGTCACATGTATGAATCCTTTTTCTTATGTTAGTTAGCTTCTACTTTAGCTATGAGTAACTAATTCTTTTGTGGTTAATTTCTGAGATGAATCTGATGTAACCCTATTGGAACCCAAATTTGTTGAACTCCTTTGAACATCAATGAAAGTTTAGTTTTTATTCATATTACCTTGTGTTTAATGCCTTATGTATGTTTATGATAGACTATTAACCCTAGCTTTATGAATATGCATATTGATCATAGAAATTGAATGACCACTAACCCTGGCTTTTAATTCTTAATTAGGTAATAGGTTTAACCTAAGTAATCAAGCTAGAGATAGATCATTATTAGGTTATGATATAGGGATTAACGTTCGTTTAATACCTCCAATGGTTTCGAATTCACTTAAGAGATTAAGGGGTTGTCACTTGCGGGGAGAATTGTAGGTCAAGAGATTGGGTAGAATTACTAAGTTAATCCGTCGTGAAACTAAATAATCATTGATTGTATTTAGGAGTGCAAATTACCATAGGCGAGCTTCGGAAGATTCCAAGGACTTAACCATACTTCTAGAAACCAAATCTTTATTGTTTTTAATCAGTTTATGTTACTAAATCAACTCAACTGCCTAGGGCACCAATATAAATTTATACATCCTTTTTAATAATGAAATTGCTAAGTAGAAGTTAAATACAGTCCTCGTGGAAACGATCTTTTTTATTACTTCGATCGAATTTGGTTCACTTGCCAAATATCTATCAATCGCACCTGAAAGTAATACACTCTAATTGTATATATGTGTTTGTTCGTTGCGAAAAATATAAAACTTCGACAATTAACAAAAAAATAAAAACATATAGAAGTCTTACTATTTTCTAGAAGAAGAAAAAAAGGAAAAAATTTATAGAAGTGTTAATTTTTTCTAGAAGAAGAAAAAAAGGAAAAAAATTATAGAAGTCTTAATATTTTCTAGAAAGAAAAAAAACGGTGGGAGAGGTGCAATACAAGGACTTCCCAGGAGGTCACCCATCCTAGTACTACTCTCGCCCAAGCATGATGGGATCCGGTGCATTAGTGTTGGTATGATCGCACCTAAAAGTAATACGCTCTAATTGTATATATGAGTTTGTTCGTTGCGAAGAATATAAAACTTCGACAATTAACAAAAAAATAAAAACATATAGAAGTCTTACTATTTTCTAGAAGAAGAAAAAAAGGGAAAAATTTATAGAAGTGTTAATTTTTTTCTAGAAGAAGAAAAAAAGGAAAAAACTTATAGAAGTCTTAATATTTTCTAGAAAGAAAACAAAGGGTGGGAGAGGTTCAATACAAGGACTACCCAGGAGGTCATCCATCCTAGTACTACTCTCGCCCAAGCACGCTTAACTGCGGAGTTCTGATGGGATCCGGTGCATTAGTGCTGGTATGATCGCACCTGAATGTAATACGCTCTAATTGTATATATGTGTTTGTTCGTTTCGAAAAATATAAAACTTCGACAGTTAACAAAAAAATAAAAACATATGGAAGTCTTACTATTTTCTAGTAGAAGAAAAAAGGGAAAAATTTATAGAAGTGTTAATTTTTTCTAGAACAAGAAAAAAAGGAAAAAATTTATAGAAGTCTTAATATTTTCTAGAAAGAAAAAAAATGGTGGGAGATGTGCAATACAAGGACTTCCTAGGAGGTCACCCATCCTAGTACTACTCTCGCCCAAGCATGATGGGATCCTGTGCATTAGTGTTGGTATTATCGTACCTAAAAGTAATACGCTCTAATTGTATATATGTGTTTGTTCGTTGCGAAAAATATAAAACATATATACAATTAACAAAAAAATAAAAACATATAGAAGTCTTACTATTTTCTAGAAGAAGAAAAAAAGGGAAAAATTTATAGAAGTGTTAATTTTTTTCTAGAAGAAGAAAAAAAGGAAAAAACTTATAGAAGTCTTAATATTTTCTAGAAAGAAAACAAAGGGTGGGAGAGGTTCAGCACAAGGACTACCCAGGAGATCATCCATCCTAGTACTACTCTCGCCCAAACACGCTTAACTGCGGCGTTCTGATGGGATCCGGTGCATTAGTGCTGGTATGATTGCGCCTGAATGTAATACGCTCTAATTGTATATATGTGTTTGTTCATTTCGAAAAATATAAAACTTCGACAGTTAACAAAAAAATAAAAACATATAGAAGTCTTACTATTTTCTAGAAGAAGAAAAAAGGAAAAATTTTATAGAAGTGTTAATATTTTCTAGAAGAAGAAAAAAAGGGAAAAATTTATAGAAGTCTTAATATTTTCTAGAAAGAAAACAAAGGGTGGGAGAGGTTAAACACAAGGACTTTCCAGGAGGTCATCCATCCTAGTACTACTCCCGCCCAAGCACGCTTAACTGTGGAGTTTTGATGGGATCTGGTGCATTAGTGCTAGTATGATCGCACCTGAATGTAATACGTTGTAATTGTATATATGTGTTTGTTCGTTGCGAAAAATATAAAATTTCGACAGTTAACAAAAAAGTAAAAACATATAGAAGTCTTACTATTTTCTAGAAGAAGAAAAAAGGAAAAAATTTATAGAAGTGTTAATATTTTCTAGAAGAAGAAAAAAGGGAAAAATTTATAGAAGTCTTAATATTTTCTAGAAAGAAAACAAAGGGTGGGAGAGGTTAAACACAAGGACTTTCCAGGAGGTCATCCATCCTAGTACTACTCTCGCCCAAGCACGCTTAACTGCGGAGTTCTGATGGGATCCGGTGCATTAGTGCTGGTATGATCGCACCTGAATGTAATACGCTCTAATTGTATATATGTGTTTGTTCGTTTCGAAAAATATAAAACTTCGACAGTTAACAAAAAAATAAAAACATATAGAAGTCTTACTATTTTCTAGTAGAAGAAAAAAGGGAAAAATTTATAGAAGTGTTAATTTTTTCTAGAACAAGAAAAAAAGGAAAAAATTTATAGAAGTCTTAATATTTTCTAGAAAGAAAAAAAATGGTGGGAGATGTGCAATACAAGGACTTCCTAGGACGTCACCCATCCTAGTACTACTCTCGCCCAAGCATGATGGGATCCTGTGCATTAGTGTTGGTATTATCGCACCTGAAAGTAATACGCTCTAATTGTATATATGTGTTTGTTCGTTGCGAAAAATATAAAACTTCGACAATTAACAAAAAAATAAAAACATATAGAAGTCTTACTATTTTCTAGAAGAAGAAAAAAAGGGAAAAATTTATAGAAGTGTTAATTTTTTTCTAGACGAAGAAAAAAAGGAAAAAATGTATAGAAGTCTTAATATTTTCTAGAAAGAAAACAAAGGGTGGGAGAGGTTCAACACAAGGACTACCCAGGAGATCATCCATCCTAGTACTACTCTCGCCCAAGCACGCTTAACTGCGGAGTTCTGATGGGATCCGGTGCATTAGTGCTGGTATGATCGCACCTGAATGTAATACGCTCTAATTGTATATATGTGTTTGTTCGTTGCGAAAAATATAAAACTTCGACAATTAACAAAAAAATAAAAACATATAGATGTCTTACTCTTTTCTAGAAGAAGAAAATAAGGGAAAAATTTATAGAAGTGTTAATTTTTTTCTAGAAGAAGAAAAAAAGGGAAAAATTTATAGAAGTCTTAATATTTTCTAGAAAGAAAACAAAGGGTGGGAGAGGTTAAACACAAGGACTTCCCAGGAGTCATCCATCCTAGTACTACTCCCGCCCAAGCACGCTTAACTGCGGAGTTCTGATGGGATCCGGTGCATTAGTGCTGGTATGATCGCACCTGAATGTATTTTATTTTTTTTAGCCAAAAAAGAGGAGCAGCAAAGAACCACTACCTCAAAACTTCATAAACTTAACAAAGAGAGAAAACACAAAAATGGAGGGGAACATAAGGCCAAACCTCCTAACCAGAGGATACCCTAAAGTTGGGCATCCCAAGTCTATCATGAATTACAAAGTTGTTTATGAAATCAGGCATGTTCAACCAAATTGTGACTCCTTCTATATCTAAACCTTTTGAAGCCAACTTATCTGCACACCTATTATCTTCTCTATAAATATGAGTTATAACAAAATTCATTCTACAAAGAAGTTTCCTGCAGTTTATCCATCTGTTTCTTAACCTACAAGGTATCATAGACATTTTTTTAAAAGCCATAACAACCAAAGCTGAGTCAGATTCAATCCATATGTTCCTCCAATTTCTCTGGTAAGCTATTTCCACTACTCTCATGATAGCTGCAAGCTCAGGCTGATATGCACTCCCACCTCCCAAGTTTTTAGCAAAGCAAGAAAGGAAGTTAGCATTTTGGTCCCTGAAAACTCCTCCACATGATGAAGAGGTTGCCGTAGAAGCCCCATCAGTGTTGAATTTTATCCACCCTACAATTGGGGGATACTAGATAATCTCCTTAATGCAAGTTGGTTTTGGGGGATGAACCAAAACATTGAATTTCTTTAATATGATGAGGTCCCTAACTGAAGAATTAGAAGATTTGTTGGTGTAGTTTCCAGATAGGTTCACAGCAGTTATAATGTTATTGATTGCTAGCTGCCAGTGAGGTGATCTATTGTGAAACCTGCGTTGGTTTCTATTATACCAGATGGTGGATATTATATTGACTATAGTGGCCTGATTCACTACTTTACATTGAGGGGACCACCCTCTGTCACACACAGACCAAATGTCAGGAATGGATTGAAAATGAAGCGATGAATCAAGAACAGATGCAAACCAACACCAGATTCTAAAAGCAAAGCAACATTCAAAGAAAAGATGAAAAGATGTTTCGACATGAGTACCACATAATGAGCACATTGATGGGAGTTGGCATCCTCTTTGCTGGAGTTTTTCATCTGTTGGAACTTTATCATGAATTAGTCTCCAAGTAAGGATGGATTTTGATGGTGGTATATCTTTGCTCCAGATGAGTTTGGCCCAGTTATGAGTATTTACAGGTTGGTTCTTGAAGGCATATGAGTCACGCATCATCAAGTCTCCATTAGAGTTGTGATTCCAAATCAGTTTGTCTTCTTTGTCCTCCATTGGAATAGTAACTTTCTCAGCAAGCAACTTCAGCGCAGGGTAATGAACCAGAATTGTTTGAGGTATATGCCATCTGAAGTTTTGAATGTAGTCATGAACAAACTGAGGATATTCTCTATATATGTCTTGATTAACGTTAAGGGTTTCATGCAGAGGTTCCCCACACCAAGCATCTTCCCAGAACTTAATCAATCTCCCATTACCAAGCAGCCATTTAGAGTTATCCATGACAATTGGAAATTCATTTAGAGTTACCTGAATGTAATACGCTCTAATTGTATATATGTGTTTGTTCGTTGCGAAAAATATAAAACTTCGACAATTAACAAAAAAATAAAAACATAGAACAGTCTTACTCTTTTCTAGAAGAAGAAAATAAGGAAAAAATTTATAGAAGTGTTAATTTTTTTCTAGAAGAAGAAAAAAATGAAAAAAATTATAGAAGTCATAATATTTTCTAGAAAGAAAAAAAATGGTGGGAGAGGTGCAACAAAAGGACTTCCCCCTAGAGGTCACCCATCCTAGTACTACTCTCGTCCAAGCACGCTTAATTGCGGAGTTCTAATGGGATCGGTGCATTAGTGTTGGTATGATCACACCTGAAAGTAATACACTCTAATTGTATATATGTGTTTGTTCGTTGCGAAAAATATAAAACAACGACAATTAACAAAAAAATAAAAACATATAGAAGTCTTACTATTTTCTAGAAGAAGAAAAAAAGGGAAAAATTTATAGAAGTGTTAATTTTTTCTAGAAAAAGAAAAAAAGGAAAAAATTTATAGAAGTCTTAATATTTTCTAGAAAGAAAAAAAATGGTGGGAGAGGTGCAATACAAGGACTTCCCAGGTGGTCACCCATCCTAGTACTACTCTCGCCCAAGCACGCTTAACTGCGGAGTTCTGATGGGATCCGGTGCATTAGTGCTGGTATGATCGCACCTGAATGTAATACGCTCTAATTGTATATATGTGTTTGTTCGCTGCAAAAAATATAAAACTTCGACAGTTAAGAAAAAAATATAAACATATAGAAGTCTTACTATTTTCTAGAAGAAGGAAAAAGGTAAAAATTTATAGAAGTGTTAATATTTTCTAGAAGAAGAAAAAAAAGGAAAAAATTTATAGACGTCTTAATATTTTCTAGAAAGAAAACAAAGTTATTTTCATGATAAAAAGCAAGCTATGACCACTCAATTCAACACCATACTATCAGAAGTTAATCAAAGTTACAATCTTAGTTTGGTTAAAGGGTCTCCGGCTATGCTTGATTATAATGTGGCCAAATTGTTTAACATACCCTTCAAAGTTAAGAGAATCACTCCTATTAATGGAACTTCTTGGAAGCCTCGAAGTGTTGGAGTTTTTAAACTTAATTGTGATGGTTCTTCAATTGGCAGTCAACCTTGTGGTTCAATAGGTATTGTTATCAGAGACTTATATTCCAATTTTCTTGGGGCTATCTGCAGCAACATTGGTCATGCAACACCTGTTGAGGCTGAGTTCAGTGCCTGCATGCTTGCCATTGAAAGAGCTCAACACATGGGTCTTACTAATATATGCTTAGAAACTGATTCTTTGCAAGTGGTTAACGCTTTCAGGACTAAGATGGGGGCTCCTTGGAAGATGACAGCCAGATGGTTCAATTGCTTAAAGTTTTGCTCTGGCATTATTTGTTCTTTTGTTCACATTCCTAGAGAAGGAAACATGGTAGCTGATGTTATAGCCAAAAATGGACAGGGTCTATCTCTCTATTCCACACAGTGGTGGTCTTTCCCACCATCTTTCATTAATTCTCTTCTCCTAAGAGACAGTCATGGACTTTCTTTTTCTAGATTACCTTGATTTTTCTTGTCCTCCTTGTTGGTTTTAGGAGGATCTTGTATTGTTTGTTTGTGTTGGCTTTGCTTTTTTGATTTGGTTTCAGGGTTTCTTTTGGGGGTTCTTTGTATTGCTTGTTTTCTTTGTTCTGATGCTTTGGTGATTGTATTCGGTTCAGCCCTCTCGTGATCTTTTATATAATCTAGCTTTATCAAATAAAATAAAAAAACAAAGGGTGGGAGAGGTTAAACACAAGGACTTCCCAGGAGGACACCCATCATAGTACTACTCTCGCCCAAGCACGCTTAACTGCGGAGTTCTGATGGGATCCGGTGCATTAGTGCTGATATGGTCGCACCTGAAAGTAATACGCCCTAATTGTATATATGTGTTTGTTCGTTGCGAAAAATAAAAAACTTCGACAATTAACAAAAAAATAAAAACATATAGAAGCCTTACTATTTTCTAGAAGAAGAAAAAAAGGGAAAAATTTATAGAAGTGTTAATTTTTTCTAGAAGAAGGAAAAAAGGAAAATATTTATAGAAGTCTTAATATTTTCAAGAAGGAAAAAAAAATGGTGGGAGAGGTGCAACACAAGGACTTCCCAGGAGGTCACCCATCCTAGTACTACTCTCGCCCAAGAATGATGGGATCCAGTGCATTAGTGTTGGTATGATCGCACCTGAAAGTAATACACTCTAATTGTATATATGTGTTTGTTCGTTGCGAAAAATATAAAACTTCGACAATTAACAAAAAAATAAAAACATATAAAAGTCTTACTTTTTTCTAGAAGAAGAAAAAAAGGGAAAAATTTATAGAAGTGTTAATTTTTTCTAGAAGAAGAAAAAAAGGAAAAAATTTATAGAAGTCTTAATATTTTCTAGAAAGAAAACAAAGCGTGGGAGAGGTTCAACACAAGGACTTCCCAGGAGGTCATCCATCAAAGTACTACTCTCGCCCAAGAACGCTTAACTGCGGAGTTCTAATGGGATCCGGTGCATTAGTGTTGGTATGATCGCACCTGAACGTAATACGCTCTAGTTGTATATATGTGTTTGTTCGTTGCGAAAAATATAAAACTTTGACAGTTAACAAAAAAATAAAAACATATAGAAGTCTTACTATTTTCTAGAAGAAGAAAAAAGGGAAAAATTTATAGAAGTGTTAATCTTTTCTAGAAGAAGGAAAAAAGGGAAAATTTTTATAGAAGTCTTAATATTTTCTAGAAAGAAAACAAAGGTATTTTCATGATAAAAAGCAAGCTATGACCACTCAATTCAACACCATACTGTCAGAAGTTAATCAAAGTTACAATCTTAGTTTGGTTAAAGGGTCTCCGGCTATGCTAGAGTATTATGTGGCCAAATTGTTTAACATACCCTTCAAAGTTAAGAGAATCACTCCTATTCATGGAACTTCTTGGAAGCCTCCAAGTGTTGGAGTTTTAAAACTTAATTGTGATGGTTCTTCAATTGGCAGTCAACCTTGTGGTTCAATTGGTATTGTTATCAGAGACTCAGATTCCAATTTTCTTGGGGCTATCTGCAGCAACACTGGTCATGCAACACCTCTTGAGGCTGAGTTCAGTGCCTGCATGCTTGCCATTGAAAGAGCTCAACACATGGGTCTTACTAATATATGCTTAGAAACTGATTCTTTGCAAGTGGTTAATGCTTTCAGGACTAAGATGGGGGCTCCTTGGAAGATGAGAGCCAGATGGTTCAATTGCTTAAAGTTTTGCTCTGGCATTATTTGTTCTTTTGTTCACATTCCTAGAGAAGGAAACATGGTAGCTGATGCTATAGCCAAAAATGGACAGGGTCTATCTCTCTATTCCACACAGTGGTGGTCTTTCCCACCATCCTTCATTAATTCTCTTCTCTTAAGAGACAGTCTTGGACTTTCTTTTTCTAGATTAGCTTGATTTTTCTTGTCCTCCTTGTTGGTTTTAGGAGGATCTTGTATTGTTTGTTTGTGTTGGCTTTGCTTTTTTGATTTGGTTTCAGGGTTTCTCTTGGGGGTTCTTTGTATTGCTTGTATTCTTTGTTCTGATGCTTTGGTGATTGTATTCGGTTCAGCCCTCTCCTGATCTTTTATAAAATCAAGCTTTATCAAAAAAAAAGAAAGAAAACAAAGGGTGGGAGAGGTTAAACACAAGGACTTCCCAGGAGGTCACCCATCCTAGTACTACTCTCGCCCAAGCACGCTTAACTGCAGAGTTCTAATGGGATCCGGTGCATTAGTGCTGATATGATCGCACCTGAAAGTAATACGCTCTAATTGTATATATGTGTTTGTTCGTTGCGAAAAATATAAAGCTTCGACAATTAACAAAAAAATAAAAACATATAAAAGTCTTACTTTTTTCTAGAAGAAGAAAAAAAGGGAAAAATTTATAGAAGTGTTAATTTTTTCTAGAAGATGAAAAAAAGGAAAAAATTTATAGAACTCTTAATATTTTCTAGAAAACAAAGCGTGGGAGAGGTGCAACACAAGGACTTTCCAGGAGGTCACCCATCCTAGTACTACTCTCGCCCAAGAACGCTTAACTGCGGAGTTCTAATGGGATCCGATGCATTAGTGCTGGTATGATTGCACCTGAACGTAATACGCTCTAATTGTATATATGTGTTTGTTCGTTGCGAAAAATATAAAACTTCGACAGTTAACAAAAAAATAAAAACATATAGAAGTCTTACTATTTTCTAGAAGAAGAAAAAAGGGAAAAATTTATAGAAGTGTTAATATTTTCTAGAAGAAGAAAAAAAGGGAAAAATTTATAGAAGTCTTAATATTTTCTAGAAAGAAAACAAAGGTATTTTCATGATAAAAAGCAAGCTATGACCACTCAATTCAACACCATACTGTCAGAAGTTAATCAAAGTTACAATCTTAGTTTGGTTAAAGGGTCTCCGGCTATGCTAGAGTATTATGTGGCCAAATTGTTTAACATACCCTTCAGAGTTAAGAGAATCACTCCTATTCATGGAACTTCTTGGAAGCCTCCAAGTGTTGGAGTTTTAAAACTTTATTGTGATGGTTCTTCAATTGGCAGTCAACCTTGTGGTTCAATTGGTATTGTTATCAGAGACTCAGATTCCAATTTTCTTGGGGCTATCTGCAGCAACATTGGTCATGCAACACCTCTTGAGGCTGAGTTCAGTGCCTGCATGCTTGCCATTGAAAGAGCTCAACACATGGGTCTTACTAATATATGCTTAGAAACTGATTCTTTGCAAGTGGTTAATGCTTTCAGGACTAAGATGGGGGCTCCTTGGAAGATGAGAGCCAGATGGTTCAATTGCTTAAAGTTTTGCTCTGGCATTATTTGTTCTTTTGTTCACATTCCTAGAGAAGGAAACATGGTAGCTGATGCTATAGCCAAAAATGGACAGGGTCTGTCTCTCTATTCCACACAGTGGTGGTCTTTCCCACCATCCTTCATTAATTCTCTTCTCTTAAGAGACAGTCTTGGACTTTCTTTTTCTAGATTAGCTTGATTTTTCTTGTCCTCCTTGTTGGTTTTAGGAGGATCTTGTATTGTTTGTTTGTGTTGGCTTTGCTTTTTTGATTTGGTTTCAGGGTTTCTTTTGGGGGTTCTTTGTATTGCTTGTTTTCTTTGTTCTGATGCTCTGGTGATTGTATTCGGTTCAGCCTTCTCCTGATCTTTTATATAATCTAGCTTTATCAAATAAAATAAAAAAACAAAGGGTGGGAGAGGTTAAACACAAGGACTTCCCAGGAGGTCACCCATCCTAGTACTACTCTCGCCCAAGCACGCTTAACTGCAGAGTTCTGATGGGATCCGGTGCATTAGTGCTGATATGATCGCACCTGAAAGTAATACGCTCTAATTGTATATACGTGTTTGTTCGTTGCGAAAAATAAAAAACTTCGACAATTAACAAAAAAATAAAAACATATAGAAGCCTTACTATTTTCTAGAAGAAGAAAAAAAGGAAAAAATTTGTAGAAGTGTTAATTTTTTCTAGAAGAAGGAAAAAAGGAAAATATTTATAGAAGTCTTATATTTTCAAGAAAGAAAAAAAAATGGTGGGAGAGGTGCAACACAAGGACTTCCCAGGAGGTCACCCATCCTAGTCCTACTCTCGCCCAAGAATGATGGGATCCAGTGCATTAGTGTTGGTATGATCGCACCTGAAAGTAATACACTCTAATTGTATATATGTGTTTGTTCGTTGCGAAAAATATAAAACTTCGACAATTAACAAAAAAATAAAAACATATAAAAGTCTTACTTTTTTCTAGAAGAAGAAAAAAAGGGAAAAATTTATAGAAGTGTTAATTTTTTCTAGAAGAAGAAAAAAAGGAAAATTTTTATAGAAGTCTTAATATTTTCTAGAAAGAAAACAAAGCGTTGGAGAGGTTCAACACAAGGACTTCCCAGGAGGTCATCCATCCAAGTACTACTCTCGCCCAAGAACGCTTAACTGCGGAGTTCTAATGGGATCCGGTGCATTAGTGCTGATATGATCGCACCTGAACGTAATACGTTCTAGTTGTATATATGTGTTTATTCGTTGCGAAAAATATAAAACTTTGACAGTTAACAAAAAAATAAAAACATATAGAAGTCCTACTATTTTCTAGAAGAATAAAAAAGGGAAAAATTTATAGAAGTGTTAATCTTTTCTAGAAGAAGAAAAAAAGGGAAAAATTTATAGAAGTCTTAACATTTTCTAGAAAGAAAACAAAGGTATTTTCATGATAAAAAGCAAGCTATGACCACTCAATTCAACACCATACTGTCAGAAGTTAATCAAAGTTACAATCTTAGTTTGGTTAAAGGGTCTCCGGATAAGCTAGAGTATTAAGTGGCCAAATTGTTTAACATACCCTTCAAAGTTAAGAGAATCACTCCTATTCATGGAACTTCTTGGAAGCCTCCAAGTGTTGGAGTTTTAAAACTTAATTGTGATGGTTCTTCAATTGGCAGTCAACCTTGTGGTTCCATTGGTATTGTTATCATAGACTCAGATTCCAATTTTCTTGGGGCTATCTGCAGCAACATTGGTCATGCAACACCTGTTGAGGCTGAGTTCAGTGCCTGCATGCTTGCCATTGAAAGAGCTCAACACATGGGTCTTACTAATATATGCTTAGAAACTGATTCTTTGCAAGTGGTTAATGCTTTCAGGACTAAGATGGGGGCTCCTTGGAAGATGAGAGCCAGATGGTTCAATTGCTTAAAGTTTTGCTATGGCATTATTTGTTCTTTTGTTCACATTCCTAGAGAAGGAAACATGGTAGCTGATGCTATAGCCAAAAATGGACAGGGTCTATCTCTCTATTCCACACAATGGTGGTCTTCCCCACCATCCTTCATTAATTCTCTTCTCTTAAGAGACAGTCTTGGTCTTTCTTTTTCTAGATTAGCTTGATTTTTCTTGTCCTCCTTGTTGGTTTTAGGAGGATCTTGTATTGTTTGTTTGTGTTGGCTTTGCTTTTTTGATTTAGTTTCAGGGTTTCTTTTGGGGGTTCTTTGTATTGCTTGTATTCTTTGTTCTGATGCTTTGGTGATTGTATTCGGTTCAGCCCTCTCCTGATCTTTTATATAATCTAGCTTTATAAAAAAAAAAAAAAAACAAAGGGTGGGAGAGGTTAAACACAAGGACTTCCAAGGAGGTCACCCATCCTAGTACTACTCTCGTCCAAGCACGCGTAACTGCGGAGTTCTGATGGGATCCGGTGCATTAGTGCTGATATGATCGCACCTGAAAGTAATACGCTCTAATTGTATATATGTGTTTGTTCGTTGCGAAAAATATAAAACTTCGACAATTAACAAAAAAATAAAAACATATAGAAGTCTTACTATTTTCTAGAAGAAGAAAAAAAGGGAAAAATTTATAGAAGTGTTAATTTTTTCTAGAAGAAGGAAAAAAGGAAAATATTTATAGAAGTCTTAATATTTTCAAGAAAGAAAAAAAAAATGGTGGGAGAGGTGCAACACAAGGACTTCCCAGGAGGTCACCCATCCTAGTACTACTCTCGCCCAAGAATGATGGGATCCAGTGCATTAGTGTTGGTATGATCGCACATGAAAGTAATACGCTCTAATTGTATATATGTGTTTGTTCGTTGCGAAAAATATAAAACTTCGACAATTAACAAATAAATAAAAACATATAACAGTCTTACTTTTTTCTAGAAGAAGAAAAAAAGGCAAAAATTTATAGAAGTGTTAATTTTTTCTAGAAGATGAAAAAAAGGAAAAAATTTATAGAAGTCTTAATATTTTCTAGAAAACAAAGCGTGAGAGAGGTGCAACACAAGGACTTTCCAGGAGGTCACCCATCCTGGTACTACTCTCGCCCAAGCACGCTTAACTGCGGAGTTCTGATTGGATCCGGTGCATTAGTACTTGTATGATCGCACTTGAAAATCATACTCTCTAATTGCATATATGTGTTTGTTCGTTGCGAAAAATATAAAACTTCGACAATTAACAAAAAATAAAAACATATAGAAGTCTTACTATTTTCTAGAAGAAGAAAAAAAGGGAAAAATTTATAGAAGTATTAATTTTTTCTACAAGAAGGAAAAAAAGAAAAATATTTATAGAAGTCTTAATATTTTCTAGAAAGAAAAAAAATGGTGGGAGAGGTGCAACAAAAGGACCTCCCAGGAGGCCACCCATCCTAGTACTACTCTCGCCCAAGCACGCTTAATTGCTGAGTTCTGATGGGATCCGGTGCATTAGTGCTGGTATGATCGCACCTGAAAGTAATACGCTCAAATTGTATATATGTGTTTGTTCGTTGCGAAAAATATAAAGCTTCGACAATTAACAAAAAAATAAAAACATATAGAAGTCTTACTATTTTCTAGAAAAAGAAAAAAAGGGAAAAATTTATAGAACTGTTAATTTTTTCTAGAAGAAGTAAAAAACGGAAAATCTTTATAGACGTCTTAATATTTTCTAGAAAGAAAAAAAAATGGTGGGAGAGGTGCAACACAAGGACTTCCTAGGAGGACACCCATCCTTGTACTACTCTCGCCCAAGCACGCTTAATTGCTGAGTTCTGATGGGATCCGGTGCATTAGTGCTGGTATGATCGCACCTGAAAGTAATACGCTCTAAATGTATATATGTGTTTGTTCGTTGCGAAAAATATAAAGCTTCGACAATTAACAAAAAAATAAAAACATATAGAATTCTTACTATTTTCTAGAAGAAGAAAAAAAGGAAAAAATTTATAGAAGTGTTAATTTTTCTAGAAGAAGGAAAAAAAGGAAAATATTTATAGAAGTCTTAATATTTTCTAGAAAGAAAAAAAATGGTGGGAGAGGTGCGACACAAGGACTTCCCAGGAGGACGATGGCAATGGGTACCCAATGGGTAGGGTACTACAGTGCCCGTCCCCATACCCGCATTTATAAAAAATACCCGTACCCGTGCCCGTACCCTCGTGGGCAACAACTTTAGTCCCCTTCCCATACCCTATGGGTACCTCAGTGCCCATACCCGCATCCATTACCCGCACTTTAACTATGAAAAAAAAAATATCACAAATGAAATAAAACTACGATCCCAATTTTTTAAAATTAACTCATAAAATAATATGAATCGTGGTATTTAGTCAAATAGAAAACATCCAAAATATCCCTAAAAAATTATACACCGGCATAATGGAGTTGTTATTGTATTAAGCAGTTGTTTGGTTTAAGTTTAGGTTTAAGCTGAAATAGCTAAATAAATTAATTAATTATACATAAAAAAAATAATAATAATTTATGATATATTATATAAATATGTATATGCGGGTTGCGGGTCTGGGTAATATAGTACCCTTACCCGTGCCCGTACCCATTTAATTTTGTGGGTATTACCCGTACCCAAGTCCAGATCCATAAAAGCGGGTTTTTACCCTACCCATTGTGGATATTTTTTGTGGGTATCCATTGGATCTGGGTCCAATTGCCGTCCCTAGAGGACACCCATCCTAGTACTACTCTCGCCCAAGCACGCTTAATTGCTGAGTTCTGATGGGATCTGGTGCATTAGTGCTGATATGATCGCACCTGAAAGCAATACGCTCTTATTGTATATATGTGTTTGTTTGTTGCGAAAAATATAAAGCTTCGACAATTAACAAAAAAATAAAAACATATAGAAGTCTTACTAATTTCTAGAAGAAGAAAAAAAGGGTAAAATTTATAGAAGTGTTAATATTTTCTAGAAGAAGGAAAAAAATGAAAATATTTATAGAAGTCTTAATATTTTCTAGAAAGAAAAAAAATGGTGGGAGAGGTGCAACACAAGGACTTCTCAGGAGGACACCCATCCTCGTACTACTCTCGCCCAAGCACGGTTAATTGCTGAGTTCTGATGGAATCCGGTGCATTAGTGCTGGTATGATCACACCTGAAAGTAATACGCTCTAAATGTATATATGTGTTTGTTCGTTGCGAAAAATATAAAGCTTCGACAATTAACAAAAAATAAAAACATATAGAATTCTTACTATTTGCTAGAAGAAGAAAAAAAGGGAAAAATTTATAGAAGTGTTAATTTTTTCTAGAAGAAGGAAAAAAAGGAAAATATTTATAGAAGTCTTAATATTTTCTAGAAAGAAAAAAAATGGTGGGAGAGGTGCAACAAAAGGACCTCCCAGGAGGCCACCCATCCTAGTACTACTCTCGCCCAAGCACGCTTAATTGCTGAGTTCTGATGGGATCCGGTGCATTAGTGCTGGTATGATCGCACCTGAAAGTAATACGCTCAAATTGTATATATGTGTTTGTTCGTTGCGAAAAATATAAAGTTTCGACAATTAACAAAAAAATAAAAACATATAGAAGTCTTACTATTTTCTAGAAAAAGAAAAAAAGGGAAAAATTTATAGAACTGTTAATTTTCTCTAGAAGAAGTAAAAAAAGGAAAATCTTTATAGACGTCTTAATATTTTCTAGAAAGAAAAAAAAATGGTGGGAGAGGTGCAACACAAGGACTTCCTAGGAGGACACCCATCCTTGTACTACTCTCGCCCAAGCACGCTTAATTGCTGAGTTCTGATGGGCTCCGGTGCATTAGTGCTGGTATGATCGCACCTGAAAGTAATACGCTCTAAATGTATATATGTGTTTGTTCGTTGCGAAAAATATAAAGCTTCGACAATTAACAAAAAAATAAAAACATATAGAATTCTTACTATTTTCTAGAAGAAGAAAAAAGGAAAAAATTTATAGAAGTGTTAATTTTTTCTAGAAGAAGGAAAAAAAGGAAAATATTTATAGAAGTCTTAATATTTTCTAGAAAGAAAAAAAATGGTGGGAGAGGTGCGACACAAGGACTTCCCAGGAGGACGATGGCAATGGGTACCCAATGGGTAGGGTACTACAGTGCCCGTCCCCATACCCGCATTTATAAAAAATACCCGTACCCGTGCCCGTACCCTCGTGGGCAACAACTTTAGTCCCTTCCCCATACCCTATGGGTACCTCAGTGCCCATACCCGCATCCATTACCCGCACTTTAACTATGAAAAAAAAAATCACAAATGAAATAAAACTACGATCCCAATTTTTTAAAATTAACTCATAAAATAATATGAATCGTGGTATTTAGTCAAATAGAAAACATCCAAAATATCCCTAAAAAATTATACACCGGCATAATGGAGTTGTTATTGTATTAAGCAGTTGTTTGGTTTAAGTTTAGGTTTAAGCTGAAATAGCTAAATAAATTAATTAATTATACATAAAAAAAAAATAATAATTTATGATATATTATATAAATATGTATATGCGGGTTGCGGGTCTGGGTAATATAGTACCCTTACCCGTGCCCGTACCCATTTAATTTTGTGGGTATTACCCGTACCCGTGTCCAGATCCATAAAAGCGGGTTTTTACCCTACCCATTGTGGATATTTTTTGTGGGTATCCATTGGATCTGGGTCCAATTGCCATCCCTAGAGGACACCCATCCTAGTACTACTCTCGCCCAAGCACGCTTAATTGCTGAGTTCTGATGGGATCTGGTGCATTAGTGCTGATATGATCGCACCTGAAAGCAATACGCTCTTATTGTATATATGTGTTTGTTTGTTGCGAAAAATATAAAGCTTCGACAATTAACAAAAAAATAAAAACATATAGAAGTCTTACTAATTTCTAGAAGAAGAAAAAAAGGGTAAAATTTATAGAAGTGTTAATATTTTCTAGAAGAAGGAAAAAAATGAAAATATTTATAGAAGTCTTAATATTTTCTAGAAAGAAAAAAAAATGGTGGGAGAGGTGCAACACAAGGACTTCTCAGGAGGACACCCATCCTCGTACTACTCTCGCCCAAGCACGGTTAATTGCTGAGTTCTGATGGAATCCGGTGCATTAGTGCTGGTATGATCACACCTGAAAGTAATACGCTCTAAATGTATATATGTGTTTGTTCGTTGCGAAAAATATAAAGCTTCGACAATTAACAAAAAAATAAAAACATATAGAATTCTTACTATTTGCTAGAAGAAGAAAAAAAGGGAAAAATTTATAGAAGTGTTAATTTTTTCTAGAAGAAGGAAAAAAAGGAAAATATTTATAGAAGTCTTAATATTTTCTAGAAAGAAAAAAAATGGTGGGAGAGGTGCAACAAAAGGACCTCCCAGGAGGCCACCCATCCTAGTACTACTCTCGCCCAAGCACGCTTAATTGCTGAGTTCTGATGGGATCCGGTGCATTAGTGCTGGTATGATCGCACCTGAAAGTAATACGCTCAAATTGTATATATGTGTTTGTTCGTTGCGAAAAATATAAAGTTTCGACAATTAACAAAAAAATAAAAACATATAGAAGTCTTACTATTTTCTAGAAAAAGAAAAAAAGGGAAAAATTTATAGAACTGTTAATTTTCTCTAGAAGAAGTAAAAAAAGGAAAATCTTTATAGACGTCTTAATATTTTCTAGAAAGAAAAAAAAATGGTGGGAGAGGTGCAACACAAGGACTTCCTAGGAGGACACCCATCCTTGTACTACTCTCGCCCAAGCACGCTTAATTGCTGAGTTCTGATGGGCTCCGGTGCATTAGTGCTGGTATGATCGCACCTGAAAGTAATACGCTCTAAATGTATATATGTGTTTGTTCGTTGCGAAAAATATAAAGCTTCGACAATTAACAAAAAAATAAAAACATATAGAATTCTTACTATTTTCTAGAAGAAGAAAAAAAGGAAAAAATTTATAGAAGTGTTAATTTTTTCTAGAAGAAGGAAAAAAAGGAAAATATTTATAGAAGTCTTAATATTTTCTAGAAAGAAAAAAAATGGTGGGAGAGGTGCGACACAAGGACTTCCCAGGAGGACGATGGCAATGGGTACCCAATGGGTAGGGTACTACAGTGCCCGTCCCCATACCCGCATTTATAAAAAATACCCGTACCCGTGCCCGTACCCTCGTGGGCAACAACTTTAGTCCCCTTCCCCATACCCTATGGGTACCTCAGTGCCCATACCCGCATCCATTACCCGCACTTTAACTATGAAAAAAAAAAATCACAAATGAAATAAAACTACGATCCCAATTTTTTAAAATTAACTCATAAAATAATATGAATCGTGGTATTTAGTCAAATAGAAAACATCCAAAATATCCCTAAAAAATTATACACCGGCATAATGGAGTTGTTATTGTATTAAGCAGTTGTTTGGTTTAAGTTTAGGTTTAAGCTGAAATAGCTAAATAAATTAATTAATTATACATAAAAAAAAAATAATAATTTATGATATATTATATAAATATGTATATGCGGGTTGCGGGTCTGGGTAATATAGTACCCTTACCCGTGCCCGTACCCATTTAATTTTGTGGGTATTACCCGTACCCGTGTCCAGATCCATAAAAGCGGGTTTTTACCCTACCCATTGTGGATATTTTTTGTGGGTATCCATTGGATCTGGGTCCAATTGCCATCCCTAGAGGACACCCATCCTAGTACTACTCTCGCCCAAGCACGCTTAATTGCTGAGTTCTGATGGGATCTGGTGCATTAGTGCTGATATGATCGCACCTGAAAGCAATACGCTCTTATTGTATATATGTGTTTGTTTGTTGCGAAAAATATAAAGCTTCGACAATTAACAAAAAAATAAAAACATATAGAAGTCTTACTAATTTCTAGAAGAAGAAAAAAAGGGTAAAATTTATAGAAGTGTTAATATTTTCTAGAAGAAGGAAAAAAATGAAAATATTTATAGAAGTCTTAATATTTTCTAGAAAGAAAAAAAAATGGTGGGAGAGGTGCAACACAAGGACTTCTCAGGAGGACACCCATCCTCGTACTACTCTCGCCCAAGCACGGTTAATTGCTGAGTTCTGATGGAATCCGGTGCATTAGTGCTGGTATGATCACACCTGAAAGTAATACGCTCTAAATGTATATATGTGTTTGTTCGTTGCGAAAAATATAAAGCTTCGACAATTAACAAAAAAATAAAAACATATAGAATTCTTACTATTTGCTAGAAGAAGAAAAAAAGGGAAAAATTTATAGAAGTGTTAATTTTTTCTAGAAGAAGGAAAAAAAGGAAAATATTTATAGAAGTCTTAATATTTTCTAGAAAGAAAAAAAATGTGGGGAGAGGTGCAACACAAGAACTTCCCAGGAGGTCACCCATCCTAGAACTACTCTCGCCCAAGCACAATTAACTGCGGAGTTCTGATGGGATCCGGTGCATTAGTGCTGGTATGATCGCACCTATAAGTAATACGCTTTAATTGTATATATGTGTTTGTTCGTTGCGAAAAATATAAAACTTCGACAATTAACAAAAAAATAAAAACATATAGAAGTCTTACTATTTTCTAGAAGAAGAAAAAAAGGGAAAAATTTATAGAAGTGTTAATTTTTTGTAGCAGAAGGAAAAAAAGGAAAATATTTATAGAAGTCTTAATATTTTCTAGAAAGAAAAAAAATGGTGGGAGAGGTGCAACACAAGGACTTCCCAGGAGGTCATCCATCCTAGTACTACTCTCGCCCAAGCACAATTAACTGCGGAGTTCTGATGGGATCCGGTGCATTAGTGATGGTATGATCACACCTGAAAGTAATACGCTCTAATTGTATATATGTGTTTGTTCGTTGCGAAAAATATAAAGCTTCGACAATTAACAAAAAAATAAAAATATATAGAAGTCTTACTATTTTCTAGAAGAAGAAAAAAAGGGAAAAATTTATAGAAGTGTTAATTTTTTCTAGAAGAAGGAAAAAAAGGAAAATATTTATAGAAGTCTTAATATTTTCTAGAAAGAAAAAAAAATGGTGGGAGAGGTGCAACACAAGGACTTCCCAGGAGGTCACCCATCCTAGTACTACTCTCGCCCAAGCACGAAATCTTCTGGTCAGAAACGCCATCTCTTCCGCATCTGAACCACTGTTTGATTCTCCATCAGGATTCTTTTCTTAGGATTCAACATCTTGAATAGCTTCAACATATTATCCTTTAGATTCCATAGCAATGGATCTGGACTTCTTAGAAGATTAATCTCCAATAAGCTATATCACATGAATTTTGAGAGAACTTATCAGATTCTTCAGGCTTAGCTTGTTCAAATCCTTTGCTTCCTGAATGGTTGTAACCTTTGATCTGAACCTAGCAGGAAGATTCCGAAGAATCTTTTTGACATGGTCAGGAATAGTATAAATTTTATTCTGAACCTGAAGGACAAATACAAGAGTCTGAAACCTTGAATACATGGTTTCAATATCTTCATCCTCCCTCATTTTAAAAAGATCATATTGATGAACCAATTGGTTAGCATTATCTTGCTTCCCTTGTTGGTTTACTTCATATGTAGAACACGATAACTAAAATATGACTTTATCAGTAGATTTGTCAATAATCTTGGTTTACTCTGAATAAGGCAAAGCTTCCACCAGAATACCACAGACTCTATGATGCTTCATGCATATCTTCCTCTGAGCCTCAATCGGTTTCTTCTTATCCACCACCATACCTTATGAGTCCACAACAAATCCCACACCATCTTCAATGATGTCCAACAACTCATCATCAACTCCTATGATGTGGATGTGCATTGCTTTTCCACCATGAGAACTAAGTAGCATATCCATTGAAAGATGGAGGTCTTACAAAATAATTGTTATTCTATGAGGTAGAAGTATTATTGTTGTAATCATACTATACTTGAGCACCATGAGTGCTAAAACCAGAACTAACGCTGAGGTTAGGTTCAGAAGATGAGAAAAACACGGGGGGGGGGGGGGGGGGGGGGGGGGGGGGGGGGGGGGGGGGGAAGAAAGACACAACAATTGTAATGGTTCCTCTCACAAACCTAGAGCAGTTCAGTCCTCTTGTACTCCCAATGGATTTTCACTATAATTACTAAGGTTACAAATGCTCAAGCACATAAGCAAAATACTTCAAAATGCTCAAAACACACAAGCAAGAGACTTGAAAATGCTAAAAGACTTCTTATAATCTAGCTTAATCAAATAAAGATTGTTCAGTTTTACACTTTATATACAATCAAAGGTGTAAACAATTACAAAACAAAGTAAGACTCTTAAGACTTTAAAATTTCTAAGATATGAAATTCTTAAGTGTTTATATGCTTTTCAATTTGGCAGAGTAATGAAACTTGTAAATATTGCAGAGTCTTGCTCATTTCTTGAAGTCTTAAGCTCCTTATATAGAGAAGGAAATAAGAGACGTTGGAGAACTGTCAACGCATAAATTAGAGTTTTTGAGAAGCTTGATCATGAACGTTGGAATATTTCTTGATTTGGTTAATGTTGTTGGAACGACATTTGAAATTCCTTTGCTTCAAAAGGAATTATCTGTTCAATCCAATTGTCTTTGAAGTTCTTTTTCTGTTTCTGCACATGGTTACAAGAAGACAAAGTGTACTATCTGATTTTGATGATGGCATCTTCAGAGGACGACAAGTCTGAAATGTCCTTTAGAGCATCTCCAATGGGGGTCCTTACTTAACAAGGACCAGTCCCCGTTAAGGACCCTTCATTGAAGGAAGAAAAAATTAGTCCTCGTTATGGAACGAGCAACTATATAAGGACTCTCTCTCTCCTGAGTAATGAACGGGTCCCAAGTATAAAAAAGTAATATAATGTGTACTACTTGGTCCCACTTGCATATAGGAGTAATAAAATGTGTACTACTTGGTCCCACTTGTAAAAAGGAATAATATGTAAATTATTTTTGTTTAATGATGTAAAGATAGTGAGACATATTTAAGTATTTTTCATTGGAGTCCTTATTAGTGTATTGTCATTGGAGTCATTGAGTCTTTTAATAAGTACTTTTATTAAAAAAATTATAAATAAGTGATTTGTCACGTGGGGTCCATTTAAGGATTCCTTATTAGGGAACTACCATTGTGGATGCTCTCAGAGACTTCATATTTCATAATCCAGAGTCTGGTGTTCTTCATATTCTGTTTCAGAACTTTAGCTTCTCTTTCAATTCCAATTGCTCTTGTATACGTTCTTCCATAACCAAAACTTGATTTTACTTTATAAGTTTAGTCTATGATCATGCACATTTGAAGATATATTAGCATATATTAACATTTTAATATCTATTATCATCAAAACTTCATAAACATTGTATAAACCCATTTTGTTCAACAATTTATTTAAGGAGGGCCACCCCTAGTTATTGTTGTTTTGTAGCATTAATGGATACAACAGGACAAGGTCATGAGTAAATCCTGCAAATCTGGGAAGGAAGGACAATTATAAGTACGTACTTTGTAGTTTCTGAATTTTGACTAAGATGTTTTATAGTCCACACGTTTTGAAGTAATCACTAATTGCCCATACCTTCGCTGCCATGCATCAATCTATTAAAATATTCGTATAGTGTTATTCGTATTACTATTTCTCAACTCAATTTGATGGTGTTTTTATTACTTCAAATCAAAAACCAGCTGGCTTAACGCGTTTATGATGACGATTCGCACATTACTCATTTATGTGTCTTTTTTTCTTATCCACTAGTAATATTCTACTGCACATACTTGCTACAAAACAAAACCAAAAAAATAATAAAATTTCGAAAATTTTCAATGAAATGGTAAGATTTTGTTAATTTCTCCTTTTCTTTTCTAGATACATGATAAAGATTTGATGAATAATATTTGTTTTTTTTTATTTGGAGTTTGAATCTCAAACCTTGCATATATTATGCATTGTTCATACCAATTGAACTAAGTTTATGAGGACACTAAAAATCTGAATCCTTCGCATACATTATGCATTGTTCATACCGATTGAACTAAGCTCACGAGGACATAAATAACATTAGTTTATTGAGAAATAATAATTTTCAACATTTTAAGAAATAAATTCGTACAATTTTCAATACATAATTTTTATTTTTGCTATTTTTTCTAGTGTACTATTTTTTATATATTAACATATGCGGTAAGAACACGTGTTATATTTTTTTTTTTATAATAGTCTCTTAAATATTTAACTGTAGAAGAGAAATATGTATAAACATGAGACAATAAATAGTTAATGGGGCGTATCAGTTATGATTTTAAATAACTTGTTTTTTTTTTGAAGGAAGGAAAAAAGACTTGTTTACCATGAATTTTTTTTAGGGTATTCAATCAAGACTATTTATAACTTAATTTTTTATTTTTGTGATATTCAATCAAATATTTTTGTAATTTAAAAAAAAAAATCATGTGGTATTCAATCAAAACTCCTTGTAACTTATAAAAGGTCTCGTGATATTCAAAAACATTTTAATTTTGAGAGATTGTTTTTCTTTTTAGAGAATTTTTTTTGAGAGATTGTTTAATAAGTTGAATTTTGGTGGATTTTGTGGGAATATTTAGTGAATTTTCAGCATAAAAAAATCTTACATTAAAACACAAGATTTCTATTTCTTTTAAGATTTTACCCCCCCTCACCTCCCTCCCTCCCTCTCTCTCACTTAAAAAAACACAAATAAAAGAGTGAATATTGAAAATATTGTGAAATCATAAAGTCATTTACAATCTTATAAATCCATAAAGTCATTTCAAATCATTTAAACAGATATAAATCTTTTAAAATCCAAATCGTAAATCTTCATAGTCTTTTAAAATCTTAAATGTCATTAAAATCTTGTAAAATCTTTAAAATCGAAAATATTTTTTTAAACAAAAATGTTTTTTAAAATCCTAATCCAATATATTTGGACCGTCAATATATTTCTAAGGGCTAGAATACCCTCTAGAAAGTCTTAGGCACTCTCCCGAAATGCTCCGGAATAGGCGCGCCCTTCCAGAGGCGCCACCTCAACAAGCTTCTAGAAGCATCTAGAGCTTAGTGATGACACTAGGTCATACATCATTTTGTTACAGTTTTTATGTAGTTTTAGTCAAGTTCAGGTGATTATGCATGAGTCAGAAGCTGAAAAATGACTGTTTTGTAATTCTGAAGATGAGAAAAATCGTACTCCGATTTGGTGACATCGTAGTACGATTTTGAAGCTGAAGTTTGACATGTTGTCTCGTAAAAAATCGGAGTCCGATTTCCCAAAAATCGGGCTACGATTTGAAGACGCTTCTGTGCTAGATTTGTGTTGAGTGGGCCATCGTGCTCCGATCTGGAGCATCGGAGTAAGATTTTAGCGTTTATGGGAAATGTCCTATAAAAAGGAAGTCGATTTATGAAGGAAGGGTTCAAAATTTTGGAGAGAAAATCATACTTTTGGAGCTGGATCACTGAGCAAAAGGTGGGAGACCATCAAAACTCATAGCCGGTTATCAATTTCATGTAATGAATTCTTCTTTATCATTAGTTATTTATGCTTTAGCCATGAGTAACTAAATCCTTTGTGATTAGGTCAAGAGATGATTTTGTACTAGCTCATGTGGATGTAACCTGATACTCTTACGTTTATGAATGTCAATATAGTTTATTCAGTGTATCTTGTTCTTAATGCTTTTATGATTCTGACCCAATATAATTGATTCAAGAGATTATATGACTATTAACCGTAGTGTGTAACTCGAATATATTTATGTTGTTCAATCTAACAGACAATCTAGGAATAGAGCGTTGTTAGGTTGTTATAATTGAATTAACGGACTTAATATCCTTTGACGATTATAGGTTCACCTAAGGAATTAGGGAATTATGATTAGATAAGCGGACTTAGGATCAAGGGATTGACCTAAGTTAATGTGTTAATTCGTCGTTTACTTTGTGACATTCGTAGACATCAGAAACAGGTTGCTAATGAGTGAAGTGCATATGAATGGAAGGACCTAGTCATCTCTCTAAACTATATCTAAAACCAACGTTACTTTCGTCATTTTAATTACAATTGCACACAAAACCAATTTTGACTAAGGCAACCCCCAATTTAATTACATCTTAATGTTAATGTTCTTGTTAAGTAGAGATTAAAACAGTCCCTGAGGAAACAAATTATTTTATTACTCGATTCAAATTAGTACACTTGCTAATTTTTTATCACTTAGTAAAAAGACTTAAGGCGCAGCTTACTTGGGGCTTAAGCCACGAGAAAACAAGCCCACAGAGGGCTATAAATACACCTCTTGAGAGCATTCTAAAAACATCTCATAAACAGTCTAAACCTAAGATTCTATTATTGTACTCACTGCAAGTACAGTTGGCGCTGTCTGTGGGAATCGAACCCATGAACTTTGTACAAGGCTCTAACTTGGTGAATTCTACTATCAAGCGAGCCTAAAACGTCAACCTTGTACAAGGCTCTGACTTGGCGAATTCTACAATCAAGCAAGCCTAAAACGTCAATCTTGTACAAGGCTTTGACTTGGCGAATTCTACAATCAAACATCAAACAAGCCTAAAACGTCAACCTTGTACAAGGCTCTAACTTGGCGAATTCTACAATCAAGCGAGCCTAAAACGTCAACCTTGTACAAAGCTCTAACTGGGCGAATTCTACAATCAAACGAGATGGCTCATACAAACAAATAAACTTTCAAGACCATATATAGTAAAACGAAAAGACCAGAATTAGAAAAATTCAAAAAGCCGACATTCATATCGAGATACTAAGGTAAAATTGATAAGGTTACAAGTAAAATACTAGGGTGTCATTCAAGGCTTCTAGAAACATCAAGAATACTCTGAAAGTATCCTATACGATCGACCTTACAGATTCATCACTTCGCCTTGTCCCAAGACGCGTGCTTGGGGGCAGTGGACCGTCAATATATTCCTAAGGGCTCAAATACCCTCTATAAAGGCTTAGGCGCCCTCTGAAAAAGCTCCTGAGACCTAGGCGCGCCCTTCTAGAGGCGCCGCCTCAACTAGCTTCTAGAAGCATCTAGAGCTTAGTAAAAAAACTTAAAACCCAACTTGCTTGGGGCTTAAGTCACAAGAAAACAAGTCCACGGGGGCTATAAATACACCTCTTGAGAGCATTCTCAAGACATCTCATAAACAATATAGACCCTAGATTTTATTATTGTACTCAGTGCAAGTGCAATATTATCTAGAAAACAATAAATTTTATTAAAAATAACAAGTTTGTTAAAAAGATTGTAATATAGAAAAATAAAAAAATAAAAATTGTATTGTATATGTAAATAATCCAAAAACGGGAATAAAAAAGAAAGGAGAGGGTTTTATTTATTTATTTATTTTTGAATGGAGGGAGTAATCTTTGCAATTCTACATATTATTTAGCAAACAAACCTCTAAAAAAATATCTGTCAAAAAAAAAAACCTCTAAAAAATATATTTAGTAAACAAAATATACAAACAGCTGTATTTTTACTTTTTATTGGATTCGAATTTGCCAATTTGCAATGCAAATAAGAGAAATCAGAAAACTCGTTGCAAAAGCGTGCGACCTTGTCATTTGTCATGCTTATGATCATGTGACCGTGACTCTCACGACCCAAGGGTAAAAAATTAGCTGGTTTTTCTCTTTGATTTGGGAATATTCTTTTTAATGATAAATATTAGGTCAAATGCATTTAAAGGTCCTTTAAGTTTTTCGTTTTTCCCAAAGTCGTCCTTTAAGTTTCAAAAGTCACAAACAAGTCCTTTAAGTTTCAAAAGTCTCAAACAAGTCCTTTTAGTTTTTGAATCGTTTCAAACAAGTCCTTTTAAAGGATGATTTAGATGAAGGCAACAAAGAGCATTATCCACCATTTGTCATGCCTAAAAAGATGATTAATTTTAAGTGGGTGTTAGGAGCCAGATTTGGTACCAAAAATGAGTTCAAGGAAGCAATTACCAACTATGCTATCTACAATAGGACTTGTTTGAAATGATTCAAAAACTAAAAGGACTTGTTTGGGACTTTTGAAGCTTAAAGGACGACTTTGGGAAAAATGAAAAACTTAAAGGACCTTTAGATGCATTTCACCTAAATATTAATATGCTAGTTGTCATGTTAGTATTTCTTTTACTTTGTTATGAGTTGAACTCCGACCTTTTAACCTCTTAACTCATTTGATCCTTTAACTAAGTCAAGTGAGCTATTCATTCCTCCGTTTTGGAAACATTTTAGTATCTTACTTTGTCTTAAAAATAATCGTACTAGAGGAAAATGTCAAGTGATAGAGTTGTTGTGTTTCTTTATAAAAAGAGAAATGATATTTGTACAATCATTTGGACTCTCTCTCATACTTTCATTGTATTCTTAAAAGAAGTTGTGGATAGACCTCTCTCTAGAAAAAAAAAACAGCTCTGCCTTCTCTCCACATCTCTCAAAACCCTAACAGCTACACCCCATCCATACCAAGTCCAAACTTTTCCTTCATCATGTAGCATTAACGCCCCCCCCCCCCCCTAATAGAGTTGTTGTGTTTCTTTATAAAAAGAGAAATGATATTTGTACAATCATTTGGACTCTCTCTCTCATACTTTCATTATATTCTTAAAAGAAGTTGTGGATAGACCTCTCTCTAGAAAAAAAAAAAAAACAGCTCTGCCTTCTCTCTACATCTCTCAAAACCCTAACAGCTACACCCCATCCATACCAAGTCCAAACTTTTCCTTCATCATGTAGCATTAACGCCCCCCCCCCCCCCCCCCCCCCCTAATAGAGTTGTTGTGTTTCTTTATAAAAAGAGAAATGATATTTGTACAATCATTTGGACTCTCTCTCTCATACTTTCATTATATTCTTAAAAGAAGTTGTGGATAGACCTCTCTCTAGAAAAAGAAAAAAAAAACAGCTCTGCCTTCTCTCCACATCTCTCAAAACCCTAACAGCTACACCCCATCCATACCAAGTCCAAACTTTTCCTTCATCATGTAGCATTAACGCCCCCCCCCCCCCCCCCCCCCCCCCCCCCCCAATAACATATATGAGTAGATGACATTGGATTAGAGTGGAATGTCAATTCAGTTGGGACATCCTTTAATTGTGTCATTTTGCTCTTGATTTAGCAACAAAAAAAAAAAATCATTGTATTCTTACTTTCTCTCTCCCTTTCTCTCTATATTATGTTTATTCCAAAAAGAAAAAAAAATTGTCTCGAAAGTTGGTACAAATACCATTACTCTTATATGATAAAGATGTTACATATTTTTTGTTGTGTGCAAGTGTGAGTTATAGGTCCCACATCAAATAGAAAAGTGAAGGTTCAATACTTTATAAGCGAAAGAACTCGCCTCAAGGTTTTGGATAAAAGTGTGGTGTTTCTCTCACTTGTGTGGTTGCTCGTGCGAAGATGTGGGGTGGTCCCTCAGGCTCCTCTCGTGAGCCAACAATGGTATCAGAGATGAGTTTCAACGAAGGTTCGACCAACTCCTCGTGTTGAATTGAAAGTCTTCCTGATAGAGTGTTCAGGCGGCAAGTTTCATTGTGAAGGAAGGCGGTACAAGTGCAAGTGTGTGCGGAAGAAAGAACTTCCACTTGAAAGATTAAGGTTGATCACTTTATAAGTGATAGGACCAATAACCTTGTTTTAGGTAAATGTGCGGTGTCTTCCCCGACATCGTGACCCGAATATTTTCTAGATAAAACTAAAAATGTCACATTTTGATAGTTAAAATAGTAGAAATACAATTTACCATCTGGATAAGAGTGTGTTCGGATATCATCAAGTTTGGGTTTATGTGAGAAAGAAAAGAAATCGAGTTACAAATTGATTGAGTTTTTGGTGCTCCTAATTTGTTTTTTTTAATATTGAAAGCATTTAAAAAAATTTATTTCATAATCTATATATATTGAATGGTTAATTTTCCTGTTGTATTGTATTAAATAATCTATGAATTCATAGAATAACAGTACCAAGTTAACTAGGATATTGAGTAAAATATTTATCAATATTTATTCAAAACCTAACTAATTTAACACTATCTTGATGAAAGGTACAAATATGGAAGTTTGCTCTTAAAAATGATTGTTAAGAAATTGCTAAGAACGGACTAAAAAGTTACTTGACAAAATTAACAGTAATTGTATTGTGTTAGTTAGTGTAACCTAACTTACTTGGCTTGATAAAGTGATAAACTTCCAACTAATTGACAAAACGGAGGATGGAATTTATGAGGAGACAAATCCTATTAAGCCTAGCTGATAAGCACATGTACTGTTAAAAGTTTGCATGGAACTAGAATCTACCTAAGTTAAGTGAACAATTAGGACACTTCTTTTGATTATAATCATTATTTACTAACATGCATGTTTACATGACAAGATTATCTGATCGTTGTTATTGGAATAGATCTTCAATTATATATTATTTATTTTTCAGGTACAAAATAAAAAAACTCCAATAGATTTTGATTAGTATCTTAAAATTATAATATAATGTTGTCTTATCATATTCATGAACAAAAATCTAGAGAAAACAAAAATCATTTCACAAGCATATTCTATTCATAAATTAGATTACGTGTTTAGAAGCCCTTAAAAAAATGATTGTTGCTTAAAAACTAAAATACACAGTCACCATTACCGAAAAGCCCAATTTTCATGGTTTTTGTACATTAATGAAACCACGTATTAGAGTTAAGGGCTTAAAATACTCCAATAGATTTTTGCTTAAAAACTTATTTTTATGGTTTTTGTACATTAATGCAATTAATATAATATGTTTAACGGAAATATTGTATTTTATCGACAATAAATTAATCTAAGTGGTAAGAGATTTGAGTTATTAAACACGGGATTATAAGTTTCCATGAGCTTAGCTCAATTGATAAAAACAATGGGTAATATATGCAAAGTTCGGGGTTCGACGCCGGACACCACCAAAAAAGAACAAGAGATTATAAGTTTAATCTCTAGCTCTTACATATGGAGAAAAATTGTTTGGGACACATAATCCACTTTGTATGTCCCATAAATTTTCTGACGAAGATAGATTATTGTTAAATGGTGGTAGAAACTTCGTATTAATAAAAAAAAAAAATGTAGTTTTCCTAAATCTATTTTATCAATTATTTTTTTAAAAAAATTCTAATTAATTACTTTGGTTAGAAAGGAGATTAGAATAAAAGGCATAGTAAAAAAATAGTTAATAGATAATTAGTATTTTAAAATGGTATGAATAAATAATGATACAAATTTGTTTTTCTAAAATGACTTATAACATGGATGGATTTGTTAAAGATTTAAAGGATGTCCTATAAAATGAGGCAAATTTCTCAAACGAGTCGTATTAGAATGCAATGTTTTTTTTTTTACACAAACAAAACGATATTCATTTATTCAAATTGAGAGTATATTAGATACAATAACATGTATGTTCAACATCGCTACAAACGTAAATGGTGAATCTGCGAACAAACTCACAACACCCAAGTAATAACATACAACAGTAAAATACCTACAAATAATATGATAAATTCTAAGTCGCCAAAATTCTCATGCTTCCGAATCTGTAACGTCGACGCTCAAATCTTTGATTGAATCTGTAACTGACTGAAGTTGATATTTCAATATGAACTAAACGAACACCGCAACAAGACGCAAAATCAAAAGCTGCACAAAACGATGAACAACACAACGCCACACTCAGACGACGAAATCACAAAAAACACAAAATAGAAAACTTGCTATGTGTGAAAACCACATATGTAAATTGAAAGAAAGGGGAAAAAGATGCAGATGGGTGATTCTATGTCAAAAATGACTTAATACCACCATTCCTCAATGAATGAAGAAGAAGAAAAACTTAAAAAGAAAATGTAATTTCTCTCACTAAAATAACTAGGACCGGCTTTTATAGAATAAAATGAAAATTAAAATCACATCTCAAATATACCACTACCTTTAAATGGTTTCTAGCAAAACACCTTTAAAAAAGAATTCTACAAATCTACCGTCCTTCTATCTCACATATAAGTTATTTAAGAAAAGTAGTTAACATTATAAAAATTATGATTTACTTTCTAAAATTAGGAGTCATTAATTTCATTAATAAAGTTTGAAAAAAAAAATCTTCGTTTACAAATCTACAATCCTTCTGATCTTATTATCTCTTTTATCATACACTATTTCAGATAATCTATTTATAAAGTTTTTAATATGGATGAAATAGCATATGATAAAAGATATAACAATAATCAAAAAAAGGAAAAAGATTATGTCAATAAAAACAAGAATTGCAAAAAGATAGTAGTAAATAATTAACTATGTATATGTTTGGAATAACGGTGCAAAGTTAAAAAAAACCATGTTTAACCAAAAGCTGGAATTTCCAGCTTCATAAAGTCACGGTAAAAGTGACATTGGAAAACGTACACCGTAAAAAATACGTGATACCAAACATAACTTATATCTCCTAAAAAATGATATATAAACAAAAGAAATTGATTACATTATAAAATGAAATAACTTTTCCTCAAAAAACTTCATATCATGGAATAAAAGAAATATGAAAAGAACTTAACAATTAATTTACCTTAAACTAAATTCTTTTTAAGACAAAAAAAATGACATCAGTTATTATAGATCCGGATGACTATGATATGTGCTTATTCAACATCATTTTCAAAGTAGAATCCAGTGGGATCCACCAAAATTTCCAGCTAGATCCAGTGCTACACAAACAGTTCACACTCTTTCACAAACCATATACACTCCATCTTAGTGTCTACATAAACCCCCACACACAACCTCAATATTCAACACCATTAAACCACAACACTCACAAAAATCTCATCACTCAATTTTCCTTTTTCTCATTTCTCATGTCCATCACAAAGGAATCTGAATCTCAATCTCAAGCAGAAGCTCGACCCGGCTCGATAACAAAACGAAGCTCGAGAAAAGGTGACTCCGTATTTCACGGAGTCAGGAAACGTAGCTGGGGACGCTACGTTTCTGAGATAAGGCTGCCAGGTCAGAAGACTCGAATATGGCTTGGATCATTCGAGTCAGCTGAAATGGCAGCCCGTGCTTATGACTCAGCAGCTTTTTTCTTGAAAGGAAATTCAGCTAGCCTTAATTTTCCTGAAGAAGTTGAGTTTCTACCACGTCCTCTTTCTTCTTCTAGGAGAGATATTCAATCTGCTGCTTCTAAAGCAGCTCATCAACGAAGCCACCACCATCAACAACAAGAAGAACAATTACGTGGAGTTACACCTTCTTCTTCTTCTTCAACAAGAATGAATGAAAATAATATTATCAATAATAGTGATGATAATATTATTAGTGGAAATAATAATGTTAATGATTTTTCCATTGAGATGATGGAATGGTGGAAAGAAGAAGAGTGTGTTTCGACGACGTCGTTTTGGGATGTGGAAGATGCTCCTCTAATGAGCCCAACAAGGGTGGGGTCCATTTTTGGAGATATGATGACATGGAACGAAGTGTTCAATTTCAATGATGATAATTCTTTAGTATATGTACCGTAGTTTCTTTCTTTTTATTTTATATTTTGTCGATGTTACTACAACTCTTGCAAGTTGCAAATTAGCAATTAGTTGTAAGAAAATGTATATAAAAAACTCTTGATAGTGAATACATCACTTTAGTAAACAATAATGTGAACACATCGCTGTCGTTTTCTTTTTCTTTTGCATCCTGTGATTCAGTTTTGTAGTCAAAATTTACTTGTTTCAAATCTCATGAAATTTAGTTTTGTAAGCGGAAATTTAGTTGGGGAAATGCACATCGTCCCACCTACCTATAGGGTATCAACAACTATAGTCACAGACAAGACAATGTGACTCAATTCACTGATTGAAAATTTCGCGAATACATAAAGAATCTGAAGATCAAACAACACTTCACTTATGTCGAGCCTCCCCAAACAAACGAGCAAGTTGAATCATCTAATCGAGTCATCTATCGAGGATTACAACGAAGATTATACGACGTGAAGGGAACTAGGTCGAGGAATCGCACAGTGTGTTATAGGCGTACCACACCACTCCTCATTCAACCACAGGAGAATCCCCTTTCTGCCTAACATATGGAAAGGAAATTGTCATACCTATCGAACTAGATATACTCAATTGGAGGATGACAACATCGACCGACTTCAAAACAAATGACGAAAATCTACAAGAAGATATGAGTTCGTCGAGGAAATCAAAAGCAAAGCAGTTTTAAAGGAAGCAACCATCAAACAAAATATATCTGCTCGCCATAGCAAAAAGTGGTAAAATGAGAATTTTAAGTAGGCGACTTCGACTAGACACCCGATTTTGTTAACACTGACCCATTACAGATCTGATGGACTTCTTCTTCGAATAGAGTTCGCTTCTCCTGAGCCACTTCAACTCTCTACCTTTTTTGGAGAGGTTCATCCATGTCAATCAACTGACGCTCAGAGGTACCAACCTGATTTATGGTTATGGCCTCCAAGATCGGGGAACTTCCTTCTGAGCCCGAGCCCATTATCAAGTTGGTCTAGTGGTTAAGATTCTTATTCTTGGAAGGAGGTGTCTTACTACATTCCTTCTTGGAGAGTTTCGCGAGCTTTTCTCACATGTTCGACAAGTTGGTTGCAAAATGAAAAGAAACGAAGTTAGTGAAAAACTAACGAACACATAATGAACAAAAAGATTAAGTTATAAAAAAAACATATACCTAACAAGGTCCTTGCCTATTCGGCTGTGGAACACCTCACAAGTTTGAGAGTATACATGTAAGGAGGTTACGTAAGAGGAACACCCTCAGAATCATAGAATGTCTCTTTCTTATTGTCCATAAGCGTATATGGAGACAGACTAAACGCATACATCCAAAGCTTGTCATAGTCTTCGGTCTCTCTAGCATTGAACTGCCTGTAACTATAGGTAAACCCCTTAGTACGACCATTGAAATGGTCCCCCGACTAGTAAATAGGGAACTATGGGATCTCCTTAGTGCAAACATTCAGTTGGACTGAGCATGATGGCTCCTTCACATTGTCCAAAGCCCTCATGTTATTGGGCGGATGGCGAAATACTTGTCTTTGAAGCCCCTAATAAAGTTGGTAAAAATATTAAAGAACTGGGTGTTTTGCTTAAGAGACACCCAAATTTTACCACCGTCATGATCCATCCCTCGTTGGAGATTTAAGACCAAAAAGAAGAAAGCAATATTCAGGTTGAGATTCAGGTTCCCTCACATCATCTCGAAGGCCATGATGAAGGCCATTAAATTTGGGTGGAAGTGTGAGGGAGCAAGTTTCAGCCACTTGAAAACTTCCTTCTGAAAATCCAAAAATGGCACTCTAAAGCCTATGTCCTTAAAGATGACGTCATACATTGGAATGTTCTCTTCGTATAGAGAACATATCTTGGGTTTAACGAAAGGGATCCTAACCTCCCAATCAACATTCCTTGCAGGATCTATGTCCATGAAGGGATGGTCCTCTGTATCTGAATCAACGTAGGTTGAAGGAGTATTCAACAATTCGTCTACTATCCACAATGTACTAACCTCTCCGACACAAATATGGGGCTATCTCCTCCTTGCCATATCAAAACCTAAACGTGAAAGAAGAAAAAATGAATTCCACATTCAAATCAAATCCATTTTCTATCACGGACCAGGTCGACAAGTCAAGAAATAATCCAAAATATTCCTCACGAATGACAAAGAAGCAGTGGTACCTTTCTACAAAGAAAGATTACGACATCAGAAACAAACCCCTTTATGCAGAAAATCAAACAATGATATGACGACTACCACCTCTTACGACAACGCTTGGTTTGATTGTAAATCATAAATCACCATCTAACACCCACGTTAAAGTAAACTACGGTGAAAGCCTAACAAGAATCAAAGACTATGTTAATTTACTGGGAAGTAGAAACAACCACTAGCAGAAGTGGTCGCTACACCATCACCACCCGCAAACCTAACAAAAGCCTAAATATTTCTAAAATGAAGGCAAAAAGACAATAAACAAGCATAACATTCAAAAAGTATAGAAGAAGAAAAAACTGTTAAAATGAACTTTATGAAAGCATGGAAAAATTGATGTTGTTGAGAAAAGGAAACAACAAAGGTTTGAAGAGAGAGTAAAAGTGTTGTGGAAGACCCTCCAAAATCTTTTATACCTCTCCATAAAAGTGTTCGAAAACTCAATTTATTTTTTCTATACAACATTTCACACATAGACTCCGCGCTTCCCAAAGAGAGAAACGATCAAGATTAAAGCTATGACCAATCCAACAGTCTGAACAGCCGATCCAACATATAACTAAACATTGAGATCAGTCTAACGATTAGGTGTCTCCTCGAAAACCAATGCTAAAATCCACTCAAAGGCCTTTGTAATCAAGTACAGTTTCTAGCATTTACATGTGGCAGTCAGTAACATAGGGTCATAACCCCCCTCCTCGAAGGAACTTACATTAAATATTAGATGTGACTAATAACTAGGGGTCATATCTCCTCCTCGAAGGAACGTACATTCAATATTAGACGTGAGGATAAAATCCCCACGATTAGAAGTTCCACACGAACTTGATATTCCTTGTAAGCATAATGCCTACTTTAACTTAAAAGTTCCACACAAACTGAATGCTCCTCACGAGTATGATACTTTATTATAAAAGTTCTAGAAAAACAAAATGCTTCTCGTGAGAACAATGCTCTTTCTTAAAAGTTCATTGGGAACTATAAACTCTGTCTGATCATAATGACAACTAAAAAACTCTTTGCGAGCACAAACATCTTTTGTTGACTCAAAGTTCCTTGCAAACTGAAAGCTTCTTGTGAGCTCAACGCTTCCTAACAAACTTAAATTTCTTTGTGAGCTAAAAACTCCTGGCAAGGTTGTGCCTACTTTACCAAAAGCTCCTTACGAGTGTAATCCTAGCCCCCATACGAAACATCAAACTGCTCGAAGTAATCAGTCTTCACTCTAGGAATGATGACTTGTGGGGGAACTGTTCTAAAGTGCTCAAAGGCCTACACTCTAAGTCCATGGCTCATAAATCCATAATGCTTGAAGGTTACAGATCCTGTCATCCATAATCTTCTAGCAACGACTCTCAGTCATAAACAACTTGAAACCTACACCTCGACTATATAAGGAGACATAAACCGTCTCCTAAGGGACGATCTATTCTATCTTTAACACCCTCTATTGCTTAAAACACTAACTTGAGCATCAGGGTTTCTGTTAGTACACCCTCTTTCGTCGTCCCAACATTCAACTAGAAGAAAGCTCACCACACCATACGCTATTATGCTGACCAGGTCATATCAAAATATTGATAAATTTAATATGCATCTTTTATTGAGTGAGTGTGATAATATTTTTTTATGAGTTTCGTTTGAGTGCAAACAAAGTTTTAAGTTGAGGAGTTGGTAAGTACCAAATTCATGTTATTTTACATATATATTCATGACAGTAATCAAGGATGAATCAATTAAGATACCCCTGCGATGTAGGACTAGTACGATGGAGAAGATGTTCCGACGAGTTTTACGTTGACGGTTATGGTGAGGGACGATGATACCTGCATAATAGACACATGCTCCACCGCTCAAGGTGGTATTTGCGAGAGAGAGAGAGAGAGAGAGAGAGAGAGAGAGAGAGAGAGAGAGAGAGGAAAGTAGTAAAATATTAGCTTAACGATTATGATTTTGTATGAAATGATTGTGCACCTGGTGTGACAGATTTGCCACACATATATAGTCATTAGGGATCAGTAATGACCGTTGGATGATAAGATTGTAAATGAGGTCTACTTGAGATACCGTTATGTGCCATGATGAGCCCATATTGATTTGTACGAGCGTTCTTGACAAGTGTTGTGCCTGTTTGTAGGTATTAAGTAGATGGGTCATTGTGGGGCCACTAATGGTTCATTATTCGACCATTGTGAACCCGAGGTCTAGCCTATAACACCAGATAAGCTACTATTACATATTTTCCTTCCATTTTATAGATCTTTGATGAGGAAATTAAAAAGACAGAAGTTTATGAATTATAGCTAATCTGCCAAGTGAGCAAAGTGAACCACAAGCGAGACAAGTCAAATAGTTTCAAAGGTTTATGGGAAGAAAAATTTGTTGGTGCGGGCTGAAAGTGAATATGAACAGAAAGTCTAGTTTTAAAAGATTGGAAGATTTACTGGGTAAGATGGAGAGAGGTCAAAACAAAAGCTTTTTGGAGAAGTTATACAAAGATGTAAGAGTAGATTTTCCAAGCGACCAACAATTCACGTAACAAGTCAAGGAAGTGTTGGTGACCATTTGGATGAGCTTTTTTTTTCCCTCAATCTGAATAAACCTCAGATTCGCAAGGCGAGCGTATTTTGCTATGTGAATTAGAACTTTTTTGGCTTGTATATAAATAGAAGTAAAAACATTTCAGAAAAAAGATTACAATCCTAAACTAATTTTTTAGAGAGAAAAACAAAGAGAAGTTTAGTTTCACCATTGGAGATTATTTGGAGCTTAGATTCAAGTCATGGATGCTTCTCTTCATCATCTTCTCTTTTGAATTAATTATATATTTTGGGAAAATAACCCCCTCCCCCCCCCCCCCCCTATATATATATATATACGGGGTTTGCTACAATAGACCCACTCATTTTTATGAAGGTCTATTTTAGCAACCTGCACCTTTTCACTTGGACACAAATGGCCACATTTTTGTTTTTTGAGGAAATTAAAACTGAAGGGTAAAACGGTAATTTCAATTAACTTTTAATTTTCCTTTTTTTCTTCCCCCAGAATTCTGAAGGTCACACGTTCTCGTCTCTTCTCCTTCTTCCTTATCTTCTTTGTTACGGTTTGCTCAAAGATTACCTTCCTTCCATGTTGTGCTTGCTTCCATTAACTTAAAATCAAATGCAACAATTCTTTTACAGAAGAAAAGGTATACCCCTTACTATTGTGTCTTAATTTAACAATTTTACTTTTCTTTTTCTTTGTTTAACAAAGGTGCTTTTGCTAATGTTTCACACAATAGCATCTTATATTGTTCGTGCCAATAACTAATTGTTTTAAATACTAGTTATTTTATATCATTCTGGCCAATAACTAGTTGCTTTTGCTATGCATTCATGTTACTATTGCTTTTTCTTTTGCTTTGTTTAATCTATATTGTGATTTTATTTCTTCTCTTTTTGGGTAATTTATAATTGTTCTTGCCAATGCTATTCAGGTTTAAATTGAGATAGTTATGTCATCGGAGGGAAGAAATAACGCCATTGATGGGTCCTTGGAATATGAAGATGATGAAATAATAGATTCTCTAACCACTGTACCAGAGCCACAACATGGACCTTTACCTCAAGCCAATCACATTGATGACGGTGTTCTTTATGAAGGAAAGGTATTTAACAGTGATGATGAGGCTTACAACTTTTACTGTTTGTTAGCGCGAAAAAATGGTTTTTCAATTAGACGTCATCATGTTTACAAATCTATTAAGAATCAGTTGGAAGATAATCCATTAGGTGTTTATAAAAGAGAGTTTGTTTGTTATCGTGCTGTTACTATTAGCGCAGACAAAGATCATGAAGTGGAAGGTAAAAGGAAACGGAAGTCGTCAAGATGTAGTTGTGGCGCTAAATTGTTGGCGAATATAACAACAATTAACTCTGAGAAAAAATGGGTGGTGAAATATTTTAATAATAATCATAACCATGAGTTATTAGATGATAAAGAGGTTAAATTTCTTCCTGCTTATCGAAGTATTCCAGCTATTGATCAAGATCGTATTCTTTTGTTGTGAAAAGCTGGTTGTTCTGTTAGTTTGATAATTAGAGTGCTTGAGTTAGAGAAAAACGTAGATGCAGGAAATCTTCCATTTTTGGATAAAGACATTAGAAATTTCATTCAATCTCAAAGTGGTATTGGTAAAGAATTTGATGCTTCAAATGTTCTCAAATTATGTAAAAGTCTTAAAGATGCAAATAATGCATTTGAGTATGAATTTTCAATCGATGAAAATAACAAATTGGAGCATATTATTTGGGCATTTGGTGATTCAGTTCAAGCGTATGAAGCCTTTGGAGATGTGATTGTTTTTGATACCACTTATCGAATAAATCGTTACGACATGCCGCTTGGAATTTTGGTTGGGGTCGATAATCATGGCAATTCCATTTTCTTTGGTTGTGTTCTATTGAAAAATGAGAAGATTCCTTCCTTTACATGGACTATAAAGGTACATGTCTATTTCTTTGAGGTTATCATTTCTCAAAAAAATTGAGTTTTTAGTAAGTTATTTTACAGTTTTTGTATTTTCAGACTTTTCTTCGTTTTGTCAAAGGAAAATATCCACAAATAATTCTTACAGATCAAGATCTTGCAATGAAAGAAGCTATTGCAATGGAATTACCAAACACAAAACATGCATTTTGCATATGGCATATCCTGGCAAAGTTACCAACTTGGTTTTCTCTTCCATTAGGGTCGAGATACGATGATTTTAAAGATGAGTTTTATCGATTATACCATTTATAATGTGAAGATGATTTTGAGAGGGAATGGAAATTGATGGTTGAATAGTTTTGTCTTAGCAAGGATAACCATATTGGCTAGCTCTATTCGCTTCGTCAATTTTGGACACTAGCTTATTTGAAGGACTTCTTTTTTGCTGGAATGACTACAACTGGACGTTCAGAATCTATAAATTCATATATAAAAAGATTCTTGGGAGCCAATACAAGTCTGACTGATTTCATAAATCAAGTAAGAAATTAATTGAGTTAATTGATTTTTCTCTAGTAAGATGCATAGAATTATTAGTTTTAATTTACTAATAATTAATATATTGTTGTGCAGGTTGGGGTTGCTGTTAACATTAGAAATCAAGCTGGAGAAGAAGCAAGAATGCGCCAAAAGTACCACAATCCTCGTATTAGAACGTGTTTTCTTATTGAGGAACATGTTGCATCTATTCTTACACCTTATGCCTTTAAGTTGATTCAACATGAGATTGAGTTGTCTACAAAATATGCGGCAACTAAAACTATCTTATTAGAACGTGTTTTAAGTACACAATCTTATTGAATGTTCATATTGAAAAATTGATTTTTTTTCCTTGTTCTTTGTTAGGAGGATGAAGGGTTGGAGAAAATCATCTTAATAGTGAGATATGTTGTTGCTACTGTTGCTGCTGTTGCACTTGCTGCTGCCATTTGTTGTTGCTGCAACGACTGTTTTTTTATTTTATTTGGGGGGGGGGGGGGGGGGGGGGGGGGGGGAGGGCTTTGTTGTTGCACTTGCTGCTGATGATTGTGGATTTATGTTTTGGCTTGTTGTTTAAGTGTTTTGACACTATGTAAGACCTGATTGTTTCACAACATTGAATTATGGTACTGTTATTATTAGTTTGATATTGAATTTACAATGTATAACTTCTCATTTTTAGTGGGGGGGGGGCTTTGTTGTTGTTGCTGCTGCTGCTGTTTGTTGTACTTGCTACTGATGATTGTGGATTTATGTTTTGACTTGTTGTTTAAGTGTTTTGACACTATGTAAGACCTGATTGTTTCACAACATTGAATTATGGTACTGTTATTATTAGTTTAATATTGAATTTACAATGTATAACTTCTCATTTTTAGTGTCACAATATAAACTCGGCTCTTTACACAAAAACAAGGATGGATAAAAGAAAGAGAAAAAAGCTCCACATCCAAATTTGTTTTCAGTGTCATGTATCAAATTTGAATATTGTCCGAAACACTAATCCATATGCAGAATTGCAGATTACATACTAAATTCAACTAAAAGTGGACTTAATCTCTATCAAAAAGACATTTTCTACATATGGAGATTGCATACTAAATTTAACTCAAGGCAAAATGGTTACTTTCCTTTTCTTTTGATAATATAAAATGGTTACTTGTGTTGTGAGTTTGCAAAAATCAAATGCTAACGATGAGAGACACTTTCTTACACAGTCGACAGTTGCAAATAATGGAACTGTCATGTATCTAAAACTGCACATGTATGCTTAGTTAACTGAAACATATAATACAGAAGAAACTGATATAACAATGTGCTGCCATCAATAGTTAACTTTATTTTTATTAATAAAAATTACAGGCATAAGCTATGCCAAATTACATGCATCATTTCAATAGCTAATATAGAATACATCATCAATACAAATAAACAGGTGCCGCATATCGACGGAACACCGAATACAAACAATACAAACACCCAAAACCACAAAACTCCAATAAGGTAGCCGAAACCAAAAACAACAATGGCCTTGCTAAATCCTCCAAACCCAGCCGAGCATAAAATTGCTTCAACACCAGCTCCCAGTACTCACAATACATTCTTGCGGAACACATGTATATAATTCCCAACCATGATAGTAATAACCAATATAGCTCTTCTTTCCAATTTTCTTTGTTGATATGTAGCACCTGAACTGAATCAAAATTCAACAAAAAAACCATTTGTAGAACCACTATTACTTACAAAATTCAAAATTGATAAAGTCGAAATCAAAAACAAAAATCCCAAATCAAAATAAAAATCATGACTAATTTCTGTGTTTTTGGGATTTAGGGTTTTAGCTATTTCTCAGTAAAACAGATATCGAAAACATGATTAAGAGAAGAGGTCGAATATAAATTAAGAAGATTCATGAGAAGCAAGCACAACATGGAAGGAAGGTAATCTTTGAGCAAAATGTAATTGAAATTACCGTTTTACCCTTCAATTTTAATTTCCTCAAAAAACAAAAATGTGGGCATTTGTGTCCAAGTGAAAAGGTGCAGGTTGCTAAAATAGACCTTCATGAAAATGAGTTGGTCTATTGTAGCAAACCCATATATATATATATATATATATATATATATATATATATCTTATGTTGGGATTATGTTTAGTTTGCTAGGATTTCAATGTAAACTATTGGTCTGGCCAGTGGCGGAGCCATGAATTTTACAGAGTTTGGGCAAAAAATTTATCGCAAATTCACATGTGACATAATATATAAATAATCATAAATCGAAATAAAAAAGATTCGTCATTTTATCAACAAAAGTACAATTTGAGATAAGAGAGATGAAATATAACCTACCAATAGTGTGCTAAATAAAATTAGGAGGTAAATGTCATTTTCGAGACCTCATTGAAATGAATGTTCGAATAATATCAACATCATCAAATGACTTGAATATCTCCTGTTCGGTGTAACATATCATCAAGTCATTGAACCACACATCGTTGATCTTGTTGCACAACATTCATATTCTCAATACTTGTTCTATCAACCAATTAAGTTCATCGGGCTCTGTCATGCTTTTAGCTTTTTAACAAATTGTAGAAAATATTTGTTTCCTTCCTATATGATTAACAAATGTGATTCAATTACTCATCAGCATTAATTAATATTTTAGCATTTAATTTGTTGAACAGTCCATAGATTAGATATTAGTTTAACACTTTAATTGGCAGTAAAAGAAGAAATTGAAACGGCTCATTAAATATAGTTGGAAAGAAAAGGTTCATGCTTGATAGTTGATACTAGTAATCACACATATAATGATGATTCACAATTTCACATGAAATTCCATATAATATAACAAGTTCTATTAACAGTTGAACACATGAAATTCCACCTCACACAGACTATGTACAAAATAACAAAAAGATGTGCAAAATAGAATGCTATGTAAATGATAAAGAACGTGTTTCTGCTCTGCGCGTGTGAGAAATTTCATGATTTTCCCAATATTATTTTTTTTAAGCGAGTTAATGAGATATTGGGTTGTGCCATATATAAGAAAGTATCGATTGAGCCCAAGCGAGTGTCTGGGGTCGCCGGATGGTGGAACCACCCATGGGTCTGGCTAATTATATGTAATCTTAATTTCATTATGTTTATAAATTATTTATGTTCTTAATGCTTTTTTCAATTTGCAATCCAAAAATGATATTTTGATTTAGAAAGTGTGAGTCATCGACTTTTTATTGAAGGGATCTGAAATAAATTCATTTGTGGATGTTAGTTGTTAGACACAGGGATATAAGTTTACGATCAACTAACCTGTTTGATCTTAATGCCATTGAACCAATTAAACGAGCGAGACATCAGAAGTTAATTGATATAATGGATCTCGCATCATTTTCCAGACATGGAAGCATACATTGAAGGACAAGTTAAAACATAATTAGAATTTAGAAAGAATATAACTGATAAGATTAATTGACTTTGTAATATACTTGAAGTATGAAAATTGATCATATAATAAAGAGCAATGCTAAGGACAAACTCTTTGTCACACTCTCATCTATTGCTCCACGTCACCATTATTTTAAAATCTTATACCAGTTACCAGTTATGCCTGTTTTACAAGAGTAAATAGTCAATTACCCCCCCCCCCCCCCCCCCCTCTGAAATTGTAAGTTTCGTCAATTACCCCCTGAAATTGCATAACCTTAATCAATTTACCCCCTCCTTCAAATTCTTTTGTTAGTCAACATCACGTTTTGCAAATACCCCCAAATTTGATTTTTTTTTTTTTCTTTCTTATACTTGACTCAAAAAATATTAAAACCACATCCAAGCATAAGATGTGCAAGAATGAAACAAGATAAGCATACATAAATTGTTTAGCTATCCATAAATAACAACAATGAGACACAAGAAATCTCCCAAAACCCAATAATATGTGAAATGAGTTTCTAATTTTGCTGAGAAACTAATGCATCTCAAATTCCAATCCAAAGTTAAAGCAAGATTTAGGAGACTATTGCTTAATCTAGAGGTATATTTATTTACTATTCATTTAATTCTTTCATATCCTCTATGATTTCAAAATAGTGGTTGATGTCACATGGTAATGAATTATATTGCTGAATGATAATAGTGTATTTTGTCACTTGATATAATTTTCATAATTAAATAAGTATTGCAAACTAAAACCATTAGAAACAATGTCATCTAATCATTGGTTAAAAAAAAATGTCATCTAATCTATTTATAAAACAAAGCATATAAATTTAAATATGCAGCTAAGAAGAAAAATATTATAATTATACATTTTTTATAAGGATATCAACCACTATGTTAATTGTTTGTCTTTAATATCTTTTGAGTCAAGTATAAAAAAAATATAAATTTTCAAGCTCGGGGGACATTTTGCACATAAGGGCAAAACTTCATAGGGGTATTTGCAAAATGTGATGTTAACTAATAGAAGAATTTGACAGAGGGGGTAATTGATTAACGTTGTGCAATTTCAAAGGAGTAATTGAAATTTTGTTAACGTCAGAGGGTGATGGACGAAACTTACAATTTCGAGGGTAATTGCCTATTTCGAGCATAAGATAGTGTAAAATGGTTGTTAAAATTACCACCACCGAACATTCATAGATTTCAATGTATAAAACTAGTATGCATTCAAAAACGCCATATCATGATTTAATGGTTCTTTAGAATGGACAAATTGTTCATGCCACAATGAAGGTCCAAGGAAAAGGGGTAGTCTAAAGAGTGTGCAATAAACGGTGACGATGATGATTTCATGGCAGATCGGCCATGGGAATCTTAGAGAAAAAGAAGCAACGATTGAATGGAAGAAAAAAAAATAGAAAATGTTATTGTCCTCCCACTTGTAGAACCGGTTACAAGGTAAAGGAGTTGAAAAAAGGGGTGATAGGAGTGTGTTTGAGAGTGTGAGAATAACATTTCTCTATAATATATAACTTGAGATTATTCTTGTTTTTGACCTACTATTTTTCCCTATTGACATAAAGTCCATAAAAGTGACTTAAATGTTGGTTTTTTCATGATATTTTATAGGCATGTCTAGGACGATAAAATATGACTTCTCACATAAAATTAAAATATTTCGACAATGGACATAATAATTATATTATAATTTTTGAGTTTGGACATGAATATATGGATACAATTGAGCATTTTTAAAATTTTCCATTTGTCCATTCAATTTAATTTGCATGTCGTGATCACCTTTTCTTTGCAAATTATGTTCGGTTGTCAAATCCCAAATCCACAACACTTGATCTCTTCTTCTGTTCTCTTCTTCCGCTGGTTGTAGCTTTCTAGGTCTTGGCCATCATGGCCTCGCCTCACCCAATCTGCCTGCACCTGTGGAAGTTCTTGCCTACAGATGCCACGACCAATGCCGTACACGGTACAACATCCAGGTCCAAAACGCACTTTCTATGAATTTTTATGGATACCGGCGAAAAGATTGTCCGTTTTTCCGATCTTTTTATTGCACTAACGTTTGAAAATTATAAACGGTGTATTTTTTATGAAATTTTGATTTTGATTAAAATTAAAAATATAAATGTTTGTTACTTTCAAGTTATAACAAACCAAACTAACCATAATTATCTAGTTCAATAGATCAACAATATAACAAAAAAAAAATATAATCTAATTATTTTTTTATGACACCAACAACAATTTTTATTATAGAAAAAGTTGTTTAAGGGTGTAATTTGGATAATGAAAAAGTAAATATAAATCTACTCATCTAGTTTGTTACACTTTTTAAATGATAAAGAAAGAAAAAAAAAACAGACAAATATATATTCATGTTTGTTATATTTGTTTTAATATTTAAATTTATTCTTATCTATTTGTTACATGTGTTATTTGTACTGAAAATTGAGGGTATTTTTGGAAAGAAAAATTCAGCCCAAAAGTGTTGAAAGGGGTAGTTTTCTTTATACATAGTATAGATATATATGCAAAATACCAACTCAAAAATTGATTTTTAAGTTGAGATTTTCGTTATTTTTTTTTATTTTTATAGTTTTTGACATTTAAAAAACTCAAAATTGATTTGTCACTTGTCAGAAAATTCTAATTTTATGTGATAGTTCATATTTTAATGTCCTAAACATGCTTGCAAGAAATCATGAAAAAATTCAACTCCAATGTAAGTTTTTTGAACTTTATGTCAACATGAAAAAATAGGAGGTCACAATAGGAAGAATTTCAAATTATAGGGTTAGAATCAATATTTTTTTAAGAGGTCATTTTTCATACTTCGTGTATATTAAATGATCAATTTGAACAATTAACTCTAAATTATTATTATTCTCATTTTTATTTAAAAGATATAAAAAGGAATAAATTCAACTAATCGAATAGTGACATGCAATTTCCCTAAAAAAAAAAATAGTGACACACAATTATCTTATGTATAAATTACTCGCCCCAACAACAATCTTTAGTGACACGTTTAAAGGGGGAAAAATGGACAATAAAATGTGCAAAATTGGTGTAAAATGATTGATTACTCTCTTTTTATGTCAAAGATATTAAAATTGTGATAACATACCATCTTATGTTATTTTAAGTATGTTTTACAATCATTTTAGTATAGATTTGAGTCAATAAAGAGGAGTTTTAGAGAATTTGCTCATTATTTAAGGGAAATTTTGTATTGTTTTCATATCGAGTCATGTAATTATAGTTCTTCACTAAACCAATCAATTCTTAGGTGTTTTGTAAGTATTCTATTGAAAAATCATGTTATTCGACAAATCAAGACATCTCATGAAGAATTGGGAACACATGGAATGAAGATTCAAGATGTCTCTAAAGACATTATAAGTTGGGGAAATTCTGTCTAAAGTCCCTAGAAAAAGTTGGAAGAAGAAATCACTCTAAAAGACGAAGGTAAATGCAAAAACGCACTAGGAGCTAAAGTCACGCTCCCGGGTGTACAAAACAATGAGAAAAATCATAGTATCCAACACACACACGCGACACACATGACCCCATGCGCATGGCACATACGACTGTGGAAAAAACAGCTAAATGATGTTTTTTCCATGTGGGTTTGGATAACAAGCCCATTTTCTCAACAAAACCTCAATTGAAAACTTGACTATAAATACAAGAGATTTCATTCACAAATTCTCATTCAGAACTTGACGGTTCAAGATGAAGACAAACGTTAGGAGCATCAACAAAGGAGTCTCCTCAACCTTTGTTCTTAGAGTATGTTTTATTTCTTTTGTAATTCGTCTTTAGTTACCATGAGTAACTAAATACCTATTGATAAAGTTCAAGCCTAACAGATAAACAACAAGTTGGTTTCAGTCGGATTGACCAAGTTCACGAAAAATGAAATGTATAGAAATATTTGCGAACCTTTTTTTTAAGTAACTTTTTTTTTTTTGAGAACTTTGTCAACTATAAAAAATTCTTAAATTAAAATTTAAAACACTTTAATAACCAAAGTCTCACTTTAAATTAAAATAACAACAACAACAAAAACAACAACAACGAGTGTGCAACAAAGTCTCGCACACCAATTGCATCAAAATACAAATAAATATTTTTTTTTCTAATCAAAATACAAGGTCAAAATATTGAAACTTCTAAAATAAAACACTGAAAAACGTGTTTCCATTTCTTATCTCTATGTGGTAACTTTGAGAACAAAAACTCTAACTAAACATATTTCTAATTTGGTTCGACTTTATATATGTACTTTTAAATCTATACTATGTATAAAAATAACTATCCCTTTCAGCACACTTTTTAGGTTGGAATTTTCTTTTCAAAAATACCCATAATTTTAATTTTAAATACAAATAACACATGTAACAAATAGATCTATACTATATATTAAAAAAACTACCCCTTTCAGCACACTTTTTACGTTGGAACTTTCTTTTCAAAAATACCCTTAATTTTTAATTTTAATTTTAAATACAAATAACACATGTAACAAATAGATAATAATAAATTTGTTTTAAGGAGAAAACTTACACACAATTCCTTAAGATCTGTTCTTATTGATAGCCAATTATAAAATAACATGTGGATTACTAATCCATGTCAGTAATTGTTCTTGTTAACCCTCTTTTACCTATGTTAACCACAAATCAAACTCACAAAAAATTAGCACAAAACAAAAACTTATGTTACTTTTTTATCAGCAGATTTTATGTTGTACATATGTGTTGTTCCCTTCAATACAACCGACAAAGATTGCCAAGTATTTTCATAACCGTTCCAAAAAAACAGCATTTCCATATTATTTTATTACTTCCACAAAAAATAACATTTCCATATTATTTCATTAATATAAGTTACTCTTCCTTAACCTTTGATCAATAATAACAAACGTCAGCAAAAAGTAATGGTAAATATTGGAGTTTAAATCCTCTAAAAAAAGATTAGTAACAAACGTGAGCAAAAAATAATGTTAAAGGTTGGACTTTAAATCCTTAAAAAAAGATTAGTAACAAACGTTAGTGATCATACCTGATCAAATGGTGGTTGTCGGTGCTTTGAATGTGGTTGTTTGAGTGGTGGTAGAATGCACCAAACGCTTGTAGGAACGGATGGGGGGTGTGTGTACCTGCAGACACTTCGACGCTCAAGTCAGTAGAGATCAGAGAGTGCGGGTTTAGAGGGAGAGATAGATTCTACCTTGGGGACTGTCGTGAGTCCCCTATTTATAGAGGTGGAGGGCTGCAGAGCCGTTGTAAACCTGGCTCTGGCGGTTACGAAATCGTAGGAAGTGTAACCGCCAGAGAGTTTATTGCAGGAACGTGCAGAGAGACGTTGTGGTTCGTTTGAACCAGTCTCTGTCGCTCCGTGCACCCCCATGTGTGGAAGGGGTGTGTTGCAAGTAATTTTGCTAAACGCGGTGTTTGGGCTGTGGATTGTATTAGGACTAAGTAAATGGGCCAAAGGTCCTTTTGGCCAGTCCAGAACAGTTAGCAAAAAATATTGTTAAAGATTGGACTTTAAATCCTCTAAAAAAAGAATTGGTGACAAACGTGAGCAAAAAATATTGTTCAAAATTGTACTTTAAATCCTCTAAAAAAAAATATTAGTAACAAACATGAGTAAAAAATAATGTTAAATATTGGACTTTAAATCCTCTAAAAAAAGATTAGTAACAAACATGAGTAAAAAACTAATAATGTTAAGGATTTGACTTTAAATACTCTAAAAAAAGATAATGACAAACGTGAGTAAAAAATAATGTTAAAGATTCGAAATTAAATCTTCTGAAAAAAAGATTAGTAACAAACGTGAGCAAAATATAATGTTAAAGATTGGACTTTAAATCCTTTAAAAAAAAGATTGGTTACAAACTTGAGCAAAAAATAATGTTAAAGATTGGACTTTAAATCCTCTAAAAAAAGATTATGAATCAAAATATTTTAGAAAAAGATTTGTTAGCACTATATTAAATATTAATTATCAACCAGTTTCAAGGAGAAGAACATAATTTGTTGTCATTTGACGAGGTTGAAGGGGATACTCATAGTTTATATCAACAGAAATTCCTACACTTAATTGTTCAAGGAAGTATCCCACCATATATTTTATAGGTAAAAAAAGGTGCACCTTTGATGTTGTTGCGAAACATAGACATGGCCTGTGTAATGGGACACGATTGTTATGTCGTGGTTTATTTAAGAATATGTTGGATGTGAAAATCCTAACAAGAAGCAATGCTGAAAAAAGAGCATTCTTGCCCAAAATTAAATTAAAAATAAATGTGAGTTCAAGACCTTCATTTGTGCTCAGTAGAAAACAGTTTCCCATTAGACTAAGTTTTGCTATTACCATAAATAAGTCACAAGGGCATACCATTCTCAATGTCAAAATCTATCTTCCACGACATGTTTTCAACCATGGTCAATTATATGTAGCTTTATCAAGAGGAGTTTCTCAAAATTCAACAAAAGTTCTCATTAAGGAAGGGAAAATAGAAGGAGAAGATGAAGACTTTACGAAAAATGTAGTTTTCAAAGATATTCTTTTATCGTAATCATAGCAATGTTTATTTTACATAACATATCATTTATACATTTATGTTATGATGTTACTGATTACTATTAAAATAAACAATAAATGATCATTATTTTATCTTAATTTTATATGCATGCAAACTAAAATATGTTGAGTTCAAAAATAATTTTGTTATATGCCTTGACAATATTTAGTTTATAAATCAATATATCAATAATTTTCATTAATATTTTAAAATTTAAAATTTTTAATCAAAATTATACAAACAAACATAATAAAAAAATCACATGCGTTAGTGCAGTATAGTGTTCATCTTTCCGCTAGTATTAATAAAGAAATAGAACATGTGTAACCGGGTTGGACATGCGAATGATCAGGTAGGAATCAATAATATATATTTAAGACGGTAAAAAAAAGTATTTAAAATCACTTCAATAATTTTGAAACCGAAAATTTCGGTCTATGTTTCCATCCAATCGATCCCAAAATCCTTTTGAAATTGGTAAATTGAAGGTTTGCATTAACATGTACAAAATTAGTTTAGGCAGCCAGCATATTTTAGTACACACGTAAATGGTGTTAGAGAGATTGCCAACACAAATAAAAGAACGAAGTTCATTTCTTGTTAATATCTAAATTTGTTGCATCATCAAAACCACATGATCAAACTGCCAATATCAATCAAAACACACCATATAGCTTTTAAATTAATGTCATATATAGAGTGACCTAGAAATAGGTACATTGTTAAAATTTACTGCCTAATGACGCCTACTATTCTTTAGTTTTAAGAATTTTCAGTCAAAATTGACATAATCCTTCAATCATTCAACAAATTATTTTTGGGTAACTATATACTTTCTCTTAGTCTATTATTCTGAATATGATTCTCTATTCATTGTTTCACATTTTTCTAACTTTGTAGTAGATTGATAACCCCTCAATAAGTACTTATTGTTCAATGCTTAAACTCTTAGGAATTAGTGGTAAGTAGGCTTGATTTAGTGATTACACATGTTTGGTTTGGGGGTAATTGGGAGTTGTTTGACTCTCTTTTTTATTTTTGTTAATATTCAGTTATCATCATAAGTGGGTTAGAATACTTACCGTATTCGGTAGCTGATCTACATGTTAATATGTATATACAAATTTCTCCTAAAGATTTAATTATTTTTGTTAATATTCAATTATCATCACAAGTGGGTTAGAATACTTACCGTATTTGGTGACTGATCTATATGTTAATGTGTATATACAAATTTCTCCCAAGGATTTAAATTTTTTAGTTGATATTCATTTATCATCACAAGTGGGTTAGAATACTTACCGTATTCGGTGTCTGATCTATATGTTAATGTGTATATACAAATTTCTCCCAAAAATTTAAATTTTTTTGTTAATATTCAATTATCATCATAAATGGGTTAGAATTCGGTGGCTGATCTATACGTTAATGTGTATGTACAAATTTCTTCCAATGATTTAATTTTTGTTGTTAATATTCAATTATCATCACAAGTGGGTTAGAATACTTACCGTATTAGTAGAAATTTGAACTCCGTATTTTGAGATTTAATTGTTTGTATTACTTTTCTTTTGGCATTTTTTAAGCAAGACAAGAATTTTCAAGTAAGCCAACGATTTCAGGCCAGTACTTCATATAATTAGTACTTCATGTATTTCATTTTCTTTTCTAAGTAATTGACAAAATACTGAAAAGGACATTAAAATTAGCATAATTGTTTGCTCTAAAGAAAGATAATCATGTTGCTTCACACTTTCATTGCTTCTTATTCTAAACATCTCATGTTATATGGCTCAAAATCGATGGCTATGATATGGCCACCTTGAAAATTGTATTAATCACATTCTTCCAAAACCAACAATTACTTGAAAAATACTCTCTCCATCCCAAAATGTAAATAAAAATTGGTCAACAAGAATGAATGTATTTGGTTTAAAAAAAATTTGAAAGAGAAAAAAAATTTGAAAGAGAAAAAAAATACATGTATTTTTAAAATAATTAAATTATTTTTTCTGTGTTTGTGGGATCAAATTGTGTGTCCAAATTCTTGCGATCTTGTAAGATTTCCACCAATTGCTTGCTTCACCAAACAAAGATCATGATACTTTTACTTAAAAAATTAACCCGATATTTTATTTTATTTTATAAAAAAAGTGTTAACAACTTGGTCACTTTTAATATCCTCATTTTTGTAATTATTTTATAAGTGCGAAGTATTCACCATTGTTTAACATAAATTGATCTCTTTTGAAAAATTTGTTGGATTACACAATATGAATCTCTCTTGAGAAACTTGCTTAAGATGTCGAGTCTATTACAATTCAAACCAATCACATGATAGTTTAGTGATATTCATGAGTTAAATCAAATTAATCGGTATGTCACGTTACTTATTCAATATGATCATTTCCAAAGTAGTAGGACCCACACGGATTTGTAAACATCGGAAAATGCGAACGTTAAAGAATGTGTTTATATCATTAATAAAGCTTCACTTTACTTTATTCATGCAACCTAACATGGTAAATTGAATGTGATTTTTCATGTGTGTGTCCATTTTTATTGTGTTTAAACCTATATATGCTATGCAATTTTTTTTATCTTGAGTGTCTTATTTTCTAACCTTTTCTTTTTACATGAAAATCATCCCTCAAGGCCAAATTTAAATACAAGGTGCTACCATCACAAAGGAAACTCATCCTTTGGCATTACATAGTCTCTTTGATGCAAGTGCCCCTTAGTGAGATCAAAAAGATGAGGGGAAAGCCAGCTTCAGCCAAAACCATTTTATTCCTATGCATTGCATGCTTTCTTGCTGGAACACTTTTCACTGGCCAAATGTGGACAAGCCCTTCCAGCCATGAAAGTACAACGCTACCGGTGGTCAGACATGACGGTGGTCACAAGCGGGTGAGTACACATAATTTGTTCGATTTAGCTTCTCTAAAGTGCGACACAATCATCTCTTAGCATGATTAAATAAGTAATTCTATTTGTTGATTCGAAATTATCATAGTTTTTATATACGGGTCACAATCTCAACAATTGACTTTCAGATCAATGGTTAAGTGAATCTTTTAATTTAATGAAGACAAAATCGATCTTTTTTTACTAGAAGCCGAAATCAATTTTTTCTTTACTAATCAATTTTGAACTCGTCATCTTTTAAAAAAAATATATTATAATTCAACAATTCATAGTTGTCATATATGGATCACAGTTTCAACAATTGATTTTCAGATCAATGGTTAAGTTAATCTCTTGCTTTAATGAAAACGAAATAGGTTTTTTTTACCGAAATCTGAAATCGAGCTTTTCTTTAGTAAAAGCCGAAATTCATTTTGAACACTTCTTTAGGAAGAAAAAAAATGTTTTTTTAGAGGAAATGAGAGGGTATGTTCAAATTCTTTTTTTGATGAATCTAAATGTCTCATGCTTATTTATTTTATTTTCTTCTTTCATGTAGAAAGTGATTGAAGATGGACCGGGTGATGTAATGGAGGAAGTCACCAAGACTCATCAAGCTATCAAGTAAGAAAAATATATATGATGAATTCTTGCATTGAATCTTTATTTAAATGTATTAATTGATAATCACTTGTGTGAATTAAATTGTTTGTTCACAAAATTAATAGGTCGTTAGATAGAGCAATTTCAACTTTGGGAATAGAATTGACAGCATCTAAGACAAGCCAAACTGGTGGGCAGGGGCAGCACTTGAGACAACATGCTTCTAACCATAGTATACAGAAAGCTTTTGTGGTGATTGGTATTAACACTGCCTTTAGCAGCAAAAAACGACGGGATTCGATACGCGAAACATGGTTGCCTAAAGGTATGTATATGGTACCCGTCAAGGGTTCCAAATTCCCGGCCGTCCAAAAAGCAAAATTCACTGGGGCCATTAGATTTGGACGGTTGTATTAAGATTAAACAGCTCATATTTTGATTTTATTGGATTGAATCAAAATAAATTCTAAATGTGAGTTGTTCGATATTAATCCATCCTACTTTATTTTATTCGTAGGAAATTCAAATCAAAGCTCGATAATATTTTTTTTTAGGGCATTGACGCCCAATATTTAGTTTCCCATATAATTGTGTCATAAAAGTTCATATTTTCTGACAAGAATGTCATAAAAGTCATCATAGAAATCTTGACTAATTGTCTGTTTTATGTTTATTGTTGTATCATTGAAAAAAAAAAACAATAAGGTTATGCAAGAAGTTTAAAGCAATTGGTTTCCAAATTCAAAGCCTACCCCAAACTTATAAGTCAATAATTTCTTTAAAAATTGAGATATTCCCTTGATATATTACTTTAGTAATTTTGAAGTATCTCAATTATCTAAATTTCATTATGTGGTTGTTATCTAGGACAAGTGGTTGGTGCAAAGTGTTTTACCCCCGGCCATATAGGTGATATATGGTTTACCCCCAGTAAAAAAAAATTGGAGATCTCCCTGTAATTTAAAGATTTGTTGGTTTTGGACCCTTAGTGCATATGACTGTGCATTTTCACTCATGTGGCAGGAGGTACACCAAATTTCTCCTATATGACATGGGGTAAAAGCCTATTAACCCATAAATTTCTACAGAGTCATATGCATCGAGGGTCCAAAACCAAATAATCTTTAAATTACAAATGGGGGGTCTCCAAACTTTGTTTTTTTACAGAGGGTAAACCAAATTTCACCTATATGACAGGGGGTAAAAGTTTATTAACCCTAAATCCTAAAATACAAAGTTTTATTTCTAATCATTAAAAAAAAAACTAATTCAAAAGAGTATAGTCTAACATCCCATTCCTTGGATAATTTTTTTTTTATTCCCATGACTAATTTTGTCAAAATATGCTAAAATTGAAAACAGGAGATAAGCTTAAGGAACTAGAAAAAGAGAAGGGAGTTGTTGTAAGGTTTATGATTGGGCATAGCACAACACCAGGAAGCATTCTTGACAAATCACTTGATGAAGAAGAAGCAGAACACAATGATTTCCTTAGGTTAGACCATGTTGAAGGCTACCATGAATTATCATCCAAGACAAGATTATTCTTTTCAACTGTTACTTCTATGTGGGATGCTGATTTTTATGTCAAGATTGATGATGATGTACATTTAAATCTTGGTAAGTCTTTTTAATCTTAGTAATTTAATTTGTAACTTCAATCACTCTGTTCTCCTCCCCGTTAACATTAGGAACTGTTAGTTGTTCTATAAGGCACAAACACTTTACAGATTAGGCATGTAATTACACTGAATTATGTGATTTTTTTAAATTGTATGTCAATGTTTATGTCGTGTCCGGTGTCCGCACATTAGTACTTGTTTGGATCTATTTGATGTAAAATTGGTTCTAGACACAAAAGTAATTTTAATATGTATGATGTTATTAGATATATTAGATTTAACTTTATCTTTAGAATTTCTGTACTCAAACTTAATTTTTACTCTTAATTTTTTTCGAAATCTATCATTCATGAATTTGTATCAAACAATAAATTATTTTGCATTCAACTTACTTTTAACTAAAATAAATTTTACAAAATCAATTCATTTAAGTGTTTGTTTGGATAACACTCCCAAATTACAATGAATCAAAAGTTGCAGATTTGGAATTTCTAAAAATTTCAGCGGAAAAGCATTAAAATTTCACCGTTGAACTAAACATACACTAAAATCAATGATGTCAAACCATGATGAAGAATTTTCTTTATTTACTTGATATTAAATATTATCAGTAAAAATTATATAACTCCTTTGTTTATAATGCAGGTATGCTAGTGAGTACACTTGCTAAGTATCGATCAAGACCTAGGGTTTACATCGGTTGCATGAAATCTGGCCCAGTTCTATATCAAAAGTGAGTTCTTTTCAAAAGAAAAAAAACAATTATTATCATAAATTAATTAAATAATTTTATACAAATTAGTGACTTTTAATTTATGTGGCAGAGGTGTAAAGTATCATGAGGCTGAGTATTGGAAGTTTGGAGAAGAAGGGAACAAATATTTCAGGCATGCCACAGGACAAATCTATGCCATCTCAAGGGATCTTGCTGACTATATATCTAGCAATTGGTAATTTCATATAATTAGTTTTTTTAACAAAATTAATTAATTAAAAATTAACTGATTATATTAGCTTATGAGCATCAAAAGCAATTTATATTAATTAACATATGAACATGAAATGCAATTAATTTTGCAGGCCAATATTGCACAGATATGCAAATGAAGATGTGTCTCTAGGAGCATGGTTATTGGGCTTAGAAGTTGAACATGTTGATGAACGTTCCATGTGTTGTGCTACACCCCCAGGTGATTTGTTACTCCTTGTTTCTTTGTTAATTCAACAATTATTTTGTACATTAATATTTTTTTATACTGTCTTTTATGAAAATTTGTTTCAGTGAAACTAAAATGTTATTCAAACCTTATAATCTACATTAATTTTAATTTTACAGAATTTCAAGAATGAAAAGACTAGGGGGGTACAATATATAAAAAGTTATTTTTTTCTTTGTTTTAAATATATAGAAAAGATTAAAAAACACTAACCGACGCATTCTTAACACACTTTTTCAACATACGTTTTTCAATCAATAATATAATATGTGTTGGGAATTGTAGTCAAAAAATGTGTCGGAAAGTGTGTATTAAAAAGTACTTCCTCCATTCATTTTCGATTGTCGGTTAGTAAGAATAAATTGATTCCGTTGATTTTTTTTCTCCTAAAATTCAATGTTACATGAACCATTTGTTTGTCAATTACACTCTTATTTTATCAATTATTTTACAAAAGATGGTAAATAAGTGAATGGTAAATATTGGCACTTAGATGTGGTGGTCGGACCCTATATTTTATCTGGGTATCGACTGACCTTTATTTTGTAAATATTTCATGACGGCTCTTTTTTTTGGTGAATGGTAAATAAAAGGTAAGAGTATATTTAAAATTTAAATATTAATTAAAACAATTTTGGTTTTATAGGTTTATTGTTTTTTCAAGCAGATTGTGAATGGAAGGCAAGGTCAGGAAACATGTGTGTGGCATCTTATGATTGGAAATGCAGTGGCATATGTAAGTCTGTGGAGAGAATGAAGGAAATTCACAATGCTTGTGGGGAAGGAGATGGAGCTGTTTGGAATGTTGAAATCTAATTCACAAAATTAGTTTGCTACTTTTGCATGAAGAAGCATTGAATTCTTCTTCCTTTTGTTATTTAGAGCAAGTTGTCACCGTTTGGTTTAGAGATAATATGTATTTGTTACCTTCATTTTGTTTGGCTTTTTAATTTCCAATGAAGTTTCCCTTCCTATATTGGTTTAGAGCAATTATGATAATTAACTACAAAATTTTAGATCTTTCAAGAAAAAACACTACAAAACTTTAGAGCAAATGTTCTTCAAAAAAAAAAAAGAAAAAAAACTTTAGACCATTGTCTACTTGGCAAATGAGATGGAGTGGCCATGACATGCCAGTTATGATGAGCGAAAGCCCAAGAGTATACAAGTAATTCTAGAAAATTGCTATTCTTCCGTACACTTTTGCTCATTCCCAAATGTTGTGACCAAAATACCTCCAATGTGACTTAAGTCTGTTCGATAACATCAACATGACTTAAATTACGTTGAGCCAACACGAGTAAAGTCACATAGACATAGGTATAAAGCCAACGTGACTTAAGTCACATTTGTTTTAGATAAGTTAAGTTTTCATCAATTTTGCACAAAGATGCTATTTTTTGTAGACCCCAAACATACAATATGTTATGTTTATTTTTTAAAGCATGTCATGTCTTAGAAACAACAATAATAACAATTTCTTCATGATCCAAAATAAATCATAACTAAAAAAACACAAGTACGCGTAATAAATTCCAAAATTAATAGAATACAACAAATTTATTTAGTTATAATTGCATTATTCATTCTAATAAACGAAGCGTTATGTTACATTACATTGTCCCTAAGGATGTTGCATCATCATGATTTTGAATTAAAATTTAATTCATGAAAGTTTTCCAAAAATGTTGGAGTTGAAGTGTCTTATACTTAGTGTAAAAATTTGCAAGTCTCTTTAAAAACTCAAGAATGAAGAGAACACAACATTTGTATTCTACCAAATCAACTATATAAGTTCTCACATCGAATCTCTTCATATAGGATGAATCATCACAAAATGGAATGCATCCCAATATATTATTTTGAACTTAATCATAGTGCCCTGCCAACTGACAAGTTTCAATTGACACAGGAACATGATCAAGCACAAAACAACATCTTAAAAATGCATTTCCTTTTGTGACACTCATCTTATACGAAGGAATTCGATGTGAAAACATATATAGTTGATTCGGCAGAATACAAGTTGTGTACTCTTTATTCTTGTGAGTTTTGAAAGACTTGCAAACCTTTACGCTAACTATAACACACTTCAATGTCAACATCTTCAGCAAATTAACAAGAATTAAACTAAAATCGAGCAAAATATTGACACAACATAATAATATTACCTAAACATAATCATCTAGCATAATCAAACTCATGAAAATATACTCAAGCAATCTCAGCAACATAGCATCCATCTCGATCCTCGAGAACATGTTGTGCAAACCAAATATCGAGAACATGCTCCTCACGTCGTCGTCATTCGTTACCTCCGGCCGACTGAACGTCAATCTCCCCTTTGAATCGAATAATGAACGTTCATACCAAACATATTCCACCCTCCTTGTATCTTCACGGTTTAGTCCTTGGTTGATTTAATTCAGTTGATTCTTCAGACCTTTTAACGTGACATCATCCCGAACCTTGAATAAATTAGGGTTTTCATCGTTTAAGCATACTTAAGCGTTGAACAAATTGTCCATTGTTTCAAATCTACACCATAAGAAATTAAAAACAATCAATGAAAAACTCATTCAAACATTTCATCAAACTTGACTTAAGTCACGTTCTGTTTGTGTAACCTATAACACCCTATTTTCCGACGATAATTATTAAATAATAAGAATATATTTAATAGTAAGGATGTTAAAAAACTCGACATTATGTCACAAAATAATGATAAAATGTTTTCTTTAAAAATAAATCCACTGGAGAATAAGAAAATTATTCACTGATCACATTAATAAATTCATACTTGTCGTTCAATATTCATAAATAGGAAAATAACAAAGTTTTCAAGATTCAACTCAAACTGCAATTAAAAATTAAATCGTCATCCCCAACCTTAGTGTTACAATATCAGAGCTCGTAGTGACTACATGCTTATTCAACTACTAATAACAGAACTAAACGGAGGGCATCCCCTCATCTCCACCTTCTAAAACGTCTCATAGCTACTGCTTGTCAACCTGGACATCTGTACTCAAGGTACATCAACCATACAGAAAACAACACGACAAAATAAGGGGTGATAAATCCTGACATAACATAATAATAGGGAAAAGCACGCATGTTAAATAAATAACAAAATAAAATAATCCCACCATATCTTCACTCTCAACAGTTATTACGCATAATCTCTTCTTTTCACAGATCACAACAACACATCACCTTCACACTTACAACCACCAAACACAAAAAATAATCATATATAGATGCATATGAACTCTCCTATCGGACCTATATGAATGTGGTACAACGCCTACTCGTTATTTTTCCAGAGTTATGTTACTGGACTTTCACTGCATAATTTTCCAGAGGTATTTTACTGGACGTTCAGTACATAACAATGCAAGACATCATGCTATAGACTCTACATGAATGCATAAAAATAAATTCGACAAGTAAAACAAGTATACACATATTCAAATAATTCACATATTAATGCAAGACTCACTAAAATGCACAACTCTAATGCAAGCACATAAATCATCATCATCATACTCATCATCATCACATATCACTCTCGTCATCATTATATACATCACTCTCATCATCATTATCATAGATAAACATCATCACTCTCACCGTCATAATGATATAGTTGCCGTCATCCTCATCATCACTAAAATATAAATATTATCATCCTCATCTTCATCATAATTTAATCATCATCACTCTCATTCTCTTCATTAAACCAACCCTTACGCGTGACTCATTTCTACATCAACATCCCACTATTTTATTTTATTATTCATCTTACATACATACTCTATCTCATCATCTAGGCTTTCTATATACTTTACTACTAATAGCATAACCTATAACTCATTCTTACTCTCAAGATGTATTCTTATTCATTATCATTACCTGTAATGTCTCCTCTCTATACAACTAGGTTCTTCCACACCATCGTCATTAACGCTTTCGTAATTATTCTTCTCATTTAAAACGACTTTAAATCTTATTTCCTTGTTCTCACATTTGTCGTCATCTATACATCGACTATTCTCCTAATCTTAACTTAATCCTAATTTGAAGTTATTATCTCACTTTATCAGTACTTTCGGCTTCAGAAACTTTCTTCACTAAGACTTCAGTATAATTCAAGATTTTATTTTTTCAATACCGGTTGTTATTATTATCGTCAAACATTATAACTATTACCGCTTATCCTCTTTCCTACTCATCTTGCTCTCTTCTAATTGTTTTCCGTTCTTTTCATCGCTATTATCATTCCCATTGTCTTTCATTACCTAATTCACAACTCCCTATCTTTATTTACATATCGTCTACGATCATCTAACTCGACTACACTATAATCTTTATTTGTTTTTACACTTTAAACGTTCCTTTATAACATTCGCCTTAAGTTATTTAATTACCTTGTCTCTTTCACTCTCCAATTATCAATACTCTTAAGCTCATTATTTTTCACGTCCTATTTTCAAGTCATCTTTTAACATCTTTAAAATTCACTTAGATCACTATCACTGGTTTATGTTTTAGACTTGCTATTATCCTGAGGTAATCACTTCTATTTATGCCTGATAACACTCCCTCATTTAGATGTAAAGCTTAAGGACCCTCACCTGTATTTTACACGCTAATGTATTTCTTAAAATCACTAATACTATCATGGATGGTTTAGAGTCCACTAGAACGGTGGTGTTGAAACTTCATGAAAACGCATTATGACCCACGTGCGACATTTTAATCATAACTCAACTTAGGAATGTCTGAATAAGGTCAAAACAAAGCTAAAGGAAATATAACACCCATATCTACAATTTTCATTAAGGAACCTAAATCCAATTCGATACAGAGAGGGGTGCAAAGGTTGGTTTTCCTAAAACTAGGTAGAGTGCACGACCGTGCTGACCTCTGTGTATTATTTTGACTATAACTCAAGTTTTTGACGTCCTATTGGAGTCAATCTAAAGCCACATGAAAGATAATATCCATATATACAACTTTCATGTTTACATCGAAACCTAGTTCAAAACATAAAATAGTTGAAAGTTGGATTTCCTCAGCCTCAGAAAAGAGCATGACCCTGCTGACCCATGTGTAGTATTTTGAACATATCTTGAGTTCTAGATGTTAGAATGACGTCAAACCAATTTCAAATTAAATCTGACATTCATATCTACAACTTTGATGAAGACACCAAATCCTAATTCAGAACCGAAAATTCCCAGTTTTGTTTTTGTTTTTGGTTACATAAATCACATATTTTCTGTGATTTTGTATGTGCGATTTAGCCTTAAGGAACCTTTCCTAACTCCATTTTCGACCCTAAACTTGCCAAACTCGACCCTAATCTTTAATCCATGATTACCCTATCATTCAAACACTAATTCTTCGTTAACCTACCAGATTATCCACTCTTTTCTAAAATTCAATTCAAAAACATAAACTGGTTTTCCTCAATTCTCATCTTTCAATTTGTTCATCATCATTCTCTCATCAAAATTCACATCATAATAGCAACAACATATTAAAATTTAAGACAACCCTCCCATAATAGATTAAGATACCCTAAAGTGCAAAGATTATCCCCCTTACCTCGAATCTGTAGAAACCTTCAGTTTGGCTTGATGTTGCTACACGAGGGTTCTGCTTCTCTCCCTTTGCTTCTCTTCTCCCTTTTCTCTATAAGCCAAAATTGATTTCTAATCCCTAATATTCTTATTTATATCGGGCTCATTAATCTCTATAATTGCTTTTCTTTCCTAAGCACTACTCTTTTACTTCTCTCCTCCCCCACTTATTAAAATCTTACTTTCTACACTCACGACTCTTTATTTATTTTCTTAGGACTCTCCTCTTCGTTCCTTTTAACTTTCTCAAATCACCTCCCACTCCACATCATTATTTCTATTTTCGCAACAACAAAATAATACTCAAGCACAAGAAGCATCAACAATAATATTAATAAAAACCCCACCTATTAAACATCGTAAAATTAATTAAAAATATAAAATTGGGGTGTTACATCACCAAGCAGAACAGGCAGAATTGTTTCATACATACATACATACATAAATACATACATTCAATCATTTTCATCCATGTTTTCATCAATCATTCAAAATATGCAAATTCATTCATTCAATCATTCATTTATTCATTCAATCATTGAAAGTTATAATACGCAAATTCATTCAAAGTTATAATACGCAAAAATAAAACAAAAAATGTACCAAAATGTAATAAAAATGCTAAAAACATCTAAAAACAAAGACATTGTTATAAGCGATTACAAAAATCTCTTTTATTCTTCTCCCTCATCAATTTCAATAGGATTGTCCTCTGCTATTCTCGGACTCCTAATTTTGGTTGTGGACCAAAATAATAGGTCCTTCCACTCCTTCTCAGCTTGCTGAAATTGTATATTGGCACATTGGTATTAGTTTCTCCTTTAGATCCTTCGAATTTGATGTCGTTCCACATCATGGTGGTTTTTGCTTTCGTTTTCAATTGAGTAACATTTTCACCCTCCTTTTCTTGTTGGGCCTCACCCTCCTTTTCGGCCGGTTCACTCTGTGTCATAGTTTCACTGCCTACTCTCAGCCTGTCCGGTCTCTCAGACATATCTACACAACATAAAACAATGCAGAATATCAATCGATTTTCACAGAGACGTTTCAATCTCTAAACTAACACATTGCACTCAAACTCAATATAATCAACATTAACAATTCAATTTCTAACGAATTTCATTATTAACATTGCAAAATATATATATATATATATATATATATATATATATATATATATATATATATATATATATATATATATATCATTGAGACATTTTATCAAACACCAAATGTTAAACATAAAATTTAACAATTTCTAACTCTAACCTACCACATTTGAGTCAAGCCTACTGTAATCAACATCCAAACAACAATTTCTCACTTGATTCATCATTAAAAACAATTCACGACGATACAAAGACATGACTGGATTGGTCTCAAGACAATACTTTTTAGAAAGAAAAAAAAAAAAATTAATCAACAAGTAACTCATATGATAATGCTATTAAATTAATTAGGCTATTTAATAAAAATACTTCTCTCAACAAAAAAAAATAGTAAACTATTATTCAAAGAAAAAAAGAATAAACAAATCAGCAAAATTTTGTTAGTGGACAATATAAACGATAGGAACATGGTATGGTCACAATCAACCATATAACAACAGAAACAACGATATTCTGATCATGAGGTGTCTTGCTAAAATTATATATTTAACCTAACATTTACTGTATTTCACTAGCGTCTTGTGCACTAACTTGTCTTTATATTTTTTATTTTTTTTGTCAAATAACAGTGAATAAGTGAGGTGTTGGAGTTTGAACTTTAATTCCTACGTATAACAATATATTGTTCCTGTCAACTGAGCTATATTCACGGAGATTTGTCTTTATGATTTTATTAACGAGAAACGATCAAATAGTTAAAAAAAAAAAAAAGTGAAAAGTAAAATTAAAAGAAAAAAAATGTTACATAAAAACTCAATATTTTTTTATATAAGATTAAAATAAGTTTTTTATAGTATTTAATATTTTAGTCAATTTTTCCATCTATTGTTGTGAATTGTTCATATTTTTTTATAGGATTTAACTAATTTTTTTTAATTTATACTCTAAATGAAACTATAAAAATGATAAATGAAAGATACAAGTTGAATAAAAATTAAAAAATATTGAAAGATGTATCCCTTTCGTATACACTTATGGATTTTGAAGATATAAAAAAATAAAAAAAATAAAAAAAAAACTTTATATGGATTTCGAAATGGACGCGATTTTCTTCATCCTAAGAAACTTCCTCGGAGCCCGTAGGCAATTCTGTTAGAAAGGGACGTTGCATTGTCATTGTCTTGACAGTGGCCATGTCTCACTTGATGTCTAGTCTATCTATGCCTATGTTTCATTTTATTTTAAGCTCTGTTTAGTAAAAATAGCGGATAGTTGATAAGCTAGCTGATAGCTTATAGCTGATAAGCTAGTTTATAGCTTTTAGCTGATAAGCTAACTGAAGTGTTTGGTAAAAATAGCGGTTCAACTAGCTGATAAATGTAAAATGACATAAAGGATATTCTTAATTCATAATAAAAATTATATCATTAATTTAAGTATTTGTAATTTTGTAAACTAATTTTTCTTTAAAAAAATACTTTAAATTTATTAATTTAATATATCCTATGTATTATAAATTAAATTAAATTTTATTCACTAAAATTTTATCTTATATTTATTATCATTTAAGTGTTTCCACATTATAAAAAAAATAACATTTACCTCAAAAACAAAAAAAAAGGTAGCACTAATAGAGTAATACTAATAACAGAGAATAAAGAAAATAACACTTACCTCAAAAAAAAAAGTAACACTAATAGAATAATAGTATTTTGTTTCGTAAAAAAAAAACGAAGGTATATATTTTTTCAAAAAAAAAAAAAGGCCAGCTGATATATATACAAAAATTGAAATAAAGGGATAGTAGTCTTTATTACGTAGCTTATTATAAAAATTATAATGGATAAAAATACAATTTAAATGAAATAATAAGGGTAAAATTGGAAGAAAAAGTGAGAAGCTATAAGCTATAAGCTCAAACGCTACTTGGAATAGCTTCTGAAAAATAGCTTATAAGCTCGTGAAATAAGCTATAAGCTCATGGTGAAAAAGTGTTACCAAACAGAGCTTTTTTTGTCAAACGAGCTTATAAGCTATAAGTTAAAAGCTAAAAGCTCTTTTTTGGGGTTAACCAAACAGACCCTTAGTACGTCTTTTTGATAGAGTTTGCGATTTTGACCCGCCTGTCTAACCTGCAAAAATATCGGGGTAGACGGGTTAGTATGTCGGGTTGAAATAAAATGAAAAACTCTTTTTATTTATGTCAATTTATTTTACAATTTTTTCCTTCATAGAGTAGAGAGAAAAACATTCAATTTAATTAGGCTTAATTACACTTTTGGTCCTCTTGTTTTGGCTTATTCACGAAACTGGTCCTGCCCTTTTAAAACAGAACAAAACGGTCATTCAATTATCATTTTTGTTGCATTTTTCGTCCTACCCCCCATTTTATTCTCCAAAAACGCAGAGAAATAACAGTTTTAAACCTACCCCCTATGCTCAACCATGAAATAAACAAGGAATAAAGCATGTGGGTACAAAGAATCCACTTTATTCAACACACTAACCAAAAAAACCATAATTTCTAAGATATGTTTCAAATTAGGTTTTTTTTTGTTAGTGTGCTGAATAGAATAGATTTCTTGTGCCCACATGTTTTATTCCTTGTTGATTTCATGGTAGAGCATAGGGGTAGGTCTAAAACTGCCTAAAACTGTCATTTCTCTGCATTTCTGGGGTTTGAAAATAGGAGGTAGGACGAAAAATGCAACAAAAATGATAATTGAAGGACCGTTTTGTTCTGTTTTAAAAGGGCATGATCAGTTTCGTGAGTAGGCCAAAACACGAGGACCAAAAGTATAATTAAGCCATTTAATTATGTTGATTTAATGATTTGAGTGTTGTGTTTCTAATAGTTTTATGGTTGGTGAACTCGTGAGCTTTATAGTTGTCGTGTTAGCTTATTATAGATTGAGCGATGCTATATATCACGAAGAGTTTTCCTCGTGAAAGAACGAAATCCAATTCAGTTTGCAAACATGAGCATGGTGTTATTTATTGCATAGAATTGAAAGGCAAGACTTCTGAAATTCATAGCCATATAAAATAGATGATGGTATTCAAGGTCCATGGATAATCGAAAATCAAGTTTATGCAATTATTAGAACTGAAAATTTCAACAAAACATCAACCACACTCCTATAAGATTTGAGTTGAATTTGTTGAAAACCTTGCAAACATTGAACAAAACAAGAGTAAGAACCACCAATTTATTGGCAACTTAGAAACTTCAATTTCTTATTGTTTTTGCATCTCTTCCAATTCTCCAATCATCTACATGGATACCCTTCAAAACAAAGACTTTCCAATCCAGATTTCTTACCAAAAGCTTCATATTCAAAAACCCCACTTTGAAAATTCATGTTAGAACATCCATCATCATGCAATTGGCAGTTCTTTCAAACAAGAAAAAAAAATCAGTTGAGAAAATATCCCCTGAGAGAATAGTAGAAAAAGACCTCAATTAGGAATATGAGTTGGAAAGAAAAACTATGGAAGGTAGAGGGGCAAAACCAACCATGAATTTGAGATAGAAAAGTTTTCAAAACAAGAGGGGGGTTGAATCGTGTTGCCCTTTTTTAACTATTTCTAAGTGTTTGGAGCCTAGTGTAGATTTTTAAATGCACTGATTATAAGGAGAGGAAGAGAAATTTATACTAGTTCCTCTCACAAACCGAGAGTAGTCTAGACCACTTGCACTTTCAAGGCATTTTCATTATAATCACTAAATATTACAATTGCTCAAGCACACAAGAAAGAGACTTCAAATGATCAATCAAACAAGAAAGAGACTTCCAATGCGCAAGCACACAAATACTTCTACAATCTAACTTAATCAAATAAAAGATTGTATGTAATTTACACTTGATATACAATCAGAGGTGTAAGCAATACAAAATAGAATGGACTCTTAATACTTAAGAATTTTTAAGATATAAAGTTTGTAAGAATTTCTTAAGTGTAAATGCGTTTTGATTTTGACAGGTAAGGACACTTTCAAAATATGTAGAATCTTGTTAATTTCTTCAAGTCTTCGGCTCCTTATATAGAGGGAAATTTGAGAGACGTTGGAGTGGTTCTTGTTCATTTCTTTGAGTCCCTGAGAAGCTTGATCATAGACGTTCAAATGTTTCTTGAGTTGGTTAATGTCGTTGAAAAGACATTTAAAATTCTTTTGCTTCAAAAGGAATTATCCGTTTCATTTCAATTGTCCTTGAAGTTCTTCGTATGTTTCTTCACATGATCAGAAGAGGACAAACTGTATTATCTAAGTCTGATAACGACCTCTTCAAAATATGACAAAACTGGTTAGAGGAGCTTACTGTGGAGCATCATCCTTGACATTCTCCATTCATCATCAAACCTACACACACTAGACCAAACAAACCTTTCCCAATCTTATGGGAGTAAGAGAAAACAAGGAATACCATAGTTGATTTGTGAGACATAAGATGTGCTAATGAATATGGAAGAAGAAAAAACAGGAGCACAACTTAGTTTTAGTTTCTTGGGCAACCTAGAGGGAAGAAGTTTCTTCAAGGTTGCAAGACACGTTTGCACAAATCAATTAGGATTCATTTGACTTCCAACACAAGTTGGAGCCTTGGGATGAGTTTCACAACAAGTGACTTTAGGCACCCACATCATTACCCCTTTAGGGACTTCAACTCTCCTAATGTGGCAATGAGGTGTGGTGTGGCCACTTATACCACAATAATGACACCTAATAATAGGAACACAAGTTTTGCTATGATTTTTGTTTTTCCTCACATAAGAATATTTGGTGTAAGGTCTTTTAAAAGGAGTTCTTCCATCTTTTGATTTCATAGCAAAAATCATGGCACCCTTAGAGACACGCTCCAGTTTCTTATTTAGAGAGTTTATCTCTTCATGAAAACTAGGGCAAATCTCACAACTAGAAAAGTCCATCCAATTATTATATTTGGGTGACTTTTTCTTAGGTGTCTCAATTGTGGGACTTACAATTTTCTCATTGACAAGTAAAGCATGCTTATTTCTTAAACATTCAAATGCTTCCTTAATTTTAGAAATTTCGGATTCTAATTTCAAAATAGTTTTATTTTGAGCAATTAGTTTATCAAAGTCATTTAGAGATTCGGCATGCATTTCTTCAATAGAATCTTGTCAGTCCTTATAAGTGGGTTTACAGTCGGAATAAGAATCGGAGTCGGAGTCTGAGAAGATTACCTCATTTTTAGCTTTCTTCATTTGACCTATGAATCATAGGTCGTCTTCATCCTTGTTTTTGGTATCACTAGTATTGGAGGTGATGATAGTCATTCATTCACTGTTTTTAGTGTCATTTTCATGATATTTTGAGTTCACAAGCAAGCTTAAACAACAAAGAAAGCAAGAGAAATAGAAGATTTTGAAGAAAGCAAAATCGTGTCACGATTGTCGAAAATGTGTCACAATTTAAAATACAGGATGAGGTTCATTCGACATTGGTTAAAATATGTCACGATGGCTATTTCGTGACACGATTTTAGGAACCTATGTGATTAATACAAAACAGCCACGTTAACAAGGAGTGTAATTCATAGGTGGTGTAAATATATTAAAAAAAAAAAAAAAAAAAAGATGAGATAGGCATGGGCCTATGTGACGTGACCTAAAAGGAAGAATTAAGGGAGTTGCTGCTATAAAAGAAAAGAGAAATCACTGCTTTGAGGCATTCACGCTTTTGGAGCATTACGGCGGAATCACGATTTGGAAGAAAAGAATTGTTCACGCTTCACGAGAGAGGAAAAAGCACATGGATATGGAAAAGCATCTCAACAGGAGCGATTGAGAAGTAACCGAGAGCAAGGCCACGGCAACGACGGAATTTTATCGGTTTATTTTCTTTATTATGTTGTTTATTATTTCAATCATGTTTAGCTAATTTCTTTTTGTTAGGTCTGAGATGATTCTTTGTAACCCTAATTGAACTTGCTGTGAAACTTTATTTATTGTGAATGACAATCTAGTTTTTATTCAATTGTTCTTAATGCTTTTTATATCTCCTGATCAAATATAAACATGATTTAGTGAGAACGAATGACTACTGACCATAGCTTTCGACTTAGACCTAATTGAATTGTTCTAATAAACATGGTTAGTCTAGGAATGGATAATCGTTTGTTAGTGATATTAGGTTAACGTGTTTAAAACCTTCAAAGAATATTAGCTCACCTAAGGAATTAGAGACTGTAATCTGAGAAGAGGGTTCTAACTCAAGGGATTGATTATGACTATTTTGTTAACTATCGTGGAACTAGAAAATCATTCATAAGAATAGGTGCAGTATACCAATTAGGGGAACATTGATGACTCGAAAGACCTAGTCTCATCTCTCATATATATTTTCCAAAACTATCTTTATTTTATGTTATTTAATTTTATGCAATCAAATCAAATCTATAAACAAAATAATTTATACATCCTAAATATTTACTTTATTGCTAAATTGAGATTAATACAGTCATCGTGGGAACGATATTTTTACTACTTCGATGGTATTTAGTACACTTGCTAAAATATCTATCAGGAGGTAACTTCATCTTCTTCCCAAGCAATGTAGGCCTTTCTTCCTCTTGAGTTTTGAAAAAAATAACCATGTTCCTTTGAAAAAAATCATCAAATCATCAACATAGAAATAGTAAGATGATACCTTGATGTGTCCTTGTTCCTTTAATGAGATCTATCTTATCATCATCCACCAACTTTGAGATAATAACAAATAAAAATGCTGTCTTCAAAATCACTTGTATCCAGTTACAAAAGACATCATTATAAATCCAAATCTTCTAAGACTTTCAGCAAGAATGGCCACCTCAATGTGTCAAAAGATTTTGTTATGTCTATTTTGAGAGCTAAATTTCCTCCATGTTCTTCGTTGTGAAGTAAGTTTGCAGCTTCAGAGGCAATGCAAAGGCAATCTTTGATGTTTCTATCATTTATGAATCCCATCTGCTCCTGAGAAATGATTGATGGCATTATCTGAGCAAGCCTGTCTACAATGATCTTTGAGATAATTTTAAACTTAAAATTAGCTATCGATATTGATCAATTGAAATAACATATTGAGTCTTTGGGAGCAAAGCAATTATATTGGACTTGAATCCATGTAAAATCCAACTAGAAGTGAAAAACTATAAAACTGCTTCAATGAGATCCACTCTCACTATGTCTCAGAAAAATTAACAAAAGTATGCTCCAAATCCATCAAGACCTGGAGCCCTATCTTTATTGAGTAAAAATATTGCAGCTTTAATCTTCTAATTAGAGGGTAGCATGGTGAGCATTGTATTAACATCATCTTCGATCATTTGAGGGATAACTTCTTTAGCAAGCAATTGTTCTTGAAAAACAAGTTAGTGCAAAAAACAGATTTATAATATGATACCACATGTTCAACTATTTGTGTTTTTTCTATGAGCACATCTTCACCATCTTGCCAAAATATCTCTTCTTTGTCGAGTGCATCTTCAAAGTTTCTATGAGTAATTCTTTCTTCTTCTAATAGAGCATATGCATGGCCAAGGATTTGGATTTGATATTGAATATGTCACAACAAATTTCTCAAAACACACTCTAATAAATTGAAATTCAAATGGTACGACTAATTTTATGTGAGACCTACATAATGAAAACATATGACAAATATTACAACAATACTTTTTTTTTTTTTACAAAAAAATTAAAACAATGAATTTGTAATTAATAAAATGACTAAACCTATATTGAAGAAAAAGAACAAAAGCCTAAAAACGTATATTCTCGGGAACTACATTTTGTCTAATAAATAACGCTTTGACTTGATTTAAAACTTCATATTTTAAATATAATAAACTGACAAACCTAAGTGATGGTATTTTGTATTTTTGATATTCAATGAAATTTGACTCATTGGCTGTGATTTTCTTACTTTGACCTCTTGTTATCAAAATTTAATTCTTCTATTTATGAAAACTTTGAATAAATCCTTGAGCTTTTTTTTTTGAGAAAATATTTAACGAATTGTTTGGTAATTTTATCGGGACTAAGAAGTACGGTTTTATGGAGATGAAGAATAAAAGTTTGTATGGACAAAAAGATATATTAAACGTGACTTCCTTCGTTTCAAAATATATGTCAAAGTCAACCACTTCACATATGCCAATACACAATTTTGACCATTAATATCTTTAATTATCTAAAGTAAAAAAATTATAAAATTTCAATATTTTGAAAATATTTGTCGAGACAAATCAAACAACATCTTACATGCTAATATTTGTATTTATACATTAGTTAAAAAGTATGGTCAAAGTAAGTCAAATGAATAGTGCACATTGTAAAAATTGGACATGTATTTTGAAACAGATACAACCTAAAATTTAGATATATTCCTTTTATATATTGGTATAGATATAAAGTTATAAAGAAAAAGCAACATATGTAAAGAAAATTCAAGATATACTATTGAGCCATATCCTCAATATTTTGGCGGATGGGATTTCCTGCTGTAATATTTACACGCAGTTGCACGTTGTAGCTGTTCTACACCGTCTGATCTGAAGTGAACGATTAAGATCTGACATTGTGTGAAATTGTTGAAATTTATGCTGTGAATTGGAACCGTCAGATCATGGATTGATGGCTGAGATTTGCTACTGCGGCAAACTGTGTGAATTTGCTACAGCAGCAAATCCTGATCCATATTTTGGCTCCTCGTTTATTCTCCTTTGCAGATTTTCTTGTACTTTTCTATTTTCTAGTCAACAAAAAATATGTCGTTTAGTTTTTTGTATTAAATGGAATTTAAGTTGACTCAATAATTTTTTAATTTTTTTGTGAAGGAGCATTTTTTTTTTAAGAAGTTAGATTAGTTCGTCCAAATTGGCACCAATGAGAATTGAACTTGAGACTTTGATGAGGAACATACTTCAAGATCTCGAGGCAACACCATGAGGACAACCTAAGTGGATTGAAGGAGCATTATTATTAAGAGAAATGATATTTGTACAACTATTTTCTAACAACTTTTTGACAACTTTCTCTCTCATACTCACATTATGTTTTTATTCTCTCTTTTCCTTTTTCTCTCTCTATTATTTTTACCAATCAAAAGAGAGAAAAATAAAGTTGTCATAAAGGTTGTACAAAAGAGTTGTACAAATATCACTACTCTATTATTAATAACGGTGGAACTAATGCTTTTACAACTGTCTAAGTGAGGATTTGAACTTTGTCCCTTGAAGTTATAATGTTAAACCATTATCCCTCTCTTTCACAATGAATATCGTTTAAGGTTGTTACACACATATTAAGAAATGTAATAATGTTGTCTATAGACATGACACTTTTATTAAAATAGCCTTGTTAACTGAGTGGGTCCTACCACTAAGTGGGTCCCACCATCATTAATTATATTTTACTTTTTTCAAGATTTTATGTGTCTTTATCTCTCCAAATTGAAGAAATGGAGAAACACATAAATGAAGAGGATCCTAACCCTTGTTAACCAGTGGTACATTTCCCATCATTATAAATTAAAGTAAAATGTGGTACTTTGGAAGTAGTGTGCATAATAATAATTAAGGGGTACTATTGGGAAAAGGTAATTAATAGTGCTTGAAAAGTGAGAATGACATTCATTTTAAAATAATTTTATTTTGCTAAAATGACACTCATTTTAAAACGGATGGAGTACCATTGACCTGACACATATTGGACACTCATTAATTGTTTTTATATTCAAATGTAAAATTAAAAAAATTGAATTGTGAAGTTATTATATTTAGGAGTTACTATTTGTTTAAACAATTTTTCAAGTATATATACATGTATGTTTACACACCCACTATCACTATCAAAATAAACATCATCCTCTCATCATGCAACCGCACTCTCATGGTAATTATGGCTTTTCATTCAACATCAATGACTATCGCCTTGTTCGACTCACTGAATTACAACAATCTCAACATCCACAACATAATGAACCACAACAGCCACAATATCATCCACCACAACATCAACAACAGGGGCAAGGCCATCTTCTTCCCACTTCCAATCCTCATGTTCATGCTTCAAGCATCTTAAGTTATCCAACTTTTGATTCTCTTTTTGAGAAACAAGCGAAGGAGACAAACCAGATCATCAATAATCAGGTTAAAATTTATATGTATCATAATTTCTGAACAAGATAAATTTTGAACAAGTAAAAGACTGATAAAATGAAATAAAATAATATATTTTTATTTAATGTCTCTTACTCTCTACGAGATATAATATTTTGGAGGATATCAATTCATGTGTCATTTATAACTACATTTAATTATTTTTCCTTTCATTAAAATGTGTTTTGCTTTGCTTTGTCTAATCTAATGACTTTGTTGTGGTAACAGAAAGATAAAATGAATCTGCTGTTACAAAAACATCAAATGGAGCTACAAGTGGCTTTACAACAAGTTCTGGCAATAAAAAATGAAGAAATTGCAAAGACTGCAAATAAAGCACAAGAAATGGAAAATCTCATAAGAAGATTTGAGGCTGATAAAAGAGAATTTGAGAAATTAGTTAAGGAAAGGGAAGCGATGATAATAACCTTGCAAAACAAGCTGGAAGAGGAGAAGAAAAAACTAAGGGTGTTTATGGAAAATGATGCAAACTCATGTTGCGGTGAAAATGATGATGTAAGAATTGAAAAACGTGTTAGACGTGGAAACAATATTATGTTTTGTCCAAAATGTAACACAAGCTCTTCGGATGTCTTATTTCTGCCATGTAGACATCTTTCTTCATGCAAAGCGTGTGAAGCTTCACTCAAAGCTTGTCCAATCTGTGGAATGGAAAAGAATGGTGTTATTGAAATTCATAGTTTAATTTCAGATTAATATTATTCATGAAAAAATCAATGCAATAACTTAGTTATGATAAGACAGAGTATGAGGATTATCATCAAAATGATATTTATGAATTTTCTTTAGTTTCATCTTTTATTTTATTTTGTATCATTACTTTGGTTTGGTCAATAAACTGTTGTTGATTTATATCAATAAAATAATGTTTTTATTTTGGTTCAACCTCTATTTATTTAGATATAAATTATATTTATAAAAAATGATTAATAATATTTTTGTTTCAAGATGATAATTAATATTAATGCAAGAATATTTTACTAAATGTACTTAAGGTTTTAGTTTTATTTGAGTAGAAATTCTGAAGTTTGTGCAGCTATGTCAGCTATTGAGAAAGCTATGGGGATGAACTCGTAGAACTTTTGGCTATAAAGTCATTCTCATCATGTTGTCTATGCTATTTCCTCTAATGTGGCAGTCCCTTTGTATATTAACAGTAGATGAAGTACTTGTTTGTTTAAAATTCGGCTTCTAAATGGAAGGGCTATTGTTCTTTTTTGAACGGGATAATTTAAGCCTTTCCTGTAAACATGTTCTCAAATTTACAGGGAAGGCAATGCTATTGTTGATGCTTTGGCCTCAAATGGCCAAAGCTACTTTGCCTCCAAATGGTGGGTGGAAGCCCCTCATTTCATTTGTTATTTTTTAATTGCCTTCAAAAACCTTCTTGAACTTCATTCCTATTCATAATCTTGCATCCATAACTCCGTATGATGTCTGATTTACCGATTTACATGATTTCTCACTAAAATGACTCAAAACACCTATTGAGTTTCCAGTCTTGGGAAGAAATATAATTACATGGACTCAAATGAAAACAATATAAAACTTCCCTTAAACAATAAGCAACTCTTCTAAAACATATCTATAATGATCTAAAACTATACTACAACGACTCAAAAACATAGCTAAAATATCATCAAATATCCTATCATCACAGGCTACCGTTAATTAACTTTGCATTCTTTGTATCTCCATCAAAAGGAAATAAGAACGCCAAGGTAATCCAACAATGGCTTAGAATCGACGGTAAGGACTTACACCACTGTTACTCGTCTAATGAACAAACTCTAGAAAATGAGAATAAGAGGAAATACAAGAGTAATAAGAGGCAAGAAAGGCAAAATAGTGCAATGGGTTTTAAGGAGGAAGTCACCTTTTATAGCCAGCGAAAAAACTCATGAAAGTTTACACTTTTAAAGCATGCAAAGTAGGTTGAAATTGTCAAAGACGTTAGACTGCAAAACTGGAGAGGAATGGTCAAATTACCTGTAATAGCCCGATTTTCGTTAGATTTATTTTTAATTATTTTATTGTGTTTATTTGTGCTTGTGTGTGAATATTCATCATTGGGTTCATTTTCATGGGTTTTCGTGCGAGGGGGGGTAAAACTAGTAATTTTGGTGAGAATTATTTTTAGTGTTTAGTGAGAACCATTACTTACTAAGTTACTAGTGTAGTAATTAGTATTTTTACCGTTACGTGACCGTTAGTAGTATTTTACCGTTGTGAGTGTAGAGACATTTTAGAATTAAGTTGGAGTGGGTTAACAAACTCTGGAACAACTATTGGGCATTGGGAGATCAAAATTGGGGGTTTTAGGTGAAAAGGGGTTGAAACCCGTAATATTTTTCTGCAGAACTATGACTGTTCGCTTAAGTGAACGCTTAAGCGAACCATCATAGCAAGTTCTGGAAACAGGTCGCTTAAGCGAACCTGTAAGCGACCGGTAAGCGTACATTACTGATAGCTACTAGAACTTGTTCGCTTAAGCAAACCAGGTGTTCGCTTTAGCGAACAGGTGAGCGATCAGTAAGCGTACATTACAGGTAGCTACTGGAACTTGTTCGCTTAAGAGAATCAGGTGGTCGCTTAAGCGAACCTGCCCAGATTCTGCCACTTTTGATTTTTGTTCTGGGCTTTAGGGGGTCGATCCGAGCTTTGTAAAATGATTCTTTCAACTTGTTTAACTACTGTTTGAACCCCTAAACTTACTCGAACATGTCTAGCTTACTTAAATTTGGGATTTTTCGTTTGGGTTGAAACTTGCATATTTTTGGGAGTTCCGGATTTTGATGAATTGAACTTTTATGAAATAAATGAGATTACAAGTTAAACCTACAGCTCATATAGACTTAGTTAAGGCTTGTAATATTGGTCAAACATCTTAATCATGTTAAACGTGAATTTCGGGTGGGAATGTGGAAAATGTTGACTTGGTTTTTTTTATACGAACTTAAGTTATTCTTTGAACTAATGTCTAATAGTTTGTAAGTGGCTTAAGCTCTTGATTACATGATTGATTAAGATTGTTTAGTGAGTTTTCAAACTTTATAGTGTTACCTTACTTGAGAGTTATCAATGTTGGCTGTTTGCCACTTGATACGGTTTTATCGGAAATGATTCCTTTAAGTTAATTATCATATGACCTTTTCGTGACTAGCCTTATATGACTAAATGAAGAAGTGGGAATGACTTGTTGTATGTTGATATGATATTTATCATAAGATGTTGTATGTTCTCTTACTTGAGATATGAGAAATAAATGTATCGGTGTGATGGTATGACATAGTTGTTGTTGATGATTAATGGTGATGATGTGATAATGTGATGTTGACTCTTATTTGAATTATGACTTGAATGTTGTGTGGACGTAATTACTTGATAATGCAATTATTGAGGAGACGATCAATATATTTGGAAGATGTCCTTTATATTGTTGTGAAGATTGGAGGTGATTTGCATTGTTTAGTTCTTACTTGTATGTCCATGCATCATAGTCATGTTGAGTCTTGTATTTGTAAAAGGGTTTAGCTCTTTTACTTCGGTGATTATGTAAGACGAGTGTGAAATCTTACATACGATGTTTTTGTTGCATCGAAGGTGACGACCTTGAGGTGATTCGGTACCACATGCATTTATGTGTCATGTTTAGGGACATATCATTTTGTTGCATGAGTCCTAAATGTGGAATAATTGACATACTTGTGGTTGGGTGATTGGTTGTGATATTCGTATTTATCATTATGAATTATTATTAAGATTCATTATTCATGGCAATTATTCAGAACTTGAAGTGATTTATTCATGTCTAACTGTTTATGTGGATTATGATTGATGTAATACTTACCCTCGGTGGTTTTGACCGCCTACCTGTCTGTATGGATGGGTAGACCTGTGCAGGATTAGTTGCTCTAGTGAGTCGATTGATGCTTGGTTGGATATCGAGAGCTATATCCGGTATCGGTTTAGTAAGGTCTAGGATAAGCTCTGATCTAGGTGTCTGTTTATGTTGGTCTAGATTATCTGTTTGGATTTATTCATGTTGGAGATTTACCCTTTTGTTGGGACTTGGCGAACATTTATGTTGATGTATTTTGATTCATGACATGTATGCTTCGAAGTATTTTGGTTTATATCCGCTGCGACTGTTGAGATTTTATGCATGCATGTTGAATTTGAATTTTGTATGATGACGTAGCGTCTATTTCTTGAATATATGCTTTATTCGCGAGTTTTACCGCTTTAATAGAAATAGGGTGTTACATTACCTATTTCTAAGGGACTCGTGGTAAGATGGACAGTGAAACACTGATGACAGGTCATCTTATGTTATTTTTAACATGTTTTTCGCTCATTTTCAATAGGTTTTTCATCCAGAATAAAGGAGTATTAAAACAATTGCTTATGATTCGGGACACTTGTAATGTTTTCTATACTTGAGTCATGTAATTATATTCTTCCCGAAATATAGCAATTTTAGGGTATTTTGATGTAATTCACAAAGAAATCATGCAATGGAATATGTCTCATACAATGTTCTGCAAACAAACAAGGATGTTGGGAGTTCCTCAACCGAGGAAGTTGTACTTGCTTAGCTTAAAGAAGTGTCCAAGACTCTTGGTGAGACTATAAAATCCAGCACTGCTAGGAAGATAAGTGTGGATAATCTGATTATGGTTTTGTCTGAAGAAAAGGATGATGAGGACAATGCTGAAGATGAGGGTGATGCGAATTATGATGTAGATGATGGAGAGGATGGAAATGAAGAGGAATCCAATGAAAACTTTTAAGTTTCTTTGATTTTTCTTTGCTTTTGTTTGTTTTTTGTTTTGTTTTGTTTTGAGCCTTAACTTTGGATTTTGTGCACTTATGTACCATGGTCTGTAATATTTCATACTTTTGTTATTTTTCTACTACTTATATGCATGTGATCTGAAGGTTTGCTAAATTATGCTAAAAAGAGGGAGTAGTAGTAATATCTCTTAGCATGTGTGTGTCTTGAAGACCTGGTCTTATATTCTGATTTGTATGCATGATGTTATGTCTGATGTTATGCTTGATGTTCTGGACATCTTTATTCTGTGTGGAGTTTATTTCTCCCTGTATTTTTTGAAGTATTATGTGGAGTGTATTTCTCCTCATGTATGAAGCATTACGTGGAGTTTATTTCTCTTATAAGTATTAAGTTTTTTATGGAGGTTATAATTTTGGGTGCACTGTTATTTTCATTGTTGAGTGTCTCTGATGACATGGTGAAGCTTTTATTTGTGTGTTATTTCTTGTTGAAGAATATTTTTGAAGTAGTGTTGAAGATGTGTTTGTTCCTTCATGAAGTTTTTATTTTAAAATATGATTTTGAAGGAAGTTTGTTCTTGTTCCCTCCTACACACATTGGTTTTCTAGATAAAAATTGTTTTAGCCAAAATTTGCCAAATGGAGAGATTGTTGGATTTTTAATTATGTGTTGGTTGCATTTTGTTAAAACAAGAATTTCTAGCATGATGTTGTACAAATGTCCTAGACATGTAAGTACGACATCTTAGCTTAAGGTGAAGTATTTTATTTCGCATACTTGGAAGATTGTGTTTTGCATGAGATCATTGAAGATTTTTTTGAAGATTTGTTTGAAGATTTGATTCACGTAGCTTGTGCTCCAAGAGGCGTATGTTTCTATAAGCTTGTTCATGTTGGTTTTGATATTCGTATTTTTGAAGTTAATGTCCTAAACATTTTAGGAAATAATATATTTTCTCCTAGAAGATTGTGAAGACCGAATATACGTTTTGGTTTGCTGATTTGTTTAGCCCGTGAAGAAAAAGCACATGCTTATTCTAGCTATATAAAGGAAGACTCAAACCCTTGTGAAAATTGATCGAAGCTGTCATATTGAGAAAGAGTCTTGGGGTTTCATGTCTTGTCTTTATTATTTGTATACCTCTATGTGTTGCTTTGATGCACATAGCTGGTTTGTTTAGTTAAGTTGTAATATTGTGTTTTGTAAAAAACTATTGTGCATCTTGCAAGAGTGGGTTTTGTTTATTGAAGTTGTTCTCATATTTTGATTGTAATCATGATTAAGCCAATCACTGGGGATGTTGGTTAAGAGAAAGTGAGATAAGATCTCATATCTAGGGGGAGTCTTAAATAGAAATTCACGGGTAGTGACTAGGTGTCAAGGTAGTGACCAGGGTTTGGCGACATAAGACTACAAACCAATACTATAAGTGTGGATTTCCTTTCTTGGCATGGATGCCTTTAGATGTAGTTGACATTGCACCGAACAGGGTTATCAAATCTCATGTGTTATTTCTTTATTGCATTTTACTTTATTTGTTGTTTATTGTTTATTGTGGTACATTGTCGTACATGTTGCCTAAGACATCATTCTTGCCGAACCTGTTGTCCTAGACATCTGTCCAGCGAGCGCCATAATTTCAATAGGGAAGGAGGCAAATAGAGAGATGGCTAGGGAGAGATTCAACCATAAGAACCACTATTTCTTCTGATCATTGAGGTAAGGGGGAGTTATATTCATCATAAGGGGTGTATTTCCATCTGGTAGTAAGGAGTTCTTAATTTTTCGATGTTTTATTTATTCTTATGATGAATCCTTGGTATATCTTATCCTTTGGTGTTGTTATTATTATAGTTATTCTTTTGTTTTGTTACAACTGTGACTTTAATTGTAATTGAATTTGTTGTTATTATAGTTGTTCCTTTGTGTTGTTATAACTGTGAATTTTAATTGTAGTGGCGATATTGTGAATTTGGTGCTGTTATTATAAAAAGTATGATGAGTGAATGATGATGAACGAATTCTTGTGAGAAGTATTGATGTGATTGGGGTTGTGAAGGGTAAATTAGGGTTTTGAGACCAATGATTAGATAATTTGATTAGAGAATTAATCATGAGAGGAGATGCTGTGATTATGCATAGTTAGATGAGAATTAATGTGTATTATAATCATAGAAGATAAGTAGAAAGAATTGACGGAGTTTGAAATAGAGGTGGTGGTGATGGTGGATATAGGACGAAGGAGAATGATTGAAATAACTAGATCTTTGAGCAGTGAATTAAACGTGTAAAAGATGATTGTAATTTGGTGGATTATATAAAAATTAGGGTTTGGATGTTAGGGTAACCTTAGAGAGATGTTTCTCGACGATTTGGGTGCATTTGGGGTCAAAATCAGAGTCACGAAAGCTCCCGTGGTGAATAATCATAAAAATTTCAATTTATGCACAACATGTGCACTGAGCAAGACCGTAATTGTTCCCACTGCCCATTTTTAATTTTTGTGTGTTTTGGGGGCGCACGGTCGTGCACCTTTTCCCAAACTTAAGAAAACCAATTTTTTTCACCCCTTTATGTTCTTAGTTGAGTTTATGCGTCCTCATGAAAGTTGTAGATATGGATGTTAGCTTTCATTTGCCTTTTGTTTGACTCCATTTGTACATCTACAACTTGAGATATGATTAAAATATTACACATGGGTTATATTGCGTTTTTATGAAATTTCAGCACAATTCCTTCAGTGGACTCTAAAGCATCATTGAAACAATAATGTGTTACTGAAGTGAGGGTTAGGGTCCCAAATCAATGTACCTAAGTTAGAGGAGTGTGCTTAGGTGTCTTAGAAGTGATCCCTTATAACAATGGTCAGTCTAAAACATGAATTAGTTAAAGGAGTACAAGACGATGATAAGAAGAGATAATGAGCGATGGTTTAGAATAGTTCATGATGATAATGGTAGTTTCCTTAGAATAGTAACGAGCCTCGGATAAAAATGGATTGAAGAGTATAGAATCAAGATGAACAATTAAAATGGTGAGTGGTTTAAGATAAATGAAGATGCTAAGCGAAGAGATAAGATGAATGTAATTAGAAATAAGAATGCGTAATATAAAGTGAAGGATAACATTAGATATAATGATAATGGTGAGTTAAAGACTTTAAGCTAATAAGAAAGAGGTGATTCCTAGGTTAGGGAGGTATGCCTAAGTGTTTCTTTAGAAATAATTCCTTTAGAGTGAAGGTGAGCTTAAGAGGGAAGTTAACTAGAGAAGTGTAAGACGATTATAATCGAAAGTATGGGTGGTGTTTTAAGATGATGGATGAGGATGAGGGTGATATCTTTAAGATAGTAACGATCCAGGGAGATGGTGCAATCACTGGTCTATGGTGTAGGTTGGGGAATTGGACTTGATGGAGGTGGATTTAGTAATGTAGGATGTGGAGGGTGGGAAGGAAGGGGTTGTGATTCTGCAGAAAACGATGGAGTGCGTGGGGAGAGAAAGATAGATGGTGAAGTGGAAGAGATGAATGAGGGAGCTAGTACAACGACGATGAGTGATGACGATCTTTGAGTTTTTTTTTTAATTGTTGCCAACAATATAAAATAATAAAAAGTAGAGTAAATTACACTCCCTTCCCCTCAAAGATGCTTGAATTACACTCCCCTCCCCTCTTAAGTTAAAATATACACTTTACTCCCTCAATATTGTTTTTATGTTAAAATTTATACTCCCCTCCATTATAAGATGCTTGAATTACAAACCTCTCCCTTAATAATTGAATATGCACTACACTTTAATCTATCTGAACATAAATATATATTCTTATAATATATATTAATTTTGAATCACCATTTAAGAAAAATTAATTCATTTCTTTATAGTTTAAATGTCAATGATAATTAAATTTAAATATATTGCTATTGATTTTATAAATTAGAGTATAAAATTAACTTTTAAATAATCATGCTTTAATGATTTTAGTAATTTTTCACATATTTTAATTTTGTTTTGGGTTGTTTCATATTTTATAATAGGGTTTAAAACTACATGTTAATAAAATTGTGAATAAAAAATAGCAAAAAATATGTATTCAATTTTTTATTATATTAAAATAGACCCGCAATACTATTTTTTTTAAGTGTGTTAAATTTTTTTTTTTGCTAGATTATTAGAAATAATAAAAAAGAATATTGAGGGAGTAAAATGTGGATTTTAACATAAGAGGGGAGGGGGATGTAATTCAAGCTTCTCTTAGGGAGGGGAGTGAAAATTTTTCTAATATGTTTTGAATAAGAGGGAAGGGAAGTGTATATTTTAACTTATGAGGAGAGAGTAGTGTAATTCAAGCATCAAGGGGAGGAAAGTGTAATTTACTCCAGTATTATCAAACTTCTAAAGCAGGTAAACAAGTAAAAGTTAAAAAAAGTTGGACACGTGGAACCAAATATTATTTTCCATAACCATATATAAGACTCTTTCAGAAAAATAAAATATATAAAACACACTGGGTTCGTCTTGATGCTAATATATATAAAGGCAACCACAATTTTTGCTTGAACTTTATTTTCCAATTACACCATTCATTTAAACTACAATGTTATCTTTTGTATAATATTATATAAATATTTAATTAAAAAATCAACTAAATCTTATCATAATAAAAAGCTTATCATCATTATAATAAAAATAATGTGTATGAAATATTTATTTGATTTTGTTACATTCTAACATATTTATAAGAGTTATAGGCCATATTAGATTTTAATAGGCCTGACCCTTACCTACAATTTCTTTTGCAAGTTTGAATTTGGCCTTTGGCCTTTCCTAGACTTATTTTTTTGTGTTGGTCTTACCTATATAAAAGTCTGGTCCGACCTATAAACTTTTTACAAACTTACTTTATATTAAAGTCATTAAAATTCCATTTTATCTAATTTTAAATAGGTTAATTCGACATTAACGCCTACTTCACTATAATAATTCTTGTCTATCACTATATGCAACCTTTTTTGATAGACTAAGTCTAACCTACTCCCTCCGTTCCTTTTTAAGTGTCACTTTTGAAGAAAATTTTTGTTCCTATTTAACTGTCACTTTCAAAGTTCAATGCAACATTAAATGTTGTTTTACCAATATTATCCTTAGTTATTTATATGAAATATATGAAATAAGATATTAAATGAATAAAGTCATTATAGTAAAAGTATAACTTATTGCATCAAAAGTATTATCAATTGTTGATTGTCTTGATTTATGTAAAATGTCAAAATATGACAGTTAAAAAGGAACGGAGGTAGTATTATTTAAGTTCTTACTAATCAATATCTCAAAAACATTGATTACAGAATCTACAAATAAAAATTTTGTTTTAGAAGTTAGAAATATAAAATAAACACCTTAAAAGAAAAAATAATCATTGTTTTTCCTAGGAGAAAAAATAATCATTGTAGTCAAAAAAAAAATTTGAAGAATTTTTTTTTTAGGGAAAAATTGAAGAAATTCAAAGGCGGTTTTGTTAAGAGAGAGAAAAGTGCAAGAGAATAGGCACAAAGAAAAGGGTTTTACGACACATATCACACCCTCCAAAACCGGATATATAACAATAAAACAAAATAAAAAACGAAACAAACAAACCCTAATATTCACACACACCACTACCCCCTTTCTTACTCTCCACCCACCGCCGCCACTTGAACCGTTTCATCTTCCTCAACCCTTTTTTTACTTTCTCACTCACAACCCATAGATCTCTCATTCTTTCATTCTTCTCTTCTTCTTCATACCATGGTTATGAACGAAAGACCCACTAAGCGAGTCAAAAGAAGAGTAACAGCTGATCTTTACGATTTTCTCTCATTCCCAACCGCCGGAGATGATTCTGCTGCCGCCGTGCCGTTCAGGATCGGTGTTTACCGGTTTCTGTCTGATCATGCAAGGTCTGCTTTTCCTCCTGAGCTTTTTCCGTCGCTGATGACGTGGCAGATCTTGTTTCGTGTTGGAGAGGTTGGTGATGGAGGTGATGTTTCGTCTGGTTTGGTTACTCTTGACATTGTTGAAGAGGATGTTACCAGGTCGAGGACGATTTATTGTGATCAATGTCGTGTTGTTGGTGAGTTGAATCGTTGAGTCAGTATCTCGGTTCTTTGGAGTTTTATTTTCTATTTTTTTGGGGAGGATTTTAATTTATTTATTATAATTTTAATTATTTTAATGTACACACTTAGCTCCACTGTATATATGTTTTTTACCCTATAATAATACAGTTTTTTTTTTTTTTTTTGCTTACTGCATAGGTACATTTGTTATTGTTGTTGTTGTTATAATTATATTTTATGTTGTTTTTTCAATTTAAATTTGAAAAAAAGTAATGTTGAAATAATAGATTGTCAGTTTTCAATTTTGCTATAATTTAGGCGTAAATTCAGGTTTAAAAAACTGGATTTTTAAGTGTAATTTTGTGGAGAAAAGTGGTAAACTTTGGAGTTTTCTGAAGATGCATGATTATTATCCTTATTATTATTATAATTATAATTATTGTAAAGTGTAGAGATATTTTTTTTTATTATTTATGAACTTTGTTACTAGTATTATGATAATGATGTGGGTGTGGGATCATGTGATGTGGTTGGTGGATATGGAATTATGGATAAAGTTGATTTCTGATACTTTGACTGTTTGTTGATGGAAAAAAACAAAGGATGGAGTGCTCATCCTGTATGTCGAAAGCGATATCATTTCATAATAAGGTCTGCAACTGATGCCAATGAAGCACATCAAAGACCTTGCACTAAATGTGGAACTCTTCTCCAATTATCTGAAGCAAGGTAACAATTTCAGCTTTTTCTCCAATTGATTGGGTTAAGTAACTTTGTAGGATTGAAAGTGTGGTTTTATATTTTTGCAGGTGTAACTCATGTAATTTTGACATTTCTGCTGATGATCTTGAGGAATGGTTGTATCATCAACTTGAAGAAAACAACACCCATCTTCTGCATGGTGTTGTACATGCTAATGGTTATGGTCACTTGCTTACTCTTAATGGAAGAGAAGGTGGCTCGTCGCTTCTCTCTGGATCTGATATTATGGGTTTCTGGGATAGGCTTTGTGCTGCTATGTCTGTTAGGTTTGAAATCTGAATTTGTCAATCTATTCACATTTTGCTTCAGATTTTGGTTTTTACTCGTAGTTAATTGTGCTATAAATTTTTACAGGAAGGTTACTGTGATGGATTTGTCCAAGAAATTTGGACTGGATTATCGTTTGCTTCATGCAATTGCCAGAGGGCATTCATGGTATGGTAATTGGGGTTATGAATTTGGGACTGGCTGCTATGCTCTTACCGAAGATGCATACAAGATGGCGGTAGATAACTTGTCCAACATGCCCTTGTCCTCATTATCATTCCAGGATCGAGGACCTCATAACCCCGTACAGTCTGTTATTTCTCTTTACCAGTCTTTGGCTGAAACTGAACTTCGCACAATGAAAGATCTCTTCTCCTTTTTATTGGAATTGGTTCAAAATTTTCGTAAGCCCAGGAGCGCAGAGACTGCTAATCTGCATGAACAGACCACTCCTTGTAATTTATTATGTTCATGGACGAGAAACGACGTCGAAGATGTGCAGCAGGCTTTGATCAAGGTATTGCTTGCATCAAGTGCCTGTAATGAGGCCAAATGGGTGACAAGGCAAACTCTTAAAGGGGCAGTGGGTAGGCGTATTGGATCCCCAGAGCTTCTTGACTTCGGTCTTAAGCACTTGCAAGGGAAATCAGTTGCAAAAGGAATGGTAGTTTGTTCTCGATGCAATCCCACATCTAGTGCTATTGAATTCAGGTAAGAGTAATAGGTCTACCTTTTTTGTGAATAGTTGCTTCTGTGTGTCAACCCAGCTGATGTTTTATATAATCCTTGACAGATTGGGACATTGGCCTAATGGATTTAGCTCCATTGCTAGCTATCCTACCAAAGAGCAAGTGATTTCTGATTTAACATTCTTATTTAATTCAATTGTTCACCCTGAAAAAATGATCAAATATAGACCAAAGATTAATAGGAAAACAGTGGCTGATTCAGCCAGAAAGCTTCTTGACTGTAAGCAATTTATGAAGGATTACAAAATTGAGCAAATGACCACAGTGCTGCCTTCAGCTCTTAAGATCTGGTGTCATGTGAAACTCTCTGACCATCCTAAAGAAGACCACCCAACACCACCGCCAGAGTTAATTGTGCTGCCTTTGAATGCTACTAATGCTGACCTTTTGAATGAAGTCACTAGTGTTTTTCAAGAGGTATATGGAATGTACAAGAAGTTTGTTGCTGTGAAACTTCTAGGATATGGTTTAACCAGAGAACGTGAGTATACCCTAAAATTCCTTCTGGGATCAACTTATGGATCAGTTGAAGTTCAAGGAGAATGCCCTGCTAAAAATGGCTTAGCCCGATTCCGAATGGAACGAGGAACAGAAGAATGGAAAGTTGACTGCATTTGTGGTACTAAGGATGATGACGGAGAAAGGATGTTAGCATGTGATACCTGTGGTGTCTGGCTGCATACCAGATGTGCTGGAATTGACAGTGCTGATGGGATGCCTTCCAAGTTTATATGTAAGAGATGTGTTAACTCAATCCGTGTGGGAGATAACCAGGCTTGTAAATTAAACACATATTGCAGAGATGAAGCGGTGGCAACATATTCTGCACCTGTTAATTGTAATATAAAAAATGTGAATTTTGGTGTACGTTGATTGTATATAATTTACATGTAAATTTTTCAGATGCTAGGGTTTTATGTTATGCTGGATTTACCCAGAGATTCTGTTCCAGAAAATGATTCGCAAAAGTTGGTAACCTGTTTTTGAGAGCTTGGTCTCTTTTGTAGTTTTTGCTTGTTTTATGAGCTCAAATGAAAATTGATTGCTTATTAAAAATCATTTGAATATCAGCTTCGTTTCGTTCTCTATAAATGAAAATTGATCGCTTTCTTTTGAGCTTTTTCCCATTTTTTTTCCAAAGATTAAACTTCTACTAGAATCCGTCACTTTTGCTAAACCAGTTTTCCTGTGAAGCCAGATTGTCACAGTTTCCCAAAGAACAAACTGTTTTTGTCGACAGTATTATAACAGCACACAAATTTATACAAAATAAAACACATTTAAAGTCTTGTAACAGCCCAGAGAAAGTAAAACAGATGGGTAATTATTTAATTATTACCGCTCAAACAAACCGATTTTTAACCAACCAGGTGACAACCTCTAAGGCTAACACAAGTGCAGTGCATCTGGTCGTATGAAACGCCACAGACTACCAGTAGCCAAAATCATGAAACCATGTATGAAGATAAGCTCCGATAAATAAATACACTGCAGTCTTCTTAAAATCGAAAAAGAGTAGCAGAAATGATGAAATCATGTAGGAGGAGAAACCATTTCTCTGATGTTTTTTCCACTTCTTTCTCATCAGAGTTAATATACGACCTGTGATGCTGCGAGGGGAAGACTAAGTGAGAAACCATTAGGCAACCCTTAATCAAATGCATCCTCTCAAGTCACCAAGGCCTGATGGGTTCCCAACCCTTTTCCTCCAAATGTACTGGAATATTGTTGCCAAGAGGTTCAGGAGTTGTCCTTGGTTATTCTCAACATTTGGGGATTTCTCTAGAAAAGTTCTCAGGGTAATCATCACCAAACTTTTAGTGGTAAACTTTGCAACTAGGCAAGCCTTATACTAATTAATTGAACCATTATAATCCTCTTTGGTGTGGAATACCCATTTGCAGCAAATAGGAGCTCTGTCAAGAGGTAAAGGAACCAGTGTCCAGGTTTTGTTCTGGAGCAATGCAACATATGCTTTGACTTCATGACATATAGAGATCCGAAGGCGGCCATCTGGAGAAAAGCACTCATAGACTTTATGGGAGGTGAAATAATCAAGAAAAAATAACTCCTATGACCTGAATTGCAACTTATGACTGTTGTATGGCCCTGGCAAAAGAAAACAGACACATTATAACTGTTGTATGTCCTTGGCAAAAGAAAACGGGCACAACCAAAATTTCTAAGAAAAATATAATAAGGCTGATTGTGGAAGAGTGTGGTGTAAGGCACTTTAAAAATTGAAAGCTGAAGTGGGAAGTCTATTGATGAGGTAGACACTAGTGAGAAATGCCAATAGGCAAAAGGCAGAGCTGTTTGGGCAAGTAAGGTAAGACCAAGTTTAACAATTTATCTGTGTTTTCGCTCAACAACATTGTGGTGGTGAGTGTGAGGACAAATAAGATAGGTTACAATACCACACTAGTTTAGAAATGGAGTGACTGTTCAACCCCCATCCCAATTAGCTTGGACATATTTGACTTTATGAGAAAACTGATTTTCAACCATGGTTTTGAATTGCTGACAGATATGAAGAGCATCAAATTTTCTTTTTAGAAGACAGATCCAACTAATTCTAGTGAATGCATCAACGAAGGTAATGTAATATATAAACCCAGTAGTGGATGTAAAGGGAGCAGAGCCCCACAAGTCCCTGTATATTAATTACAGAGGGGCCACTATAGGTGGTACTAGATGAATGAGAGGGAAGCCTGTGTGCTTTTGCCCAAACAACAGGAAGTGCATAACTCGGAAGTGCATATACACAAGACGCTGTTTCTAGGATTTGAACCCGTGACCTTTCAATCACGTGACAACAACTTTACCGTTGCGTCAAGGCTCACCTTGTATATTTGAGAAAGGAATATTGCAAGGTTTCAATACAATGCGTTGTAAATCAAAACTTGGATGGGCAAATCTAGAAGGCCAAGTAGAGTAAGAAATTAAACTACATATGTACTTAAAACAGGAAATCTATTTGCAATACAAAGATAAAGCAGAACTAGAATTAGGACAGGAAGCTGAAAGTGCAGTAGGATGGAGCAGGCTGGGAAATTTGTAGAGGCCATCTTTGTCAAGCAGTCCTTTCAGAAGAATCTCATTAAAAACCTAAGATTTGAAAAAATATTAGGAAGGTATACAATATAAACATGGTTCTCTTTTGCAAATTGACCGACACTAAATAGGCTTTTGGTGATGTTGGGAACATATAATAGATTAGTAAGAATGAGAGGAAATTTAGGGTTTAGAGGTGATGTGAGTTTGAAGGAACCAATAGAACAAACAAACTTTGACCACTGCCAATTATGATCTGATCTGGTCCTTCAAATGGTGAAAAGTGATGAATGTTTTTACATCTGTGGTCACATGGTGTAAAGCACTAAAGTCAGACTACCAGATCACAGAGCTAGTTGTGTCAGAATTTTCAATAAGCATCTGAGGACGTGATTGAGGAGGTGCCATGAGAGGAGGCATCATGGGGGTTGAGGAAAAGAATTTTGTTGATGGAGAACATGCCTTGATAAGGCATAGCTCTGGAGGGACCATAGTACTGCGAAGTAGAGCATGGCCAAGGGAGCGTACAAGAAGGTGTTTGCCAGGGTAGAGGAGGTTGTAGGAAGGTACCCTGGGTCAGGGTACAAGCTTGGGACTTCCAAGGAAATGAGTAGTTGCTGTTTGGAGTTGTGTCAAGAGGTATGTATAGATGAAACAAAGTTATATTTGAAATGATTAAAGCAGATGAAAGCATTGTGGCCAAATTTGCAGAAGTTTTCTGAACATCACCAAGACCACCTCGTTCACCATAGCCCCCAATAAATTTCTGAAGATCCACACAGGTTATGAGCTTAAGTGTGATGTATTTCACAGTATCGAAGGATTATCAAGAAAATGGTGGAGCTTATGAGCTCAGATCACAGGTTCTACCTGTATTTTTCAGAGTCCAATTTCTCAGAAACTGAAGAGAAAGGGGAGGAGTGTGACCAAGACAACGGAAGCGTCGACAGTGGCGGAGAGAGAACTCTGGTATGTGACGGAAAAGTTTGTATAGAGGTCGTTGGACACAATCTTCTGATACTATATTAAAAACTATGGATCTTAGAGACTTAAGAGTATAAGGAACTGACACATGTCAGTCATTTAGTTGCGGTTAGTTATAAGGGTTGTTTTCAAGTGTTACATAGACTACACTAATTCCTACGAGCTTGAGTAAAACTACTCCTTTAATAGGCATGTATATTTGTCGAAGCAAATATGTTCTAAAACATGGTCAGGGCTCATCTAGAAAGAGAGGGTCTGGTAAGGACTAAATTGATGTATTTTTTGAAGTTTAGGAGCTAAATAACAGACATGTAAGAAGAGAGGGCCCTGACTGGATTTCAAGTAGAGAGAGGGAGTGCTAGCATGACACTTAGGAGCAGCAAAACGACACACACAAATAGAGGGATAAACGGGTAAGGATTGGGGAAAACTTAAGGGGCCATGCAATACTTCAAAGACCGAATTGGTGCTTTGCTCTAATATATAACACAGGCGGCATAACTCAAAAAACTAGCTAAGAGGTATAAATGACTATTTGAAAGGCACATAACTCCAGCACACAATTAATCAAACAAACATTTCTTAAAAATGGGTCAAACTAACCTCCAGTCTCAGCAAGTTTGCCATAAATGTGCTTTGATAGATTTCATCCAGTCTTCAATCAAACAAACAACATTTCTTAAAAATGGGTCAGACTAACCTTCAGTCTCAGCAAGTTTGCCATAAATGTGCTTTGATGGACTTCATCCAGTCTCAAATTGTCAGCTCATCTGGGATGACAATGATCTATTCTTATTATACCGGTCAATTTGGCTCTTCGCCTACTCGTTAAAATTGATTTGTCCATGGAAAAGGATGTAGCATTTTAATCAACTATAATCGCTGTTACCAATACAATATATGTGAAATTGATAAGCACCCCCAATGTTGAGCTTTGCTTGCCATTGGTACAACTTCATGACATTAGCTAGAAATTAATAGACCAAAAGGCTTTCTGAAAAGAATGATCTTCCAACATACCGCATTTTAGAGGGAAAAAATACTATAATTAGCCATTAACAAAAACTTAAAGAGCAAAGACCATGCCTCCGTTTGGGATTTAGGAAGGAAAGAGGAGGAAGGATTTTGGGGTGAAAGGAAGGGAGGATAGCTCCCTACCTTTCGGGAAAATATATCTCTTCAGATCCACCAATTTGGAGGAACTGAAAAAATGAATTGGGGAAATAATTTAGAGGGATTCAAAAAATTCTCTACATCTTTTCCCTCTTAGCCGCTTTGTATACCACTCATTAAAACAAACAAAATATTACTCACAAGCCTACTCCTCAAAATGAGACAAATAATCATAACACCCCCACCCAAAAAAAGAAAAAAAAATCAGGTTCAAAATAAAAATCCAATATCAACTTAGACATCATTACCACAACAACTTACAACAGCAATATAAATTCTATTACAAATTTAATTAGGTTGTACCATACTTGTAAAAAAAGGTTAGCATCAAATTTTTAATATTTCATAAGCCACATAATATCTAGTTCAACTTGGGTTCCGTGTGGAATGGGGAAGCAAATCTCATGTTTAAGTGTTCTGAAATTGTGAAAATAGAAAAGAACAAAGTAGACAACAAAGCACAGCTTAGTTGGTAAGACGCTTCACCTACACCCAAGGGTTGTGGGTTCGAGTCATAAGGGGGTAAGTGCAGAGCACCATTGATCCCCTTTAATTTTAAAGAAAAAAAAGAAAGAACAAAGTATTGGCAGAGCCAACGAAATAAAATGGGATTGGAATGTACCGTTTTTCCCTGAACCACTTACCAAGACAACTCCACTCAACATATAAAGAATAGCATATAAATTTATGTAATATGAAGAGAACGTACCTCCACTGGTCTCTTCAACAGTAGCACCCACCCACTAAAGAGTATCCATGGACTTAAATATCATGAAGTTAAGAATTCACTCATTCACTATTTCAATCAAGGTTATGAAGATCAAGATCCTACCTAGAATAAAGAGAGGGGTTGCAAAATGAAAAGTTGTAGGATAGTAACAAGGACCGTAGGATTCTACCAAGATAACAATTACCATAATATCCCTTTTGTAGCGGCACCACTGTACTCAATTTTTCGACTTTTTCTCTTCTCTCATCTCAGCATGGCAAGATCCTTCTTTAGTCCCTCTTCTCTTTTTCTTCTCTCAACGCTCTCTTGTCTCATACATCCTTCAAGGGTTGTGGAGACAATGTGATGGGGATGTAAATCTGCTAGGCAGCACACCTAACAGAGTTGGAACCATACCAGCTTGACTACACCACAGAGGGCGATTTGAGGAGCAAGAAGCCTGTCTGCATGCCAGTGGCAGAACCAGTGATTAGACTGTAACAGAAATTAGGTCGTACAAACCTGACCCTGAAAATATCATTTTTGGAATCACTTGAGATTGACGTGTCTCACAAACTCAACAATCTATCACATGATGATGTAGATCGAATGACTCAAATTCCAACTTCCAATCTATCACGTGATTAATTCACAATCTTAACCACAGCGGCGTCAATAAATTGGAACTGTTTGATAAATGACTCAAATTCCAACTTCAGGTAATCAGATTTAGACTAGGAGCTCAGAATGTGAACCATTCAAATTTCGTTCAGTGGCTCCAAGCTATTGACTGCAATAAACACAAAGATTATTAACTACAGGGCATCGGCAGTCATTATCAATACTTACAAGTTACAGTTTCTGTTATCAAAAAGAATTATTTCATTCAGTTCTTCTTACTTTTTCAGGTTTGAGTGGGTAAAGTAAAAAAACAATGCAATGAAGCTGAAAATATTAGTATAAGAAAAAGCAAATAGTGTTCAACAAAATCATCTAAAAGAGAAATAAGAAATAAACAAACATGCATCCTAAAAAGCTTTTCCAAGTAAACCCATATTCTCAATGGTTGTTGAAAATAACAAATGTGATTAAAGCTGTTCTGTTTTCTGCTAGATTGTGCAGATTACTTGATAAAGGCAACAAATCAAGTATTAACATAGTTGTTGTGCAACTCCTTAAAATTATTTGGCAGAAATCTTTAGGTTTGTGGACCAAATTCAACAGAACAAGATCAGCTTTATATCATTTAATTAAACCCAAAAACCTAAAATCAAATCTATTGCGATCTACCATCAACTGCTAAGCTTTTAATATGCTAGTATAACCGATTTTGATTCCAAAATCTATAATATTAGCTTATTAAATGCCAAACTGCTAACCCTAGATCACAATCGCTACAGTCAACTTCAATATCATGATAGGTTTTAGGGCTAACTAAATCCCAAACAAATTAGGTCAAAAACTTAATAGAGATTGCAAACTCAAGAACTATGGAAACTGGATTCACATCGGAATCACACATTCGTACATCAGTGACCGCCCGATCTAAGATCAGATTGTTAAAATACCTAACTTGAATCTGAACCGCCTGAACTTGATCAAACGGCTACCAATATCCCGAATGTGTAGATGTGTGATTGCCCTGCTGCAGCAGAGCTCGGTCCAGAGCTAGGTTACAGAATTACACAGAAAGCATTGATTGATTATTAAAAAAACATTTCTGAATTAGTAAAATCACTCTGTGATTAGTGTTCATCAATGTTTAAGAATCATAATCTATCTATAAACTAGTAATTATAACAAAATTCAGATCTAAATTTAAACAAATCCAATAAATTCAAGTGAATTGATGTGAATCAGATCAATTCAAGTGAAGATTGATGCATAATATAATAAACCCTAGATCTATTAAATGTATCAAAATTCTCCAAATTCAAAAATTCAAATTCTAAGAACACGATATTGATGAAGATGAAGAAAATTTAACAGAATTCACAAACAGAGAAGAGAAGAATGCTTAACTTATTGGATTGAATGAAATTCATGGAAGCGTTGCTGCGATAGAAGAAGCTAGAGATTTGAGAAGAAAACCTTGATGTTGACGAAACTGTTGTTGTAGAATACAAATTCGGTTATTCTTTGGCTAGAAGTGTAGGTAATGAATTTTGTTACGGTTAAAGTACACTTACCCCTTATATCACTCTTTTGTCTCCTTTTAATTTAAAAAGGGTAAAATAGTTGTTATTTTTTTGAAAGAAAAAGGTGTTGTTAAAATTTCACTTGTTTTCTGACCGAACTTTTGTATTACAAATGCATTTCATCTAGAAAATTAGAGGTTAATACAAAAAAATTAATTAAAATAGTGTTTTTTTGCCGTTTCCACAAATTCTAATTTAGCTGTCCATGTAAGTTTAGCTCAGTTGACAAGGACAATGTATAATATATGTAAGGTCTGAGGTTCAAAATCCGGGCACCACCAAAAAAATTCCGATTTACCTATATAATTTTTTTTATTTGATTTCAATCTTGTAATTTGAAAATTCTTCTGTTATAGATCTTCTCGACATCAAATTTTAAAATTTAAGGTAGTTTCACACCTGACATTTGTGAATTTTTACCTTTTATTATATCATCCATTTTGTACAATCATATTTGCCGAAGGTAACAAAATCTGTAAATTATATGATTGAAATATGTTTTAATTTTAAGAAGGATAAAGCAGAATTTGTTCAAATGGGAAGAAAATACATTTTAATCTTTTCAAAATTAGGAAACAATTGCTATGGTGAATGTGTGAAATGATTTCATTGTGATTCTCAAATGTATCGAAATTGTAAATGTATTTGTAGTGTCTCTTTTGTTAGTAACTTTATAAACTAAACTATCAAATAAAAACACATTTGATGAATGCATCGACTAAATAAAAACAAATATGAGAATCAAAATGACCAATACATCAGACTTGTGAATGTGTTTGCAATTTTAATACAATGTGACAACGAGTTACACTTGTGGTATGTTCTTTTGTATTATGTTTTTTTTAGTGAAAACTGAATTTGACCCCTCTCAATTTTCTCGCGGTGCAAATTAGGAAACAATTTCTATGGTGAATGTGTGAAATGATCTCATTGTGATTCTCAAATGTATCGAAATTGTAAATGTATTTGTAGTATCTCTTTTGTTAGTAACTTTATAAACTAAACTATCAGATGAAAACACATTTGATGAATGCATTGACTAAATAAAAACAAATAAGAGAATCAAAATGACCAATACAACAAACACTTGTGAATGTGTTTGCAATTTCAATACAATGTGACAAGGAGTTACACTTGTGGTGTGTTCTTTTGTATTATATTTTTTTAGTGAAAACTGAATTCGACCCCTCTCAATTTTCTCGTGGTGCAAATTAGGAAACAATTGCTATGGTGAATGTGTGAAATAATCTCATTGTGATTCTCAAATGTATCGAAATTGTAAATGTATTTGTAGTGTCTCTTTTGTTAGTAACTTTATAAACTAAACTATCATATGAAAACACATTTGATGAATGCATTGACTAAATAAAAACAAATATGAGAATCAAAATGACCAATACAACAGACACTTGTGAATGTGTTTGCAATTTCAATACAATGTAACAACGAGTTACACCTGTAGTGTGTTCTTTTGTATTATGTTTTTTTATTGAAAATTGAATTTGACCCCTCTCAATTTTCTCGCGTGCAAATTAGGAAACAATTGCTATGGTGAATGTGTGAAATGATCTCATTGTGATTCTCAAATGTATCGAAATTGTAAATGTATTTGTAGTGTCTCTTTTGTTAGTAACTTTATAAACTAAACTATCATATGAAAACACATTTGATGAATGCATTTGACTAAATAAAAACAAATATGAGAATCAAAATGACCAATACAACAGACACTTGTGAATGTGTTTGCAATTTTAATACAATGTGACAACGAGTTAGACTTGTGGTGTGTTCTTTTGCATTATATTTTTTTTAGTGAAAACTGAATTCGACCACTCTCAATTTTCTCACGGTCCATTTAGTTTTGACAAAAAATAATACATAAACTAATCTCTTGCATTTTCATGCTAGGGACAACTTATTCCATTTATTATAATGAGTTAGAGACTAATTTATCATTCGTAAAAAGTGTCAAGGGCTAAATTGAATCGCAAGATAATTATGAGGGATCAAATCTTGTCTTCACTATTTTTACTGGATAGTTGAACCATAATTGACTTATTTATATAAAAATGTTATATCACAATAATTTAATCTTTTAATTTTCAATGTGATATCAATTATATTTTCTTTCCATAAAATGTATATTTTTAAATTATATTATCTAATTAATACTTCATACAATACATTCAATTCAATATTTTTTTACTTTACATTTATAATTAAACAGGTTTCCTCTCTCTCCAACAGCCTTTATTTTTCTCTCTAGGTTTTCTCTTCAATTTTCTTCATTAAGGGGGTGATTTTTGGTCAATTTTTGACCTGAAATCACCCCTCTTCATCTTTTTATCCCTATTTCAATCTAAATAAGTGATTTTTCACATAGATCTAGGTTTTCTCTACGTGATTTTGTCATCTGAGTGTGGCGGTTTGTTGTTCGTCGTCTGTGCGGCGTTGTTTGATTTCTCGTATCGTTGTGGTGTTCACTTGATTCATATTGAAAGATCAATTATTCAATCAAAGATTTGAGCGTCAACGTTGCAGATCCGGAGGCATGGAAGACATGGGTATTCCAATCACTTTAATTTTATCATATATTTTTTTAGGCATTATGCCGTTATATGCTATTAACTTTGATGTTGTGAGTTTGTTCACAGATTCATCATTACGTTTTTAGCGATGTTGAATGATGTAACCTATCGATTTGAATGAATGAATATCAGTTTGTTTTTGTCAAAAAAAAAAAAAAAATTGGTTAACCCACTTGGATTAGCTTGGTGATATTAACTTGAAACTTGAAAATGTGTTCTTCCTCAAAGTCTCAAGTTCGAAAGTTCCTTTTATATTACTTTTGTGAAATATTTAAACAAAACTTATTAAGGGAAAAGGGAGTATGTTTTTAACCCATATTCTCGTTCATGGTTAACAGTTGTTTTGATAGATTTTTTTTATCCAATTTATTTGTTCTTTTTAACATTTAGTACAACATTAACTATTAGTTTTATTAATATTATCCTTAACTATTCATTGCACATAAATAAATAGTAGGTTAAATGAAGGTTTTGAGACTCGTATGTCTATATTCGAAAAAGGTTTGCACTCGACTCGTACGAGTTCATGGAAAATTAAAATTGATTTTAAAAAATATATAAGTGACACATAAATGACATTTATAATAGAACACTAATTAGCATAAAAATCAAAATTTCAAACTTCATAACAAACATTAAAAAAAAATCATATTTGAGCAAGCAATGTAGAAAAGTAAGTAGGTAAGGTCCTGGTTCCTTCCTATTGCCTACTATATACACAAAAAAATCATCAAACATGTATGATAATAAGTACAAACATCCAAAGCTCCAACGAAATCTTATTCATCATCATAATCACCACCGACGTCATCATCACCATCATCTTCACTAGCATCCTGACCATCTTCATCAAAATAAATCTCAGATAAAACATCTTATTCACCATTAACCGTAACCTAACTTGGATTGATTTAACCTCCAACTAATTCAACATTGCTTCTATCACCACTATGCACATCATTATTAGCAACATTAGTTTCCACAATATTTTGATACACAAAAGAGACCTAAATAGTAATCCATTTGGGTTAGCCCGATGGTATTGTCTTGGGACCTTGGAGTGTGTACCTCCTCAAGTTCTCAAGTTTAATTCTCTCGTGCTAATTTGGATGAGCCAATTTAGTTTCTTCAAACAAAAAAAACCTAAATAGTCACTGTTTATATCCTATAGGCCATACAATCACTCAATATCTTGAAATATGAGAGATAAGTGGAAGGTAATAATCAACATTTTGGCCGACCATCATAGCTCAAAACACCTGAAACCAACCGTACCTATCACTTTATTGCAGAAGTTAGGCAACCCACAACCGAGGGACCAAGTTCCTCACTCAACGTCTATCACTTGAAGCAAAGGGAATCACGATTGAGGAGACTCAGCTAATTTTAGCTTCCATCAACAAGTAGTTAAGCTTAAGTTATGATTATGCTTATTGTTTAGTTATGAACTCATTAGGATAATATATTTCCTAATTTAGTTTTCATTTTTCACATAGACTTGTAACAGAGAAAGAAGCTTTCGCACGAAGAACTCAATAGTTTAGATTCTTATTTATAATTGTAATTTTATTTTGTATGAAATTTCTCAAAATTAGTAGTCATATTGTAAAAATCATATGACAGTTTAAGATTATTTGATGTATATACAGTATCAAACATAACATCCTTTATTTTGTTCTAGATAATATATGGGGTGTTATAAGTGTTAGTGTCTAAAATACCACACTTAAAAAGAAAAAGACTCTGACCTAATCAAAATAATCAGAAAAAGCCAAGAATATGGACTAGAAATATTATTGTACATCCTTTCGAAGGAGAGTAATTAGATTATACTGTAAATCAATTACGTAGTCAAAGCATATTTTAATTGACATTACAAGAATCCCCGTAAATTTAGCTCAGTTGGTAGAGATATTGCATATTATATGTAGGGGCTAGAGTTCAAACCCCGGACACCCCACTTCTCCACAATATAATTGTGTGAGCTCTAACCACTAGACTACTTGAAAAAAAAAAATTATGTTATAAAGTAATCGTCCTCTGTATCACTCAAATACAAACTCAACAATGAACCAAGTCCTATATTTGTCAAAAGAAAAAAAATGTACAAAGCCCTATAGTGGAAACAACCTTTAATTTATAAAGGAGTGTCTATTTTCATATAATAAAAAATTGAATACATATTTTTCGCTATTTTTATTCACAATTTCATTAACATTTAATTTTAAATCCTATTATAAAATTGGAAACAGCTTAAAATAAAATTAAAATATATAAAAAATTACTAAAGACAATAAATTGGGTTATTTAAAAGTTAATTGTATAATAAAAATTATAAAATCAATAGCAAAATATTTAAATTTAATTATCATTGACATTTAAATTATAAAAAAATGAATTATTTTTTCTTAAATGGTGGTTCAAAATTAAAATATATCATAAAAATATTTATTTATATTAAATAGATTAAAGTCTAAATCATGTTTAATTATTAAAGAATGGGGTTGTAATTCAAATCGAGTGTCACAATTTAATTGAGAACAGTACCAACAACACTTGTGTTACTGTACCTAAGTTTTGTCCTAAAATAAAATACTCCTATTTATTAAGCGGTCACAAGGAGATTAGTTAATAATTTGATCTAAGTTTTATGACCCTTTCACACGTGTAATTAAATATTTCAGAACTAAAACATAGGGATTGTATGATATAACCGCTAATTAAACATCTCCAAAGATGACTTCAAAATTAAGGTATTGATATCATAATTCAGAACATTGTATGAATGCCTCGAATACATGTATATACATAATATAGCTTTTTAGTCAACATGCATGGCTTCAAAGCTGTCATCAATCAATGAATTTTAATTTAGTGAATATAGGAGAAACATGCATGAAAGCAAATGGACTTTGAGAATTGAAGTTTCCACGAATTTACCTGATTATTTCACTGAAAAAAAAAAATGATGCAAGCTACTCAATGCATGCTAGGAGGGAGGCTCCTTTGTGGGATATGTCCAATTGGATTGGGAATGTTGGGTTTGGAATGCTATGTGGAGGAGGGGGTTGTTTGTCTGGGGGGCATGAATTGTTGAGCTCGTTGCTCATGATCATTGGTTGTGGAAACATGACCTAAATGGTATGTACTCCGTGAAATCAACTTAATTGACCCTTTTGTGACTAGCCGATAATGGGGAGGGTTAATCGACAGGGGAGATCAAACTCATGTCTAGTGTTTGGAAGTCATGGGCACCTCTTAAGGTTATTGTCTTTTTCTCGTAGTTTCTCTAGAATTGGATACTAACTCGACATAACTCATGGATAAGAGAAAATTCTCCTTCTGAAAATGATTTTTAAGCAAACACTTTGGTCGTTCCTGTCCCTACTGCGACTGGAAAGTAAAATTGGTTTGCACCGTCGTCGATATAGGTTTATGGGGGTGTACGTTTGAGGCCTATGCTTTTGGGTGTTTCTCTAGTCAATAGTCACCAGGGGTGTGCAAGCAGTGGCCGATCTTGCCAAAAATATTGGAAGGAGCGGCAAATATTAACTAAATATTATAATTTAAATTCATAAAAGTCATATATAATTTCATCCGAAAAACATCACCGCAACAACTGCAACACAAGACTAGAGCTCAAAATATATTATCTATCAACTAGAGAGATAGCATATCCCAACCTTAGAGAATCAAAATCAGCCTACTGAAAACGCTCGCCACATGCAGAATAGAAAAAACCTTCACACCAGACTGCTACATATACTCCCCAATGCAAGCTTGGAACCCGACCAATCAACCGAAGCAGCTAAATAAAAAGCTTAAACAAGTTAGCAAAGACTTAAAATAAAATCAAGACAAAAACAAACAAATACACACACACACAAGGAAGCAATTACCTCAATTTAAAATTGTATGTTTCGGTCTCTTAAAGACTTGAATTCATAAATAATTGAATCAAAACTAAATCGACCGGCTATTTCTTTCTCCATGCTTTAAATCCTTTTTTAGTAAAGACGTCAGCTACATGATTCCCACTTGGTTTTTTCTTACCTACATCTTTTTTATTTTTTATTTTATTTTTTTATCTATCATGTATCAATATAGCATTGTGTTTTTGATGAATGTATTGATAAAAAATTTTGGGTGATAAAATATTTTTAAATTTATGTTTCTTGTTAATTTTGTTTTTACAAATGCATGAATTTTATCAATATTTTTTATAGAATTTTTTTATTAAATTTTATAGTTTTGAAATTTAAGTCAAATATTTTAATTTTTTTATATATTGATCGGTCCGACCAATGATCCAGTGATCCAATATCTTGACCGGATCGATCAATGACGGATCAGATTTTAAAACTATAAATCCAACTCATTTTATATAACTCCTTCAAAATCGATCAAACCCATGTGTGGTTTTATTTGGGTAGTGAGTTCCTGGTTCTAAACCCACAAAACCAACTTGTTCATAGAAGTTAGTTTTTATTTTTATAATGAAGTTTAAGACATTTGTGTGTTGATTCAAAACTATTTTAATGTAATTTAAATGGTAAAATTATAAATTGTAAAATTTAATCTAAATGTTAAAATTATCAAAAACTAAAATATCATTTCATTGTATAATAGTTTTGGATTTTTAATGTTTCATAACCGATGGCCCAAGCATAAATTAACCTACTCATCACCAAATTAGGTTAGTTAAAATTTTTAAAAATGAATATCACCTTTAAATCCAACTCTTTTTTTTTGTCAAATAACCTACTAGACTCACAGAGATTAAGTGTGAAGAAATGAGAAATTCAGCGTTTGAACTCTGACCCCTAATCATAATGTCTCTGATAGTTACCAATTAAGCTACATTTGCACGACTCTCGTAAATCTAACTCTAATATGATTAAGTCGACAAATGAGTTTGACAAAAACCTTTCTAACCCAACTAGTTAACAACCTTACCCATTAGGAGGATAATAAATCACTAAAAGTACAGAAAGAAAACGTAAAATTGAATCAAACAATGTAATAAGAAAGCACTTCAAGTCATACCCACATGTGGGTGCCCCAGCTATGGCGACTGCGTCTCCAACTGTTACTATAACATTTAAGATTAAACCAAAAATTTGTTAAAGTTTATTTGATATGATTGTCAATAATTTGCATAAAAAATTGTCTATGGGAATGAATTTTATTAGTATTAAAATTTGGCCGTCCAATGAAATGCGAAAATCCCAAGAAGCTTTAGTAGCTATTTTTCCTAGCATTGCTTTAAGAACAATCAAATAACCTATAAAATTATACTTGTTTTAATTCTTGGGATCATTTACTGATTTTAATATTTTTAAAAAATTAGTTAACCGATTTTCATTACAAGTGTTAGCCTACGGTCTTTTGAGAAGCGCGTGGAACAATAACATAAGCAGAATAGTAATTTTTCCATATTAGAGCTTTGTTTGAGGGATCCATATTAGAGTTGTTAAACAGGTTTGTCTATGTTGATGGTAGTTGTCTTGGCTCCCCGACAAGAGCTGGCTACGATGAAATTTTAAGAAATGATGCAGGTTTCTTCTTGTCAGGCTTTTCTGGCTACATTCCAAATTCTTCTGACATTTTGTATGCTGAGTTATATGCCATCTATCATGGTCTCTTGATGACTAAAGACATGGGTATTACCAACCTAGTTTGTTATTCAGACTCTTTACATTGTATCAACATCATCAAAGGCACCCCTTTGAATTTTCATGTTTATGCGGTTTTGATTCAAGACATTAGAGACTTAATTCAATATGGAAATGTCTCGGTTATCCACACCCTTAGCGAGGGGAATTAATATGCAGATTTTATGGCTAAACTTGGTGTTTCATCAAATTTTGAACTCCTTCGTCATGACTCTCCTGCGGCAGGTCTCCTTCCTATCATGCAAAGTGATGCGACGGAAACCTTTTTTATGAGAGCTTAGCTCTCTCTCTTTTTTTTTTTTTTTCTTCTCTTTCTGTTGGTTTGCCTCTTCCTTTAGCTTTGTAACAAAAAGAAAAACAGGTTTGTCTATATGGATCCATCAAAACTAGCACAAATAGGACACATGTAGCACATTTTGTTCGCATAACTAAAAATGTTAAAAAAGTTATTAACATTTGTGAAACATTAAAGCTTTATTTTTTTCTAGTTGCATCAGTGTTTTATTTCATGAAATCAATTACAAGAATGTTCAATGGATATATATTAAAAGGAAGAAGTTAGTTTAAGTTTTTATGAATCGTAAAACTTGAAATATCATATCTTTAAGATGGAAGCTTGTAAGCTTGAATGAGGTTGCACCAGTGCACTATTCCAAAACATTAATATTTTTTAATTTTATCTTTTACCTTTTTAATCATAATTTTTCGATAAATAAACGCTAATGTTTATAAGAAATTTTATGAAATTTTTTAATGTTTTCAAAAATTGAAAATAAATAAGTGTCGTCCCATTTAACCCACATCTAGTATAGAACATGACTTGGATAGTATTTTTAAAGCGCGTATTCAATAGGTTTTTGGCACAACTATATGATAAGCTTGTAAGTGTATGATTTTATCGTCATCATAAAACTATCAATCCTAAATGAACTTGTGAATCTTAAGGCTGTTTTTTTGAATAGTATGATTTCACTTTTGGAAACCTTGAATCGATTCAAAACTTTGGATATATGGTTTTGATTCGACTCAATCTTCATCATCAAATGGTTTGAATCGATTCAAAGTTCTTACCTTTCGTTTCATTCTTCTTGCTAACCTAGATTTCAATTTCTACAATACTAAATCAATCCATGAATAATGTGATACAATTTAAACTCGCTCTTTTAGTGTTATTTTGAGCCCAACTTGTTCTTTTCCCTCACACCTATATATGGTTGCCTCCACTCATTCTCTCATTCATAGAATCAATTTGCAAAATCACTCTAAAGTCTTTCCACTATCCCGCACTACAAACTTCTTCACTTTAAACATTTTTTCTAAGATCATTTGTAGCATTTGAGATATGGATTGTTAGGGTGCTATATGATATTTATAATTCTGGTTTATTTCAAGGATCTTGGTGGAGCATCAAGGATCCAAAGCAAAAAGTGGTAATTATCACCTCCAAAGATAATTGTGGGGGTTGTTTCTCAAACAATTAAGGTTTATGAAAAATAGAAAAATAGACTTGGAATGTTTATGAATTGACATTAAGATAAAACCAATGAATATCCATTTTAAACTCAAATGTATGTATAGAGGATTTTGCTTAATATAATCAATTCTTAGGACAAGCACGAGAAAGTTTATAATAATGTTAAAAATCATTAGATCAAAATTTTTTTTTTTGGAAGGAAGGAAATCATTAGATCATTGGTAAGTGTAAGACTCACATTTATATACCATAATCTGGTTTTATAACTAACCTATCCTATAGAAAATCATAATTGAAACCTATGGTTTTGACTATAAGTATATTCCTAGCTTTACCCACAAATTAAGCATGCCTATATCTAATTGTCACGGTATTAGGTTCACATCACCGTACACAAAATTTTGAACAATTTCATATCCAAATAAGCATCACTAAACTAGCTATTATCGACGGATTAAGTGACTGAATTATATATTTTAATCTCCATTAGCGACTTGATTTTATAATTGATCATATAAATCTGTCTCTAAATTGGTCGTTAAATATATTAATGACCGAATTGTAAAATGTCTTGTTTTTTTTTTAAGGGACTAGTTGCTAATGTTAGCGACTGATGTAGTAATGGATGTTGATTTAATATTTAAATCAATCCCTAAATCAAACACTATATGACATTTTTTTGTAGTGGATATATTTATAAGTTTCATTAGCCACTAGCTAAGATGACGTCAAATAAGGGTAATAACTAACTTAACATGGGCATATATGCACGTACTCATGGTAGTAGCTAACCTTCAACTATTTAACAAATTCCAATGCTTCATCACAAAATTATAAAGAGAAAAAAAATATGATGAAAGGATAAATTATATCAAATAATATTAATGGCCATTTTACATTTGTTTTTAGGAGATAAATTTACATTTCGTCCAATGAAGTTATAATTTCAAACTCTATTCATGATTGTTTTACAAAAAGATATATGCATATGAAATGAAAGATTAGACAAAATAATTAAGTATGTTATTTTTTTTGACAATAAATAATTATGTTAATTTGTGAAACATACACAATGGTTAATGTTGAAGGGCTTCTTTTTCTCAAGTTAGGAATCGGGTTGACATTGGTGTGTATTTGAGATGATGAATGGTGTTATGTTTTAGCCAAGATTGAATGAATGTCTCCGCTCCTTGATGTGGATTTGAGTGAGACTTTAGGTTTATTATTAGTGATGTACTGGGTCCGCGATATACAATTAGGTATTGTGAACTTTGAGCTTGATTCCAAAACTGTGGCTGATAGTCTTTATGGTAGTAAAAGTGGCACCTCTAATTTCAGCGCAGTAATCAATGACTGTAGATGCTTGTTAGCTTCTGATTTAGTAACCTCTGATGTTAGGTTTATTCGGAGATAAGCCAACGAAGTCGCTCTTAGCTTTGCTAGAGTAACTTTGTGTCATGTTAGTTTCTATATTTATATTAGGATTCCATCTTGTATCTCTACTATTATTATGAATGAAATGCAATAAGTTTTTTCTTGTAAAAAAAAATACACAATAGTTAATTTTTTTGTTAGATAGTTAAAAAAATTATATTGGTGCCCTGAAAGATTGGAGATTGGAGAGTGCACCTTACGCTCCCTATATGCTATGTGGGGAACCCTAAGAATAATTTAAAAATCATTAAATAAAAATCATAAAATAATAAGAAGATAACAATATAAAATAACAATCATACTAGTCACATTCATTCAGTAAACTTGCATTTTACGATAGCTAGCTTTAACCATTCCCGTCGGCGTAGTCACCGGCCGTCAACCCTTTCCAACGGTGTAGAATGGTGGCGTTGACAACCATGATGATATATAAGTTCCATGCTTCCAACTTCACGTACAAAAATTTATTGTAACATTCAAAGTTCAAAGAGTAAGAAATAGGTCATAAATATCCATATACTTGGTGCAACTTGTTCTTAATTAAGAGATTGAGCTTTGAATTTGTTGAGTATGAGTTCTTCTAATGGCGGTGTGCCACCGGGGTTTCGATTTCATCCGACCGATGAAGAGTTACTTCATTACTATTTGAAGAAGAAGGTGTCGTTTCAGAAATTTGATATGGATGTTATAAGAGAGGTGGACTTGAACAAGATGGAACCTTGGGATTTGCAAGGTAAAATAGTTGTTTTCTTATTTAACTTTAGTGTTTGGTTATGTTCTATATATAAGCTTTTTTCATTTTTATACAATCTTCTATATATAAACTTTGAGATTGAGAACATATTAAAGGGATAAAAAACTAGTTAATTTTCTTTTTGTTTTGTTATCTTAATTTCTCCATGTATTATTGTTTTTATCTGTATATATCATAATTTAATTGGTTATGATGCTCATGTTTTCATGATTTTAATATTTTCAATGAGATTTTTTTTTTGATAATGCCAATTTAATTGATTTTCTTATTTACATCTTTTTTTATGCATTGTCAAAACAAAAATCAACCTTTCATGCTTTGTAATACATGCCCAAGGTTAAGATGACAAGATAATTTCCATAGGTCTCTTACAATTAAAAGAAAGATTTTTGAAGGAAAAAAATAAAATTTATTGAAAATGTTTCATATTCTATTATTTTAAAAACAAAAATTAATATAATATGAATAAAGATATTAAATCAATTTATTAACAATTAAAAAAATCAAACTAAATCGATTACATTAGTTTAACTAATAATTTTTGTATCTTAAAACGTTGGGAAAATAAGTAATTTTACTAAAACACTATCATGGACTTAAAAATTAAAATTCGTTTTAGATTTCAATATGTGTTGAGTCAGTCTAGCTTTCATGGATTTCTGGGTTGTTCTTATTAGTCGTGCTTAAGTATAATCTAAAGGTTTATATAATATGAACAAATGGGTCCAAAGGCAAATCCTTACATTTTTTTAGTAAATTTTAATAAAAAATTAAATCTATTTTTTTTAATCATTATCAAATCTTTTTTGATAAAAGTTGTGATGGTTCACCTTTAGAAACTTTTTTATAGGTTCATATTAAATGTATCATCCACAATTGAAATATTATCATGAAGAGTTTGGTGTTGGTCAACTTGCACGAAAAAGTGTTTGTCTTGTGCACGTTTGTTTCAAGTTATATTCGTAGATTCTTGAAGAAGAAAAAATGATAGAAATATATATGTTTATGTTTGTTACAAGTTTACTAAATTTTATTCCTGGATATAAAATGTTCTTGGAAAAAGAAATATTTTCCCAAAAGAAAAGGTGGGAATAAAATTCCCATAAAAATGAGAAAAAGTTCATGTGTAACTTGCTTATTAATCGCCATATTTTGAAGGTTATGAGAATATTTTAATGTTAACCGAACATATGCTTTCTAAATATTTTGAAATAAAATTCACATCTTTATATTCAAAAAATGTTATTCCTATAAATAAATTTAGTAAACTTGAAACAAATCACACCCTTGAGCTTTCATAGTTAGGGTGTTACCTGCGTAATTTTGTAGACTTGCTTATTATGCTACATCTTGAATTTGCTTTGTTCAACAAAATAAAAAAAAAATAAAAAAAAACACCTTTTTTGTAATTTGGTCCTACATAGCATAAATAAAACAAATAAAAATAAATATTTTAATTGATAGTTTTATACATTATGTTTAAGTTTCTAGCCATAATTTGTAGTGTTTGCTCACTTTTAAATTTCTTCATGATGCACAGAAAAATGTAAGATTGGTTCAACACCACAAAACGAGTGGTATTTCTTCAGTCACAAGGACAGAAAGTACCCAACAGGGTCAAGGACTAATAGAGCAACAAATGCAGGGTTTTGGAAAGCAACAGGAAGAGACAAGTGCATTAGGAATACCTACAAGAAAATTGGAATGAGAAAGACTCTTGTGTTCTACAAAGGTAGAGCTCCTCATGGACAAAAGACTGATTGGATTATGCATGAATACCGTCTAGAAGATGGCAATGATCCTACCAATGTATGCATCTCTTTCTTCGTATATGTTAAATATTTCCTCCGTCCTAAAATATAAGTAAAGATTGGTCAGCAAAAGTTAATGTATTTGATTCAAAATTTATACTAAATACATCAACTTATGTTGACCTATTTTTGCTTATATTTTGGAATGGAAGGAGTATTGAATATCAAGTTTATAATGCCCTTTTCTAAAGTAAAATCATGTGTTTAATTTTGATGTACCTTGTGTGTAACAAATTTTAAACTGTTTTTTAGAAGAAACAAAAAACAAGTTTTACTCTGAATAATTCACAACCGAGTAAATAGTCAATTACTCTCTTAAAATTGTAACTTTCGTCAAAAACTTCCTTAAATTTTGCAAAACTTAAAAAAAAAATCAAAAATTGTCAAACATCGTCCCACGTGGCAGTGCCACATGGTCAGAAAAGTCATGCCACATCATAGCGGTAATTGACTAAATTTAAAAAATAAAAAATAAAAAAAAACTGATTTTATAAATGTTGATATGTTGATTATATATAAATGAAATGTATTTGTAGGAAGATGGATGGGTGGTATGCAGGGTGTTCAAGAAGAAAAACCTATTCAAGATTGGGAGTGAAGGTGGATCCACACACAATCAAGATCAACAAATGAACAATATTTCCTCAACGAATCAACGCTCCTTCATGCAAAGAGAAAATCAATACTTACTACATCAACAACAACATCAAAACCACCATAGGAACCTATCCGGTTTCGAGCTCGAAAAACCCGAGCTCAGTCTCCATTATCAACACTTGCAAAACTCTCAATACTCACTCTTCCACTCCCAACCTCAGCCTCAACCTCTACAGGCTAACTTTGATTACTCATATGCATCACCTTTACAGACAGAACAACCTATTATAGTGAAACAACTTATGACAAACCCTAGAGATTGTGAGAGTGGAAGTGATGGTTTGAGATATCAAGTTTCAGAATCTGGCATTGAAGTTGGCTCTTGTGAACCACCTCAAGAAATGGGTGTAGGAAGGAGTGGTGAAGGAATGAATGAATGGGGAATGCTTGATAGGCTTGTGAATGAAGACTCCACAAAAGAGGCTACAAGGTTTGAGGATGCTAATCCCAATCAAATCAATCAGCTTTCATTGAGAGGAGAGATGGATTTTTGGGGCTATGGAAAACAATGATTTTATTTCCCCCATTTTATAATTACATTATTATTTAAGACTAATTAAGTGTAAGGTATATGTTTAAATTGTTGTGACGGTCGGATTTGTGGTTACCCTGCAAACGTTTATATTATGACAATATACGGTTTAATGTGGCCGTAATTATGGTTGTAATGTCGTTGCAAATATCTTTAAAACTTTTATATTGCAGCCATCTACAGTTGCAGACCGCAATTTAGAATTATGTTATAAGGGTTGGAGATCATGCATTAGATTGTTCTAACCATTTAATCATATATGGTTATAGAAAAGACATACATATTATTATTTTGATACTGATCATTGAAGATTGTTTGTAACATTTTACTTGATTTGAAGATTTTAATAATTATAATTTAGATTCATTGTTTCTTAAATATATGTACCAAATGTCAATTTCAAAGTAAATTTGATTGTGATGTCTATTACTTGATCCATGATCCATCGTATATGTCTAATAAGTCTTGAATTTCATAATACTTGGTGGTGTTAGATAATAGGTTTCATGGATGAGAAATATATGGTCAGGAATAATGTTCATAATAATTGATAATTGGAATTTTTTTGTTTCAAATAATGTAGTTGCTAGAAATTCACAAGATAAATAAATGGAATCTTAATCTCAGCTACTTTTAAAAAAAAAGCATTTGGTTAATATTTACCATATTCATAGGATTATTTGTAAACATGGGATATATGGGTAGTTACTTGGTAGTGTTAGACATGGATGAGAAATATATGACCACAAATAATTTTTTAATAATTAATAACTGGAATCGTTTTCTCAATAAAAAAAAATTGGAATCGTTTTTTTTTTATTAAATAGTGTAGTGGCTAGAAATTCACCTTTTTTAATGTGAATAATTGGAGTCTTAATTTTGGGTACATACTTTAAAAAAAAAAGGTTAATATTTACCATATTCTTAATATTATTTGTAAACATGGGTATATGGGTGGTTACTTAAGTTTTGTTTCCACTTCATGGGGATATTTTATTCCCATCCATTTTTTTGGGAATAAAAACATGGGAAATGAGAAGTTATTTTATTTTTGAAAATGCTTTATGCCCGGGAATTAATTTCCTAATTTGCAACAAGCATAGGAACCCTTCTTTGTAACTTCCATATTCTTGGGAATTATTTTTACAACCATGAAACAAACGCCCCTTTAGGCTTAAGCTATTGAAACTTTATGTTATGTTTCTAAGTAAGTAGTACATTAAGTTTAATTATATATTGTCTTGTCACATTTTCATATGTTATGTGTCATGACTGGAAATGAGGGCCCAGCCCAATCATTGGAAACATCTAGAAGGGGAATCATTAGTGGACAGGTGGAGAATGATGCGCACAACCAGGTAGTGAGGAAGAGTATCAGAGAGAGGAGGCCTAACAAACTCCTTAGTGACTTTGCTATTTAAGAGAGAGAATAGTGTAAGATTAGGGGGCATTGAATTAGTACTTTCTTCTCCTCTGTATTTCTTTCCTCTGTTGGCTCCCTGGACAAGTTTGTCCTTGGAATTCTTCTCTTGTTTTGTATGTTAAGAATGAAATTCCTTTCATCTTAACAATTATCCTATATTAATAATTACACTGAAGTTTCAGACATTTAATCTCAATTTTCCAGTCTAATTATTTTCTTCATTAATTTCAACCTCTTACATTGGTGCTTTCATCTACCCCATGGCTGATAACACTCGTATGAAGGAGCTCCAAACAGCACTCACCGCCATGACCGCTACTATGAAGCAGATGTCCGACGATGCCGAACGCCGTCACACTGAATACCTTCAGCACCGTGACTCAGATCTGCGCCGTATGGATCACTTAGAGGTTACTCTGGGTTCCATCCAACATATATCAGCCTCTCCTGGTGGGTCGAACTCAACGGTAAGCAACACACCGTTTCAGGTGAGAAATGTTAAGCTGGATTTCCCTCGTTTTGATGGCACAGATGTCCTCCACTGGATTTTCAAGGCTGAGCAATTTTTCGAGTTTTACTCAACGCCGGATGCTCAACGGCTCACCATCGCCGCCGTACACATGGAGAAGGATGTTGTTCCATGGTTCCAGATGCGGGCACGCGACAACCCTTTCCAATCCTGGATCGGTCTGACCCGAGCTCTGGAAAACGAATTCGGTCCATCACCGTACGATTCACCCCGCACCACTCTCTTCAAGCTGTCCCAAACCACCACCGTCAGCTCTTACTACCTTCAGTTCACTGCCCTTGCAAATAGATCAGATGGGCTCACTCCAGATGCCATTCTGGACTGTTTTGTGGGTGGGCTGAAGCCCGAAATTAAAAGGGATGTGTTGGCCCAATCTCCTAGATCACTATCCAAAGCCTATGCTCTCGCCAAACTCTTTGAGGAAAAATACGTAACAGTCCAACCCGAAGAGAAATATCCGAACCGGCCCAAACCGTTTCAGGCAGCTCCAATTAACAGATCTTTTAACCACAATCCACCTACTCCCAATCGCAATTCCAATCTACCACCGCTACTTCCAACACCCAATCTCAAACCTAAGCCACCACCATTACGCACCCCATCTGTTCGCAACATGTCACCCGCAAAGATGCAATTACGCAGGGACAAGGGACTCTGTTTCACTTGCGATGAGAAATTTTCTTTTTCTCACCGTTGCCCAAATCGCCAATATCTTCTGTTGCAACTGGAAGATGATGATACTGCAACATCAGAAGAAGGCTCCTTGGATTCACCAGGGGCAGTCGCAGAGGAAGAACCAGCAGTGGTACCTGACCATCATTTGTCTTTCAATGCGTTACATGGGTCGTCGGGAGTAGGTACACTACGTTTCCAAGGTACCATTCAAGGGAAACCGGTCCAAATTCTCCTTGATAGTGGAAGTTCGGAAAATTTTCTCCAACCAAGGATAGCCAAGTTCTTGCAACTGCCAATAGAACCTGCTTCCCAGTTCAAGGTCCTCGTGGGAAATGGTCAGTCTCTGGAGGTCGCAGGTCTTGTCAGCAATTTACAGGTAGATATCCAGAATCATGCCATCTCCTTACCTGTGTATTTGCTTCCTCTCACTGGTGCTGATTTAGTCTTAGGGGCACCTTGGTTAGCCTCACTTGGTCCTCATATTGCTGATTACAAGGCGTTGTATATCAAGTTTCACCTTGGCAACACCTTTATAACCCTATATGGTGAACAAATTCAAAAACCATCACAAGCGCATTTTCACCACATCAAACGGTTAGCATCCACTAAGGCTATTGCTGAAACTTTTTACCTCCACCTCCTTGATGCTCAGCCACCTAATCTCATGTCTACTGTTATTCCTGAGAATCTTGACCCTGCTTTACACGACTTATTATCCAAATACAGCAGTGTTTTCCAATCACCTGCCGGCCTTCCCCCATGCCGCCAGCAAGACCACGCTATTCCACTTCTCAAAGATAGCAACCCTGTCAAGGTGAAGCCATACCGCTACGCACACAGTCAGAAAACTCAGATTGAGAAGATGGTATTGGAAATGCTACAACAGGGTATCATTCAACCTAGTTCAAGTCCTTTCTCATCACCAGTGCTACTAGTAAAGAAGAAAGATGGGTCATGGAGATTTTGTACAGACTATCGGGCTTTAAACGCTATCACTGTTAAAGACAGTTTTCCAATACCAACAGTGGATGAATTACTAGATGAACTGTTCGGTGCCGCTTATTTCTCTAAGTTAGACCTGTTATCCGGATATCATCAGATTCTAGTCAAATCAGAGGATCGTCACAAAACAGCATTTCGGACGCATCAAGGTTTGTATGAGTGGCTGGTCATGCCATTTGGGCTTTCTAATGCGCCTGCATCATTCCAAAACCTCATGAATAAGGTGTTCTGCAATCTGCTTCGTAGATCAGTGTTGGTATTCTTTGACGACATATTAGTTTATAGCCCGACGTGGCACGCTCATTTAGCCCATTTGGAAGAGGTACTCCAGTTATTGCAAACTCATTCCCTGTTTGCTAAAATCTCTAAGTGTTGCTTTGGAATGACTCAAATTGACTATTTGGGACACACTGTGTCTGGCCAAGGTGTAGCGATGGATTGCTCTAAGGTTAAGGCTGTATTGGATTGGCCTACACCAACCAATCTGAAACAACTGCGTGGGTTCCTCGGACTGACGGGATATTACAGACGCTTTATTCAGGGATATGCAGCAGTTGCATCACCTCTTACTGATCTGCTCAAAAAAGATTCCTTTAAATGGACAGAAAATGCGCAACTAGCGTTTGAGCGGTTGAAACAATCACTAACAAAGGCACCAGTCCTCAGTTTACCAGATTTTTCCAAGTCATTTGTGTTAGAGACAGATGCGTCTGGCTTTGGAATTGGCGCGGTCTTAAGTCAAGGAAAGCATCCCATAGCCTTCTTTTCAAAGAAACTGAGTCCTAGGATGCAGAAGCAATCTGCTTACGTCCGTGAATTGTATGCAATTAGTGAAGCAATCTCTAAATTCCGCCACTATCTCATTGGTCATCAATTTATCATCCGCACCGATCAAAAGAGTCTCAAATCCTTAACGGATCAAGCTATACAGACTCCGGAACAGCAAAACTGGCTTCACAAATTCTTGGGCTACAACTTTACCATCGAATACAAACCAGGCAAGGACAACATTGCAGCAGATGCACTGTCACGCTCTCTTCTCCTAGCCATCTCATCACCACAACCTGCTCTGACGCAACAAATACAAATTGCTGGGAAAGAAGACAGCTTGTACACCTCCCTCATCACTCATTGTCTCCAAAATACAGGTCCTGAAAATTACTCTATTAGGAACGGGTTGTTACATTGGAAGGACAGACTGGTTATACCTGAAGTACCAGAATTAATTCACTCTATCTTACAAGAATTTCACAGCTCACCCTTGGGAGGTCATTCCGGCATCACTCGCACCAAAGCACGCATATCTGCTCAATTTTTCTGGCCCAATCTTCACAAAGATGTCACGTTATTCATCTCTACATGCCTGGTCTGCCAACAAGCTAAGGTTGCTACTACACTACCTGCTGGCCTATTACAACCACTATCTATTCCTTCACAGATTTGGGAAGACGTGGCCATGGATTTTGTTACTGGCTTACCGCCATCTCATGGTTACACTGTGCTTTTTGTGGTCATTGATCGCCTGTCTAAATACTGCCACTTAACTCCTCTCAAAAGTGACTACTCTAGTCTCTCTGTGGCCCAAGCCTTCTTACACTCAGTTGTCAAACTTCACGGATTTCCAAGGAGCATTGTGTCTGATAGGGACAAGGTATTTCTGAGTAAATTTTGGCAGCATCTTTTTAAACTAAGTGGCACCACTCTCAACATGAGTTCAGCTTACCATCCACAGTCTGATGGACAATCTGAAGCGCTGAACAAATGCATTGAGCTCTACCTTCGCTGTTTCACTGCAGATAATCCTAAGTCTTGGTTTACACTGCTACCTTGGGCAGAATTCTGGTACAATACCTCTCACCATTCCAGCATTGGCATGACACCATTTCGCGCGGTCTATGGCAGAGACCCTCCTCAAGTGGTTAAGTATGAAATACAGTCTGCTGATCCTCCTGCATTGCAAGACTTACTTTCTGAACGTGACATCGTATTGACACAATTGAAAGCTCACCTGGCCAAAGCTCAGAACATCATGAAAAAATACGCTGATCAGAAACGTCGCCTTCTAGAATTTGAAGTGGGAGACCAGGTGTTGGTAAAATTGCAACCTTATAGACAAGCATCTGTGGCGCTTCGAAAAAATCAAAAGCTCGGCTTACGTTATTTTGGACCTTTTGAAGTATTGGCACGTGTTGGCTCTGTAGCGTACAAACTTGCCTTACCACCAACTGCAAAAATACATCCAGTATTCCACGTGTCTTTACTCAAACCTTGCAAGGGTTCTCACTCTGCACCTTACATACCATTGCCTCTGCTCACTAACTCCCAGGGTGCCATGGTACTTCCTCAATGTATTCTGCAATCACGTAAGCTTTTGGTTCAGAATCTGCCGGTTACACAAGTTCTGGTACAGTGGTCTGGTTTGGCTGTAGAAGATGCTACATGGGAGGATTGGAACGAACTGAAACAACAATTCCCTTCCCTGAACCTTGAGGACAAGGTCATTTTGGATGGCGGGAGTAATGTCATGACTGGAAATGAGGGCCCAGCCCAATCATTGGAAACATCTAAAAGGGGAATCATTAGTGGACAGGTGGAGAATGATGCGCACAACCAGGTAGTGAGGAAGAGTATCAGAGAGAGGAGGCCTAACAAACTCCTTAGTGACTTTGCTATTTAAGAGAGAGAATAGTGTAAGATTAGGGGGCATTGAATTAGTACTTTCTTCTCCTCTGTATTTCTTTCCTCTGTTGGCTCCCTGGACAAGTTTGTCCTTGGAATTCTTCTCTTGTTTTGTATGTTAAGAATGAAATTCCTTTCATCTTAACAATTATCCTATATTAATAATTACACTGAAGTTTCAGACATTTAATCTCAATTTTCCAGTCTAATTATTTTCTTCATTAATTTCAACCTCTTACATTATGCCATTGATATATATTATTGGAACCATAGTGTCTTCTTTGTTATTATCTCTAAAACCTTATATTGTTAACATGACATCGAGAGCAAGGTTCAAACTCAGTCCTCTTTAAACTATTCGTCACTTCTATTGTTTAGTTCCCTAAAGCTTGAGAATATTGTGTGATTTTATTTGGTTCAATTTCTAGACACGACACGGTATAGGGTTTGTTTGTTATTATTCTCGTTGCAATATGGGTTTGTTGCATTTCTATTATAGAATTGATTATGAGCTGGTTAGTCAATTCTTATTTTACTGTGTTTCTATGCTGATTTGTGTTCAAATTGTGGGTTAGTTGTTAGATTGATTTGGTAGTATGTTTGTCGTTGACCTTAGTATGAAGACTCTTATTGATTTCATTTCCTCTCAGTTCGTTTGATTCCTCTCTTTGGTTGCTTCGACTTTTGTTTGATTGACTCTACCTTTGTTGATTCTTCTTTGTTTGATTTCTCTTCTCTCTACTAATTTCATTTGTTTGATTGATCCTCTCCTTAATGGTTGGTTACGTTTGACTGGTTTTCTCCCTATTGATTGCTTCTTTCTCTCTGTTGGATCATCTATTTGATTGATTTTCCATCTCTTGGTTCTTATATTTGATTGTTCTTCTGTTTGATTGATCTTATCCCTATCGGTTCTTATGTTTGGTTCCTCTCTCTCTCTCTCTCTCTCTCTCTCTCTCTCTCTCTCTCTCTCTCTCTCTCTCTCTCTCAATTTGTTATTATGTTTTGGTTGCTTCTCCCTACCGGTTTTTCTATTTGCTTTGGATTGGAATTGATTGGTTTGTGATCCTGTCAGACTGAGATCCTTGGATGGTTGCGTTGAATGAGGACCTGAGATCCTATCGATTCTTCTATTTGCTCTTGACTCCAAATATTTTGTTTAGCCTACTATACCTAAATATATTTTACCTTACGTTAGCCTCATTATAACCTTTAAAGACTTCTAAAATGTGTATGGTCGTACTTGGCTTTGAATGACAATTTAAAATATCTCCAAGTTTATAGGAAAATGCATTAGTATGTTGATTGAGTGAGCGCCTGCCATGATCAACACTACTTATATGAGATTTTAATGATGAAGAGAATAGGCAATCACGTGTGGTTGAAATCATCAGTTATATTCTCTAAGTCTGTCCAATTGAATAAAAGTGGTAAAGTACTCAAAGTTGGATGTGGAGCAGAATGAGAATCTAAGCACCTTGTTGAACCAAAGTGGATTTTAAAACAATGTCTATAAAATTTTGATGATAACAATGTAAGAAAGAACAATTGGGTACTCTAATGTGTTTTCAAGTGCACAAGACCATATAATTGAATTTTGACTTCAAATTTAAATTTTGGTTTTGATACATCAAGCTCCGAGCATAAAGGAAAGCATTATGGTACTCAAGAGAAGCACTGGAAACCTTTGAAGACTTAGAAGATGATATGAAGAAAGGTCAATAAAAAGTCAAAGTTATTATTAGAAGATGTTTTGAAGACTCCGATGAGAATAAGATCTTATCAAGAGGGATTGTCGTTTCAATTAGGCAACTACCTTTCCTTATTAAAACAGGAAGTAAAAAGCAAATTAATCAAATAAAAGCAAGTAAATTTGGGGGAGTTTGAATGTTTTATTTGATTGCGCAAAACAACTATGTTTGATTGCAGAAAATTAAATGGTTTGATTTCAAAATTTTAGGGATCGTTAAGATTCTTTGAATCCCACTCTATTTCCTTGTTGCATTTAAAGACAAGAAATTATCAGTAATGAGATAAGGGTTCTATTTAAGTGATGAGTTTGTGGGGTTGTTACGTCCCTCCACCTATCAAGTTCACCTATCACAATAAGGTTATACGCGTTCTACGGGTATACTGTAATTAATCATACGAGTATGTATGCCTACATAAGATTGTTAGAGTGGTGATTTGTTCCAGTGCGTTTTTGCCTTTTTCTTCGTATTTTTGAGTGTTTTATTCCTTGAAACTTTTATTAGGACTTGAGATAGAATTTCCTCAATCGTAATGTCTTCTGAGTTATATTGAATTTTCATTCATTATCTTCCTAATTCTTTATGAGATGTCTTGTTTTGTAGAATTACATGATTTTTCAATGAATTACATCAAAATCACCTGAGAATAGCTTGGTTGATGGAAAACTAGAATTACATGACTTACTATGAAAACATTAAAAAATGTCTATTAAACCATAAACAACTGTTCTAAAACTCCTCTAATAACTAAAATGACTGACAAAAAAGTTGCTAAAAATAATGTAAGGTGACATGTGATCACAACCCCAAACATAAACCGTTGTTTGTCCTCAAATAACAAAAGGAAAGTGAATCTTAAATTTTGCATATTTTTTAGAGAAAACTTACCTTTATGAAGAGGTTGCTCATATCATCATTTTCAGGCCTAACCAACTGATGATGTAACACCCTCTTTGAATTATTTAATTATTTAGTTGAGTCTAGAATTTATTAAGATGAGTTTAGAATATATTTATATGATTTGTGTGATTTTAGATGATTTATATGATTGGTGTGATTTATGTGATTTTATGAGGAGTTGTGACTTATTTTATTGTTTAATAAAATAAGATTTGAAAATAAAATAAATATTGAGTTGAGGGGTTGTTTTGAGATTTTAGAGAGTTTTGGGGGAGAAAGAGGAATAAGATAAAATAGATAGAGGAGATATAAATAGAAAAGACCTAGTTTAGAAAAGTTATCACGTATGATCAGTTTTTGGAGAAAAGGGAGAAAAAGCCAAGAGAAGAGAAAGAGACCAAGAGAGCTGCGATTTTTGATTCTTAAGGTAAGGGTGAGACTGACATTCAATTCTATTAATCTGTATAATTCTGATGGTTGTATTTAACAAGTGTATGATTGAATTAGAGAAGTTGGAGAATTAGAGTTAAAGAGAGAAATTGAGGATTAATTGATGTAGAACTGTTAGATTGATGTTTTAGAAACTGTTTACAGACCTTAGATAATCCATATAATGATTACAGAAATTAGTTTTGAGGTTTAAACCATGTGAATAGGTGAATTTTCGTGAAAACTGCACTTCTGCCCGAGCCAACATTCATCGCTCGCCTCCCGAGTGATGATCCTCGCCATAGCGAGTGATGAACTTCATCGCTCGCCTCGCGAGTTGCACCTTGCAGCTCGCCATAGCGAGCAGTTCACTCACCCTAGCGAGTGTGACCAGTGAGGAAACATGATTTTGTGATTTCACTTGTTTAGTCGAACCTTAGATGTTTCTAAGTGTCTGAACATGTATAATAATGATTAGGCAAGTTTTTAGATTGAGATTGAACCTGGGAAAGTTTAAAAATGGATTTTTGGGTGAAAAATGTCAAATTCTCGAGAGCACCCAGTTTCTGGTTCGCCAAGGCGAGTTGCTTACTCGCCAAGGCGAATACCTTTTCCCTGAACTCGCCATAGCGAGTAGAAGCTCTCGCCTCGCGAGCTCAAGAGAGACATAACACTTTGTTAGGTTTAATGTGACTTTTGTCGCATAAGTTGATGTGAGTTGATCTTGGAGGTAGGAAACTAAGTTGTTTATCTTGCTGTTGTTGTTTCAGTAAGCCTGAATTATATGATTTAATGTTGTTGGTAATGTTATATAGTTGTATATACATTACATGAATTATGTTTGATGTTGTGATGTTGTTGAATTGCATTTGATATTGTTATATCATGAACTGGTTTGCATACTGCCTATGTTGCTGTTTGTTATTTAACTAAGCTGCATGAGTCGGTCTAAGTTGAAAGATGATGTTCCAAATTATTGGATTTACATAAGAGATCATTGTTTCTAAGATGTTAGGTTGTTGAGTCCCAGCATTCGCATTCATTGTTGGGGGCTTGATGCTCTGGAGCCTTTGCTCACCACGTTGGGGGGCTTGATGCCCTGGAGCTTTAGCTCAACTAAGTTGAGGGCTTGATGCCCTGGAAGTATATTAATACTTATTACGTTGAGGGCTTGATGCCCTGGATTGGTACCACATGCATATAAGAGGTTTAAGTTGCATAGTCGAGTTGAAGTCGCATTGTCGAGTCAAAGTTGTTAAGTTGCCAAGATGTTAAGTTGTGATTCTTTATATGAGCTGTTAATGAAGTGATATATGATATATTATTATCTATGATGATATTATGATGTTTTCATGTTGTTCTTTAATATTATTGTTTTGTGAAATCTCACCCCTTCTGCTTGGAAATGTTGCTCTTCGTATGAGTAACTTGCAGGTGATCGAGAGTAGGTTGCTGTTGTTTGCTGTCGTGAGTAGCTATCCCTCACTGAGTCTTTTAGGTGCTCTGATACGTAACGAGATTGGAACTTTTTTGGTTATTTTCTATTCCTTACGTATTTGATTTATGAATTTAAATGATTAAGTTGTTAGTTGGATAATTATGATATATTTTGATGAGGCCTTCGTGCCAAGACTATTTATGAAGTTAAATTAAATCCGTTGCGAAGTTTTGAATAATTATGTTGAAGGATAAATTTTTATTTATCTCATTTATGATTTTAAGAAGTATAATATTCCGTTTATGTATTGATTACTCTGATAATTGTTATGAAATTTTTATGTTCGGAAAACGGGGTATTACAGATGACATGTCATATTACATTATTTTTAACATATTTTTCAGTCATTTTATGTTAGGCCTACGAATGATAACATATGACAAAGATTACAACAATGAATATTTTTTTGATAAAGAAATTACAACAATGAATTCGTAACGAATAAATCGACTAAAAATATATCGAAGAAAAAGAACAAAATAATAAAAATGTATATTCTCGGGAACTACATTTTGTCTAATAAATAACGCTTTCAATTCTTGACCAAAAAAAAAAATAACGCTTTCAATTAATTTAAAATATAATATTTTAAATATAAATAACGCTTTCAATTCTTGACCAAAAAAAAAATAACGCTTTCAATTAATTTAAAATATAATATTTTAAATATAAAAAACTTGACAAACATAAGTGAGTGTATTTTGTATATTTTATATTCAATCAAATTTGACTCGTTCTCTTTTATTTTCTCACCTTCACACCTCTTGGAATTGAAATCAATTCCTCTATTTATGTAAAATATGAATAAACGCCTTTGAATCCCAGCCCCTACATATAACAATGCATATTCCTATCAACTGAGTTATGCTCACGGGGACATTCCGCAAGCACTTTAATGCATAGAGGATAAGTATGTAGTGTGAAATAAAAAAATTATTAGAAAATAGTATGGATTGAATATATTTTTCCATCTATACTAAATTACCAACTTTCGTTTTTCATTTTTCTTGAACAAAGTTATAGTTCATCGTGTTAAGTCAACATATTTTTTTGAATTTCTTTTTCATAAATGTTTAAAACATTATTTAAAGCACCTTTGCAAAAAATAGTATCAAATATTATTTCTAAGTACATATTTTCACTACTTTTATCTTGAACCTTTAGGTGTTAAAAAAAATTACGAATATAATTAATTAAATTTGAATTTAAGATGAACATATTTTAGGAACACATAAGTGCCAATTTTATTATAAGGATGAAAATGAAAGTTTGTAATTTTGTAGGCATGATGAAACATATGAAATCCAATAATATATTGGATAAAATACTTTTTTGATTCTTATAAAATTACCAAGTTTCATTATTTTGTCCTTATAAAAAAGTTATACTTTTTCGTTCATAAAATGTTATTTTGCAAACTGTTTTAGTCTGTGGTTAACAAAATTATGTTTATACATCAAATTTTAAATTGACGAATTTATTTTTTTAAAGAAGCTAAATGAATATAATAAAACAATCAGTCCCTCAAGAACAAGGCGTACCGAAGGGAACTGAAAAGAGTTAATTACAATGCATCAAGGCTAAAAACAGCCATAAATAAAAAATAAAACAGACATTACATGACAGTCCGTAAACGATGTAAAGGGTTTTGTCTCCAAAAGGAATAGTCAAAAGTGAACATGATGAAGTTTGCTTTCAACCACCAATAAGTCTGAAGTTTAACCCTTTCCGAAAGAGCTTCGAGATGTTCACTTTGGTTCTGAAAAATCCTTCTATTTCGATCTTTCCAAATAACAAATAAGACCGAAATCCAAATAATAGTAAAAGCTTGTCTACAGAAATCTAGATTTTTTTTTATTTCTCTAGATTAATTGAATATGAATTTTTTAATTAAATACCTAGATCAGTATTTGTGATAATTTTCTTTGGAGAAAATATTTGTAGAATTCTAAACATACTGCAAAACGTCATTAACAAATAAATTTTTCTCTAATAATCATGTCGGGACTAAAAATTATGTTCTATGGAGATGAAAAATAAAATTTTGTAGGGCAATTTTTTTTATTAAACGTTAGTACATATCATATATAAAGTTAAAAGGAAAAAGAAACATATATATAAAAAAGTTTCAAGATATACTCCTATGCCATAACATCAATATTTTGGCTCCTCCTCTGTTCTCCTTTTCAGATTTTCTTGTACTTTTCTATTTTTCTAGTCAATAAATAATGTGTTACTTAATTTAGTGTAATAAATGTATTTAATCCGCCTCACTAATTTTTAGTGTTTTTTTTTTGTTTTTGAAGTAGCACTATTATTAACCAGCGGAAAGACGGGCACTCATGTGCCAATCTTTTCGCTCTTTTTACTAACGGGTGTAGATTATCAACGATATCTTATAGAATTATTTTATATAAATTAAAATTATAAATATATAGATATTTGTGACTTTCAAATGTAACAAATTCAACAATCCATATTTATATTTTTCAATGACAAAAATATTATAAAAAATATAACAAAAATTCTTATCTTATTAATAACAACAAGAATATAATATTATTATAGAATTTTTTTTTTTAAGGGAATAATTGAAATAACAAAAAAGTCAGCCTAAAATCTTCCAAAATCCCCTATTTTCTTTATATATAGTATAGATAACAGTGAACTAAATGATTTTACAACTGTCTCGAGTTGGATAAGAACTTTGTCCCTTGAAGTTATAAAGTTAATTGTTTTTATTTTTAAATATAAAATTAAAAAAAAATTGTGAATTTATTGTTTATGGCGTTACTATATGTTTATACAACTTTTCAAGTATATAAATACATGTATGTTTGCACACCCACTATCATTATCAGAAAAAATCTCTTTCTCTCATCATGCAACCACACTCTCATGGTAATCATGGATTTCCTTTCGGTATCAATGGTTATTATGTCGGTGGAATCGCAGGGTTACAACAATCTCAACATCCACAACATAATGAACTGCAACAACTACAATATCATCAACCGCAAAATCAACAACTGTGGCATGGCCATGTTGTTCCCTTTTTCAATCCTCATGTCCAAGCTTCAAGCATCTTAAGTTATCCTTCCTTTGATTCTCTATTTGAGAAACAAGTCATGGAGACAAACCAGTTCATCAATAATCAGGTTAATATTTATATGTATCATAATTTTTTATCAAGATAAATTTTGAAAGAGAAAAAAACTAATAAAATAAAATAATGTATTTTTATTCAATGAGTCTCACTTTATTCAATCAGGTTATTTATTTTACTTTTTATTAAAACATATTTTACTTTGTCTATTCTACTGATTTTCTTTTTGTAACAGAATGATAAATTGAAACTGCTGCTACAACAACATCAAAGGGAGCTACAGCTGGCATCACAACAAATTATGACAAAAAAGAAGGAAGAAATTGCAAAACTTGCAAATAAAACACAGGAGTTGGAAAATCTCGTAAGAAGATTTGAGGCTGAGAACAAAGAATTTGAGAAAAAAGTTAAGGAAAGGGAAGCTATGATAATAACTTTGCATAGCAAGTTGGAAGAGGAGAAGAAGAAACTAAGGATGTTTGTAGAAAATGATGCAAAATCATGCACTGGTGAAAGCGAAGAAGTAATTCTTGAAAAGCGTGTCAGACGTGGAAACAATACTATGTTTTGTCCAAAGTGTAACACAAACTCCTCAGATGTCTTATTTATACCATGTAGGCATCTTTCTTCATGCAAAGCATGTGAAGCTTTACTCGAAGCCTGTCCAATGTGTGGAATGAAAAAGAAGGGTGTTATTGAGATTCAGAATTTGATTTTAGATTAATATTATTCCTGAAAAAACTAATACAATAACTTAGCTATGCTAAGACAGGGGTATGAGAATGCTTTATTTCTTTAGTTTCATGTTTTATTTGATTTTGTACTGTTACTTTAGTTTGGTCAAGAAAATGTTGTTGCTTTATATTAATAATATAATATTTTTATTTTGGTTCAACATCTATTTATTTAGATATAAAGTATAGGTTCAATTGCATGTTTAATCCCTTATGTTTATTTTAGGTTTAAAGTTGGTCCCTTTTGTTTTAAAAGTTTCAAGTTGGTACCTTATGTTTTAAAAATTTTAAGTTCGTACTTTGGTTTGAAACGTTATTCATATTGAAATAAGTTAGTACTTTGGTCACTTGGCCGTTTAGAGATAAAGGTTGAGAATATTGGTGCCGGATTTGAACTTATTTATAAAATCAATTTTAAAATATATTTTTATTTTTTATTGTTTTATTAAACTCAAGATTATGTGGTGGAAGAGACTAATTTATTCAACTATGAGTAATGTTTTGGACCAACATGAAACTTTTAAAATATATAGGACCAACTTAAAATGTTTAAAACATAAGTGACCAACCTAAAATTTAAAATAAATATAAGGGGCTAAACATGCAATTAAGCCTAAATTATATATAAAAATATGATTAGTGATACTTTTATTTCAAGAAGATAATAGTATTAACACAAGAAGATTATACTTAATGCACTTAATGTTAATGTTTTATTTGAATAGAAATGCAATATTGCCTAAAACTAGTTTATTTGTTTTGAACCTCTCTAACTAAAGGTTTCAATTTGACTTATCATGAAAACATGATATTTTCTTGATTAATCCATTTATTGTTTAATATTATTTATTTACAATATGATTTTTTTTTTTTTTTTGTCCCTACAAAATTTTCTTGCACAGATTGTCCCTTAAAAGTTTTTAAAAATTATCAAAACTGTTTAACTAATTCAAGATCCTTCTATAGCACATGACATTTGTGTGGAGGCACTGCTGGTAGCGCTTTGGCTAGTTATTATACATTTGATTAAGTTTATTTTATCTAGGGTTAAATATGTTTTTGGTCCCTATAAATATGTCAATTTTTCGTTTTAGTCCCTCTAAAATTTTCCTTCAACATTTTTTCCCTATAAAGTTTTCAATCTTCACTTTTGGTCCCTCTTTTAAAGTAAACTCATATGTAGAATTCATATTATTTAATAAAATTTTCCAAAAAAATTCAAAATATTATAAGAATGACTCCAAAAACAATTAAGAATTTTTCAACAAAACATGAATTTAATATGAATTTTTATATTGTTTATGGTTAAAAATTCATATTTAATTTGTGTTTTGTTAAAAAAATTTAATTTTTTTAAGGAATTGTTTTTAGAATATTTGACACATTTCTGCACAATTTCATTAAAAAATACAAAAATTAAATTAAAAATAGGGACCAAAAGTAGTGATTGAAAATTTTATAGGGACTAAAAATTGAAGGAAAATTTTAGAGGGACTAAAACGAAAAGTTGACATATTTATAGGGACCAAAAACATATTTAACCCTTTTATCTATAGGGGGTTTTAGAAAGATTTTGGACTGGTTTTTTTTTATTTTTTTTATTTCAATTATACGCTTAAACAAATTTTCATATAATAATATTATATTGTTGGTGTTATTAAAAAAGGTTAATAGTGCTTTTCACCCCTGTAATATATGTCATTTTTGGTTTTCGTCCCTATAAAATTTTTGGTTTGATTTGCACCTCGTAAAAATTTTATTTTTCGGAAAACATCCTTAATAGGCCATTCAAAAACCAAAATTTCTTGAAAAAAAATTCTGAAAATGGCTTATTAGGGGTGTTTTCCGAAAAAAATAATAATTTACGAGGGTGCAAATCAAACCGAAAATTTTATAGGGACGAAAACCGGAAATGACATATATTACAGGGGTGAAAATCACTATTAACCCTATTAAAAAATATAAAAAAAATGTTTATTATATTTGTTATATTATTGTTCTCATTGAAAAATATAAATATGGTTTGTTGAGTTTGTTACATTTGAAATTCACAAATATCTATATTTACACGCAAACTTTATATAAAAAATCGTTTGTAATTTACACGCAAAATTTCTATAAAATATCGTTGATAGTCTACAAGCGTTAGCGCAATAAAAAGAGTGGAAAGAGGGGCACACGAGTGCACATCTTTTCGTTAATGATGTATAAAATATTTTGACTCATTTATATATGATTTGTTAATGTCAATTTTATAACGTTTGACTTGATTCGTTTAAATCATGAAGCACTATCTAAAAAGTGTATACATTTTATATTCAAGAAAACATCAAATTAATTCAATCATTTAATGAGTAGAGTCAAAATAGTTCACTTCCTTTGCACGCTTAGACAAGACCAACTTTATTGCGTTAATTTTTTTATATAGTTTTTTTATGTAGTTTTTTGAAATAGTCTTGTTCGCATAGCATAAAATCTCACAAATTTTTCTGTTTAATCTTTTCCAACCAACCATTATATTGAAGGTTATATCAAATTGAACTTAGAGAGAAATAAAAAAAAGGTTGTTGATCATTGTTAAATCAGGATCACAAAAAATTGTGCAATCAGTTATCAAAACATTACTGATCATCTTTAGGGATTTAAACTGGGTTATGGTTACTAAAGTCCGAGTCAACTACACATATATGAAAAATAAACTAAAGAGAGAAGCAAAATATAAAATAGAAGTGATTAAGAATTTGTGAAATAGGAGAAGATATTGTTCCAACTAGGCAATTCATGTTACTTATCTAAAACATAAAATAAATAAATAAATAAAACAATAAAAATAAAGCAATTGGCGGCATAGTTTCCGTCTCTATTGATGGTTTGTGGGTATATTCACCGTGGCTGCTTCTTCAGAATGCTATGGTGATGTTACTGCTTTTCTTGGAGACTTTTAGCCTCGCTGTCTTGCTCTTGTGCTTGCTAAATAGTGGTCTTGCAATGGTGATGGTGGTGATGGAGATGTATGGGTGGTGGTGCTGATGTGCGGTGGTAAAGCAGTGATGGTGGTGGTGATGCGTAGTGGAGGTGGGGATGTGTGGTGGTGGTGATTCGGTATAAGGGGTGGTTGGTGTTGCTTAGGTGAGGAGGTGGGTGTTTTTGTGGCGGTTGTTGTGGGTGATTCCTTTTTGGAGGATGCCTCTATTATTGGGGTTCATATTCGTTGTCGCTACCTCTTGTTTGAGTTTTGGGCTGCTAAGTTGTTTAAGGTGTTTTGAGGGTACGTGTCCTTCGAGCTGAGCATTTTTTCCTTTTTGATCGATGTTTGCACCACCGCAAATTTAGTCGTCTGTCTTACATATTGTGTGCTGGATTCTGGTGGGCCGATTACTTTTGCTTCGAGATCGGGAGTTGGCGTCTAGCTGCATTCTTATTTGGCTAGCTACGGTGATCCTCTAGTGGACCGGGGGTAAGGGGTGCCCCTCTGGTTTGGTCCTGAAGTCTGGTGTGCCGAGCGCTTTTGATTCGAGATCAAAAGTCAGTTCTTTGGTTCAAGTTTGATTTTGGGCTTTTTTGGTGTTCTTTCGGTGGACCGGAGGTTGTGTGGTGGTGGAAGCTGGTTGTTCTTTAGAGTAGTGGCTCAACTTAGGTGATGAGGACGGAGTGTTTCATTTAGAGGGGTGTTATTTTGGGATGAGTAGTGGCGATGGGTGGTTATGGATATCGTTTTTCAGTGGTCGCTTCGGAAAGGAGTCTGTTTTTAGGTGGTGATGTTTATTTTGGTGGGTGTTGTCAGGTAGGGTTTGGCTAGGTGTTGTGTGTAGGGGTGCCTTTATTTTTGGGTGTTCTGCCTGTATACGACACATTTAGTTTGTATTCTCTGAATCATCGGTCTCTATTCGTTTTGAGCAGAGATCTGGTTTTAAATAAAATTTGCTGTTAAAAAAAATCAATAGCAAATTTTAGCGTTGCCATTTCAAATTAAGAAGCGTGAATATTTCAATTACTTTATAGATATTTTATGGTTTTATATTATTAACATAAATATTGCTAATTTGTTAACATATTCATCTTTTATAATTTTAACGACATTGAATTTGTTTTTTTATTTTTTTTATTTTTGTATGTATTTTTTTCATTTGAAATGAATATATTTTTTGGTAAAAAAAAATACTTTCTTAAACACACTTTCTAACAAAATAAACATAATTTATAAAGTACTAAGTTCATACAATGCACTTTTTTTTTTTTTTTTAACCCAAAAAGAGGCAAAAGCAAAGTTCTAATGCCTCAAAATATATATATATAAACAAGGAGAGGAAACAAAAGAAAAGGAGGGGACTAGGCCAAAACCTCCTTAAAATGATTTAAACCTATAGCTTGGGAGACCATACAAAGCACTTGTAACAACGAAGAATGAAAAATGATATTTACACAATTATTTTAAGATAATTTTTGGAACAACATCTCATACTCTTATTGTATCCTTTCCTTTTTCTCTCTTTCTATATTATTTTTGTTCAATAAAAAGAGAAAAATATTTTTTTTTTTTAAAATTTGTTTAAAAATGATTGTACAAATATTATTACTTCTAAAATTATATAAGTATATTGAAAATTTAATCAAAGAAAAATGTTAACATGTGCTTTAGGCCTATATGCCAAAAAAAAAACAAAGAGAAAAAAGAAAGTTTTTTTTTTTTAAATTTGTCTAAAAATGATTGTACAAATATTATTACTTCTAAAATTATATAAGCATATTGAGTGGAGAGGGATTGATTTTGCTCTGGCGATTTTCGTAATGCTTTTTCACTGTTCACCAAAATACCTAACCCACCTCTAAAGTTTCCTTCAAAATGTCCACCGCCCCAACAACCACCGCTCCACCACCACCTTTCATCCTTCCTTGGCCTTGTCTTCTCAATGAAGATGTTCCTAAACCTAAAACACCACCTACGGTTGCTCCCATCATACCAAATACCTAGCAAAAAACCTTTGCCCAAGCCCTAAGCAACGTCTGTGATATACCGCTAAGTCAGCTTCCACAGCCTTGCATGAAGGGGGATCGTCTTGCTATTGAGATCCCTGAAGATGAATACATAGCTGGTTTTGATGAATGCAAATTCAATTTGCATGGAAGAATCATTTGGCCAAAAGGGTCAAACCCAGTTACTGTTGATAGCTTGCGTAATAGATTGTCTATGCTTTGGAAATCAATTGGGAAATGGGGAATCACATCAATTGGAAAGGGTTACTATGAATTCACGTTTTCTTCCCTTGAAGACATGAAAAGGGTTAGAACGGTGGGTTCATGGTCGTTGAATCCAGGAATTCTAAAGTTATTTGCATGGTCCAGGGACTTTAGCCCTAACACGCAGCAACAAACAACAACTCAGGTGTGGTTGAGGATCTACGGGCTCTCTCAAGAGTATTGGAGGAAGAAGATTCTGTTTGCGATAACATCTAGCGTAGGTACGCCGATTTGCACTGATGCTATCACCAGTAAACCTAGAATTGAAAGATCGTTTGGCCATTTCGCGCGTGTTTTGGTTGATATTGACTTGAGCCAAGAGTTGAGATACAGGGTCCTTGTGGAAAGAAAAGGTTATGCGTTTTTTTTGTTGATTTTGAGTATGAAAATCTTCCTGATTTTTGTACTCACTGTAATTGCACAGGTCATTCAATAGATATATGTAAAAGGCTGAAAGATAACAAAGGCAAGCAAACTATGGCACAACCTGTTAAGCCTAGACAAGAGTTCGTACCAAAAACCAAGGCTGCTGAAGTGAATCAGGTGGCAACCAGGTCTGAAAGAAGTAAGGAGGATGTGGATTTGGAAAATGAAATTAATGATGAGCTTGCTCAAGATGAAATTGTGCCTATTGTTCATGATGTTGATCAGAACATTGAAAAGGAAGGGAATGAATCTGCTGCGTTTGTAGCGGTTGAAGATAACAGCACTGATGGCTCAGAATTTGTGGAGGCAACTCAACAGAATTTTGAGGATGACAGTGTAACGCCCACTTTCGTTTAATCGTTATTTAATCGAGATTAGGCCATTATATTATAATTATATAGTATATGCGTGATTTTGTTATGTTTTGGTGATCCACGATGAATTTAGTGATTTGGTTGATGACGTGATAAGTTATGAGTTTTGGAGGATTTGATTATGATATGAGATTTATTTTATTGTTAAATAGAATAAAGATTTGAAAATAATATAAAATATTTAGTTGAGGGCTGTTTTGATATTTTAGATAGTTTTGGGGGAAAAAGTGAGATAAGATAAGTATTTTAAGAGGAGATATAAAAGAATAGACCTAGGTTTAGAAAAAAAACACTTTGTACGTGAAAACTTTTGGAAAAGGGAGAAAAAGCTTAGAGAGGAGCAAGAGACCAAGAGGGCTGCGATTTTCTTCATAACCAGGTAAGGGTGGGACTAATAACTCAGTAACATTAATCTCTGTAATTCTGATGATTAGTTGACAAAGTTAGGATTGATTTAGAGAAGTTTTGGAATTAGGTCAAAACCCTAAAATTTGAGAATAAACGGTAAAACTTGTTTAGATTGATGAAAGAACCGTCCTTTAACCTTAGAATATGTTTAGGAAGAATTCTGGAATCAAAACCAAGCTTAGAACCATGTGAATCGACGGATTTTTGTGTTTTTAGGAAGCCTGGCCGTAGCGACGTTCATCGCTCGCCACAGCGAGCTATGATCCTCGCCTCGCGAGTGATGAAGTTCATCGCTCGCCACGCGAGCCTTTTCCCTTCGCCTCGCGAGTTGTTTGGTGCAACTCGCCATGGCGAGCAACCCTTCCTCGCCTCGCGAGCTTAGGCAGAGTGCATGTCATATTTTGTAGTTTCGACTTTTTAGTTGGACCTTGAGTGCCTTTAAGTGCCTAAACACACCTAGAGATGATTAGGAATGATTTTAGGACAGGATTGAACCCAAAACAACATTAGTTGGGAATCTGAGTGGTACTCGCCATGGCGAGTGAGAACTCTCGCCTCGCGAGCAAGTCCAGAATGTAGCTGTTTGAGTGGTTGTGCGATCTGTGTCGCACCTTTTGATCAAGAGTGAACCCCTATTTGGTAATGAAACCTTATGATAACGTTTAATGCAGTCTGTAAAGCTATTAAGATATGTTGATATTAATTGAGCATGATTAATGTATTATGCAATATATGAGATATAATGAAACGATTATGATTCTATTGAATTGCTGTTGATATATTGATATCTCCCTGCTGATATGTGACTTGACTATGCTGCTGCTGTTATTTAACTGAGTATGCAATGTTTATTTATGAATATAATGAAAATGATGACGTTTCGCTTCAAGTTATTGAATGCACATGATTACGATGTTTTGTTGTTAAGAGTCCATGCATAGCATATCATTGAGCTTAGTCCTCACCACGTTTTATTAGGAGCTTTGTCCTCCGCACGATTATTAGGAGCTTTGTCCTCCGCACGACTAAAGTATATTTATACTTATGATGACGATTGGTACCACATGCATATACGGAGTCTAGGAGCATTGTCACATTGTCATGTCTATTATGCTATGTTGATGATGATTGATTATGTGATTACGTGATAACGTTATATTGTTGAAGATGATTAATTATGTGATTACTTGATAAATGCTTATTAAGGATACAATGATGATTATGTTTTAAATTGATTATGATCAAGATTAATTAGGATGTTAATTCATGATTCTTTATTGCATTGATTAATGTTATTCTGTTATGAAATCTCACCCCTTCTGTTTGAATGTTACCTCGACCGTGGGTAACGTGCAGGTGATCGTGCTTAGTGTGCTGATTCCGTCGTGAGTGGCCTTGCCTTCACTGTGTCGTCTAGGTCGCTCTGATACGTAACGGGATGGGGCTTTATGATTATGCATGCTTCATTCTCTTACGTGACTATCATGTTTATGTTTTATGATGTTGAACATTTATTATGTTTTGTTAAGTTGATTTAACTCATTTGAGATATTATGATGGGGCCTACGTGCCAAACTGATTTATGGATTATGAACTAAATTCCGCTGCAATGTTTACGACTATTTGGTTAAATCATTATTTAACTGTTTTGGATTACGTTTTATGTGATATCCCGTTGTTTACGATGCTTACTCTGATAAATGTTTTAAGAAATTTGTATATTGGGAAAACGGGGTGTTACAATTGGTATCAGAGCAGGTCGATCCGTCCGGTCAATTAGAGAGTCGTGTCGGGTCTTAGTAATATTTATATTACTATCTTATGTTGTTGTTGCTACTTTTGTAGAATCTCGGAATGGCTGGAAGAAACGATGCTGCGTTAGCTGCTGCTCTACAAGCTGTTGCCCAAGCTGTGGGACAACAACCTAACGTGAATGCAGGTGCAAATGCTGAAGCTAGGATGTTGGAGACGTTCATGAAGAAGAACCCTCCGACTTTCAAAGGACGTTATGACCCTGATGGAGCCCAGGCGTGGCTTAAGGAGATTGAGAGGATTTTCCGGGTTATGCAGTGCACGGAGGATCAGAAAGTGCGATTTGGTACTCATCAGCTGGCCGAGGAAGCTGATGACTGGTGGGTTGCTCTTCTGCCTACCCTTGGGCAGGAGGGAGCTGTTGTGACTTGGGCTGTTTTCAGGAGAGAGTTCCTGAGAAGATACTTTCCGGAAGATGTTCGCGGGAAGAAAGAGATCGAATTCCTTGAGCTGAAGCAAGGAAATATGTCCGTGACAGAGTATGCTGCCAAGTTCGTGGAGCTGTCTAAGTTCTATCCGCACTATACTGCTGAGAATGCTGAGTTCTCGAGATGCATCAAGTTCGAGAATGGTCTGAGGCCCGACATCAAGAGGGCGATTGGATACCAACAGCTGAGAGTTTTTCAGGATTTGGTTAATAGCTGCAGGATCTACGAAGAGGATACGAAGGCTCACTACAAGGTAGTGAATGAAAGGAAGGGCAAGGGACAGCAGAGTCGTCCTAAGCCGTGCAGTGCCCCCGCTGACAAAGGGAAATAGAAGATGGTCGATGTTAGGCGGCCTAAGAAGAAGGATGCTGCAGAGATTGTGTGCTTCAATTGTGGTGAGAAAGGCCACAAGAGCAACGCCTGTCCTGAGGAAATCAAGAAGTGTGTCCGGTGTGGTAAGAAGGGTCATGTGGTGGCTGATTGCAACCGTACAGACATTGTTTGCTTTAATTGCAACGGAGAGGGTCACATTAGTTCACAGTGTACTCAGCCTAAGAGGGCGCCGACTACTGGTAGGGTCTTTGCTTTGACTGGGACTCAGACAGAGAATGAGGATCGTTTGATCAGAGGTACTTGCTATATTAATAATACTCCTTTAGTTGCTATTATTGATACTGGTGCTACGCATTGTTTTATTGCTTTCGATTGTGTTTCTGCTTTGGGTCTTGATTTGTCTGATATGAATGGAGAGATGGTTGTCGAAACTCCAGCTAAGGGTTCGGTGACTACTTCTCTCGTATGTCTGAAATGTCCTTTGTCTATGTTTGGTCGTGATTTTGAAATGGATTTAGTTTGTCTACCTTTCAGTGGTATGGATGTGATTTTGGGTATGAACTGGTTAGAGTACAACCACGTTCTTATTAATTGTTTTAGCAAGACAGTGCATTTCTCTTCCGTCGAAGAGGAAAGTGGTGCAGAGTTTTTATCTACTAAGCAGCTGAAGCAACTGGAACGCGACGGTATCTTGATGTTTTCGTTAATGGCTACCTTATCTATTGAGAATCAAGCAGTGATTGACAGGTTACCGATGGTGTGTGAATTTCCTGAAGTTTTTCCAGATGAGATTCCTGATGTGCCTCCAGAGAGAGAAGTTGAGTTTTCTATTGATCTTCTTCCTGGAACGAAGCCGGTCTCGATGGCACCTTATCGTATGTCTGCTTCTGAGTTATCTGAGTTGAAGAAACAGTTGGAAGACTTGCTTGAGAAGAAGTTTGTTAGACCAAGTGTTTCACCTTGGGGAGCGCCGGTTTTGTTAGTAAAGAAGAGAGATGGTAGTATGCGGTTGTGTATTGATTATCGACAGTTGAACAAGGTAACTATCAAGAATAGGTATCCACTTCCGAGAATTGATGATTTGATGGATCAGCTAGTGGGTGCACGTGTTTTTAGCAAGATTGATTTGAGGTCAGGATATCACCAGATTAAAGTAAAGGATGAAGACATGCAGAAGACAGCTTTCAGAACGCGTTATGGTCACTATGAATATAAAGTTATGCCTTTTGGTGTTACCAATGCACCCGGAGTGTTTATGGAGTATATGAATCGCATCTTCCATGCATTTTTGGATCGGTTTGTGGTTGTGTTTATCGACGATATCTTGATTTACTCCAAGACTGAAGAAGAACATGCCGAGCATCTGAAGATTGTTTTGCAAGTGTTGAAAGAAAAGAAGCTTTATGCTAAATTGTCTAAGTGTGAATTCTGGTTGAAAGAAGTGAGTTTTCTAGGCCATGTTATTTCTGGTGATGGAATTGCAGTGGATCCGTCTAAAGTTGAAGCGGTATCACAGTGGGAGACTCCTAAGTCAGTTACTGAGATTAGAAGTTTCTTGGGTTTAGCTGGTTACTATAGAAGGTTTATTGAAGGGTTTTCTAAGTTAGCTCTTCCGCTAACGCAGTTGACTTGTAAAGGTAAAACTTTTGTGTGGGACGTTCATTGTGAGAAAAGTTTCTGTGAATTGAAGAAGCGTTTGACGACTGCTCCAGTGTTAATTTTGCCGAAGTCAGATGAACCTTTTGTGGTTTATTGTGATGCGTCCAAGTTGGGTTTAGGAGGTGTACTTATGCAAGAAGGTAAAGTGGTAGCTTATGCTTCAAGACAGTTGAGAATTCATGAGAAGAATTATCCTACGCATGATCTCGAGTTGGCGGCCGTAGTCTTTGTATTGAAGATATGGAGACATTACTTGTATGGTTCGAGATTTGAAGTGTTTAGTGATCACAAGAGTTTGAAGTATTTGTTCGATCAGAAGGAATTGAATATGAGACAGCGAAGATGGCTCGAATTGTTGAAGGATTATGACTTTGGTTTGAATTATCATCCAAGTAAAGCTAATGTTGTTGCAGATGCCTTGAGTAGGAAGACATTGCATATGTCCGCCATGATGGTCAGAGAGTTCGAATTGCTAGAACAATTTAGAGATATGAGTTTGGTTTGCGAATGGTCACCTCAGAGTGTGAAACTGGGTATGCTGAAGATTGATAGTGAATTTCTAAAAAGTATCAAGGAAGCACAGAAAGTTGATGTAAAGTTTGTGGACTTGTTGGTTGCTAGAGATCAGACTGAAGACAGTGATTTTAAAATCGATGATCAAGGTGTGTTGAGATTCCGAGGAAGAATTTGTATCCCAGACAATGAAGAGATTAAGAAGATGATTCTTGAAGAGAGTCATAGAAGTAGCTTGAGTATTCATCCGGGAGCTACGAAGATGTATCATGATCTAAAGAAGATTTTCTGGTGGTCTGGTTTGAAACGAGATGTGGCACAGTTTGTGTATTCCTGTTTAGTTTGTCAGAAGTCGAAAGTTGAGCATCAGAAACCTGCTGGGATGATGGTACCTTTAGACGTGCCAGAATGGAAATGGGATAGTATATCGATGGATTTTGTGACGAATTTGCCGAATACTCCGAGAGGGAACGACGCAATTTGGGTTATTGTTGATAGGTTGACGAAGTCAACTCATTTTCTACCCATTAATATTAGTTTTCCCGTTGCCCAGTTGGCAGAGATTTATATCAAGGAGATAGTGAAGTTGCATGGTGTTCCTTCGAGCATCGTGTCAGATAGAGATCCAAGATTTACTTCTAGATTTTGGAAAAGTTTGCAAGAGGCCTTGGGTTCGAAGTTGAGATTGAGTTCGGCGTATCATCCACAGACAGATGGTCAGTCGGAGAGGACAATTCAGTCGCTAGAGGATTTGTTGAGAATTTGTGTTCTTGAGCAAGGAGGAACTTGGGATAGTCATCTTCCGTTGATCGAGTTCACTTATAATAATAGTTATCATTCTAGTATTGGAATGGCACCGTTCGAGGCTTTGTATGGTCAGAGATGCAGAACTCCGTTGTGTTGGTTTGAATCAGGAGAAAGAGTGGTCTTAGGACCAGAGATTGTTCAGCAAACTAATGAGAAAGTTCAGATGATCCAAGAGAAAATGAAGGCGTCGCAGAGTCGACAAAAGAGTTATCATGATAAGCGTAGAAAAGATCTTGAATTTCAGGAAGGAGACCACGTGTTTTTTAGAGTCACTCCTATGACTGGTGTAGGACGTGCTTTGAAGTCAAAGAAGTTGACCCCGAAGTTCATTGGTCCGTATCAGATATTGGAAAGAGTTGGGACGGTGGCTTACCGAGTCGGTTTACCGTCGCATCTTGCGAATTTGCACAACGTTTTCCATGTCTCGCAACTTCGAAAGTATGTTCCGGATCCATCTCATGTAATCCAAAGTGACGATGTGCAAGTTAGAGACAACCTTACGGTAGAGACTTTACCGGTGAGGATTGATGATCGTAAAGTGAAGACGTTGAGAGGCAAGGAGATACCTCTCGTGAGAGTCGTTTGGACGGGAGCGACTGGTGAAAGCTTGACGTGGGAGCTTGAGAGTAAGATGCTGGAGTCTTATCCAGAGTTGTTTGCTTGAGGTAAATTTTCGAGGACGAAAATCTTTTAAGTGGGGGAGAGTTGTAACGCCCACTTTCGTTTAATCGTTATTTAATCGAGATTAGGCCATTATATTATAATTATATAGTATATGCGTGATTTTGTTATGTTTTGGTGATCCACGATGAATTTAGTGATTTGGTTGATGACGTGATAAGTTATGAGTTTTGGAGGATTTGATTATGATATGAGATTTATTTTATTGTTAAATAGAATAAAGATTTGAAAATAATATAAAATATTTAGTTGAGGGCTGTTTTGATATTTTAGATAGTTTTGGGGGAAAAAGTGAGATAAGATAAGTATTTTAAGAGGAGATATAAAAGAATAGACCTAGGTTTAGAAAAAAAACACTTTGTACGTGAAAACTTTTGGAAAAGGGAGAAAAAGCTTAGAGAGGAGCAAGAGACCAAGAGGGCTGCGATTTTCTTCATAACCAGGTAAGGGTGGGACTAATAACTCAGTAACATTAATCTCTGTAATTCTGATGATTAGTTGACAAAGTTAGGATTGATTTAGAGAAGTTTTGGAATTAGGTCAAAACCCTAAAATTTGAGAATAAACGGTAAAACTTGTTTAGATTGATGAAAGAACCGTCCTTTAACCTTAGAATATGTTTAGGAAGAATTCTGGAATCAAAACCAAGCTTAGAACCATGTGAATCGACGGATTTTTGTGTTTTTAGGAAGCCTGGCCGTAGCGACGTTCATCGCTCGCCACAGCGAGCTATGATCCTCGCCTCGCGAGTGATGAAGTTCATCGCTCGCCACGCGAGCCTTTTCCCTTCGCCTCGCGAGTTGTTTGGTGCAACTCGCCATGGCGAGCAACCCTTCCTCGCCTCGCGAGCTTAGGCAGAGTGCATGTCATATTTTGTAGTTTCGACTTTTTAGTTGGACCTTGAGTGCCTTTAAGTGCCTAAACACACCTAGAGATGATTAGGAATGATTTTAGGACAGGATTGAACCCAAAACAACATTAGTTGGGAATCTGAGTGGTACTCGCCATGGCGAGTGAGAACTCTCGCCTCGCGAGCAAGTCCAGAATGTAGCTGTTTGAGTGGTTGTGCGATCTGTGTCGCACCTTTTGATCAAGAGTGAACCCCTATTTGGTAATGAAACCTTATGATAACGTTTAATGCAGTCTGTAAAGCTATTAAGATATGTTGATATTAATTGAGCATGATTAATGTATTATGCAATATATGAGATATAATGAAACGATTATGATTCTATTGAATTGCTGTTGATATATTGATATCTCCCTGCTGATATGTGACTTGACTATGCTGCTGCTGTTATTTAACTGAGTATGCAATGTTTATTTATGAATATAATGAAAATGATGACGTTTCGCTTCAAGTTATTGAATGCACATGATTACGATGTTTTGTTGTTAAGAGTCCATGCATAGCATATCATTAAGCTTAGTCCTCACCACGTTTTATTAGGAGCTTTGTCCTCCGCACGATTATTAGGAGCTTTGTCCTCCGCACGACTAAAGTATATTTATACTTATGATGACGATTGGTACCACATGCATATACGGAGTCTAGGAGCATTGTCACATTGTCATGTCTATTATGCTATGTTGATGATGATTGATTATGTGATTACGTGATAACGTTATATTGTTGAAGATGATTAATTATGTGATTACTTGATAAATGCTTATTAAGGATACAATGATGATTATGTTTTAAATTGATTATGATCAAGATTAATTAGGATGTTAATTCATGATTCTTTATTGCATTGATTAATGTTATTCTGTTATGAAATCTCACCCCTTCTGTTTGAATGTTACCTCGACCGTGGGTAACGTGCAGGTGATCGTGCTTAGTGTGCTGATTCCGTCGTGAGTGGCCTTGCCTTCACTGTGTCGTCTAGGTCGCTCTGATACGTAACGGGATGGGGCTTTATGATTATGCATGCTTCATTCTCTTACGTGACTATCATGTTTATGTTTTATGATGTTGAACATTTATTATGTTTTGTTAAGTTGATTTAACTCATTTGAGATATTATGATGGGGCCTACGTGCCAAACTGATTTATGGATTATGAACTAAATTCCGCTGCAATGTTTACGACTATTTGGTTAAATCATTATTTAACTGTTTTGGATTACGTTTTATGTGATATCCCGTTGTTTACGATGCTTACTCTGATAAATGTTTTAAGAAATTTGTATATTGGGAAAACGGGGTGTTACAGACAGCACCAGCAAATCAGATGCCAGCAAACTTGTGCCCGTGGTGCAGAGTGACATGGAATTCCTCAAAAAATCCTGGGCAAACCTGGCAGATTTGGAGGCAGAAGTCTCAACTCCTGCAGTCCAAGTATCTTTACCAGAAAGAATGCAACAGGTTCCAATTTTAATTCCGGTTGCTGAAACTGATAATGTCAATGTTGAATCTAGCAACTCTCATAACATTGATAAAGATGCTTTTCAGAAAATTTTGTCTAAAAGTGGTAAGAAACAACAAAAATCCACTACTGTTAGATCCAATTACCCCACTAGATCAAGGGTTGGAACCTCCAAATCCTTGAAATGAAGTGTATTTTTTGGAATTTAAGGGGTATAGCTAACTCCCCTACAAAGTTGGCCCTTAAAAAATTGTTAGTTGTCCACAAACCTGATCTGTTTTTTGTATCTGAACCCTGGATGGATATTTCTAAATTTTCTCTCTTTTGGTTACATAAACTAGGTTACAAGCTTTTTAGTGTTAACAATATAGGAAACCTCCTACCCAATCTTTGGTGCTTCTGCACTAGGGACATCAAACCTGTTATAATTTTAGCCGATGACCAACATGTTTCATTTCAAATCACACTCAATAACAACACTTTTGGTTTAGCAGCCATTTATGCCTCAACTTGCCACATAAAAAGAAGAATGTTGTGGGAAACCCTAACCCAAATTCAAAACAACCACTCTTTACCTTGGTGTCTGTTAGGTGACTTTAACACTATATTAGGTACTCATGAACAAAAAAGCAACTTTAGACCCCAAGCTAACCCTATCCTTGATTTTCAAGCCTGGACAGATCTCAATAATTTCATTCATATTCCAACTAGGGGTGCAACTTTTACCTGGTCAAATGGAAGAAGGGGTAAATTTCACATTCAAAGAAGACTTGATAGAGCCATATGTAATCAAGAATGGTTCAATGCTTGCAACTTGGAGACACTGTTGGAACACCAATATCATAGGATGCCCCATGTTTGTCCTATCTGAAAAACTCAAACTTCTAAAAGCTGCTTTGAAACAATGGAATAAAGACACTTTTGGCAATATCCATGATCACGTGAAAGTAGCAAAACAAAAGCTGGATGATATTCAAGCTGAAATTGATAATCATGGGCACAATGATAATCTTATGCAGCAAGAAAAGAATGCTCAAATTAGTTTGGAGCAAGCACTGAATATTGAAGAAATGTTCTGGCAACAAAAATCAAAAGTCCAGTGGCATAGTGAAGGTGACCGAAACACAGCATATTTCCATAGGGTAGCCAAAATCAAAAATGCCTCAAACCTCATTACCTCTATCAAACATGGTGATACAGTGTTAACTGACAATATGGAAATCTCAGAGCATATAGTCAATCATTTCTCCTCTCTCTTCAATAACACAACAAATACTAGAGATAATGGTTTGATTGATGAAGTGATTCCTAGTCTCATTACTGAAAGAATCAATACCATGCTTACTTTGTTACCTACTGAGGAAGAAATTTTTCAAGCAGTGTTTTCTTTAAACAAAGATAGTGCCCCAGGTCCAGATGGATTTGGAGCACTATTCTTTCAAACTTTTTGGGACATTGTTAAAAATGATGCTACAAAAGCAGTTTTACAATTTTTTTCAACTGGTTGGATTTTACCTAATTACAATGCTAATAATATTGTTGTTATTCCAAAGACTAAAAATGCAGGTACAGTGAGTGACTATAGGCCCATTGCTATTGCCAATTTCAAATTCAAAATCATCTCCAAGATCTTAGCAGATAGGCTAGCCAAAATCATGCCTGCTATTACATCTGTCCAGCAGAGAGGTTTCATCAAAGGAAGGAGCATTAAAGACTGTATTTGTCTTACTTCTGAAGCAATCAACCTTTTACATAAAAAGTCTTTTGGAGGCAACTTAGCTTTGAAGGTGGACATAGCCAAAGCTTTTGATACTCTTGACTGGAGTTTTCTTCTTCAAGTTCTTAAGAAGTTTGGTTTTAGTGAAACATTCTGCAAGTGGATTCATTCCATCCTCAATTCAGCAAAATTGTCAGTTTCAATTAATGGAACGCTGCATGGCTACTTTTCTTGCACTAGGGGAGTTAGGCAAGGAGACCCCTTCTCTCCTCTTCTTTTCTGCCTTGCAGAAGAAGTTATTAGCAGATGCTTAACTAAACAAGTTGTGAATGGGAAATTGAAGTTGATTCAGGGCACCAGAGACATTGCAATACCCTCCCACATTCTTTATGCTGATGACATGATGTTATTTTGCAAAGGTACCACTTCCAATCTCAATTGTCTTAAGGATATCTTCATGAAATATGCTGAAAGTTCTGGCCAGCTAGTCAACCCACAAAAGTCATCCATATATGCTGGTTCCATTTCAAATCATAGGCTATCTCAAATAGCAACAATGATAGGTTTCAAGATTGGCTCCCTCCCATTTACATACTTAGGAGTCCCAATTTTTAAAGGCAAACCTAAAAAATAATATTTTCAACCTATTGCGGATAAAGTAAAAGTAAAGCTGGCTGCTTGGAAAGCTTCACTTCTCTCCATGGCAGGAAGAGTGCAATTAATCAAGAGTGTGGTGCAAAGCATGCTCATTCATTGTCTATCAATCTATTCTTGGCCGGTTTCACTGATAAAGGATATGGAAAGATGGATTAGAAATTTTCTTTGGAGTGGAGATATTTATCAAAAGAAATTGGTCACTGTTTCTTGGTACAATGTTTGCAAGCCTACTAAAGAGGGTGGTCTTGGTATCAGGAACTTGTCTAGTATTAACGAAGCAGGTAACCTCAAGCTTTGTTGGGAAATCACTCAATCTGAATTGCAATGGGCAACTTTTCTCAGGAGTAGGGTTTTGAGGAACAACAAACCGATATCTCATCATATCTCATCTTCTATTTGGTGCAGCGCAAAACATAAATTACCTATCATTCTTAACAATTCTTCATGGCAATTAGGTAATGGTGAAAAGATTAATTTTTGGTGCGATTCTTGGTGTGGAGAAGCTTTTGTTTCTACGTTCAATATTCCTGATCATCTTCATAGCTCTCTGCACTCTTCAGTGGCACATTTCATTCATAATAATGATTGGAATGTACCTCAAGTAATCAAGGAAGCTTTCCCTTCTCTTCAACAGAAGTTAAACTTAATTACTATTCCTTTTAATCAAAAGGAGGATAAAAAGATCTGGACAAACTCTCATGATGGCAACTTAACCTTCAAGGATGCCTATTTGTTTCATAACTCAAACACTTCTCAAAATTTTAGCTGGGCAAAACTCATATGGAACAAAGCCATCCCTCCATCAAAATCTCAACTTATGTGGAGAATCCTGTTGGATAGAATGCCCACGGATGATCAGTTAATCAAGAGAGGATGCTCTATACCATCTATTTGTAGTCTTTGCAACTCATCATCAGAATCTTCTTCACATCTTTTTCTAGATTGCAACTTTGCTGCTCAGATTTGGAATTGGCTTAGTGGAGTGTTCAATTGCACCATTAATCTTTCTTCTCTCAGTGAACCTCTAGACGTCATCAACAATGCAGTTTCTCCTCAATGTAAGTTGGTAATGTTGTCTGCTATCATTCACTCTTTTCACACAATTTGGTACTGTAGAAACCAAAAAATCTTCAATGATAAATCAATCAACTTCAGATCCGCCATCAACTTAATAATTGCCGGAACATCTTTGTCTGGTAACTTAACTTCCCTCACTGCTTCTTCATCCATATCAGACTTTACTATCCTGAAGCAGTTTAGTGTCATGATCAAACCTCCCAAACCTCAAATCATTAAGGAGGTGCTCTGGAATCCTCCCATTCTTAATTGGACGAAGTGCAATTCTGATGGTGCTTTTCTTGGAACTCCAGGTCAGGCTGCTTGTAGTGCCCTATTCAGAAACTCAAACTCAGTTTTCCTTGGTGGCTTTGCGGTTAATCTTGGTATTACTTCAGCTCTCTGCTCTGAGCTCATTGGCGCAATGCTTGCTATTGAAATTGCCCATCATAAAGGTTGGCTCTCTCTTTGGTTAGAGACCGATTCTCAACTTGTTTTCCTGGCCTTCAAGTCTTCCAAAATTATTCCCTGGCATCTTCAAAACAGATGGAGCAACTGTCTTCACCTCCTTTCCTCCATGAATTTTCATGTCTCCCACATATATAGAGAAGGAAACAAATGCGCTGACTCTCTTGCAAATCTTGGCCTATCCATTGCTTCTCATGTATGGTTCAATCAAGCACCTTCTATTATTATGGCAGACTTAGTTACTAATCAGCTAGGTTTACCTAATTTTAGGGTTTCCTAATCTTTTTGAAGGTTTTGGTTCTTGTTCCCCTTCTGTATCTTTTTGTACTTTTGGCTTTCTCTTTCAATATATTATGGGATTGTAGCTGATGCTACAATTTCCTTTACCTTAAAAAAAAAAAATATAAGCATATTGAAAATTTAATTAAAAAAAAATATTAACATGTGCTTTAGGCCTATATGCCAAAAAAAAACCTCAATAGAATAAATGTCTTAAAAACCATTTATTCAACTTTTTAAAAATTCAAATATTTTTCTTTTTTCAATGCAAAACTTTCACTTAGTTTTTCTATCATGTATCCTCAAAACACAAGTGAGTAATATTCTAAAAGTTTCCAACAAACTTTTTTTTTTTGGTACAAGTTTCCAACAAATTTTTATTATTGAAAAAAAAGGACAAAAATGTGTGAGCCATCCACAAATCCAACCACAATATATCTTTTAATCCACTTCATTTCTTGTTTTTTAGTGAAACTTTGTCATTTAGCAATGGAATCAAAACCAAGGCAACCGTCTTAACTCCACTAAAAATACCCTTTCCAAAAATAATATATCTAATTCATTTCATTTCATTTCATTTGATTAAAACAATACCCCACCAATTTGTGCAGTTCATTTTCACACCTCCATTCTCAAACTTGCCATCAACAACAACTACCTAAATTTTCGATCTAATTTCAACTTTTTTTCAATCTTTTAAGTTGAGAGTCGAAAAAAGAAGAAGATGTTGTGTTTGGGTGTAGTTGGTGGTGGGGCCACAACATGTCTTCAACTAAACAATAACAAAAGATTCATTCATCTAAATAACAAAAAATGTTTCAATAAGAGGTGGCGTGTCATGGCACTTGAATTTGAATCAGACTCTTCTTCTTTTGCATCTTCTATTGATTCTTCTGATACCACTGATAAAAACTCTGCTACTGGGTATTCTTCTTTCTACACCCCTCTTTTTATGAAATACACCTCCTCTTTTAAAAATGAGTTATTTTTTTGTTGTTTTGAACGCAGGTTTTGTATTATAGAAGGACCTGAAACTGTACAAGATTTTGCTAAGATGGAACTTCAAGAAATTCAGGATAATATTCGGAGTCGAAGGAATAAGATTTTTTTGCATATGGAAGAGGTGATGATACTTGATGCTTCTTCATACAACTACTTGGTGTTATGCTAATGCTAAAAAAATTAGTAAATAGTCATTTTAGTTCTGGATTGTATACATTAACAATAGGCCAAAATGATAATCAAGTGATTAGTCTCGAATGGTTAATGAACTCCATTTAAAGACAAGTTCGATTCCTAAGTGGAACAATTTTTAACAGATTTTACTTACCTCCGGAAAAAACTCAGGATTACTAGGGACACTTCGCCTAGGAACTAGTGAATTAACACAAAAAAGTATACCAAAATAATGTTAGTGATTGCAAAATTTAATTAATCAAGTTAGATCCGAAGAAAAAAATAAAATAACATGTTTCACATGAGTTCTGGTGAGTCATAGAAAAATGAATTTAATATTGAATATTGAAAAAAAATATTGAAGATGAAGGAATGATTGGTGGCAAGGGAAGTGGAAACTCATTTGACCGAGGAAAGTTTCCGACGTAAGATGCCAATGATCTAAAGTGGAACTTGAATGATGGTTGGTGATGACGAAACATAGTGTAGGAGGGTGACGATTGATCTCTGGCGGGGATGGTGTACCTGCTAGCATTCTGATGCTCAAGTCGGTTGAAGATTTAGGTGAGTGAGGTAGTAAGAATGATGTGTACCTTGCTCCCGAGGGATTGAGAGAGGTCCTTATATAGTAGAGCTAAGAATTGGAGGGAAGATCCCTTTGAGTGCGTTGAGAAGACGCACAATTCTTGCCTTTATAAGCGGATTGTTGTCTAATCATGATCATATGATAATGATTCACGGAGGGATATTTTGTCTGTCATATGATATTTTGGCATGAGAATCCAATCCAAATTGGCCTTGGCTCAGTCCAGAATTACAATTGACTTTTTTTCCGTATAATTGTATATAATCACACTGGGGGTTTATGGTTTTAGACTTTCATCTATTACAATTGACATTTTTAGTTAAGATCACTTTTGCCTGTAGGATTCATTAAAAAATGAAAATCTTAGAATGAACAATTCTGCGAGAAAGTGTTCTGCAGTTTGATTTTATTACCTATGGTTACTCTGCTCATGTATGCATAAAATTGAGATGGATTTTTTGACAATGATTTTGTCCATTATTAACATTATTTTGATTCACTTTTTCTTTTTCATTGACTTCCCAAGTTTAATACAAAAATCATGTTGAAAGTTCAAATTACCTTTCATGCATTTACTCTAGAGGATGCCCTTTTCTTATCAACAATATACTCTTGTTATTTTGTAGGTTCGTAGGCTTAGAATTCAGCAAAGAATTAAAAATGCTGAACTTGGAATTTTTAAAGAAGAGCAAGAGAATGAACTTCCTAATTTCCCATCATTCATTCCATTCTTGCCTCCTTTGGTAAGTTTCATGTGACTGATTCTGAATTATGAGTATAAAGAATTTGCTTTCAATTTGAAGTGCTTGGCAAATGGTAATCAACTACATGTGTTGTCTGCAGACTTCAGCAAACCTCAGGCAGTATTACGCAACCTGTTTTTCTCTTATTAGTGGGATAATTCTTTTTGGTGGTCTCCTTGCTCCGAGTGTAAGATTTATTTGTCTGTTTTACGTTGCATTTTCTGGCGGTCTTCTTTTTGATTTTTCTCATATTATCAAGTACAAGTATTATATAACTTATTTTTTGTGTTTTCAAGATTGTGTAGTTTACTAGAAATTTTCTTTGGATTAAATTTCTCGGAAGCAATTGATTATATTTACTTTTACTTTATGAAACGTTATCCTCGATGTGAGTTCGACCCTTTTGTACTGGTGCAAAAAGTGCACCATTTCATATTCTACTTCATTAATGGCTATTATCAGTAAGAAAGAAAAAGAAGAATTTCAATCATTGATGAAATAACAATAGACTTTTCAAGGAGAGAGCAGTGTTGTCAAATAGCGGCGCGGCATTATAAGCTGTAGTGTAGCGGAATTTGAACAAATCGTTGTCAAATAGAGGCTATATTGGCACTATAGCACTGAAGAGTAGGAGAACTTGAACAAACCACTATTCATGATTGACAACACAAGAGAAGAGAGAGAGGGACCGTGAGACAAAAATTACAATAATTCACTAATTACTCGAAAATCAGAATTGCTCAATGTTTGTGCAGGCCCTATGCTATTGCTGTTGCTGGCCAATCCCTTTACTTTTGGGTGCATTGCCAGTAATCTTTGCTTAACCTAAAAGCACTCTCCTTAACTATATCCTTAGCAATGATAATATTCGTATTGATAAGGCTTACAAAGTACTGCAAATTGATGGATACTGTAATTTTTTGTTTTTAATTATACGTTCTTTTTGATCATGCTACCTCGAAAAGAGTACTACATTGTACACATTTACTTTTTATATCCATCTTTTGTGGCATTTAGTAAGCATTTTCGATCATTCGAACTCGTCTCATACTTGTCTAATTTCTCAGTTGGAGCTTAAGCTTGGAATAGGTGGCACATCTTATGCAGATTTTATTCAAAATATGCATCTGCCTATGCAGTTGAGGTAGCATCCATTTCCTGGTTTATTGTCACCTATTTACTATTCTTCGCATGGGAAAGAATGTATAACAATAGTCATGTGGTGTCAAATTTTTTTGTTCTATCAATAATATAAGCTGCAAATTATGTCTCTAGAGGGATATTCTATTGGTGTGAGATCTCACTCTTGGAATGAATATCAGGGCATTCTATTTATTGTTCTGTCTTTCCAATAATAACTAAATCATGTTGGATATTGTAGTCAGGTTGATCCTATCGTGGCATCATTCTCCGGTGGGGCTGTTGGAGTAATCTCTGCATTAATGGTTGTTGAGATAAATAATGTAAAACAACAGGAACAGAAAAGATGCAAATACTGCCTTGGTACTGGTAAGACTTCAAAAACCACTTCGGAGATATGCATTTCAGGAATCAAATTTCTGAATGGTGGAACTGAAGCATTATGGCTTCCTTTTTCTTTTCTTAATGCAAATTGTTACTGCTTTCAACTGTTAAGGAGAAGATGGCAAAGCAAAAACTGGCTATTGCTTTGAAATATTGTGAAATACATAAATTTAAGATTTTAAAACTTCATCTGTTGAATTTAACTACAAGAAAGTTGACATTTCTATCATACATTTGGCTTGTCAGGATATCTTGCATGTGCTCGATGTTCAAACACGGGAGCACTTGTCCTGATTGAACCGGTATCCTCTTTCAATGGTGGAGATCAGCCTTTATCACCACCAAAAACCGAGAGATGTTCAAATTGCTCCGGATCTGGCAAGGTTGGACATTTAGAAGTATTGTTGTATATCTTTCTAATTTTGCGCTAATTATACTTAAATACCGCCATAATATAGATAAGTAATACTTGATGTCACATTTTAAGGACATTAACATAGCAAATCTGCACCAGAAGTCCTTTAACTTAATTTAAAGTTCAAACAAGTCATTTAATTTTTTTAGATAAAAATATCCTTCATCTTTCAAAACGAAAATAACATTGAACCTTTAGTGATCTTCAGTCCAAAACCGTGAAAAATTGCCCTTTTATGAAATTATGGTGCCATGTTGGCCTTATTTTGGAAGTTGGATGCCATTTTAGCTAGTAGAAATGAATAAAAGAATTATGGTTTACAATTTAATGGGATCAGAATTGCACCATAATTCTGAATTGAATTTAAAAAAGTGGCCATTTTTTTTCATAGTTTTGGATGAACAATCGCATAAGGTTCAACCTTTTTGTTGTTTAGACCTCTGCCCTACTATCACTCGGGTACAGTTTGGCCACGTCAACATTGTTCCCTTGACGATGATACTAGTAACTCTAAAACTTTTGCATGTTATCTAGACATAGGCTAATTAGCCTGGCTACCTAGGTTAATCGTCTATGTGTTTGCTTATCTTCCACGTTTGTAGCAATTGTGGTTGTTGTGCTTGAGAATAATGTTGCAACTGTGATATTGAATTCTGATTGCAGGTCATGTGTCCAACATGTCTTTGCACTGGAATGGCTATGGCAAGCGAACATGATCCACGAATTGATCCTTTTGATTAGATGTTTAATAGTCTTATAGATATTGTAAGTAGGCAATTTGAAATTGTATGATGGGTTTGGTATATGTTTCTGTTGTGGAATAATGGAATTTTTGTAAATATGTATAAACATAGTAATATGCAAAAGAAAGCAGATAAGGATCGAAAGATCTGGAAATATCCATATTCCCAGAGAGACGGATATGATACCCCGACTCAGTTCCATCTTGATACCATTCGGAACAGAATGGTTTCCTTTATTTATGAGAATTGAATGTGTTGCAACAAGAAATTTCCATGATTACTTTTTAAGAATGAACACAGGAAATTAGGGACCTGATTACTATTTTACAAAACAGGTTTTAACCTATGAAACACAGACTCAAACACAGACACGAGACTTCGGATACAACGTGGACACAGACACATCGACATCGATAATAATTTGAGAAAAAATGGCATAATTCAATGTAATCATATGGGTCGGTGTCCGGACACGATACATATCCGACATTGTGACACGCCTAATCCAAAAAGTAACTTCACAGGTTTCAACATTCAACCACTTAGAAAACTCATTCTTAAAAGATAACTGAACACACATTGAATATCATATGCCAGTTAATGTAGGATCTAAGCACCCCATATTGTGAACCCCCTTTCAAATTGCATTTTGGATGTGTCTCTTTCTCTTTTTTCTTTTTTTTGGTATTAATCGAATATCTCTTAGGTGAAGCATTTCATACTCTTTTCATTTGTATGGTTGATTTAAACCTAGAACCTTAAAAATTTCATAGCATCACATTCTAGACCAGCTCTCTTGAATTGAAGTATTGTGAAAATCTTAAGCTTTTACCAAATATGAAAATGTTATTTTCATACATTAATTTTTTCTGGAAATAATTTTACTAACCTCTATGCATCGTGAAGATATTTTTACTCTTCAATTGTGAGGAGAAATGAGCCATGATAATTTAAAGTTCGATTTGAAGACAAGAAAAATATAAGAATAGTTTGTTACATTTATAGATCAAATCAACGTATTCGTGAGCAACTGTTTGATTACTTCATTTACCTGTACGTAAAGTATGCTCTAACAACTCAAACAAAATAGACATTTAATAATTATAAAAGTTAAATAATATTTTATTATTCCATATTTCCAAGATCATGCAAAGTATACACGAGTAGTTGTTGAGATCAATTTTTTTATTTCTTATAAATACATTCAATACAAGATTAGGATTTTTGTATTGTAAAGGTAACTAGAAACATACACAAATATTTCATTTTCTTGATATCAAGAATATGAAGGGAAGTGTAGAAAATGAGATCGTGATTGTTGGAGGTGGTATATGTGGCCTTGCAACAGCCCTAGCGCTTCATAGGTTCTATTATGCAAGTCAAATTTATGGTCATTACTTTACTCACCTATGAGTTTCTCGCGCGTCTTATTTAGATTTTAACATCTGAATTATTTTAACATATTTTTAGAGATTTTTATGAGGTGTTTATTCCGTTCGGATTCTATAATCCGAACTATATTATGCACGCTGAGAAACGTATATGGTGGGAAAATAAACAATCAAAATTTATTTATATATAAAACTTTGATATGATCTTATGAGATAAGATTATATTTTCATTAACTTTGCAGGAAGAGTATAAAGAGTTTGGTGTTAGAAAAATCAGAGGAATTGCGAGCCACAGGGGCAGCTATAATTGTTCAAGCTAATGGATGGCATGCACTTGATCAGCTTGGTGTTGGTTCAATACTTAGAGAAACTGCTATTCAAATACATGGGTAATGTTTATTTATTTTTCTCACGGTAACCTAAATTAAATTAAATTCTCAACTTATACACTACAAGATCACAAATTTTTCCTTTAAAAAATTTATTTTTTTCGTTTTAGCGACAAAATTTGCACACACTAAATGCGGAGAGAAAACATGTATTTGTAAGAGTATTACTATAAACAAAATTGTGATCACTTGAGATAGATGAATCAAATTGGAAGTTGTATTGATGAAGAATAAAAGAGTACCCGGGTGAAGATCCTCTCCATTTGGCAAAATAAATGGAGTTTTGCAAGTTGGAGAGAGATAGACAAAAAAAAATAGATGGTGGATCCTACCACTAAGTGGGTCCCATCATCATTAATTATATTTTACTTTCTTTAAGATTTTATTATATTTTACTTTTTTCAAAATTTTATGTGTCTTTATCTCTCTAAATTGAAGAAATGGAGAAACACATAAATGGAGAGATCCTAATCCGTACAAATGGATACCCTTATTATATAGTTAATTTATGGAAAAGATGAAATAGCATTAGAAAATAGAAAGGAAAGAAGAATCTAAGCACAAGTGCTTAAGGTCATTACTCTTTTAGAGAGTATTAAAGGGAGGAGACTTCTTCAATTTTTTACACCCATTATTGATAATAATTTCTCTATCTATGCACAATTCTATTATGCACTTATGCTAAGTGTATTTTCTATATGCTAATATAAAAGTATTGCAAGTAGTGTTGCAAGTTCGAGCTTGTGACACCAACCTATCACATGTCATTTGATAGGATATTTAAATTAAGAAGCATAAATGTGGTGAGTCATATTAGTTTCTAGAATTAGTTGAGTCAGCATATTTATGCTTCTTAATCTAAATAGTATGGGAGTACAATTGGCACATGCATGTCATTCTCTTCTTTATGATCGCCCAAAAAAATTATTAAACAAAATTTAAGAAAATGTATTTTTACAATGCATAAACACTACTAGTTGGTTAGTGATAAATAAATTTCAATAACATCATCATCTATCTTATATTTAGGGGAAAATTCATATCTCTTGGCGATGATGGGCCAAAGGAAGTACCATTTGGGTGAGTAATTGGCAGAACACAATCTCTCTGTATAGAATGGACATCATGTTTGTAACATCTCATAGTTAATAATAGTTAATCTTGCTTGTTAAACAGGATTTATCGAGAATTTAGGTGCTTAAAACGCACTGATTTGATCAAAGCCATGGCCAATTGTTTGCCAATGGAAACTATACGTACTGGCTGTCAAGTAGTTTCCATAGAATTAGATCCAATCACACAATATTCACAGCTTGTGCTTAGTAATGGAAGTATCCTTCAAGCCAAGGTATGTTAGGTAAAAAGGAAGACTGTTTCTTTTCCCATGCTCCAACCTTCTTACACACCTTATTCAAATTATCTATATTCTAAAAAATGGAGGTTTTTTTTTTTAATGTATTTTATGCTTTTTGGATTATATAATCTGAAATTTGTAGAACATGCAAGAAATCTGTAGGGTGGAAAAATAAACAGTTAAAAAAGAAAGTAGAACTATCAATTATGGCCCGGTGTCATGGATTGGCCCGCTTTTGAGTTGGTTCGAGCTTTGAAAATAACTTAACCATTAGGCAAGGGCCTTACTATGCAATTTTTTGAAAAATAATAATTTAAATTAACATTATGTGATTGCTCTAGAGCCTTTCAGATTGCCTAACCTCTGAAATAAGTCGATTGAGAGTTACACACTGATCGAAAAAACAACATTCAGACTGTAACTTCCAATAGATTTTGTGTGGTTGAGAGTTACGATCTGATAGCTCCATGGGGCTTTGACCAATGTGAGAGGCGTATAAAGCAACATTCATCACGTACTTGTTAAATATCCGAGTTTACCCTGACGGGATTCAATGAGTTTTAGGCTAGACCAAGGAAACAAATTTGTGGCCTATTGATACCAATGGGCCCCTTAAGAATAGTTCCATTTAAAATGTTCCTTTTTAAGTTGCTTAATAGACCCCTCAGTTTCGCTCCTGATCTAGTCGTAATTTCCGATCAGCTTTTTCAACCAAGTGACAATTTTGAGGGTCCTATTGAGCAACCATCTCTTTTTTTGTTAGGTTTTGAAAATGCTTGTTAAAATCTATAACAAGTAAATCATTGTGCCTTCAAAGACTACAATTAAGCACATGTACGTTTCTTGGTAAATATTAGGTTGTTATTGGATGTGATGGTGTGAATTCCACCATTGCAAATATGGTTACACTACACCAAACAAAGCTCTTGCATTTCTCTACATGCGTTGCTCGAGGTTTCACAAAGTATCCAAATGGTCATCAATTTCCTAATGAGTTTGCTATGATAAGCAGAGGTCAAGTCCAGCTTGGAAGGATCCCAATGACTGACAAGCTTGTTTACTGGTTTGTAACAAGGCTCAACACTGCTCAAGGTCATTAATTTCTTAAACTCCCCTTGCAAAAGTACAATCTCTATCAATTTGTTTAATCGTAAACCCTAAACACTAAACCATATTACACTAGAAAAATGTGAAATGACAACGATAATTAGAGACAAAAACTTGAAACAATTCTTATATAGCTTGATGTTTCAGTCAAAGTTAAAGATAAAATTGATATGTTTACGTCACTATTTAAACTTTTTTAGTAGTATATATTAGTTATATATAATGCAAATGAAACTATAAAAAATAATTTGCTTTTTATCAACAAAAAATAGTAAAAGTATAGTGGTAAATTAGGGGATTAGGTTACACCAAAAAAAATTAGTGGATTAGGTTATTTTTTTAGGTAAGTACAACTCTTTATCAAAACTCTTTTGGCATCTCTCATTTCTCTGAGTTGCTTACTTAAAGTACTTCAAGAAATAAAATTGTAAAATGGAGATGGTAAAATGTGATTAAATACATGTATTTGAAATATGTTATGCTAATTGCGTAGTTAATAAACTCTTATTGAATATTTTAAATTGAGAATTCACTTTCAACCTACCAAAGCAGATTCAATAATTTCAAAAGATCCAACTCTTATACGACAATCATTAATGGAGTCGATGGAGGGTTTTCCGATACATGCGATGGATATGATACGAAATTGCAAGCTGAACTCTTTGCATCTCACTGACTTGAAGTACCGTCCACCATGGGATTTGCTTCTTAACAAATTCAGTAAAGGAACAATGGTAGTTGCTGGTGATGCAATGCATGCCACTGGTCCATTCATTGCACAAGGTGGCTCAGCCTCCATTGAAGATGCAATTGTTCTTGCTAGATGTCTAGCACAAAAGATGCATAATACAACAAACGGCATAATGGCGCGAAGTACTGTCGAGGAAGCATTTGATAAGTACGTGAAAGAGAGGAAGATGAGAATTTTTTGGCTCTCTTTAAATACTTATCTTGTTGGGAAGAAGCTTGATACAAAATCATGGATAGTAAGATTTTTATTCATGGTAATCATTCTTGTTCTATTTAGAGACCCAGACTGTCATTCACACTATAATTGTGGAACTCTACATGAAGAGGAAAGTTTAAATTACATATGATTTGAAATAATAATCTTGTGGCATATAGGTATGTAAAACCTCATTATATGTTATGCTTGTATATGTATTGTGCTAAGTGTGACATCCTGCCATAATGTGATATTTTTTTTGGCTTAATTAATGATTTGGTCCTTTAAGTTATTTGTAGGTTACAATTTGGTCCCATAAGTTTTTTTTTTTTTTTGGTAGATAGATGAAATGGCAAAGCCATTATAAACTCACACACACAAGTGGAGGTATCGGGGTTCGAACCCTGGTCATGGCATCTGGCCTAACTATTTCGACATTTTTTCAGTTGAGCTAGGGCTTCTGGATGGTCCCATAAGTTATTAATGTAACAAAATGGTCCCATAAGTTACTCTCCGTTAGCCAATTAAATCACGACCGTCAATTTGGTCCTTCTGTCACTGCATGAATCATGCTTTCTTACTTTTATCATAGCATGTTCTATCACTTGTGACTTCTTATTACCCATTGAACCTATTTCTTGGGATCTCTAGTCATGTAGGTCGAGTTACCATCACTTGTGACCTTTGGGCATTAGTCCCATCCTACTGGATGTGTTTAGGACTTTCTTTCTAGTTATTCCTTTCGTCAAAGGATAAACTAAGTCATCATTAGTACGTACATAATCTACTTTAACCGTTCCTTCTGAGAGTAGCTAGCTCTCTAATCCTTTATGTGCTCGTACCTTACTTATCGTCTATTTCCATTGTATTAACGATTCTCAATTTTTGTAATAGCTGCACTACTATCACAATGAATTAACACTTATGGCAACAATTTTATCCACTAAGGGTTCTCAACTAGCAAGCATCTTATCAACTTGCTTCTTCACTAGTTTTCTCTAGTGTTTTCATCTTAGATTCATTCCATAGTGGACTGGATAATATCATTTCTTTTAACAAACAACTCCTCTAGTGATTCTCAATGTGCAGTCACTGGTCGCTTTAAGACTCTTCTGAAGGATGTTCTATTTTGTATCTTGTACCATTCAAGTACGATAGGATACTTTTCATTTGTATCTTGTACCATTCAAATACAATATAATACTTCTTATACCGTAATTCTAGAGTCATAATCTTCTTAAGGCACCTTATGACTCTTCCAATAGCATGACAATGCTTCTCATCAGTCTATTAGTAAACTTGAATAGGAGTCTCATGACGTGGCCAACGTCAAGTCTAATACACTCAATAGCATACCTAAAGATTGCCAATGATGCTCGCATATTCTCTTTGTCTAACACCATCTCAAGTGTTCTTGAAAAGTTTCACATTTGGATCGTAAGGCGTGGATGCAAGTTTACAGTCAAATAATTACATTTCCTTAAGAAATTCTCAACTTTGTGAGATTCATCAAAAAAGTTCTCTTTTCTAATCTAGTAATCTTGAAAACAAAAATTACTTCAACTTCTAGGTCTTTCTTATCAATGTTGTTGATAAACAATGATTTCACATAATTCATAACATGAATCTTTAAACCAAATATGAGCAAGTCGGCTTCATAGAGACATATGATCATGCAAATATTATTTCCATGTTTGTGGTAAATACATTTGTCACTTTCATTCACTTTATACTCATTCGATAGCATTAGAATGTCAAATTTTCCATGTGATTCCTTAAGAGTTTATTTTAGACCTCACAGAGAATTATCTAACTTACATACCTTGTTTTCTTGTCCATGAATCGCAAAAATTTCACGTTGTTTCATATAGATTTCTTCTTCTAGTTCACCATTTAAAAAGGCAATTTTCACATCCATTTGGAGTACTATCGAGTTATGAACAGCGGCTAAAGGGACTAGTACTCTTATATTTTGTTTTCTTAGATTTTGTAAGAAGCAACTCCTCCAGCGATATTATATATGTCTTCACTGGTCGCTTTGGAATCATCTGATAAGGTGTTCCAATCTGCATATGTGTATCCTTACAGGACAAGATAAATTTTTGATAATGTAATCCAAGGTTCATGATTCTATATATGAGTCTTAAGACCATATCAATAGCTTGCCAATGCTCATTACTAGGTCTACTGACAAACCTCTGCAACATTCCCACGACCTACACCAATGTTGGTTCTAGTTCAATCAATGGCATACTTAAGGCTACCAATGATGCTCTCAAACTTTCACCAGTATGACATATATTTCTATTTGCATTGAACATTTCTCGAATGTTATTTAGTTTGGCTTCTACGTTCGAGATTCTATTTTGAAAATTAAGATCAATCTCTTTCTAGTTTGGCTTCTGCGTTGCATTTCTTTCATAAAAGTTAGGAAAGAGTTTTCTAAAGGGAAATGCATAGCGTCTAGAAGCTTGTATGAACCGGTTGGGGTACTCCATTTATACCCTCAGGCGTAAGGATTGAGTTCATAGCACTCCATAGGGTATGTATTGTTGTAATGATTGAATTGGTTTGCTGCAAATTTTTCCATGAATAGTTTTATGAAACAATTATAAACAAAAAATACCCAAGTAGCACTGTTCTAGAAGTGACAGTAAATAATAATAATTATTATGATTGCTATACCGTTTTTTTTTATAGAAAAATAAATTGAGGATAAATAAATGGCAGACATTTAAATGACAGAAAAATAAAGATAGAAAATAAGTAATTTAAATTGTTTAGTCGAAAATATCGATAATCCCCAGAAACGGCACCAAAAACTTCATGGTCGGATTAGGCAAGTGTACCAAATCATTAACCAAGTAATAAAGTGATAAGTAGAGTATTTTCCTGAAACAGATGTGTTGAAGGCATCTGTGGGCTCTTATCCTAGTTATGCTTAGAGAAGTTTGCATCACTCTATCTGGGTGCTTAATAAGGGTTGTTGTTGGAAAGTAGGCAATGGTCATAATATTAGGATTTGGGAAGATAGGTGGTTGCCTTACCAAAATGGTTTCAAAATCTTAACTCAAGATATTGGGGACCAAAATGCCTCCTTGGTTAAGGACCTTTTGGTTGGAAATCCTCCCTATTGGAACCAAGATCTTGTTGATAACACTTTCCATCCTTTTGAAGGGGCTCAAATTCTGCAAATCTCCCTTATCCAAAAGGAGAATCAGGACTTTATTATGTGGGTGCACTCTAAGTGTGGTAATTACTATGTGAAGACGAGTTATCATGCTATTGAAGCTTGGCTACGGCATGCAAACTTGAAATTGGATTAACTAAGCGTAAACGATTAATTGTTTCAAATACTAATTGTGCTAAATGAAATCATGATTATGATGATGATTTGATGATGATGATGATGTGTGATGATGAATATACATATATAAAGTTGTGATGAAAAATGATGATGTTGACTGGTGACGATGAAAATATATATGTATAAAGTGACGATGTTGATGATGTGTGTTATAGTGTATGAATATATGCATTGTTGAGTCATATGCATGCATTTATGGTCAAGTCCAAGTGATGATGTTAAGTTATGATGAGTGACGATCGGCAATAGAACTCCGACATCCAAAAATGGTACCACATGCATATAGAGTCCCTCGCTTTTATGCTTGCTTTTGGAGTCTAGTTGTAGGCTCTGATTTAAGATTTCGTCGGGATTTCGTTTATTTTCTTTTATAGTTTATTTTTGAGAAACGTTGATGTGTATGATGATGTACCTTGAGATGTTGAGATATTGGTGTTATCTTGTTTTACTTTATGAATCCGCTGCTACTGTTTTATAATTAATTAATGAATTATGCATGTTTTTTTTGGATTACTGAAAGCGTATCACCTTCAACCTTTTATTTATCTGTTGACTTATCATTGAGTATTGCATGTGGGGTGTGAGAGTATTACACATAAGTCTTTAGGTAGAGAGTCCTAGAGCAGAGAAATCTCTTGCAATTGTGATTGAGTAATTAAAAGTCTTTTACAATTGTGCTTCAACAATTAGAAGTCTCTTACAATTATACTTGAACAATTAGAAGTCTCTTCCTGATTTATCGTCACCTATTTACTATTTCTTCGTAGAGGAGGAAGCAATGTAAAATTATAGTCCTGTGGTCTCAAAATTTACTTATTCTATTTATAGTTCTGACTTTCTAATAATAACTATTATGTTGGATATTATAGTCATGTTGATCCTATAGTGGCGTCATTCTCCGGTGGAACTGTTGGAGTAATCTCTGCATTAATGGTCATTGAGATAAACAATGTAAAACAAGGAACAAAAAAGATGCAAATATTGTCTTGGTACTGGTAACAATTCATAAAGATTGGGATTTTTGCATACACAAATATTTGATTTTCTTGATATCAAGAATATGAAGAGAAGCGAAGAAAATGAGATCGTGATTGTTGGAGGTGGTATATGTGGCCTTGCAACAGCCCTAGCACTTCATAGGTTTTATTATTATGCAAGCCAAATTTATTTATATATAAAACTTTGATATGATATTATAAGATAAGATTACATTTTCACTAACTTTGCAGGAAGAGAATAAAGAGTTTGGTGTTAGAAAGATCAGAGGAGTTGAGAGCTACAGGTGCAGCTATAATTGTGCAAGCTAATGGATGGCATGCACTTGATCAGCTTGGTGTTGGTTCAATACTTAGAGAAACTGCTATTCAAATACAAGGGTAATCATGATTAATTATATTGAGCAGGAGAGGCGGTAGCCCATGACACCATTATTTTAGGGGCATGAAAATTATTACTTTTTACTTAGTAGTTAGTATAATATAGATATATATCTTTTTAATTCGGTTTGATTAATTATATTGAGAATATTTTTTTAAAAAACTTCGATTATAAATGAATATTTTGCAACAAAAAATGTAAGAAGAAAACTATTGGAATAATTAAAAGAGCACAATTTTATTGTTTTGTTCAGGACACCAAAAATCTTCGGACCAACCCTACCTAACACATGACATTTTTCTCATAAAAATGCACTTATTCTTCACCATCAATAACATCATTATCTTATATTTAGGGGAAAATTCATATCTCTTGGCGAGGATGAGCCAAAGGAAGTACCATTTGGGTGAGTAATTGGCAGAACACAATCTCTCTGTATAGAATGGACATCATGTTTGTAACATCACATAGTTAATAATAGTTAATCTTGCTTGTTAAACAGGATTTATAAAGAATTTAGGTGCTTAAAACGCACTGATTTGATCAAAGCCATGGCCAATTGTTTGCCAATGGAAACTATACGTACTGGCTGTCAAGTAGTTTCCATAGAATTAGATCCAATCACACAATATCGACAGCTTGTGCTTAGTAATGGAAGTATTCTTCAAGCCAAGGTATGTCTTGTAGAAAATAAGACTGTTACTTTTTCGCCTTTCAATCTTCTCGTATGCTCTATTCAGATTATAAAATCCGAAAAAATGGAGTGTTATAGAAGTTTTTCTCAAGTGTTTTACGTTTTTGGATTATATAATTCAAAATTTCTAGCGCGTGCAAGAAATCAGTAGGTGAAAAAAGAAATAGTCAAAAATGAAAGTAGACCTGTCAATTTTGGTCGGATCCCATGGATGAACATTAGGCAATGGATCTTTTATGCAATTTTTTGAAAAATATATAAATTACTTACGATGATTGCTCTTTAGGTCTCTCAGATTGGTCAACCTCTGAAATAAGTTGATCGGGAGTAAGGCTTTGATCCAAAAAAACAATTGGGTTGTAACATCCGTAAGATTTTGTGATTGAGTTACAATCATATAAAGCAACCTTCACTACATACTTGTTAACTATCCTAGTTTGTGCTAACCGGGCCCTATCCCAATTTACCCTTATTCCTGAAAAAACAACCATTAAAAGTTATCTCTCTAAGCCTTTTAAAATACAAAAAATGCCGTTATGAAGTTATCTTCTGAATGGTTTACGCATTTTTGGGAGGGCCAAAAGAGAAACAATCAACCCCCGTTTTTTTTTCTTTCTAATGTGGTATGCTGGGCTAGGGCGTGTGACCCAATTTGAGAGTTCTCATAAAAGCTTCATCTAGAAAGTGTTTTTTTTTTTTTTTTTTTTTTTTTTTTTTTTTTTAAATTGCTTAATAGTCCCCTTAATTTTTTGCTCTCGATCTACTGTTTTTGTGTGTAAATTCCGATCGAGTCGTAATTTTTAATGGCTTTTTTCAACCAAGTGAGAAAATTTAAGTGGCCCATTGAAAATGCTTGTTACAATTTATAACAAGTAAATAATGTGACAGCAAATACAACAACTAAGCACATGTAGTTTGCTGGTAAATATCAGGTTGTTATTGGATGTGATGGTGTGAATTCCACCATTGCAAATATGGTTGGACTACACGAAACAAAGCTCTTGCGTTTCTCTACATGTGCTGCTCGAGGTTTCACAGAGTATCCAAATGGTCATCAATTTCCTAGTGAGTTTGCTATGATGAGCAGAGGTCAAGTCCAGCTTGGAATGATGCCAATGACTGACAAGCTTGTCTACTGGTTTGTAACAAGACTCAACACTGCTCAAGGTCGTTAATTTCTTAAACTCCCCTTGAAATAGTACAATCTCTATGTAAATTTGTTTAATCATAAACCCTAAACACTAAACTATATTACACTAGAAAAAATTGAATTGACGACTAAACCCTAAACCCTAAACCTTAAACCCTAATTATAAACAAAAACTTAAAACGATTTTTAATTTTGACAGCTCAAAGACTCGGTCAAAATTAAAGATAAAATTCATGTTTACCAGACTATTTAAACTTTTTTAGCAGTATATATTAGTTATATATAATGTAAATGAACTATAATAATTTTCTTTTTAATCGACAAAAATTAGTATTAGTAAAGTGGTAAATTAGTGGATTAGGTTATTTTTTAGCTCAGTACAACTCTTTATCAAAACTCTTTTGGCATTTCTCATTTCACCGAGTTGCTTACTTAAAGTACTTCAAGAAATAAAATTGTAATTGCGTAGTTAATAAACTCTGATTGAGTCCTCGTGAGCTTAGCTCAGTTGGTACGGACAATGCATAATATATGCAAGTTCCGGGGTTCAAACCTCAGCCACCACAACAAAAAAAAAAACTCTTATTGAGTATTTTAAATTGAGAACTCACTTTTAACCTACAAAAGCAGATTCAATAATTTCAAAAGATCCAGCTCTTATACGACAATCATTAATGGAGTCGATGGAGGGTTTTCCGATACATGCGATGGATATGATAAGCAATTGCAAGCTGAACTCTTTGCATCTCACTGACTTGAAGTACCGTCCACCATGGGATTTGCTTCTTAACAAATTCAGTAAAGGAACAATGGTAGTTGCTGGTGATGCAATGCATGCCACTGGTCCATTCATTGCACAAGGTGGCTCAGCATCCATTGAAGATGCAATTGTTCTTGCTAGATGTCTAGCACAAAAGATGCATAATACAACAAACGGCATAATGGCGCGAAGTACTGTAGAGGAAGCATTTGATAAGTACGTGAAAGAGAGGAGGATGAGAATTTTTTGGCTCTCTTTAAATACTTATCTTGTTGGGAAGAAGCTTGATGCAAAGTCAAGGATAGTAAGATTTGTAGTCATAGCAATCATGTTTGTTCTATTTAGAGACCCAAATTGTCATTTACGCTATAATTGTGGAACTCTACATGAAGAGGAAAATCTAAATTACATATGATTTTTGAAATTATAATCTTGTGCCACATAGGTAATGTAAAACCTCATTATATGTTATGCTTGTATATGTATTTTTGCTAAGTGTGACATTCTGCCCTAATGTGAAATGTGATATTATTTTTTAAAGGCAATGTGAAATGTGATTAGTTTTGTGACCTTGCTAAATGATGATTTTGAGGGTGTTAATTATATGTAATTAAGCGTGCTTTGAGGCTGTTGTGTCATTAGATTATGGTTAGAAATTAATGTGAGAGTTATAGAAATGTTTCAATCAACATTAATGTGAGAGTTTAACACTCTTTCTTGGTTTAGTGTAAAAAAGAAAAAGGGTTAATACAGATCTTGTTTTGTGTGGGTTTTGCTCAGATCTGGAACAAAAGAATTGAAGTTACTGATAAGAACAACACCGTCTTTTTTATGGGCAATAACACCGAAATCAAGATCCATGAACGAAATAGGTTTGGAATCAGAGGAAAATTAGAAGAGTAGAGATCTGCTTTGGAATCATAGAGAGGCGATAGTGAGAACAAATAAATCACGGATACGGACACGGACACCAGACACGATACGTACATCGACAAGCAGACACAATTCAGTGTAATTATATATGTCAGTGTCGGTGTCGGACATGACACGTGTGTGGCACGGGAACACACCTTATCCGAGGAGTGTCCGTGCTTCATAAGACATAACATAAAAGGGATAGAGAGAACATAAATTAATTGGTTTGCAATTTAATTAAGAAACAAGATGGAACACAGAAGGAGAAAAGATGAGAAGATGAACTGATCATATACAGAAAGATGGAAAACACACGATCTCTTTTTAATTTAATTTCTTTTTCTGTTTATTCTTGTTTTTTTTAATATACAAATGCTTACATGTATATTCATTTATATATGTAGGAAGAAAAAAAATTAAAAACATAATTAGTTACACAGTAAACGTGCCACATAATCAACACATGTTGACACAACATGCCACATCAGCAATTCTACACAGTCATATATGGTGTGACGGTCTAAAACAAAAGAATCTTCATATTAAGATTCCAATCTAATTATTTTTGACAGGAAGGTAAACCAGAATTCGCCAATATTACAGGGGTAAACATATATTAACCCAAAGAAAAAAAACTCTTGCTCATTCCAATCTTATAAATGTTGTGAACGGTCATAATATTCCTAAAGGCTTAAAAGCCCTTTAGAAAGGCTTAGACGCCCTCCAGATGGGCTCCAGAGGCCCAGGCGCGTCCTTCCTAAGACGCCGCCTTAAACCGACTAAAAAGACCAAAAGCCCAGCTTCCTTGGAGCTCAAGTCACGCTAAAACAAGCCCAAGGAGCTATAAATTCAACCCTTGAGAACACTCTCAAGGCATTCAATAATCAGATCAATTCTGAAACCCCCTAGAATACAATTCTTAACCCTAGAATCCCTTACTGTACTTTTTCAAAAATCAAAAGTACAGTTGGCGCCGTCTGTGGGAACCGGTAAAAGTAAAACTAACCCGGGCCACACCTCTCAATTGCAGTTCAGAAAACACAAACCCTATTCCCTGAATTGCACCATCGCCCGAGAGTGATGACAATCATCCATCTCTGACCTTAGTATATTCTGATTTCTCTCTTCTCTCTCGTTTTTTGTTTTTGTGACTTTGATACGGCTGGGACGTTTTTTGGTGTAAAGGCATATACGACGCCAAAATGCGATTTTCCACCGATCAAATGATTTATACTCCTTATATTTATCTTGCACAATCAATTTTGAAAAGTAATTAGTTCTTGTTGTCTCTTCTATTATTTATCGAGATTTACTCCTAACCTTTCTTCTGCAAAGAAACTTGACAGGTGACACTCTTAAGGAAAATAATATACGGCTGATGGTTAAATAAAGATCACGTGGGTTGGATATGTACCACATAGACTTGCCCTAAGTTGGATCAAATTTGTTACGATTTAAATATTGTTTTCAATTTGTGTTTTAATGAACAATTTTTGGGTGTCCACATACTATAGATAATATTTTTTGGTAATATGGATGATAACTAACAACTTACATAGACAGCATGCACACATATGCAGAAGCAGCTAAGGCAATATTCCGAACTTCGCCAACACCGCCGAGGAAGATAGGCAGCCTAGACGTATGACCACCTAAACATCGCAGAAGTCATGATATCGTGTCAGGTGGTACCTTTCTAACTCTGTTATTCTCCGTTGATCCTTTTGTTAAACCGAGTCGGCCATTAGTTTTCATTACAATACTTTTTGTTCGTCGTTTGTGCGATATGTATATAATTTGGCTATCCTATACCCAGTATTTAATTTATTACTAGTTTTCATATCTGCATTGGTTTTTCGGTGGATATATGCACTGTGATAGGGTGATAATTAATATTCTGGAGACAATAGATTGGACTTTCATCCTTGATTCTATTACTACTACTACAGCAAGGGTATTGTACTTCCTAAGTAATTTTCAGGGCCTCAAGATTCAACAAACGAACTCAATTTCTCACCTACATCAACCCGGTTATCAGGAGCTCAAATCGTCACCATCATAGTCCTCCTTATGAACAGGCAGATATCATATACAATCATGAGGAATGAACCCGGATAAATGCTCAAAGCAGCGAGGACCGAAGCGGCACCATTCAAAAGAAAATTAATGACAAGGTTCTATATTCCTGATCTTTTATGTATAGGGCTGATATATGTCTTCAAACATTTCAAAAGTAATTAGTAACAACTCAGGACTTCATATTTTATCTTTAATCGATATCATATATCTTCCAACTATTTTTCTGGTACATATATGCATATTAAAGAAAACCATCCAGGTTCTATATTTCCTCAATTAATTCATAGCACTCGCTTGGTTTGATTATCATATGTTCCTCTCGGAGCATAAATGCTACACGTCACTTTATGATGTTATCTCCACTTTCACATATGTTTTCGGTGTATATGAACTATAGATTATGTATATATATATTATGTGGATGGTCAACTTTGCTTTAGGTGAACAATAAAATAGGCAACTTAGTCACAATTTAATAGAAAAAGGAAGAGAGTAGCACAGTGGTAGTTTTTACTTATTCGAATTACAAACTTCGTCAATAGCTTAATTATTTCAGCACCTTTTAACGGATAAATGAAGTAGATAGAAGAAATATTACTCTAGGTACCGTGTGGCAGAAGTAAAGTGCAGTATGGTTAAAAGGTTACATATGAGGGATTTTGGCAAGGAAAGTCTTGGTATTTAAGAGGTTTAAGTTTGGAAGACAAACAAACCCGCCAAAGGCAAGGTTAACAAAAGGAAGAAGTCGCCGAAACAACACTTCCAAAAATAAACGATGGAGAAAGAGAGCAAAAGAAAGCGACGGTCCTGCCATTAAAGATGGAACACGGAGTTGTCCTAACCTCTTTTGATTTTTGAGTTTTATTTTGCAGGCCTCCAAAAGAAAGAAGAAAAACTTTCAAGCCAAGCACATCGCCTATGTAAATACCAAGCTTAAATAAATGCTTGGGGCGCCCATGAACGAGAATCTACGAACCTAGTAAATACCAAGCTTAAATAAATGCTTGGGGCTCCCACAAAAAGAAATCTACGAGCCTAGTAAATACCAAGCTCAAATAAATGCTTGGGGCGCCCTCTAAAAGAATTAACGAGCTTAGTGAAACACTGAACTCAAATGGATATTCAGAACGCCATCATAATAAGATCGAAACAAAGCCAAGAAACAAAGAAACACCGTTAAAAACGACTCTATCAGAAATCAGAGAAACCAAGTCATCAACAACACGCCTAAAAAAGGCTAGATCCTATCAACGTAAGACAGAAACTTTGAGATTCTCGAAAGAACTTACTGCGAAATAAATAGAAGTGCCTCAAAAATAAATTCAGGAAAGTGCCACAACTCGCCAATGAAAGAAGAAGCACGTCGTAAATTCAGAACAACAAATATCATCAAAATACTTTTAAGGCGGCCTGATTGCTACCTTAAACAAAATAAAAGCACCACGCAGGGTCGCCAGAATAGATTACAGTCCAAAATGATATTAACGCCATGACAAACCACTTCGCCTTGTTCTTAGACTCGTGCTTGGGGGGCTAGGAGGGGTTAAACTTAAAAACGAATCATACCTATACTCCTAAGGGCTCTTAAAATTAAGACGACCTAGGAAGAGCTTTCCAAATGGAGATCATAGGTCTACCCCCGGGAGCTCTTAAACGAGTTAAGACCGCCCTAGGGATATGACTCCAGACACAGATATAAAACGCCCAATGAAGCTTATAAAATATAAACATGGTGTAAAATTCAAAAATAGAATCAATCACTTCGCCTCGTTCCAAGACTCGTGCTTGGGGGGCTGTGAACCGTCATAATTCCTAAAGGCTTAAAAGCCCTCTAGAAATGCTTAGACGCCCTCTAGATGGGCTCCAGAGGCCTAGGCACGTCCTTCCTAGAAGCCGCCTTAAACCGACTAAAAAGACCAAAATCCCAGCTTCCTTGGAGCTCAAGTCACGCTAAAACAAGCCCATAAGGAGGCTATAAATTCAACCCTTGAGAACACTCTCAAGGCATTCAATAATCAGTTATGAAACCCTAGAATACGATTCTTAATCCTAGAATCCCTTATTGTACTTTTTCAAGCATAGGTTGCAATCAACATTATAGCTATCTTGCCTTTCAAATTTGTTTAGGCTCGAATTTCGCCATTTTTTAGGTTTTGTGTTGTGTTGATGTTTGTTTGTTATCGTTTTGTGTTGTTGTTGATGTTCATTTTTTGCTTTTGTGTGCTTATGGTACGAGGTTGGGTGGTGACATCAGATGTGGCATTTTTGCGGTGGTTTGGTTACTTAAACTCGAAAGGGTCCGGTTATTTTAACCCGAAAGGGCTGTTTGGTGTTCTTTGAAATCGGTTGAATTGGTGTCCCTGTGCTTGATTCTCTAATATTCTAGGTCTGTTGAGATCTACAAGTCTCAAGACTTCAGGGCTGCCTCTTCTCTAGTACCTCTTATCCATCTCAGTTTTGCGATTGAGATTGGATTGTTATGCTCGAAAGAGCTATTATGCCGGCTGTGTTGTTCAGGGGGTTGCTGGTATGTGGATCGTGATACCGTATTGACGGTCGATCCATTCACCAATTGTGAACCTGGTTGATCATGTGGGTGCTCACTCTTCACCTTTTTTTGTTATCTAGTTTTGTTCTAGTAATCGGGTTCACTAGGTGGCGCTCGTTAGGAATGTTTGTTTTATTAGGTTTGATTAAGTTGGTCCATCTGGTTTGTATTTTCATGTTTTATACCCTAATGGGTTGTACCTGAGTAAGGTTTTATGTTCCCCCAGTCTCTGTATCTCGATTTTTATTTTTTTAATCTCCTTTTTTCCTAATAAAAAAAAATTATAACTATCATAATCCACAATCCAAAGTTCCAAATCTTCTTTCAAATTTCAATTCAAAGCTTTTAATCCTTGGTACTATAGACCTTACAAATACGTTGAGTTGGTTAAGTCTTCATTTTTTAGTAAGTTATTTAGTTTAGAAAGTTGTTCTCACAACAATAGTTTCCTAAAAACACATGAAAATTATCAAAAAAATCAACGGTAGTTAACTATCACCGGTTTTCTGTTTATAATTCAGTGGTAGTTAACTACCGCTAGGAGTTTTTGATCATTTTCATGTGTTTCTAAAAAACAATGGATGTCAAAACAACAATTGTCTTTATTTTATCATGTCAATTGGTTTAGAGTTAGGTACTATTTAGTTAGGGAAAGTTGAAAACCATGATGGATAATGGACAAGATTACATTTTACCTCCACCTGACCTGCAATCTGGTTGTGAATGATTTATTATTATTATTATTATTATTATTATTATTATTATTATTATTATTATTATTGTCTTGTTAACGAGTGCCCCATGCACTCTTTAAGCATTTCAAAAGGAGAAATTATTCCATAAAAAAAGTCAAATATTTCAATTTCAAATGCATTGATTACATAATTTTTTTTAAATAAAGTTACTTTTTAAGGGTCTTAAATAGTGCCCCGGTGGCACTCGTTAACATTTTCCTTATTATTATTATTATTATTATTATTATTATTATTATAGGAATTGATATAAAAATATTAGAGATTCCGGTATTACTAATTAAATGAAAGATACAATTAATAAAAATAATTGGGTCACCATTTTAGACTATTAATTATTTTTTATGATTTTTTTCTTTACTCTTCACTAATTAAATGTAGAGATTAATTATTGGCTATCAAAGACTAATATGAACCAATGAATCTTTTCAGCCACCTTTAATAACGTCTCCTCTTCTAAACACATTTTATTTAACCGTAAGATTCAAATATGATATATTATTTCTGGTTTCTGTTATATGAGTTCAGCTTCCCTATTATCAACATAATATAATGTTAGTTTCCATCTCTCTCTCTCTTCTCTCTGTCTCTCTCTCTCTATCTCTCTCTATATATATATATATATATATATATATATATATATATATATATATATTATTAATAATAATTTATTCAGTGGGTCAAAGGGATAATTTACTATTAATAAATATGTTTTTAACTATAATTACAAGAAACATTTTTATTTAAGATCTATTCAATGGGTCAAAAGGACAAACATGATACATAAAATTAATTTAGTTACATTTATTTATTATTCTATTTATTGAGAAATTTTGTGCAACGGAAAAATTGTTAAAATATATTTACCGTATGTAAACATGGGATGGAGTTTTTTACTATATAAAGTGATCAAACAATTCAACATTTATTATATGCAAAGTTAAAAAAAAAATGGCTAAAATTATCAAGTTTCTTTATAATACGATCCTTTTTGTTTGTTTGTTTCTTCATGTAACTTATGGTGATAGTAAGTTCATTCTAATTTTTTTTGATCTTAGAGAAAATATTTCACTCATATTTAATAATATTTCGTTATCCTTAATTTATATTACAGGAGAGTGTGTTACTAGCGCTGATTGCCAAAAAAAATACCATGGCAATCAACATCTATCGAAGTGTCGTTACGGTCATTGTGTGAGCTATACCAAATAGGGTAAAACTTATTTCTCTTTTAGATCTTAGCCTTTTATTTTATTTTCTCATTATAATATTGTTACTGTTATTATTTGTTCATATCTTTCATGCACTTCTTTTACCTTGCAATTTCTTTAATCACATTATAGAAATTTTAAATATATTTTTTAGGGGTATATATATGTATGAGGAGGGATCAAAGTACACCGATTTAATGTTACACCATTCAATATCGTCATATTTTTCAAATTTGATCGTTGGAGTGTAATTTTATATCACATATATCATTCGCGTAAATTTTTACGAAAATCGAAAATCATTTTGTATGTTATTAAAATACATTAAGATTAACTGTTTATTCACTTTTATAAACACCGTTGATTTTGTTGTATCTGAATAACATATCAAATGATTTTAGATTTTCGTAAAAATTTACGTGAATGATCTATGTGATAAAAACTTGCAATCCAACATTCAAATTTGAAAAATATGCATCGAGTAAAACGATATTGAGTGGTGTAACATTAAATCGGTGTAATTTGATCTCATATATATATATATATATATATATATATATATATATATATATATATATATATATAATGAAAAAGGAGTATAAAGGGTACTCTAACAATACAATAAAATCCAAAGCCCTAAAGGGGAATCATTTTAAATATGGGACCAAGACTCTAGAAAAGTCAAAATAATGGGATGGAAGTAATTACAACACAAAAATAAACAACCACAGATTCTGGACACAATCATATTATACATCATCATTAAAGTTCATTTCAGATCATTCCTATGTATTTGATAAATGCTAAACTAATTGTTCACAATCAAACTGGTAAATTATGATGCCACAAATGCTCTTTATAACAATGTGAAAGTGCCATGTTACTTTTCATGTAGTTAAAATGTTATAAGTTGATCAGAATCCAAATTTTGGGCCAGAATAGACCATTATAGTGGCATCTAGCCATGTTCACAATAATGATAATACCCCTTATAAAAGATAGGATCAATAATACATCATGTGCACCCATACACACGGTAGTGACGTAACATCAATGAAACCTTATGAAATTCTCCACCAATAATCTTTATAAGTCATGAAAACTTGATCCGTAAAAATTACTAACTAATAATTTCTGTTTGCACGACAAAGTCATGTTTCTATTTTCATTCATATTCATAACATTAGTCGATTGCCATACTCATAATTTATTTTCATCATAATCATAGTTTCCCTAATAATAATTTACCTTTATCTTACTTATAATCCTCATGATCATAATAATCAACAATCACACTAAAACCTACAAAATAAAAATATACTTAAGTTAACATATACTAAGGAAGAATAAACATATAAATGCCTTAAACATTCCAAATACATAACTATGTTATTACAAATGAAAAATATATCATCAATGACATATCTTACATAAGTAAAATATTGAATATGAAAGATGATCCTAATGAATTATTCTTATAAAAATGAATTATTCTTTTAAATTAATTACAAGGTTTCTCTTGAAAATTTATGTGTTGCACATGCAGCTCAAGAAAGTCAATGATGGTGCTTTGATGATAATTTATTTATTACATACCTACATTGTATAAGGAAGGACTGATATTAATATTTTTTATAGAAGAATAAAACAATGATATTTTTTTATGTTACTTTGTGAAAATACATCATATTGAGTGTTTTTAAGATGTGGGTGGAAGTTTAAATGAATTAGATGGTGAAGGCCCCATGGGGTTTGTCAACCCTAGTAACTCTTTGGTGTGGAAACCCTAGTACCTCTTTATGATTCCTTGATTTTAGGGCATATTTATATAGTTGAGAAACTCTGACTAGTTGCCTAACATTCTAATACTATTGAGAATGTGATGTCCTAAATTTCACCCTAAGGGGTTGGGTTCTTCTTTTACTTTCCTTGTTATCATATTCTACTTTATTAAGTACGAGTAATGTGTACGACATGCATTGTAGTAGGCGTATATGAACGGTTCATTTGATATATATACCTCTTTTGCAATTATGTGTTCGCTTAAAATGGGTTGCAGTCATAAACGTATATCCGTGTGTTTGTTTCTATGCATTGCTACTTTTGTACAACTTTAAGTTTCAAATAATATTGTATTCATACCGAAAGGCTATCATAGATATTATGTGCCATTTTTTTTCTTCATGTATTTCATATATCTCTTAAAATATTATGTAAAGGAGCTTAATGAAACAAAAGTTTCACATTTAGTTTTAAATTAGAGATGTTCATGAATGAATGTCATTATAACCCTTAAAATATTATGAATGAATGTCATTATAACCCGTATATCATAGATATTATGTGCCATTTGTTCGATTCCCGCTACCCGCTTATATCATATTTCTCAATATATTATATTTAAATATATATTTTTCTATTATAGAATCTCACCCCCTTTTTCTCTGTGTTTCTTTTCTATTAGTATATATAGGTTATCCTCATGACAAGACTGGGGAGTAGTATCAAGGTGTTTATGTACGAGAATAAAATGGATATTTATTTTGTAACCTATATTATGTTTTTCTTAAAAGTTTGTTTGATTATTGTTTATGTTTAAATTATGTTATAGGCACTTGTATTGTGACATCAATTCCAAGTTTAATATTTGGACTTGACTTATTATCTTGGATCTTGAGAAAACATTACATATTTTATTTTATTGTGAGGATAATTATAAGGCTCTACGAAGGAAAAAAGAATTATTTTGAGTTATTACATCAAAAAGAATGATGTTATATCTTAGACTACATGAAAATTTAAACTCCAAAATTCATATAAGATATTAACAAAAGATATTAAAACTTCAAAATATGGATCTTATTAAACTTGAAATAAATCTTAACAGTAATGCAAATATTTTATAAAAATATATTTACAAGGAATAATTTGACAAATAAAACTTCCCAGTTATAAGCCTCTGACTTTAACTTGGAACTCCAATATTATCTACATTGGGATCGTTACAAGAAAACTAATATACTATTTAAATTGTCAATGATATCAACTATTTCAAAAAGTGTCACCTCAAACATACTCCCTCCGTTGTCAATTATAAGAAAAATTTGATTTTTTAGATTAATTCAGTTAATGATGTATATTGACAACATAGGGAGTAGTAAATGTAAACTTTGTAACATAGAACACAAAATAAACTTATATGTTCGGTTCCATGGTTGGTGTGTTAAGCATGGTAAAAACCTCTCAATCTACCATACACTTCCTAAATTCAAGAGTGGTTCATAAAATTCCTCTAGGGTTTTGATGATAACAAAATATTGAAGAACAATTGGATTACTAACATATGTTCAAGTGAGCAGAATCAAAGAATGGATCTATCATTAAGAATGAATATATGAAGAGCATCAGAAGGATCAAGAAAAGCCTAGAATACTATGGTAGAAGACCTGAAGGAAAGTCAACTAGAACTCAACGTCGTTAGAAGAAGGATGCCTCACAGAAGCTGGAGAGTTAATGTAACAGCTAAATTTTTGCTAGATTTATTTTATTAATTATTATGTGTGTTTATATGTGTCTGTTTGTGATTAATTGTCTATGTGTGTATTTTATTCAGGATTGGTAGAGTTTGGCTTATGAAGGGTATTTTAGTCATTTTGGTGAGCAAGGGTAAAATAGTCTTTTGGTTATGGGAATTAATATTAGTGTGTTGAGTGACAATAGATATTTTTACAATGTTACTAGTCGGTTAGAGTAATTAATTAAGAGCCGGTAACTATTCATCATTTTTACCGTAAGTGAGTAGAAACTTTATGGATTAGTTAATGAGAACTTTAAGCCCATTAAGACATTTTGAGGATTGAGCCGTTTGCGTAGAGCCTATATAAACTCTAGTCATAAGAGAAATTAGAGTTTTTACACTCATTTCACAAACTTTTGAGAGATGTAGAGAGAGAAAGGAGAAAAGTGTTTTGGGAGAAGAAGAGCTTGGAGAGGAAGAAGAGGGTAGAGATTCAAGGACAAAAAGTGAATTTAAGGGTAGGTTTGTGCTCAATTGAGGTAAGGGGGATAATGTTCATTCATAATTTAATCTAGAATCTCTTTTTTTACTAAATTTCATAAGTGCTTATTTTGTGAATTGAGATTTTTGTGAAATTAAATGATAAAATTTTTGCTCCTTTTTCATGTAGAGTTATGAGTGTGATAAACTTCATGAATTAGTGGTGTTATTATCTTATACTTCATTGTTGTTGTTGTTGTTGTTGTTGAGTTGTTTTCATGATTTTTCACTATTTGAGTGAAATTCATGAATTGGTGTATGATTGGTGTTGAAACATGTCTGAATTCACTTCATTAATGTTTATTCATGTTTATGTGTTGATGGGTTTTGAATTGGTGTGGTTGTTTTGAAGTTTGAATGAGAAATGAGAAGAGTGGTGGTTTTTGGTGAAAATGAACTAGAGGATGATTTTGAGATGAATTAGTGTTTTAATCCGACGTTTGTTGTAGTTTTGAATGCCTTTGGATGTTTGTAATTACGTGTATAAGTTTTAGGGTCGAATTTGGGATCAAGGGGTTCAAAATTGAGTTTTGGTGTGAAATAAGAGTGAGTTCCTAAGAGCTGAGTTTGCTGCGTTCTGTCAAAATCGCCATGGCGAGTAAATTTGGCCATGGCGAGTTGCTCAATACAGAAACTCATGATATTTGCATTTCGGGCATCCGGGGTCGATCCGGGTGGTTCCAAACTGATTCTTTTGATGTAATTTAATGTATTTGAGCTTTGTAAACCTTTGGAAACATCAATTTAGTTAGATTGGACTTGGATTTGTGAATCATGTCATAACTTTTTTCAAATAGTCCAAGAACATAAAATTTCCGAAAACTTGATTTCTCAAGGAAAAGGGGTAGGACTAGGGTTGATTAGTATTGATATGATTTGTAAAAATGTTTTCGATGGGATTCATGGATATAACTTGGTTTTGCTTTGAAAACTTGAATTCTTTGAAAAACGGTAAAATGATACAAATTTTGAAAAACTTTGAAAATAAAGTGAATTGCCCTATGAGATGTTTATGTATACACTACTGCACTCATATGTGACTTTTGTGTATGCTTGGTCGACACTTTCAAACTTATTTGATTTGGTTTGTGACATAACTTGGAACATGAAAGAAATGAGGCGAACTTGTCGTGATTTTGTGATTTCTTAGAATTAGCTTAGGATACTTATGTGCCTAAGCTACTATGAACATATGTGAGTAGTGCATGTGTTTGGTTGAGGCAATTTTATACGCTTGCTTAGTGTTGGTTGAATTTCTAGAACTATTTTAAGGTTGTAAACAATAGATGGACTTTGTCGAATTGTATCATAATGGTGTGATAACTTAAGGAATGTCTTGTAACCATATTTATATGATTAGAGTAGAACAAATTGAGGATGAGTTGATGTTTGGCGTAAGGAATTATAACATGAAAATATGTCGTTGGTTGTTGGTATGTTGAAGTTGTACATGTTAAATGTTGATGTTGATGATTGCATGTATGTTATTGGTGACGATTATTGGCGACGATTTGGGTGAACATATGCATTGTTGTTGATTCATATGTTCATGCATTCATGACTGATGGATTTTATATCCATATTGGCGACGACGAATACTTTGTATTCAAATATTGGTGATGATTATAATGTTTTTGTTGCATCATGATAAGCCAATAATTAGTGTTTTTAGGTGACGACCTTGGTGACGAATGGTACCACATACATATAGGAGTTCGTGTCTACATGAGTCCAAATTGCTTATGTGCTTGGTGATTGATGTGATTGGTAAACTACGTATTTGTGAAAATGTGAACTTATATGTGTTGATGAATAATGTTCATGTCGAATTATTATTTTGCTTAATCATTTGAAGTTTAACATAATGTATATCTTTTCATTGATTATGTTTTATTATGATGATGTGAAGCTAACCTCATAGGGTCGTTCGGTTGACCGCCTGCCTATTTGTATGAATGGATAGACAACATGTAAGAGTAGCTTTGTTGTTTGCTTTGTGAGTGCTTGAGGATAGCGGGAGCTTCCTCCGATATATGTTTTTGGAGTCTTAGTATAAGGCTCTGATTTAGGATGTCGGTCTTTCCTTTATCTTGGTATTGACTATGTTGTTGAGATTTTACTCATATGTTGAGACTGGAGATTTTATTTGATGATGTTTTAAGATGCTTATGACATGGCCATTTGGAGATGTATGTTATTTATCCGCTGCGATGTTTTTGAGAAATTCGTAATATGCATGTTTTGAGAAATATTGGAGATGTAACGCCTGTTTTGATTTATTTAATTATTTAATTGAGTCTATAATTTATTAAGAAGAGTTTAGAATATATTTATATGATTATGTGATTTATTAAGTAGATTATTATATTATTTAATAGAATAAGATTTGAAAAAAAATTAATATTGAGTTTAAGGGTTGTTATGAGATTTGAGAGAGTTTTGGGGAAAAAGAGAAATAAGATAAAATAGAATAAAAGATTATAAATAGGAGAAACCTAGTTTAGAAAAATAGAACGTACGACCAATTTTGGAGAAAAGGGAGAAAAAGCCAAGAGAAGGGAGAAGCACATAGAGGCTGCGATTTTCTTATTCTAAGGTAAGGGTGAGACTAGCATTCAATTCTATTAAGTCTGTAATTCTGATGATTAAATTTAACAAGTGTAGGATTGGTTTTAGAGAATTAGGGTTAAGGTGAGAAATTTGAGATTAATTGATGAAAAATGGTTTAACCTTGTAGTTGTCGTTAGGTTTGAGGATTAGAGAAATTAGGGTTAGAAAAGCCAAAAATATAAGTCGTAAATACATAAGTTGTTTTATATTTGAAATTCGGGAGAGATGCTGCATAGGAATATTATTGAATCCTAGTTTTGATAAATTAATTTCGGCTATCTAATAATTTTGAATACGATTCAAAAGTTCACCGAAACTGGTGCTTTTCTGATCTCTAATTGGTTATTTGTGTCGTGATTTCTAGTTTCACAAAACATTAATTTTAACTAACGTAGTCTGATGCTAATACCTTTAGAAAGAAATATACTGCTTAACAGGCTAATGATGCTAATACATTAATCATGCATTTATTTATTTAGTGTTTTATTTATGAATTGTTGCTACATTAGTAGTTTTTTGGATAGATTTGCTACACTAGTAATTATTTACGTGTCTTGGCTAATTTCAAATAGGTTATAAAGTGAGTATACTTCTAAAGGATTATGTGCATATGTATGAGCACCGAATATTTGCTGCTATTTTGGCCGAAAGAATATATTAAAATTTCATAGTAATATCTTTACAGGCATGATAGTTATATTGAAAATTATTTTATGATATTACGCGATTTTGTTCATAATTTGATGTTGTTATAATGTTATATAATTGTATATACATTACATGACTTAAGTCTGATAATTGAGTTGTTGATTTACATTCGATATTATTATATCATGATGGTTTGCATACTGCCTATGTTGCTGTTTGTTATTTAACTAAGCTGCATGAGTCGGTCTAAGATGTTGAAGATGATGATGTTCCAAATTATTGGATTAATATAAGAGGTCGTTGAATTAAGATGTTTAAGAGGTCGAGTCCATGCATTAGCATTCAGCGATTGGGGCTTGATGCTCCGGAAGTATAATAATATTCAAATAGCGATTGGGGCTTGATGCTCTGGAAGTATAATAATACTCAAATAGCGATAGGGGCTTGATGCTCCGTATTGGTACCACATGCATATAAGAGGTCTAAGTTGCATAATCGAGTTGGAGTCACATTTGTCGAGTCAAGGATGTTTAAGTTGATAAGTTGTGAAGTTGTAATTGTTTATACAAACTATGATTGAAGTGCTAAATGATATATTACTATCTATAATGAATATTAAGATGATTTGATGTTGATTAAATATAATTGTTGAATTCTATGCTTAATATTATTGTTTTGTGAAATCTCACCCCTTCTGCTTGGAAATGTTGCTCTTCGTATGAGTAACTTGCAGGTGATCGAGTTTAAGTTGCTGTTGTGAGTGGATTAGCTCTCATGTGTGTCTTTAGGTGCTCTGATACGTAACGGGATGTGAACTTTGTTATTACTTTTATATTCCTTACGTATTGTTTTTGAAGATTCATGACTATGTTTTTAGATTGGATTTTTATGAGACATTTATAAAGAGGCCTTAGTGTCAAAGACTGTTTTTAGTTATTGAAGAAATTCCGCTGCAAAGTATTTAAGATTTTGTTATTGAATTTTAAAGGATAAATAGTTATTTATTCAGTTTATGATTTTAAGAAAAGAATGTGATATCCCATTTATGTTGTTTACTCTGATAAATGTTTAGAAATTTTCATATTGGGAAAACGGGGTGTTACAGGAGACGTGATGTCTATTTCTTAAATAATTGTATTATTGGCGTGTTTTATCGCTTTAATAGAAGTAGGGCGTTACAAGTTGGTATCATAGCCATGTCGGTCTTGTCCAAACCAGAACCGGGTGAATTTCCTGTTTGTATACGAATGGTATTGAATTACCTTCGATACTTGTTATGTTGTTGTTGTTGTTCTTACCTGTTGGTTTTGGTTTTGGTGTAGAAGTGAGATGGCTGGTGGTAGAGATGATGCGACAATTGCAGAGGCTTTAGCTCTAATGGCACAAGCGTTGGCTCAAGCCAATGAGCAGGCACTGGCTGGTCATCGGGATCATGGAGAAGTCGAGAAGCGGAGGCTCGATCGTTTCTTGAGAAACAATCCGCCAATGTTCAAGGGTAGGTTTAATCAGAAGGTCAGGTTGGCTACCTACATGCTTGTTGAGGAAGCTGAGTACCGGTGGACGAATGCTAAGGGGAGACTTAAGGCAGGTGGAGAGGTTATGACTTGGGCTAGGCTCAAGAGTGAGTTTGTAAGGAAGTATTTTCCAGAGAATTTGAGGACCAAGAAGGAAGTGAAGTTCTTGAATCTGAAGCAGGAGAACTTGTCTGTTGTGGAATATGCAGCTAAGTTCGAGAAACTTTCGAGGTTTTGTCCTTACATCAATGCTGAGGATGCTATGGTTTCGAAATGTGTGAAGTTTGAGAGTGGTTTGAGGCCAGAGATTCACTAGTATATGTGTGTTCAGGAGATCAGGGATTTCGATACCTTGGTGCCTAAGTTTCGTATGTTTGATGATGCCGAAAAGGCCAAGGTGAACCATTACAAGGCGATGAATGATAAGAAATGCAAGGGCCATGGATTCGGGAAGTCGTACAACAAGGATAAAGGGAAGAAGAAAGAGGTTGGTGGAGGCTCTAAGCCGAGTGTAGCTGATGTCAGATGCTTTAAGTGTGGGACTTTGGGTCATTACTCTAGTGATTGTAAGAAGGGAGATAGCTACTTCAAGTGTGGGCAGGCAGGTCACAAGGAATTTGAATGCAAGAAGGATATTACTTGTTACAACTGCGGAGAGTCAGGTCATATCAGTACTAAGTGTACCAAACCGAAGAAGGCGTCGGGTAAGGTGTTTGATTTGAATGCGGATGAGGTCGAACAACAAGATAATCTCATCCGAGGTATGTATTTTTTATCAATAGTACTCCTTTGATTGCGATTATTGATATTGGTCCTACTCATTCTTTTATCTCGGTTAGTTGTGTTGAACGTTTGAATTTGGTTGTGACTCCGTTGTTGCGAGGGAGGGTCATCGACACCCCGACCAGTGGTTCGGTGACTACTTCCTTGGTGTGCGCTAAGTGTCATGTTAACTCTGGTAATGTTGACTTTGAGTTGGATCTTGTGTGTCTTCCGTTGAAGCACATGGACGTGATTTTTGGTATGGACTAGATGTTGTCTTTTGGTGTTAACATCAATTGCTTAACCAAGAGTATAACATTATCTAAGCCATTGGAGGAGGTAGGTGGGAAGTTCTTGACCGCGGAGCAAGTGAAGAATTATTTTAACGGTGAAGTTAGTGTGTTCATGATGTTTTCTTCATTGAAGGAAAGTAGTGAGAAAGGAGTTGGCGATTTGCCGGTAGTGCAAGAGCTTCCAGATGTTTTCCGGACGACATTACCGATTTACCACCGGAGAGAGAAGTGGAGTTTGAAATTAATTTGGTACCAGGAACGAGTCCTATTTCGATTGCGCCATATCGGATGTCTGCATCAGAGTTGAGTGAGCTGAAGAAGCAGTTGGAAGAGTTGCTCGAGAATCAGATTATTAGGTTGAGTATTTCCTAGTAGGGTGCTCCAGTGTTGTTAGTTAAGAAGAAGGATGGTGTATGAGGTTGTGTGTGGATTATCAGCATTTGAACAAGGTGACGATTAACAATTGGTATCCGCTCCCGAGGATTGATGATTTGATGGATCAATTGGTTGGTGCAGAAGTGTTCAGTAAGATTGATTTAAGATTGGGAGATCACCAGATATGAGTAAAGGTGTGGGATATATCCAAAACCGCGTTCCGAACAGGGAATGGACACTATGAGTATTCTGTGATGCCATTTGGAGTGACTAATGCGCCAGGTGTCTTCATGGAATATATGAATAGGATATTCCATCCTTTTCTGGACTGTTTTGTGGTAATATTTATCGATGATATCTTCGTGTATACGAAGTCAGAGGAGGAGCATGCTGAGCATCTGAGGATTGTGTTGCGTGTCTTGAAGGAAAAGAAGTTGTTTTCTAAGCTTTCAAATTGTGAGTTTTGGTTACGGGAAGTAAGTTTCCTTGGTCATATGATTTTGAAGGGTGGTATTGCGATGGATCCATCAATGGTTGATGTAGTGTTGCAGTGGGAATCGCCGAAGTCTGTTTTTGAGATTAGAAGCTTTCTTGGGTTGGTAGGTTATTATCGGAGGTTTATTGAACGATTCTCTAAGTTGGCGTTGTCATTGACGCAGTTGACTTGGAAAGGACAAGCGTATGTTTGGGATGCTAAGTGTGAGAAGAGTTTCCAAGAATTGAAGAAGAGGCTGAATTCAACGCTAGTGTTGATTTTGCCGAATTCAAAGGAATCATTTGGTGTGTATTGTGATGCATCTAAGATGAGTCTTGGTAGTGTGTTAATTCAGAATCATCGGTTTGTGGCTTATGCGTTGAGGCAATTGAAAGTGCATGAGAAGAATTATTCGACTCATGATTTGGAATTAGCGGTGGTTGTGTTTGTGATGAAGATTTGGAGGCATTATTTGTATCATTCTAAGTTTGAAGTGTTCAGCGACCACAAGAGTTTGAAGTACTTGTTTGATCAGAAAGAATTGAATATGAGGCAGAGGAGAAGGTTGGAATTTCTTAACGACTACGATTTTTAGTTGAGTTATCATCCTGGGAAGGCAAATGTTGTGGCGGATTCTTTGAGTATGAAGTCTTTGCATATGTCTTCCTTGATGGTTAAGGAGTTGGAGTTGATTGAGCAGTTTCGGGATTTGAGTTTGGTTAGTGAGTTGACACCGGATGGTGTGAAGTTGGGAATGTTGAAGCTAGCGAGTAATATTTTGGAAGAGATTAAGAATGTTCATAAGGAGGATTTGGAACTTTTGGATCGTGTGGTGTTGGTTAATCAAGGTAAAGGTGTGGATGTTAGATTGGATGAGAACAATGTTTTGATGTTTCGTGACTGAGTTTGTGTACCGGATGTGCTTGAGCTTAAGAAGCAGATTTTGGAAGAAGGTCACATGAGTAGTCTAAGTATTCATCCAGGAGTGACAAAGATGTATCAGGATTTGAAGAGGTTATTTTACTGGCCTGGAATGAAGAAGGATATCGCATAATTTTTTTATGCTTGTTTGATTTGTCAGAAGTCGAAGATTGAACATCAGAAGTCTCGAGTTTGATGCAATCGTTTTTTGTGCCGGAGTGGAAGTGGGATAGCATCTCTATGGATTTTTCAGAGCGTTGCCGAAGACTGTGAATGGTTTCGATTCCATTTGGGTGATTTTTGATCGGTTGATGAAGTCGACACATTTTGTTCCTATCAAGACCGGTATGTCTGTGGCGAGGTTGGTTGAGATCTACATTGAGAAGATTGTCTGGTTGCATGGAATTCCATCTAGTATTGTGTCAGATCAAGATCTGAGGTTTACTTCTAAATTTTGGGAGAGTTTGCAAGCTGCTTTGGGAACTAAGTTAAGGTTGAGTTATGCTTATCATCCCCATACTGATGGGCAGACGGAGAGGAATATTCAGAGTTTTGAAGATTTGTTGAGAGCTTGTGTTTTGGAGCAAGGTGTCAGTTGGGTTGAATGTTTACCGTTGATTGAGTTTACTTACAACAACAATTTTCATTCTAGTATTGGGATGGCACCGTTTGAGGCTTTGTATGGTTGGAGGTGTAGAACGTCGTTGTGTTGGTATGAGTCAGGTGAAAGTGCTTTACTAGGACCGGAGGTTGTGCAAGAGACTACATAAAAGGTTAAGATGATTCAAGAGAATATAAGGGCGTCTCAGAGTAGGCAGAAGAGTTATCATGATAAGAGGAGGAAGAATATTGAGTTTCAGGTTGGTGATCATGTATTTTTTAGAGTGTATCCTGTAACCGATGTTAGACGTGCTTTGAAGTGTCGGAAGTTGACACCGCATATTGTTGGAGCCGTAGCGTATCGAATTGCGTTACCACCGTCTTTGTCAAATCTTCAAGATGTGTTTCATGTGTCTTAGCTGCGAAAGTATGTGTACAATGTGTCTCACGTGATTCAAGTGGATGATTCGGAAGTAAGGGATAATTTGACCGTTGAGACTTGGTCAGTTAGGATCGAGGATCGCGAGGTGAAGCTTTTGCGAGGCAAAGAGATCGTTTTGGTAAGGTGATTTGAGTTGGACCAACTGGTGAGAGTGCTACCTAGGAATCAGAGAGTAGGATGAAGGTTTCGTATCCGGAGTTGATTCCTTCAGGTAATTTCCGAGGGCGAAAATTATTTTTAGGGGGGAGAGTTGTAACAACCCGATTTTCTCTAGATTTATTTTATTAGTTATTCGGTGTGTTTATATGTGTCTGTTTGTGATTAATTGTCTCTGTGTATTTTATTCGGGATTGGTAGAGTTTGGCTTATCAAGGGTATTTTAGTCATTTTGGTGAGCAAGGGTAAAATAGCTTTTTGGTTATGGGAATTAATTCTAGTGTGTTGAGTGACAATATATATTTTTACCAGGTTACTAGTCGGTTAGAGTAATTAATTAAGAGACGGTAACTATTCGTCATTTTTACCGTAAGTGAGTGAAAACTTTGTGGATTAGTTAATGAGAACTTTAAGCCAATTAAGATATTTTGGGGATTGAGCTCATTTGTGTAGAGCCTATATAAACTCTAGTCTTAGGAGATATTAGGGTTTTTACACTGACTTCACAAACTTTTGAGAGAGGTAAAGAGAGAAAGAGCTAGAGAAAGGAGAAAAGGGTTTTGGGAGAAGAAGAGTTTGGAGAGGAAGAAGAGGGTAGAGATTCAAGGAGCAAAAGGGAAGCTAAGGCTAGGTTTGTGCTCAATTGAGGTAAGAGGGATAATGTTCATTCATAATTTAAGTTAGAATCTCTTTTTCCACTAAATTTCATAAGTGCCTATTTTTTGAATTGAGATTTTTGTGAAATTAAATGATAAAATTTGTGCTCCTTTTTCATGAAGAGTTATGGGTGTGATAAACTTCATGAATTGGTGGTGTTATTATCTTTAACTTCATGTTATTGTTGTTGTTGAGTTGTTTTCATGATTTTTGACTATTTCAGTGAAATTCATGAATTGGTCTATGATTGGCGTTGAAACACGTTTGAATTCACTTCATTAATGTTTATGTGTTGATGGGTTTTGAGTTGGTGTGGTTGTTTTGAAGTTTGAATGAGAAATGAGAAGAATGGTGATTTTTGATGAAAATGAACTATATGATGATTTTGAGATGAATTAGTGTTTTAATCCAATGTTTGTTGTGGTTTTGAATGCCTTTGGATGTTTGTAATCATGTGTATAAGTTTTAGGGTCGAATATGGGATCAAGAGGATCAAAATTGGGGTTTTCGTTTCAAATTGGAGTGAGTTTTCGAGAGCTGAGTTTGCTGTGTTATGTCAAACTCGCCATGGCCAGTAAGTCCGGCCATGGCGAGTTGCAGCAGTACGTCAAACTCGCCATGGCGAGTAAATTTGGCCATGGCGAGTTGCTTAGTAAAACAACTCATGATTTTTGCGTTCCGAGCATCCGGGGTCGATCCAAGTGGCTCCAAACTGATTCTTTTGATGTAATTAAATGTATTTGAGCTTTCGAAACCTTTGGAAACATCAATTTAGTTAGATTGGACTTGGATTTGTGAATCATGTCATAACTTGATGAAAATAGTACAAGAACATGAAATTTCCGAAAACTTTTTTTCTCAAGGAAAAAAGGTAGGACTAGGGTTGATTTGTAAAAATGTTTTGGATGGGATTCATGGACTTTAATTTGGTTTTGCTTTGAAAACTTGAATTCTTTGAAAAACGGTAAAATGATACGAATTTTTCAAAACTTTGAAATTAAAGTGAATTGGCCTATGAGATGTTTATGTATACATTACTGCATTCATATGTGACTTGTGTGTATGCTTAGTCAAGGCTTTCAAACTTATTTGATTTGGTTTGTGACATAACTTGGAACATGAAAGAAATGAGGCGAACTTGTCGTGATTTTGTGATTTCTTAGAATTAGCCTAGGATACTTATGTGCCTAAGCTACTATGAACATATGTGAGTAGTGCTTGTGTTTGGTTGAGGCAATTGTATATGCATGCTTAGTTTTGGTTGAATTTCTAGGATTGTTTTAAGGTTGTGAACGATGGTGTAAATCCGCAAGTGCACGGTTTACCGAAGTAGTAATAAAAGATTATCGTTCCGACAAGGAGTTAAGAATTCAATTAGCGTTCAAGAGTGATTAGATGAGTGTTCAAGTTGAAAAGATTGGGTTTTTAACGGTTGAAAGTAATAATAAAAAGCGCATTGGGATTATTGGTTCATCATGGTGACAAATCCTTCACAAACCAAACCTTAAACCTAGAACTTTATGTTAGACCTTTTTTCTAAAGACAAGTTTCTCTTTAGCCTATCACATCTCCTTTCGGTCTCAATGAGTGTGTTTCTCTAGCAACCACGCCTATTTTCATGGTTGATTGCTATTGAAATCCTTGAAGCTCAAAACTTTATTGTCTCAAGGTTTGCTAGACTATTTTCATGTTTCTCAATCCTTGTCTAATGTCACTTGTTGCAATATCAAAACTTCATCTTTTGATCCTTCGCTTGATATTTGTGATTAATCAATAGCAACTATTAAACTTCATCTTTCGATCCATCGATTAATACTTGTTATTGATTATAAGAACGGTGAATTAGATTAGAAAATAGATTTACATAAAATTAGGGTTCGAGGCTTGGTTTAATAGCGATTAGGTCATTAGACTCATCTAACAATCCCAAGAAAAAGAAGTCTACTCACTCATGTTCATTGTAGACATAGAAGAGAAGAAGTAGAAGAACATAAAATAAAATAAAGATGAACTTTTATTCAAAGGAAAACAATTGTCACTATTAAATTCCAAGAACAAGAGATGAAAATATAAGTTTGATGGCTGCTCTATTTATAGCCAAATATTGATTTAAGCCCTAAGAAATAAATTACTACAGTGTTACACAAGAAACCATGGGCTTTAGGTCAGAAATAAACTTAAACAGACAGCTTGTAGAAGAAGCAAAAGTAGCAAAAGGAGTGCTGTGGTGGTTGCACGGCCGTGTGGCTGGAGGCACGGGCTGTGCCAACTCTATGACTTGGCCAATCGGCTTCAAACTTTGATGGCCGCTTTGCACAAAATCTTCATATTTTTGGCCCGAGTCAGCTCCAAGACTCAATCTTTAAAATATTTGTTCCTGAAATTAAATAACTTGCAATTGAAGTAAAATAGTTCTAGAAAGGAAATAAAATCACATAACATCAAAATAATTCTGACTCAAATAATATATAAAAAACACTAATTGATGACTCATCAGTGAACCATAGGTGGAATTTGTCAAATTGTAATTTAATGGTGTGATAACTTAAGGAATGTCTTGTAATCATGTTTATATGATTAGAGTAGAATGAATTGAGGATGAGTTTATGTTTAGCGTAATGAATTATAACATGAAAATATGTCGTTGGTTGTTGGTATGTTGATCTTGTACGTGTTAAATGTTGATGATTGCATGTATGTTATTGGTGACGATTATTGGCGACGATTTGGGTGAACATATGCATTGTTGTTGAGTCATATGTTCATGCATTCATGATCGATGGTGACGGATTTTATATCCATATTGGCGACGACGAATACTTTGTATTCAAATATTAGTGACGACAATGATGTTTTTGTTGCATCATGATAAGTCAATAATTAGTGTTTTTAAGTGTTTATTTTATTTAGATTTTATGTGTTTTTAATTACTTTCTAGAGCTTTGGTACTTCAATTTGTTTGTTATTTAATTTCAGGAACAAATATGGTGAAAGATTGAGTCTTGGAGAAAAAGAAAGGGTTTTGGAGCATGGTTAAGGAATGGAAGGATCTAGAGCATGATTTGGGGCTGATTGAAGCCAAAAATATAAAGATTTTATGCAAAAAAATCAGGCACGACCGTGTTTGACAAGAACCAAATTGTGCCTCCAATTGTGTTCAAACATGCCAACACCAGGAAGCTTAGCACCGTGCGCGACGCTTCATCACTTTCTGTTGTTTTGCCTTCAAAGACTGGCACGGCCCATGCTAAGCTGAGCACGACCGTGCCAAGGTTCCAGGCTTCTATTTTGTTATGTTTTCATAACTAAAAGCCCATGGGTTGTTTGCTATGTAATTTTTATGCCTTTTCTTAGGGCTTAAGTTAGCTTTTAGGATATAAATAGAGCAGCCACCAGACCTTTATATTCATCTTGTGTTCTTGTGAATTTTATGTGACAACTATTTCCATTAATAAAAGTTCTTACTTTTCTTGCTTTTTATTATTCTTGTTATTTACTTTCATGTTCTTCTTCTTAATCTCTATGTCTACAATGAACATGAGTGAGTAGACTTCTTTGTCTTGGGATTGTTGGATGAGTCTAATGACCTAATCCTATTCAAACCAAGCCTAGAACCCTAATTTTATGTAAACCCTATTTTTCTAATCTAATCTCACCGTTCTTAATTCTTATTTCAAATACTAACCGAAGTATCGAAAGTAGAAGGTTAGTATTGTACATGTGAGATTAGACAAGGTTTACGAAACATGAGAATAGTCTAGAAAACCTTGAGACCTAAAAGTTTCGCTCTTAATGGGTTTTAACAACGATCAACCATGTGAATAGGCGTGGTGGTTGTTGAAACACACTCATTGATTTCGAGAGAAACCTTGATAGGCTTTAGAGAAACCGGTCTTTAGAAATAGGTCAAACATAAAATTAGTATATAGGTTTGGATTGTGAAAGATTTTTCATTATGATGAACCAACGATCCCGATGTGCTTTTTATTATTATTTTCAATCAATCAAAATCTCAACTTTGAAAACCCTAATCTTTAAGCTAATCTTAATTAAAAAGAGAATCAATTTACACAACTCCCTATTTGAATGATACTTTTTACTATTACGGTAAAACCGTGCACTTGCGGATTTTACACATCACATCATGAGGTGACGACCTCGGTGATGAATGGTACCACATACATATAGGAGTCGTGTCTAGGCGCATTGCATGATTAACATGAGTTATAACTTCTTATGTGCTTGGTGATTGATGTGATTGGTAAACTGTGTATTTGTGGCAATGTGAACTTATATGTGTTGATGAATAATGTTGATGTCGAATTATTATTTTGCTTAATCATTTGAAGTTTAACTTAATGTATACATTTTCATTGATTATGCTTTATTATGATGATTTGAAGCTAACCCTGAGTGGTCGTTGTAACGCCCACTTTCGTTTAATCGTTTATTTAATCGAGTTTAGGTGATTATATTATAATTATATAATATATGCATGATTTTGGTATGTTTTGATGATTTATGATGATTTGATTGATGACGTGATAAGTTATGAGTTTTGGAGGATTTGATTATGATATGAGATTTATTTTATTGTTAAATAAAATAAAGATTTGAAAATAATATAAAATATTTAGTTAAGGGTTGTTTCGATATTTTAGATAGTTTTGGGGGAGAAAGTGAGATAAGATAAGTAATTAGGAAGAGATATAAATAGGAGAAGACCTAATATTTTAGAAACTCATTGTACGTGAAAACTTTTGGAAAAGGGAGAAAAAGCTTAGAAGGGAGAAGAGCATAGAGAGGGCTGCGATTTCTTCATAACCAGGTAAGGGTGAGACTAATAACTCAATATTGTTAATTGAATGTGATTCTGATGATTAGTTAACAAGAATTAGGAGTGAATTGGAGAAAACGAAAACTAGGTCAAAACCTTAGAATTTATGATCAAACGGTGATAATTGGTTTAATTGATGTAGAAAGTGTTCCTAGACCTTAGATAATGTTTAGGACGAACTTTGGAATCAAAAACAAGCTTAGAACCAAGTGAAACGTCGAGTTTTTGTGAATTTAGGAAGTCTGGCCGTAGCGACATTCATCGCTCGCCATGGCGAACTATGAATCTCGCCTCGCGAGTGATGAACATTCATCGCTCGCCTCGCGAACCTTGTTTCCTCGCCTCGCGAGTTGTGCAATGCAGCTCGCCATAGCGAGCGACCTTACTCGCCATAGCGAGCTAAGGCAGAGAGCATGTTAGATTTTGTGTTTCGACCTTTTTAGTTAGACCTTGAATGCCTTAGAGTGCCTGAACATACCTAGTAATGATTAGGAATGAAATGTAGGGCAAGATTAGACCCAGAACAACTTTAGTTTGGGAATTGTTTAGTACTCGCCATGGCGAGCAAGAACTCTCGCCTCGCGAGCACCTCCAGCCTTGAGTGTTATGAGTGTTTGTGCGATCTGTGTCGCACGTTTTGATCAAGAGCGAACCCCCTTATGATAATAAGACCTAATGATAACGTTTAATGCAGTCTGTAAAGCTATTAAGATATGTTGATATTAATTGAGCATGATTAACGTATTATGCAATATGTGAGATATAATGAAACGATTATGATTCTATTGAATTGCTGTTGATATATTGATATCTCCCTGCTGATATGTGACTTGACTATGCTGCTGCTGTTATTTAACTGAGTATGCAATGTTTACTTATGAATATAATGAAAATGATGACGTTTCACTTCAAGTTATTGAATGCACATGATTACGATGTTTTGTTGTTAAGAGTCCATGCATAGCATATCATTGAGCTTAGTCCTCACCACGTTTTATTAGGAGCTTTGTCCTCCGCACGATTATTAGGAGCTTTGTCCTCCGCACGATTAAAGTATATTTATACTTATGATGACGATTGGTACCACATGCATATACGGAGTCTAGGAGCATTGTCGCATTGTCATGTCTATTATGCTTTGTTGATGATGATTGATTATGTGATTACGTGATAATGTTACGTTGTTGATGATGATTGATTTATGTGATTACGTGATAAATGCTTATTAAGGATACAATGACGATTATGTTTAAAATGATTATGATCAAGATTGATTAGGATGTTAATTTATGATTCTTAATTGCATTGATTAACGCTATTCTGTTATGAAATCTCACCCCTTCTGTTTGAATGTTACCTCGACCGTGGGTAACGTGCAGGTGATCGAGCTTAGTGTGCTGTTTACGTCGTGAGTGGCCTTGCCTTCACTGTGTCGTCTAGGTCGCTCTGATACGTAACGGGATGGGGCTTTATGACTATGCATGCTTCATTCTATTACGTGACTTTTATGCTGTTTATGATTATGAACTAATTTCTTTTAAGATTTAAGATGAGGCCTGCGTGCCAAAACGTTTTATGACTATGACATAATTTCCGCTGCGATGTTTAAGATATTTGGTTAAATCATTATTTAACTGTTTTGGATTACGTTTATGTGATATCCCGTTGTTTACGATGCTTACTCTGATAAATGTTTTAAGAAAATTTCATATTGGGAAAACGGGGTGTTACAGTCGTTCGGTTGACCGCCTGCGTATTTGTATGAATGGGTAGACGTCGTGTAGGAGTAGCTTTGTTTTTTGCTTGGTGAGTGCTTGAGGATAGTGGGAGCTTCCTCCGTTATCTGTTTTTGAAGTCTTAGTAAAGTGCTCTGATTTAGGATGCCGGTCTTTCCTTTATCTTGGTATTGACTATGTTTTTGAGATTTTACTCATATGTTGAGACTAGAGAATTTATTTTATGATGTATTTATGATGCTATGACATGGCCATTTGGAGATGTATGCTATTTATCCGCTGCGACGTTTTTGAGAAATTCTTAATATGCATGTTTTGAGAACTATTGGAGACGTGACGTCTATTTCTTGAATAATTGTATTATTCGCGTGTTTTATCACTTTAATAGAAGTATGGTGTTACAGTTACCTCAACAGATTATGTGAAGGTTGTAACACCCGAAATTTTATTTATTTAATTTAATAAAGTTAAATAAATAGTGACATGATTATTATTATGGAGACAAGACATTTTACTTAAAAAAAATATCGTCGTTGATAAAAATAGAATTTTAGCGGTTGTTAATATTTTATGTGAATTAAAATAATAAGGGGAATAAATAATAAATATTAGAGGTGGAAGGTGAGAAATAGAAGTAATAAAATAAGTGGGGGAAGAGGGAGTAAAATTATGATAAGTAGAGGAGATAAAAGTAATAATAGATGGTTAACCTAGTTTTCTAGTATAAATAGAGTACTAGAAAGTCATAAACGTATTGTAGTGGACGATAGAAATAGAGAGAAGAGGAGAGAAAAGGAGGCAAACCCTAACTAAGGAGAATTGAAGCAAAAGCTGTGTTTTTTGGAAAATTCAAGGTAAGAGATTGAAACTTTCATCTTATTGTATTTTTATATTAGGGTTGTTGTAGTTATATGAAGTTGGTGTTATCATAGAAATCATGGTGAGTATTTAGTAAAGAATTAACGGTTAATAGACCTTTACCCCCTGTAAAAAAAATTTGTCAGATTTCGTCCTTCTAAATTTTTTTGTTTAAGAATACCACCCTAAACCAGCTGACTGTGCATTTTCACTGACGTGACATGTTGCGCCACCTTTTTATGATGACGTGGCATGCTGACTGTATAATTAATTTTATTTTTAATATTTTGATTGGGTACATGTGGCATTTGTGATTTTTTAAAAATGAAAAAACATCTTTAAAAATTAATAAAAAATAAAAAAATGCGGAATTTTTTTTAAAATTATGGAAAAATTAATACAAATAAAAAATTATTAAAATAAATAAAAAAATCTGGTAAAATGAAAAAAAATGAAAAAATTAATAAAAAATAAATAAAAAAATCTGGTAATAATTAAAAAAATTATAGAAAAGATTAATATATATCGAAGTTTTCTAAAAAATAATATATTTACAAAAAAAATCATATTTCCAAAAAAATTTCAATAACGGAAAAATGGAAAAAATTCATATATTTTTTTTTAAAAGTAAGAATTTTATATTTTAATCTTTTCCAGAATTTTTTTCGAAAATTTAGATTTTGTAAATATGATTAATCTTTTTAATTTGTTAAATATGATATTCTGGAAAAAAAAAATTCAAAAATTTCAATATATATGAATCTTTTCCACAATTTTTTTTAAATATTTCAAGATTCTTTTATTAATTTTTTAAATATTTTTCATTTTACCAGATTTTTTTCATTTTATTAATTTTTTTTTTCGTTTTTTAAAATTTTTTCATTAAAAAAAAAAACACAAATGCCAGTTTACCTAATAAAAAATAAAATTAATTATACAGTCAGCATGCCATGTCATCAGAAAAAGGTGACGCAGCATGCCACATCAGCGAAAATTCACAGTCAGTTGGCCTAGGGGGTATTCTAAAACAAAAAAGATTTACAAGGACGAAAACTGACAAAAAAAAATTTATAGGAGGGAAAACCAAAAGTGACCTATATTACAGGGGGTAAAGGCCTATTAACTCAAGAATTAATGATGATGGGAGTTATCGGTGTGTTTAAAAGTTGAGAATTATGAAACGAAAGTTAGTATTTGGATCAAATAACTTTTGTTGGCGCCGATGTTAGTTGTGCGTTTGTTCATTATATTTCTAAAATCATGAATCAACTGCCTTTTGTAAGTGACATAAATATTAAACTTTTGGATCTTTACTCAATATGTTTTCAATTTTAGAAGATCATTTATCATCATGAATTTATTATTGAGTTTACCTACATCAACAATAATTTAAGTAGTTTCTTTTGGGGGAAGACTATAATATTTTCGATTACCTAACTGATGACTAAGTGGATTCATAACATGTTTGTGACTTTTGTGAGTTTAAGCAAAGATGCAAATTTTCTTTTATTTGTTTTAAAAGAATTAATTGATTTTGTTCCCTTTTGTTGGAAAAGTGAATATACGTGTCATTATTTTTTTATATTGCAATTGATAATGACAAAAAACATTTGCCTTGATGATGCACTAATTGAGTTGGCTTACAAATAAGGTACTGTCATTATTAGAAATAATTTAGATGGAGAATTTAGGCCACTTGGGTTGTAAAGAGTACATCAATAGCTTATATTTTGGGTTTGAAGTATTGGGTATATGGTATAACTAATAGAATTCATGATTCTTGGTACCAGAGTCTGTGGCGGTGCTCCGCCGGTCTCACATCTTTTCTTTGCCGATGATTGTTTTCTTTTCTTTAGAGCGGAAGAGGCGCATGCACAAATAATGAAAGATATCATGTTGAAGTATGAAGCGGCGTCAGGTCAATCCATCAGCTTTCCGAAATCTGAGATCTTTTATAGTCGAAATGTCGTGGAAAACTTAAAGAATGCTATTACTCATATTTTGGGTGTACGTGCGGTCCTTGGGACCGGAAAGTATCTAGGCTTGCCTTCAATGATTGGTAGGGACCGAACTGCAACGTTTGCATACATTAAAGACAGGGTGTGGCAAAAAATCAATTCGTGGAGTAGTAAATGTTTGTCGAAGGCAGAGCGCGAGGTCATGATAAAGTCTGTTTTGCAAGCTATTCCATCGTACGTCATGAGCATTTTCCAGTTGCCCTCTAATTTAATTAGTTCCATTGAAAAAATGTCGAATTCATTCTGGTGGGGTCATGGTCGTACTTCTCACCGTGGCATCCACTGGCTCAATTGGGAAAAGTTGTCGATGCATAAAACTCAAGGAGGCATGGGTTTTAAGGATCTTTCGGCGTTCAACTTAGCTATGTTGGGTAAGCAAGGCTGGAAGTTTCAGACGGAACCGAATTCCCTCGTGTCTCGTATTTTTAAGGCGCGTTATTTCCCCAACAATTCCTACCTCACGGCTATTATTGGTCATAATCCGAGCTACGTGTGGCGTAGTATCCTCCGGGCATTGTTCATCGTTCGTGGAGGAGCGCGTTGGAGTATTGGGCACAGAAGCCACATTCCTATTTTAAATGAGTCGTGGCTGCTCAATGGGGAATCTATCCCAAGTAACATACCAGGAGCTACTTTTGTGAGTCACGCCTTGTTAAATAATCTCATGGATCCTTACTTTAAACGGTGGAATGTTCCTGTTGTCCGACAAGTTTTTAGTGAGGATTTAGCTTCTAAAATCCTTAACACTCCTCTTTTTGAGCAGGTTCAACATGATACTCTTATTTGGAAGGCCAAAAAGAATGGGCGCTACTCTATGTGTAGTGCTTACCGCTTATGTGTCAGTGAGTTAGTAGATTTGTCCCACCTTCATAAACCGGGATATTGGAATGGAATTTGGAAACTTAAAACCCCCCCGAAAGTTAAAAATCTGATTTGGCGTATGTGTCGGAGCTGTTTACCAACCTATGTTCGTTTGTTGGATAAAGGTGTTCATTGTACCACTCAGTGTGTAAATTGTGATTCTAATCATGAGGATTTAACTCATGTATTTTTTGAGTGCCCTTTTTTTGTTCAGGTCTGGTCTATGGCAGGTTTATGGCGAGAGGTTCAAGGTGCGGTGACATCGTCGCCTTCGGCCATTGAGGCCATTTTTGCTTTGTTACAATCTTTATATGTTACGCTCTCCCAACGGCTGGCGGCAATTTTTTGGAGCCTTTGAAAGCATAGGAACATCAAGGTGTGGGAAGACATTACGGAGACTTGTGCAACAGTTGTCGATAGAGCGCGGTCCTTGACTGACGAATGGCAACTTGCGAATGGCCCTGCGACTGGAAACTTGACTGCAGCCCCTGCTGGTACACATATAGCCGCTGTTAACACTACTCCTTCTGCTGATCCTGCTGTAACAGCTGCTGCTTTTCAACCAGCAGCTGCTAGTGTTGCTGCCAGTGATGTTCCAGCTGCTGTCCAGCAGCGATGGCAGCCTCCGAGCATGGCCGTATGAAGTGTAACGTTGACGCGGCGTTTTCTAGTCACCGTAATAAAACGGGAATTGGTATTTGCATCCGTGACGAAGGGGGAGTTTTTGTGTTGGCTAGAACAATTAGCTTTATTGGTGTCTATCCGGTTGACATTGGGGAAGCTTTGGGCCTTTACCATGCGATTCAATGGGCGAGCGATATGCACCTTGATAACATTGATTTTGAAGTCGACTCTAAAACCACAAAAGATGGTCTTTATTCGGGTCGGGAAGACATAACGGAATTTGGAAATATCATCACAGCTTCCCGGTCCTTGCTTTTGTCCAAGTTTACCAACTCTAGGGTGGAGTTTGTTAGGCGACAAGGTAATGTGGTGGCTCACACTCTTCCAAAGGAAACCACATTTCTCGCTAGTCCCACTATCTATTTTCATATACCCAATTGTATTGAAACTTTGATTATTAATGAAATGCTTTAAGCACCTTTCCCTAAAAAAAAAAATAGAATTCATGATTTGTAACTTAAAAAAAAGAGTAAAATGAAAAATGTATTACAAGTTGAAATGGTAGTGACACCGTATACCTAGTCTAAATAATAGCAATTTGCACTAAACAAAAAGAATATGTGCACATCAGTACATTATGAATATTAGTAATCCATGTTTGAGTATTAAACAGGTAGTAATTATTCTTGTTAGTGTTCTTTTGACAACATTAGAAAATTACCCTTATCTTTTAAAATGAGTTTCGAATGTGCCGAAGCAATGTACCTAGGTGAGGGAGGTATGTTTAGGTGTTTTAGAAGTGATGCCTTTAGAGCAATGGTGAGCCTAAGATATGAATTAACTATAGAAGAGCATATGACGGATTTAACTGTAAATATGGGATAGTGATTTATGATAATTGATTATGTCAAAGGTGATTGATAATAGAGAGAGAAGACCTTAAAATATAACGAAGTTTTAGGTGTAAAAATTGAAGTCGTTATAAGTAATGACAATAATGAGGTAAAAACCTTAAACTAAAACAACGTTATTGTTATTGAAATAGTTGATGTTATAGGTGAAGATATTAGTGAAACCAAATATTATGTTATATTGAAGCCATGATTGAGAATAATGAAATGGTTAAGGGTGGGACCAGTTAATGTATTATGGAGTTATTATCAAAGAGGGTAAGTAATATGTTATGATGTGGTTTTAATGAGAGGAATAATTGCGATAATGGTGTTGTTAATTGATGAGCTAAATTTTATTTATGGTGATGCTATCGGTGAGTTAAATATTGATTATGGTGACGATATATGGTGAATTGAATGTTAATTTTGATGTTGTTATATATGAGTAATTAAATAAGGGAAATGCTAACCGGTGCCCCTGAGATACTGGTTAAGGATATGAAAAAGGAAATTATATAGTAGTTAATACATTGAAATTATATAATTAATTTATAATAAAGTCAAAAACAGTTTCCTTTTATGATAATAATTCTCTTTTATGGTATGCTTAACCAGTGTTCCGGGGGCACCGGTTAGCAGGACCCATTAAATAAATTCTGGTGACGTTATTGATGAACAATTATATAAATTTTGGTGACGTTATTGGTGAGTAAATATGTAAATTTTATGGTGTTGCATTTAGAGAGTTTATTAATGCATCATATCATGATTAGGATTCTGGTGACGATTCTGATAACTTATATGTTCAGTAAAATAACTCTGACATATAATATTGGTGAGTAGAAATTGTACCACATGCATATAGGTGATAGGGGTGTGTTGCATATTGCATATAATGAACGTTCTCAATTATGAGTGATAAAAATCTAAAAAATTAAAAAAATATTTTGTTGACACTTTTGATGAATAAGATTTACTTAAAGAGTGAGTGTACCGGTACACTCAAATATAGTGGGTGTACCATAGAATTTGACTATATATATATAGTCAGATCCATTGACACCAATAAGCTAATCTGTTCCCAGTGACCCATCTAATTGATTCGATCCAGTGCAGAAAGAAGCGAGTAAGCGGCAAATGATCCAATATCGGACATGGCGAATATCTGTCTCTCAATCCTGGGATTCCAATCCAAATTATACATTTACTGACCGCACTATCTTTCTTGATTAGCTGGGAGAGAGTAGAGAGTCAAGGTGTTGGAATAAGCCCTAATAGCCAATCTATATTGATTGGATTTGGCTTTGTATCATGATATTGATATAAATATATATTGTGAATATATAATAACAAGGCATTTCTTTATTGATTTTGTTTTGTTTCAAAATAATAAAGTCCCTAGAATAGTTAGTCCGTTTAATGGAACATTAAGTATAACTTAATTGTGAGACCCCATTAAACATAATGAAACTATTCTAAAAGTATCCGTAGTCAAGCTTTATTGAGAAGTGGGATATCATTAAAGCATAGAGACTATTATGTAGGTAGACTGATGATCACATCTCACAGATCATGGATAAAGAGTTATCAAGTCTTCACATAGATATAAATATTAGGAGTAATAGTTATATTGGATTGATCCGCCATGAGAATACTACATAGTAAAAGTTATGAAAGGTGTCATAAGATATTCTCATAGTGATAGTGGTGTATTCCACCCTTCGACCTGAAACCACTATGTACCCTAGATGTTGGAGTCGAGTGCTTTGTCACCATTCAAACGTTGTCCGTAACAGGATGACTATAAAGTTGGTTGATGGGTACTCCATGAATCATGCTGATGGACATGAGTGACCTAGATGGAATTTGCCCCTCCTACATAACAGGAGAAATGTCTACAGGCCCAATATTGAACTAGACAAGGATGACACGGTCTATGCCTTGTGTTCAATATAGACATGAGGGCAAAAGGGTAATTATACACATGATCATTATCACAGAAAGGTTTCGTCAGATCACATGACATTCTCGTCACTTGGGTAGCAGTGATGTGTTGCTAGATACCGCTCACTGTTTATAATATTAAATATGTGATTTAATATTATTGCCAACGTTACGGGAACCTATAGGGTCACACACAAAGGACAGATAGATGAGAGAAATAAATAAGTAAGACTTATTTATAAAATAATAAGTGAGACTTATTATTAATTAAATAATTAAATATGATTTTATTATTTAATTTACCAAAAATAGAGAAACGCGGTCCACCGTAAGGTACGGTGTATTTAAGTGTTGTCTTGTTGTCCACACAAGTGATTCTATAAATAGAACCCTTGTGTTGAAACATTACTAACTTTTTGGGTGCTTAACCTAATTCACAAAAGTTGTGAAACCCTAGCCGCCGTTCTCTAAACCTCGTTCTCTCTGAATCTCCGTTGGAATTGGCTAGCACCGGTCATCGGAGAAGTTCTGTTCGTGTGGACTGAGTAGAGGCATCGCTGCTTTGCTTTGCTCGTGATCAGAAATATTTCTTCTACAAAGGTTCTGCTCTTCAAGAGGTAAACACATGAATCTTAAAGTCTTTAAGTTTCTGTTTGATTTGTGATTAATGATTTAATCAAGATCCGTTTCAATGGGATTTGTTCCGCTAAGAGGATTATAAAATTTTGAAAAACCTCTCTTAAAATCCCTTCAGTGGTATCAGAGCTTTGGTTGTGATTAAATCATTCAATTCGAATCAATTTGATGTAATATAATTATGTTTATATGATGATGCATTCATAGTTATAAACGCCTCTTTGATTAAATGTGTTTAATCATGTTTTTGAAATCTCATCGTTATCGATATTTTGGCTTTTCTGTATATATGTATGTGATACAATATATACATTTTCAATATCGACACTGTGTTTGATTTAAAAGGCTGGTTTTATTTGCATATATGTGATGTATTGTGTGCATTCATAATTTTGATTATGATCGTTGAAATATTTTAGTTTGTTTCGATTTAGATCATATGCTATACGATTTTCGTTTCGTTTTGCTCGGGATCAATTTTGCTTTGTGTATATTTGATATACATCGATACATATGACTTTTGCTTTTGAATATGATTCAGATTTTATATTCATATGTGTTTGTACCTACTAGAATCAAAAGGGAAAATTGTTTTTGGAATTTCACGGTTATTAGTTTTCTGAAATTGTTTTGACTTTTGTTTGGGGTAATATTGTTTGGTTCTGAGAATCAAATTTTGATTTCAAATTTAATACCTGTTCTCGTTTATTAAATTTGATTTGATAAAGGTATTTTTTAAAGGAAATTTGATAAAGGTATTATTTCTTGGAACAATTCATGAATTAAATACACCGTGAAATCAGTTTTGATTTGGCAATTAGAGTAACAAACGGATGGCATACTTTGTTTTGATTTCAGTTTAAATAGCCACGAATATAGTGAACAGTTTTGAATATGATTCAAATTTTATCTCCTGTAAGCATGAGTTGTTCACGGTTCTGTATACATAAGATGTATACATGATTTATTTGTCTCGATCTGTTTTGGTTCATAGCAATTCGCCTATTGGTCACCGTAAATGTGAATTTGGAAATAGTTGATTTTGAAATTCATGTTAGCGTGATTTTGTTTAATAATTAATAACTTTGTTTTTAAATTGATATGATATCAATTTAAAAGAAGAACTATATAAAAGAAGAACTATATCTCCTAGAATCATGGCTATACTTTTGCATGCTATCACACTTGATTTATGCAAAATTTTGTTTTAGGAGATTTGCTTAGATTTTTAAATTAAATCAGCATACCGTGATGATCAATTAAGGCGATATTGTTTTGAACCAAATGACGTGGCATCATACTTTTATTCATGACATTAATTTGTTTTGGAAACAAATCGACCACTCTAATAATAGAGATTTAGTTCTAATAATAATTGAGTGTTCATATAATTAAATTATTTAATTGGTATATGGTTATGACCTTAGTTTATTTTGGCGTTTGTTCATTTATTTAAATATGACCTGCGTGTCATGATTTATTTTATTTAAATACGGCCTGCGTGTCGTGATTTATTTAAATACGACCTGTGTGTCGTGATTTGCTTTTATTTATTTTATTTAAGTATTAAATAATGTAAATGCTCAATTTGAAGAGAAGACAACGCCAAAAGATGATTTCGATGGAGAAACTTTTGAAGCTTGCTCGTGGGTCAAAGAATTGTAATAAAGTAGTTTATTTAATTCTTACGCGTTAGGAGGTCATAATCATACTACCTAGTTTATTATTTTATGTATGTGATGCATGAAATGTGTGTTTAGATTAGTGCATGTATATTTTAAATATTTTATATATACTTGCTATCTATGAACATGAATGTCATGTATAATATTAGATGTGTGTATAAGATACACATGTCAGTGAGATCAACTTAATTAAAAATCCTTCAAATAGAATATGAAGTAAATTATTTTCCAAAGTATAACACACTTCAAGACTAATATCGAAATGTGTAGATTTCGCCTCCGCGAGGTGCACTTTCTATACTAGTAAGTTGTGGTGCGGTAATTCTATTTACCGACTGTTATTTTGGATCTAAGTTAACTATATTATTTTAATAAGATTAAAATATATATATTTACTTCAAAAGAATATTAAGTTAATTGCTTTCCAAAGGATGACATCCTTCAAGACTAATATCGAAATGTGTAGGTTTCGCCTCCGCGAGGTGCACTTTCTATACTAGTAAGTTGCGGTGCGGTAATTCCATTTACCCGACTGTTATTCTTTGGGTCCAACTTAACTAAATTATTTTAATATGATTAAAATAAATTTAGAAGCAATGTTTGGGAACACCTATATGATAGGTTAGAGTAAGGAGTTATTCACTCAAATGATTTGAAAGTTGTATGAGATACAATTGGAAGGAGTTCCTACCTAAATAACTGAGTTTTGAGTACAGCCCCCGTTGACTTAAAACAAGGTAAAATATGGATTTCAACCCACTAGAAAATCTTCCAATAAGATTTTCCAATTCAAATGTTGAAGGTCATTTGATTTGAGTAAAATAGTGGGAGCATAATTAATTAAAGACCTAATTAATTATGTTCTTAAATTATGATACATTTATTTTATTTATTTTCTGTATTTAGAATTTCTTTAGCATATGCATTTTATTATACTGTTAAATGTTCTTATGAAGAACAAAATCTTCAAGAAAGAGTTTCTGAATTGGTATTAAGAATTGTTCTTAAGAATGAGAAAAACTGTTAATGTTATGAAACAAGAGTCAAGATAGAAGTAAGACTTCTTATTTGCCCATATAGTTATAGAAAGTTAAATTTCTACTTCTGCATCATAAGTATATGATACTTGATGGTTAATCTCATATTTGTTGAAATATAGAGAGTTTTAAAGAAGCGGGACATTAGCTATAAGCGAAGTCCACTTATGTCTAGAATGAGACAAATTGTTCATTGACATAGGAGATAATGCTTGGACTTAAATTTAACTTAATATGGAACAAAATAATTGTTATTAAATTCCATATAAAATAGAAACATTAAATCATAAATCTTGTATTGACAAGAGAATGATTGTGTAGTTGAATAAAAAGACAAATGTTGTCCTATTATGCAAATTATGTTTTCTATATAAGTATGCTAATCAAGTAATGGAATTGAGTTCCATGATCTTGATAAGCTGGTCTATAACTTATGAGAAAAGGATCAAATGAGATTAGAACCTTTTGTATATCATTGACATCCCTGTTTAGTACAAACAAGTGTGAATCACATTTCCAAAATCCATAGATATGGACTATTAGACTCATTTGATTTTATATCATTTGAAGGATGTGAGTCCCACCTTTCAAAATAGATTAGTATACCGGTCACCAACAAATGTTAAAGGACACATAATTTATTTGAGTTTATATACATATGAGATGTATATGGAGAACTAAACATATTTGCTAAATATTGTTTCTATTACTTCATCTAACATTACTAAATCATTTAGTAGATAAGAAAAGTGTATTTGACACGATTCATGAAAACTTTGAAATTGTTCAAAGATTTCAACAATGAAGTAAAAGGAATAAGTTTGAAAAGTATAAAGACTATACGAGTAAGTCGTGATGGTAAATGCAAATGCTTGATTAATGAGTATAATGATTATTTATATCATTTCATTTTTGACATGACTCGATCTAAAATAGTTTGATTATAACTCAAAAACTCTTGAAATTAATTAAATTACAGTTATTCTTCACCCACAACAAGTTCTAATTGAGTAATCATAAATGCACCATATTAGATATGGAGGTAAGAGTACCTATTTTTGACTTTATGATAATTTGAGGTTATATGGTTTACTAGATAAACTAAACTTCAAATTAAATGAATGTATACTTGTGGAGGTTCCCTTAGGAAACTAGAGGATACTATTTCTACATCTTCTTCCTTGACAAAAGTTGTTTGTCGATAGAACTAGAGTATTCCTTTTCAAGGAGTATAGCTTTGCAAGAGCTAGTGGGAGTGATGTAGAACTTGAATTAAGTCAAGTACCACAAAATACATGTTTCTCTAAGAATGGAACATGAATTGATTCAACAAAGGGTTGTTGGTAATTCGCTAGTTCGAGTAGCACATGATCTAGATGAGTCTGATATGTCATAACACTAGGATGAGAAACATGATTTTGTCATGACTCAACAAGGTGATATGTTGCTCATGGAAGATGAGCACATGACTTACTAAAAGGTCGCAAATGGCCTGATTTTGAGAAGTGGCTAGATGCCATGAGATCTTATAAATAATCCATGTACACAAACCATATATGGATATTGGTTATATCATCCAAATGAGTATGACTCATAAGATGAATGTGAGTTTTCTTGTAGAAAACTGACATGGATGGTATTATGAATACATTTAAGATGTGATTGATTGTAGAAAGTTTCATGCAACTCATGATGCAAATCATGACGAAACTATTACATCATCGTAATACTTAAATCTAACGATCCCAATTTGTCATTGTTGTATAATACGAATTCTAGGAGATGGATAACGATGTTGCATTCTTTAATTAGAATGACCTTATATATGTATTTGACATAGATGTAGGGTTTCGTTAATCCAAAGGATACTAGAAAGGTAAATGTATTACAAAATTTATTTATTAGAGAAATCTTCTCGAAGTTAAATTGTTTATTTTATTAACAAAGTTTTATGAAAACTTTGATTAATAAAGAAATCTTGTGCACATAAGGAGATTAGTGGGAGCATTGAAATTAGTTTGGTGGAGTATGTAGATGACATACTAGTCACCAAAATAATTTATCTACACATGTAAGACGTGGTTAGAAAATTATTTTCAATATGTACCAAAATTGATTATAGTGTTCGACACTATAATACCTTCAAGAATATCCTTGGAAGTCTTAAAGGACTATAGATTGTTTCTTGAACACAGATGAAAGAAACATTGTAAATGAGTTACGATGATGTTGACTTTCATATCAGTGTACAGTATATCCAGATCGTAATTTGGAATAAATGTTATGCTAGGATATCAACTATGAAATTTGTAAAAGTACAAACTTCAGATAGTTGTTGTTTCTATTGCAGATGTCAAATATATATGATTTGGATTGTTTAGCTCATAACTGAGTGAAAACATGTGTTTCTTGCATTGCGGATTCCATTGATCTCGTCTGAGGTAAAATTGGTTTAAATCTTGCAAGCAATGAAAACTTGATTTCACCAATGATCCAAATGTATACTTTGACACTTCAATTTCTTTTCGATAGAAGATCGAAAGTGGAAATTGAAAGAAGTATAACCTACCAACATAGGAAAGAGTTCCTTATCTGCTAGTATAGTATCTTGCCCATAGTGTGCTTGATACTAACACTTGACTAATAGATATTGAGTTAATATTTGATTGGCTTTTAGTGTTAGTGGGAGATTGTTGGAATAAGCCCTAATAGCCAATCTATATTGATTGGATTTGGCTTTGTATCATGATATTGATATAAATATATATTGTGAATATATAATAACAAGGCATTTCTTTATTGATTTTGTTTTGTTTCAAAATAATAAAGTCCCTAGAATAGTTAGTCCGTTTAATGGAACATTAAGTATAACTTAATTGTGAGACCCCATTAAACATAATGAAACTATTCTAAAAGTATCCGTAGTCAAGCTTTATTGAGAAGTGGGATATCATTAAAGCATAGAGACTATTATGTAGGTAGACTGATGATCACATCTAACAGATCATGGATAAAGAGTTATCAAGTCTTCACATAGATATAAATATTAGGAGTAATATTTATATTGGATTGATCCGCCATGAGAATACTACATAGTAAAAGTTATGAAAGGTGTCATAAGATATTCTCATAGTGATAGTGGTGTATTCCACCCTTCGACCTGAAACCACTATGTACCCTAGATGTTGGAGTCGAGTGCTTTGTCACCATTCAAACGTTGTCCGTAACAGGATGACTATAAAGTTGGTTGATGGGTACTCCACGAATCATGCTGATGGACATGAGTGACCTAGATGGAATTTGCCCCTCCTACATAACAGGAGAAATGTCTACGGGCCCAATATTGAACTAGACAAGGATGACACGGTCTATGCCTTGTGTTCAATATAGACATGAGGGCAAAAGGGTAATTATACACATGATCATTATCACAGAAAGGTTTCGTCGGATCACATGACATTCTCGTCACTTGGGTAGCAGTGATGTGTTGCTAGATACCGCTCACTGTTTATAATATTAAATATGTGATTTAATATTATTGCCAACGTTACGGGAACCTATAGGGTCACACACAAAGGACAGATAGATGAGAGAAATAAATAAGTAAGACTTATTTATAAAATAATAAGTGAGACTTATTATTAATTAAATAATTAAATATGATTTTATTATTTAATTTACCAAAAATAGAGAAATGCGGTCCACCGTAAGGTACGGTGTATTTAAGTGTTGTCTTGTTGTCCACACAAGTGATTCTATAAATAGAACCCTTGTGTTGAAACATTACTAACTTTTTGGGTGCTTAACCTAATTCACAAAAGTTGTGAAACCCTAGCCGCCGTTCTCTAAACCTCGTTCTCTCTGAATCTCCGTTGGAATTGGCTAGCACCGGTCATCGGAGAAGTTCTGTTCGTGTGGACTGAGTAGAGGCATCGCTGCTTTGCTTTGCTCGTGATCAGAAATATTTCTTCTACAAAGGTTCTGCTCTTCAAGAGGTAAACACATGAATCTTAAAGTGTTTAAGTTTCTGTTTGATTTGTGATTAATGATTTAATCAAGATCCGTTTCAATGGGATTTGTTCCGCTAAGAGGATTATAAAATTTTGAAAAACCTCTCTTAAAATCCCTTCACAAGGTTCGTTGGCAAGTACTTCCTTTCTATTAGTGCCGGATGAAAAGAGATAAGATGCTGGTGGTTAGCCTATCTCGCACTTGACGCGCAAAGCAATAAAAGTCTATCAAAACAGAGAAAGAGAAGGAGTTAGCTTAACCCAAGATTCTGTGGGGAAGTTATAAAAGGATATTCTATAGGTATGGGGAAGGGAAGTTAAAGCCTTGATTGGATATAGGTATGGGGAAGGGAAGATAAGTTCCTGACTATAGCCCGAGTGGCGCAATGGCTTTTTCTTTAGTTATTGTAGCTGCTGACCCGAAGCGAAGCAAGTAATCATTCCAAGCCTCCCAGCCTTTAGGTTAGGGGAATCTCTTGGTGCGCTTCGATACTGTTAGCATTCGCAGTCTGATAAGTGGCTTTTCCTTTAGTTAGAAAAACTCCTCATCCATCAAGGACTGATTTATCTTTGATTGATTGAAGGTCCTCGCCTAGCCTCTTAATAAGTTAAGGTCCCATTTCCTTTTCTTGATCTAATCCCTTCTTATTAAGATCGGTTAATCGTCTTTGCAGTGAGGCAATACTTTTTTGCTTGAGCCATTCTGTAATCATTCCATACCTTCTACATTCTTAGTCTTCGCTATACGACAACAAGGGGATTGGACTACTTATATATAAGACTGGAAGGCTGCAACTGGAGGCAATTGGACGAAAGTTGGTAAATAAATTCCATGCCTTAAGCATAGTAAAGTCACACATCCACTAAATGCAATAAAGTCAAGTACAAAAAAGTAAGATATCTAGTAGTCCTTTAGCTTAGCTTCTCACCATTCGTTGACACCAAATCTAAACCCTCTATTTTATTTAATCAAAGGCTATTAACAGTTCTTCATATGAGCTTCATGTGTAGCTATTTATCAAACACTCTGGATTTTTTTTTAACAAATTTACTAAAACTCCATTACAAAAGCTTTGTTTTCTTTCCACTAGATCCAGTCGTGAATAAATTAAAGGTGTGGGAATTCGTTCTCAATCTTCAATCTTTACTCCCTTTGTTAATTACTTATATGGATAGAAAATCCTAACAAAAAATGTATGCAAAGTTTAATTTATGAAATCGAATAAAAAATGATATTAAAGGTGTGGGAATTGAGTTTATGAATAAATTAGAAATATTAGATAGTGAATCATGAATCATGGTTGGTATTTCGGTTTATTTACATAGTATCAATCGTAACAAATATCAGATAGTGGATCATGAATCATGGTTGTTGTTAATTTCTTCTATTGAGTTTATCAATAAATTAAAAGTGTGGGAATTGAGTTTATGAATAAATTAGAAACAATAGATAGTGAATCATGGTTGTTGTTGATTTCTGATACTGAAAACGAAAGATGGCGTAATCATAAACATGTCAATTGCACATATTCAGGGCATAAAAATGGCAGAGAAAGCAATAGAGAATTGGGACGGTAATCACATGAGAGTGGCCACATGGTATTTTTAAATGAACAAACAAAAGCCTTTGGATCAAAAGAAATCAACGGTTCATACCTAGTGTCAACAAATCCGTTGACACCTAGTGTCAACGGATCCTGACTCATATATATATATATATATATATATATATATATATATATTATTTTATAATTCAAAGTCGGGGTCATAAGGTGTTACATAGTTGGTATCAAAGCAGGTCGGTCCATCCGGTCTAGGATTTTTTTAATAATACTTTACCTAGTAGGCGACAAGTGTATGTAGCACCTGTAGAAGCCTAAATTCAAACTGTTGCCTTGTTTTGACAAACACAGATAAGAGATGGCTAGAAGAAACGACCAAGCAATTCCTAATGCTATGACTGCAGTGGCTCAAGCCTTGAACAATGCACTACAAGGACAGCAGAATCAGCAAGGGGGAGCTGATGAGTTTTGTCTAAACAGGTTTATGAGAAACTACCTTCAAGGGTAGGTACGAACTAGATGGTGCGCAGAGCTAGTTGCAAGGGATTGAGATGATTTTCAGGGTGATGGCAACCACAAATGAGCAGAAGGTCAGACTAGCGCCTCACATGTTGGCAGAAGAGGCTTAGTTTTGGTGGACAAACACTCGCCAAAGGCTTGAGGGTGTGGGTACTGTAGTTACATGGGAGATTTTTAGAGAATAATTTTTGGGAAAATACTTTCCTGTTGTTGTACGTAACAAGAAGGAGATTGAGTTTCTTGAATTGAAACAAAGAATATGACCGTGGCAGAATATGCGGCAAAGTTTGAGGATTTGTCCAGATTTTGTCCATACATCAATGCAGCATATGCAAGGGTTTCCAAATGCTTGAAATTTCAGAATGGTTTACGTCCTGAAATCAAGCGGTTTATCGGGTATCAGCAAATTCACCAATTTTCCTTGTTGGCGACTACATGCAGAATTTATGAGGATGACAACAAGGCAAGGACTAGTCATTACAAGGCGGTTGGTGAGAAGAGGGGGAGGGATCAGAGCCGGGGTAAGCCATATAACATTCCAGCTGAGAGAGAGAGGCAGAAGTTCCAACAGGAGGATGTGGGTGGGAAGGAAACAAGAGGGGGAGACACTCGTGCTCCTCTGAGGTGTTTTAACTGTGGTATTGCATGTCATCGTCCAGCTGAATGCAAGAGTGCGAAGTTTAAATATTTCTAGTGTTGTGGACTAGGCCACCGTGCTGCGGAGTGTAGGGGTGATGTTGTTTGCTATAACTGTGGTGAACCGGGTCATATCAGTACATGTTACCTTGAATTTTCCAAAAAACACATATTTTGCTTCAATTTGCCTTAGCTAGGGTTTTCCTCCTTTTCTCTCCTCTTCCCTCTATTTCTATCGTACCACTACAACACGTTTCTGAAAGTACCTTATATGTAAGCTAACTCTATTAGTGCATCATCAAGCAAGGCAAATGCCTTTTGTCATTATCAATTACAATATAAAAAAATAATGACACATATATTCACTTTTCCAACAAAAGGGAACAAAATCAATTAATCCTTTTAAAACAAATAAAAGAAAATTTGCATCTTTGCTAAACTCACAAAGTCACAAACATGTTATGAATCCACTTAGCCATCAGCTAGGTAATCGAAAATATTATAGTCTTCACCCAATAGAAATTAGTTAAATTATTGTTGATGTAGGTAAACTCAATAATAAATTCATGATAAATGATCTTCTAAAATCGAAAAGATATCCGGTAAAGATCCAAAAGTTTAATATTTGTGTCACTTACAGAAGGCAGTTGATTCATGATTTTAGAAATATAATGAACAAACGCACAACTAACATTGGCGCCAACAAAAGACAGTTCATCCAAATACTAACTTTAGTTTCATAATTCTCATCTTTTAAACACACCGATAACTCTCATTATCATTGGGTGTTACAACTCTCCCTCACTTATAGAATTTTCGTCCTCGAAAATTACCTGAAGGAAATAGCACCAGGTAAGGTCCCCACATCCAACTCTCACGCCCTACGCTATACTCCTCCTCGACTCATCATTGTTATATATAAGACACGGCGTCTATTTCTGGAATATTTGTATTATTCGCGTGTTTTATCGCTTTAATAGAAATAGGGCGTTACAAATAATACGAGAATTAATAAAAAAAACAAGTAAAAAGAAAGTGTATTTTTATCTTAACCAAAAGGGTTTATCTATTCATAGGAATTGGCATAAAATATTAGAGATAACGGTATTACACATAATGAAAGTAATAAAACACTAAAATATTGTCTATAACATAAATACGTCGCATCGTGAGTTGTTCCATCACAGTTCTAAATTTAATTATATATTGTAAGGTAAAAAATCTACTTGTTCATATTATGAGTTGTCCCACTAGACTGCAAGATAAGCTCAACATAACTTCCTTTTACAAAACATATGATTAAAATACCCCATAGATGCTATATCGCTTTGTCAACAATCTCAACCCTACGTTAAACTAATAAAAACAAACAACAAAAAATGTGTGGTGCATCAAAGAAATGAAAGCATAAACATATTATTAAATTCATAAATAAAAAAGAAATAAAATATATCAAATAACTCCTAAAATTAACTAATGACCAAAGAAAACTAACATAATTAAAGAAAAATTGTAAAAATATAAATATCATGAAGAATTATCTATACTTTAAAATAATATTAAAATATATTATCATCTCACTGGAGTATTATTCTTATAAATAATTTTGTCACCATTTTAGACTATTAATCATCTTTTATGATTTTTCTTTCCATTTTTTTTTCACAAATTAAAGATGCAAATTAATCATTGGCTATCAAAGACTAATTTGAACTAGTGAATCTTATCGGCTACCCATAATATGGTCTCTCCTTATAAGCACATTTTATTTAACCATAAGATTTAAATACGATACATTGTTTCCAATATAAGAATTCAATTTCACTGATACTAACATAATATAATATTGGTTTCCATTTCTCTCTCTCTCTCCTATCCTCTCTATCTCTGTGTATATATATATATATATATATATATATTGGTAAATAAGTTTTAACTATAAGTATAAGCAACATTTTTATGTATGATCTATTATATAGGTTAAAGGGACAAATATGATATATAAATTTAATTGAGGAATTTTTTGCAACATAATAATTGTTAAAAACTATTTACTTGATGTAAACATTGGACAAGCTTTTTTACTATATAACGGGATCAAACAATTCAACGTTTGTTATATACAAAGTTAAAAAAGAATGGCTGAAATTCTCAAGTTTGTTTATAATGCTATCCTTTTTGTTTCTTTGTATCTTCTTGTAATTTATGGTGACAGTAAGTTCATTCTCATTTTTTTTATCTTATACAAAATATTTCACTCATATTTGGTAATATTTCTTTATCCTTATTTTACATTACAGGAGAGTGTGATACTGACACCGAATGCCAGAAAAAATTTCCTGGCGTTAATGCACATCATTTGTGGTGCGATAATGGAAATTGTGTGAGCTATCCCAAGTAAGGTAGACATATTTCTCTATTAGGTCTAAGCCTTTTATTTTATTTTCTCATTATAACATTATTACTATTATAATTTGTCTTAATCTTTCATGTGCTTCTTCAACTTTGCAATTTCTTTAATCGAATTAGAACCATTTTAATATTTTTTTTCGTGGTATATATATATTAAATTGAAAAGAGAGTACAACACATAAATAAGCCCTATAAAAGGAATCATTTTAAATAGGGACTAAGACTATAAACTTCAAAATTAGGGGATAGAAGTAAGTACAACGCACAAATAAGCTACCACACATCCCTAACCTAATCATCATTAAATTTAATTTTATATCATTCATAGGTATTTGATGCATGCTAAAGTAATTTTTGACAATGAAACTGGTAAAGTATGATGCCACAAATTCTCTCGCTTACAATCTGAAAGCGTCACGTTACTTCTCATGGAAATTAAATGTTATAAGTTGATCAAAGTCCATAACTTAGGTCGGAATAGACATACCAAGTAAAAAATTATGTTATTACATATGAAAAATATAACATCTATGACATATCTTACATAAATCAAATATCGAATATCAAAGATGATCTTCATGCTCTTACACTCACAAACATTTAAAATAACACAGTTATATTATAGATAATATAATGACAAAGTATATAACTTAAAGTATACTCTTAAGAGTCAAAAAATGAACCATTTTAATCCTTGGTAGATCTTGGTTTACCCAACATATATATTAGTTGAAAAACTGTTTTACCATATTCGTTCAGATGTGTACTGAATCTTTCTTCCGCTTAAGAATATCGAAAAACATAACGAATGCTATAATAACTTCAACACATACTTGAGTACACCACAACATGTACAACCAATAAACAATATCAAATTTTTCTGAAGAGATTAATTACACATACAAGTCAAAAATCACTAAACATGTCTACACGATCCGTAATTAAAAAAAAAAACACAAAAACAATGTTAGATTGAAACCCTAGTGATTCTTTATGATTCGTTGTTTTTAGGGCATATTTATATAGTTGAGAAACTCTGAGTAGGCACCTAACATTCTAATACTAGTGAGAGTGTGATGTGTTGATGTTCATCCTGAGGGGTGGTGTTCATCTTTTAATTCCATATTCACCATATTCTACCTATCTCAGAGTATATTCATGTGTTTGTTTCTATGCATTACTACTTTTATACCACTTTAAGTTTCGTATAACATATGTATTCATACCTAAAGTTGAGATAGATGTTATGTATCATTTTTTTCATGTATTCCATCTATCTCTTAATTTATTTTGTAAAAGATCTTAATGAAACAAAAGTTTCACGTTCAATTTTGAATTAAAGATGTTCATGATTGGATGTCGACTATAATTCTTAGACTTCACAGCTAACGACGCGGGTTTGATTCCCGCTACACGCTTATATCCTACTTATCTATATATTATATTTGAATATATGTTTTTCCATTATAGAATCTCACATCCTATTTTCTATGTATTTCTTTTTTATTATTATATGTAGGTTATCCTCATGACAAGACTGAGGAGTAGTATCAAGGTGTTTGTGTCCGAGAATAAAGTTGATATTTATTATTTTACCTATATATGTTTTTCTTTAAAATTTGTTGGATTATTGTTTATGTTTAAATTGGGTTCTAGGCACTCATATTATTATGACATTAGTGCCAAGTTTAATAATTTGGTCTACACTTATATTATCTTTGATCTTGAGAAAAAATTACATATTTTATTTTATTTTGAGGATAATTGTAAGGCTCTAAGAAGGAAATGAAGAGTCTCAACCAATTATGGGTACTCAAGGCTTCGAGTCTCAACCATGACACCCTAAACCCCAAATAACATATTTAAAGTTATACATAATTGAGATAGCATAATGAGGATAAAAATAGGAGTTTAAAAATTCTTTTCAACAGGTTAAGGATATCACGAATCATTTACATAATCCTCAATTTAATATTTCAAACTTCATTATAATAAATTTTGGCTTAACGCCGAACATTGGAGAACCATAAAAGTTTTACAAATTTATATATAGGTACACACATGTAATATAATACACGCATCACAATTTGTTGTCATCTATCAGAGCAGTTAATGTCCCAGAAATAAAAGACGAATATAAAACCAAAGTCTTCCTAGAAGGTTTCACTTTACTCCAAGACATTTAAACAGCACCTGAAATAACTGCGATTTCTCAAATGCAGGACCAAGCCAGATAAACACAAACAATGAAGGGGATGAGTTTTGAAAATATATTATATTATAAAAGAATTGAGAAGAACAAACAAAAAATCAAATTGAAACCGTATTATATAACAACACAGTATTCACACCTTAAAGAATATAATATATCACCTAAATCGACATTGATCATAGAATCATCAAAACATAACATTCAAAAATTTCAGTAATATAACATCACATTTCAATACAAAATAGTCACAGTAGAACAATCAAATAATACATTTAATGTCTTACATAAGATAATATTATAAATAGATTCGCATCATTCATAACAAAACAATAACAAGACACTATAATGTTGTGCATAACATGTGCACTATACTTCACCGTTTGATACCAAGTCCTTACATACTATTCAAAGTTATCCATGCCCTTATAGACAATTCAAATTTGGCTCAATGCTTATGGACTATTCAAAGTTTGACATGCTCTCATAGACCCCCTCCTCAGCCAAAGACACACATTGTGACTCATTCGTCAATATTTTCCGAAATCACTGGGTTTGTCAGACCCTACCTGTATGATCACAAAGTAATCTCCACTTCAAGCCTCATAATATTTAATCTCTCCCCTCTTTGTCATAGGATACTCTTTAGGAGCACCATCTCCATCATGCACAAATCGAAATTAACAATAATTCATGGTCCAAGGGTAATCAATAATACTCATTTGTCTCAAGTTAATCACAACAATCATCTTCATGCATTCTCGTTTAAGGTTATCACGTAGTATAACTAATAAATAATTATTCATTACAATTATCAATCAAATCAAATCATACAATTGAACACAAGTATATCACCACATCACTATCAATCATCGAACAAATGAATCAATCAAATACTTACAACAAATCAAACATGAGTACAACATTAAATTTATCAATAATATCAATCACCACACATTTTGCATAATTTAAATAAAACAGCAATATAATATAGTTTCTAATTTTCCTTTTAACCTTGTACTCCCATATTTGCACAATTATTATTTTTTTCTAAAGGCCTATAAATGTCGCAAAGTACCGCGAATAAACATGTGGGAAATACGGCTTCCTCGTTCATCACATTATTTTACAATTCAAACTCAATCACCCAGTGTATCTTATTGCAGAACTTCCATAGCTAACCCTAAGTCCAAAAACAAAATTCTTCCGTTCTTTTGACTCCCCGTCCTCCAATTGGTCTAAGTCGAAAATTTATGGGTTAAAAAATCAAATAAAAAATGAGAATATACTCTAAAAGAACAGTTTCAAAATTGGACCAAGGATTCTTATCCTAAACAAGAAAATAAGTTGGTTGATAATGTGTCTGACATTAACGCAATCGTTTTGGCCTTGGTTTTAAAATCAGAGTTACAATGTAGAAGAACAGCACAAAATAGTGAATTTCATCAATGGAGAATGGAGAAATTGGGGTTTGAAGAAGATAGAAAAATGGCTAAAAAAAGTTATATTAAATTTATAGAGGTGTGTTATTTGAACAACCATTTGTATGACAAACAACCATACATTACAAAGAAAAGAGAATTGTTATTGACACATTGCATAAAGCTGTGTCACACGAGTAATTTTTCAAAATGTACCTCGGCAGTTAACTGCCGAATTATGGAACCGGCTGCAGTTAACTACCGAGGAAAACTTCGGCAGTAAACTACCGAGGAAAACTGAAAACTTCGGCAAGGAAACCTCAAACCTGTTTTTTTTGACAAAAATCATAAATTGTTATTAATAATATTTATTGATTTTGAATGTTTGAATCATTATGTTTCAAACAATTGTACGTGGGTATCAATTTGTTGGACAACTGATTGAACGGAAACCCATTTGTCTCTCTTCAGCTTGTCGGTGCACCATTCTTTTTCTCTCTCTGTTATTGTATTTCCTCTATTCCTTTCATGTTACTGACCGTTCTCTTTTTTTGTAGTTAGGTCTTTCTTTTCTTTATTTTTTTGTATTCAACACATGGTAATGGGCCTAACCTAGTTTATTATTAACTTAATCTCTTACTCATTCTTACCCCTCTTTATTTCTAATTTAAACTTAGCTTAATAAAATAAATAAACACATACTCGTTTATTTTGTTTAGACTCTCACAACTAAAATATTATTCCTCAATATATTTAGTCTAAAAAAGTATTATTTTTAGAGAGTAATTAAAATAAATAATTATAATATTAACACATTCAATTAACCCCTAAATCGTAATAAAAGGGGCTAATACAATCACATCAAAGCAAATAGACACAGTGAAAATTAAACAAAATACTACTAATGCACCAAGATAATTTTTTTTTTGAACAAATCAAAATGAGACAAATTACGAAACCAACGGTGATGCCTCCCGCACAAGGTGTGCAAAAGGAGAAACACCAAAAAAATTACGAAGTTAAGGTGCCAAACAAAGGGCACCATCCAAAAGATAAAAAATTACATAAGAACACCCATACAAAGAACAGGGTGTTTCCACCAATCGTGGTAAGAATAAGCAAAATTCGCCTGTTTAGATTTAAGCCAAAGGAAGGAATGCAGCTTCACCTTCTCTATATGAGTAAAATTATTAGAAACCGTACTATTAAATATCCGATTGTTCCTTTCCTTCCAAATCACCCAAATAGTGACAAACCAAATAATCGTGAAGAATAAATGAGAATAAATTGGCATACCCGCCATCTTAGTGAACTGCAAAAAGTGATGTCGAAGCTCACCATCAAGCACAAACGAAATGCCTAACCAATTACAAAGAATAGCCCAAATATCAGTTGATAGAGTGCACTGAAGAAATAGATGATTCACCGTTTCGTTGCAATCGCAACCAAGCGCACACGCCGTGTCTGTTGAGGAGAGAACACCACGCAAAGCAAGGTCGTCTTTAGTGGGAATGCGGTTACGGAGAAGACGCCACACCAACAGGGAGACCTTTAAGGGGACATGCTTTCGCCAAACATCATCAACAAGAGACATGTCCACCATGCTGCCCGTAGTTGTGAGAAAGCGGTACACTCCCCTAACCGTGTACCCATGAACGGGGTCTAACAACCACTGCCAAGTATCTCGAACAGAATCCTGCAAAACAATGTTATGTAATAGCAAAGAACACTCCCTCACAGATTCCTCCTCCCACGCAAACAAACGGCGTCTCCACACCCACGCCCCTCCATCACTACCCAAGCCGCAACCCTCCATCTCACCCACCGAACACTCCTTTTCCACCGCCAAATCAAAAAGGCGAGGAAACTTCAAACGTAACGGTAAATCTCCTATCCATCGATCATACCAAAACAAAGTATTTCTCCCGTCTCCTACCACCCGCCTAATATTTTCTTCAAACCAATTCCCCACTCCCTCGCCAATCCCCTCCCGTAAACGACTCACCATCCTCCACCACGCTGAAGAGTCTCTACCCCCCTCCCTAATCCGCCCCCCAACCTCACCATAGCGAGCTTTCAACACTCGATACCATAATCCCTCCTTCTCCGTCAACAAACCAAGATAATTATTTATAAATTAAATAATTAAAATTAGAAAATAGTTTTTTTTTTTTTTTTTGCAATTAAAATAAGAAAATAGTTAGAAGTAGTTACAATATAACTCTGCACACACTTATTTATTATGAATCTAATGAATACAACAAATTGTTACAATAATTATTAACGCACATACAAAAATCACATAAAAATAATAGATAGTAATTTCTACGGTGAGAATATATATATATACTCTCCATAAAAATAAAGTGAGGTATTCTACTTATAATTGAAGAGGAAAAAGTTTATGGTGAGAATATATTCTCACCATAAACTTTTCCCTCTTCAATTATAAGCTTAGGTAAACCTCTGATAGCCTCTTCAGACATGATCTTTTTCATACCTTTAAGATTTAGATGTCCAAGCTTCTGGTGCCACAACTTAACTTCATCTTCTTTGGTCATTAAACATGTGAAAGAGTATGAAGTTTCTTGAGGAACGCGCAAGTAACAGTTATCTTTCGACCTTACTACCCTCATTATAACATAATACTTCTAATTAGTAACCAAACATTCTGACCTAGTGAAATTGAATTTTAACCCTTCATCACATGATTGACTAATGCTCATCAGATTTGCAGTCAACCCTTTCACAAGAAGAACATAATAAAGTCTTGGAAGTCCATTACACACCAACTTTCCAACTCCCTTGATTTCACCTTTAGCTCCATCACCAAAACTGACAAAACTGGTTGAAAAAGACTTAATGTCCACCAAGTACTTCTCGACCCCTGTCATGTGCCTAGAACATCCACTACCAAAGTACCAATCTTCTCTAGATGAAGCTCTAACAAATGTATGGGCTATAATACTAGTTTCAACAACATTAGGTTTCCATTCTTTTCTAGTTTTGATCTTCACATGGTTAACTTTGGATTGAGTAGGATGTTTAGGATAGCCATACAGTTTGTAACAATAAGGATTTATATGACCGTATTTACCATAGTAATGACATTTTCAAGGAGAAAACTTAACCTTAATTTGAGTTTTCTGATATCTGGCAAGATGTTGTAACATTTGATATGACATTGTGGGGGTCATACTCTCTTTCAGAAGGAATAAACTTTATTATAGGAGGTTTTCCTTGTTTATTTAAAGATTGATAATTAAATCCTATTCCTTTAACATTGTCAGCACTTTTTCCTAGTTGAAGAATCTCATCTAGCATGTCAGACTCATTATTCAACATTCTTATGGACTTAGTCATGTTTTCAAGTTTGAAAGATAACATGATTACCTCGTTTTGAAGATAAGAGATTAGTAGACAATATTTTTTCTTTTTCAGCCTCCAGATCAACTATAATTCCCTTTTGCTTTTCTCCTATCTTTCACACCTCTTCACTTCTGATACAAAGCTCTTTGTAGGAATCAACCAATTCCTCATAAGAGACATCCTAGTCACTAGACTCTTCATCAGATTCACATCTTCCTGTCAAAGATGTCACATGTTTAGAAGTTTCATCATCTGGTTCACCTTCAGAATCATCATCATCAGACCTGGAAACAAATAATCCTTTCTTTTGTTTCTTGAGATACGTAGGACATTCTAATATAATGTGTCCAAGTCCCTTACAACCATGACACTTAACACCTTTTCCTTGGTTGGGTTTTTCCTCAGTTCTATCTTTTCTTTGAGAGTGATTATTTTTGTTGATGTCGAAAGACATGTTCTTGACATTAGGTCTTGGTATTCTATCCATCCTATTCAAAACCTTATTAAACTGTCTCCCAAGAAGCACAATAGCATCATAAATTCCTTCATCAGTCTCCATGTCGCATTGAATTTGTTCATCATTTGTGTTGGAGACAAAAGTAATGCTCTTGTTCATCTTTTCCGACCTATCACTGATAGCCATTTCAAAAGTTTGAAGTTATCCAATAAGATCTTCAACCTTCATGTTTTTAATGTCTCGGTCTTCTTCAATAGAAGTCACCTTAATATCAAACTTCTTAGGTTAAAATCTGAGAATTTTTTCGACCAGTTTTCTTTTGTCATCTTTTCTCCCAGAGCACTAGAAGCATTGACAATTTCAAGAATGTTCATGTAAAAGTATTGGATAGATTCATAATCTTTCAACCTAAGATTTTCAAACTTGGTAGTGAGAAATTGCAGGTTTGACATCCTCACCATAGATGTGCCTTCATGAGTAGTTCTCAAGATATCCCATGCATCCTTGGCCATGGTACAATTATTGATTAACCTGAACATATTCTTATCAACCCCATTGAACAAGGCGTTCAAGGCTTTGGAGTTTCCAAGAGAAAGTTCACCTTATTCCTTAGACCACTCATGCTTTTCCAGGTTTTACTATCAATAGATTTAAGAAATGCCACCATGCGCACTTTCCAGTAGTCATAGTTGGACCCACCCAGTACAAGTGGTATGTTAACAAGTCCTCCTTCCTTTTCCATAGTACCAGTAAATATCTTCCCTGGAACTCACCCAGAAACAGAACTGGGTGCCTACTCTGAAGTCAATTAAAAGTCTAGCACGCAGTAAAAGATGTTGAGCACGATGTCAAGACACGAGGAATATCGAGAACAATGTCAAGACATCGTCAACACAAGTTTTGTGCATCTGATGCTCTTATACATGCTCAGAACTTGTTAAATTTTAATATATGGTCATGCACACTTAAACATATATTAGAATATCCAATTGTTCTTTAAACAGTGGTATGAATACGATCCATAACCATTTGTTAAAAACAAGGGAAAACAAATTAAGAGACTAATATTTATTTGATATAATTGTAATATCTGTAACTCTACACATGCTCAAAATACCACATAAAGTCTATGTTTCTTTCTCAACAATCTCAGCCTCGTGTCAAACCAATGAAAAAACAAACTGCGGAAAATGTATGGTTCATTATGAAAAAGAAACCATAAACATAATAATTTATTAACTAAAAATTAATAAAATGAACAATAACAACTGAGATGATTAACGAAAAAAACAATTAAATATGCATAAGATGATGAATTATCAATACTTTAGAAAAATACAAAAAGATACTATCATCTCATTTTGGGTATCATTCCTACAAATAATTTTGTCGCCATTCCCGTATGTTAATTCTATTTTACGATTCGTATCTCCTTTTTATTTAACCACAAGATTATAACACGAGACAATATTCTAAATATATAATTAATGCTTCACCAATACCAAAATAATAAAATTTTATCCACCAACCCCCCACCACCACCCCCCCCCCCCCCCCCCCCCCCCCCTCTTAAATTGATTAAAGGCTAAATTGCATTTTTAGTTTTAATTCAAAAATGTTAGATTTTTTAAATTTTTTTGGGATTCTTGTTGTTGAAAGTTGATGGAGATGATATGAAGATGAAAAAGAGGAGAAGAAGATGAAAAAAATCTAACGTTTTTGAATTAAAACTAACGGAAAGGACCAAAATGTGTAACAAAGAGAAGTTAAGGGACCAAAATAAATCGAATTTTAATTAAGGGATGAAAGCGATATTGCCTAAATAGTTTAGGGACCAAAAATACAATTAAGCCTTGATTAAATGATATGACCAATGTTCATTTGACAAAGACAAAAAAAACAAATTGTGGCACTAATATCTATTTGACATAATTTGAAAAATAAAATCTCTGGATATGATTAAAATACCCCGTAAATCCTATGTTTCTTTCTCAATAATAACAGCCTCACGTTAACCAAATGTAGCAAACTACGAAAAAATCTTTGTTTCATCAAGGAAACGAAAGCATTAAAATATATCTGATAATTCTTAAAGTTAACTAATGACCAAAGACAAGTAAAAGAAAAAATTAAATATATGAGATAACTTCAAAAATTAACGAATGACTAAAGACAACTAAGAGAACTAATAAAAAAAGTGTAACCATTCCAGACTATTAATTATCTTTTATGAATTTTCTTTCCCTTTTCTTCATAAATTAAAGGTGCAAAGTAATTATTGGCTATTGAAAACTAATATAAACGAGTAAACCTTATGACCGACCTTAACGACCCAACACATGATTCAAATATGATACATTGTTTTTTATATATGAATTCAGTTTCATCAGTACCAACATAATATGATGTCGGCTCTCTCTCTCTCTCTCTCTCTCTCAATAAAAAAATAATCGAATATTGGTGAATAGGTCTTAACTATAATTAGAAGCAACATTTTTATGTAATATCTATTATATAGGTTAAAGGGACAAACATGATACATAAATTTAATGTAGTTACATTTAATATTAATTATATTTAGTGAGGAATTTTATGCAACGGAAGAATTGTTAAAAACTATTTACTTGATGGAAACATTGGATGATGTTTTCTATTATTTAAAGTGATCAGACAAATCAACATTTGTTAGAGGCAAAGTTAAAAAAAAAAATGGGTGAAATTCTCAAGTTTGTTTATAATGTGATCCTTTTTGGTTCTTTGTATCTTCTTGTAATTTATGCTGAAAGTAAGCTCATTCTCATTTTTTTTTTATCTTAGACAAAAAATTTCTCTCATATTTAGTAATATTTGTTTACCTTTATTTTACATTACAGGAGAGTGTGATACTGATGCTGATTGTCAGAAAAAATTTCCTGGCTCTAATCAACATCTTTTGTGGTGCAATAATGGTTTTTGTGATTGTCGTACCCACTAAGGTGAAACATATTTCTCTATTAAATCTAAGCTTTTTAATTTTTTTCATTATAATATTGTCACTGTTATAATTTGTCTAAATTAATTTTTCTGGTAATTCTTCGACCTTGCAATTTCTTTAATCGCATTTGAACCATTTTAAATATTTTTTTAGTGGAATATATATTAAATTGAAAAAGGAGTACAAGGGATACTCCAGCAATACAATAAAATCCAAATCCCTATAAAGGGGAATCGTTTTAAATAGGGACTAAGACTCTAGCAACATCAAAATAATGGGATGGAAATAAATACAACACACAAAAAAAAAAAACCACAACACATCATCGACCCAATCATATTAAATTTGATTTCAGAACATTCTTATGAATTTCATGCATGCCAAACTTAGTGTTGACAATTAAACTGGTAAATTATGTTGCCAAATTTTTTCTCTCTAACAATGTGAAAGCATCGTGTTAATCTTAATGTAGTCTAAGCGCTTTAAGTTTATTATAGTACATAATTTGCGCTACAATAGACCACTATAGCGTCATCTATCCATGTACACAATAATGATAATATCCTTTCTAAAAGATGTGACCAATAATACACCTTGTGCACTATTACACAAGATAGTGGCATAACATCAACGAAACCTTAAGAAATTCTTCATAAATAATCTCTATAAGTCATGGAAACTTGACCCATAAAAATCACTAACTAATCATTTATGTTTGCACGAAAAAGTCATGATTCTATTTTTATTCATATACATAACCTTATCATCTTATTTAATTTTTTATTTTATAAATAATTATCCCGGTGTCTTAGTAATATTGTGATTATTTTTCCTTATATGTGTAGTTGTTATGGTGTGATGATTTTATACATATTTATTCGATTTAGAAGTAATATAAAAAGTTATTTCTTATTTCTTGATTATTAGAAAGTGTTTTCTTAGTCCCCAAGTTTTGGTAAAATATTTTAGTGCACAATCTAATATATTTTGATGCGCAAACTGAAATATATTTTGATACTCAATAATATATTTTTGTACTCAATATGATAAATTTTGATATATTTTTTTAATAGATCAAATATGTGAATGATGTTATTATTATTATTATTATAAGTACTGATTGTTTGATATTATTAATTAGAAATATTCACAGTTATTGGTAATGAGGAGGTGTAAACAACAAAGTTGTGTAGTTATAAAGAGAATAGTTACAAACCCGGGGATAGAGTTTCAGAACAACTAAAACCTAAATAGTCTTTATAAATAGAGAGAGCATTATAGAATTAGTATGACGAAGAAAAAGATTCCTATAGCAAAAGAAAACTAGGGTTTTGGAGAAAAGAAGAAAAACAAGAGTCATAAAGAGAATCTTAGAGGGAGATTCAACCATAGGAATTCATCAATTTGCAAAACATTGAGGTAAGGGGGTGTTTTATTCAATATAAGGGTTTTATATTCACGTGGGTAGTGAGGAGTCCCTAACCTTCAATGTTTTACTTAATCCTTTTGATGATTTCTTATTAAATTCATGGTTCCTTATGATGTTGTGATTATATGTTAATATTTGATGTTGTATTGTAATGTTTTCATATTGTTTTCATGATTAAATTGAGGTTATAATGTATTTTGGGAATATGAAATTGAAAGAGAGAAATTAAAGTAATTTTTTGCATAAGAAGATTATGATGTAGTCTGGTTAAATTGGGTATAACTTGAGCTAGGAAACTTATTTTTTAGTGAATCCAGTTGGGTTTGAACGCTAAGATATAGTATTATATTACTGAAAAGTCTTGTGGTTTAATATTACTTGTACATTGTTTTGTGATATTATGAAGATGACAATTCTATTTTATAAATTTCTTTGAGTCAGTCAGGTCGAAAATTGATATCTTAAGATAGGAAACTCCTTTTCAAATGGGACCAGTTGTGTTTGAAAGATAACATAGTTTCTTCATATTAAATTTCATAATTTTACCATTCACATTTATGTCTCAGTAACTCTGTGAACTCATCTGCTCTGTCACAGAATTTTTAGAGTAATGTTGTTGACCAAAGGTAACAAACCTTATTTTCTTTTAAAAGGTAACAAACCTTGTTTTATTTTAAAAGGTATCAAATCAAAAGCTAATTATGTGGAACTAGTTTCCAATGTTAGTTAAGTAAGGATAAGTGTCGAAAATTGACGTGTCTAAAATAATATGTTTTATATGGTAAATGGAATTAGTGAAACACTAAATAATGGGCAGGGATGAGTTATTTAAAGATGTGTAGTTGATGAGTTATTTAACGAAGTGTAATTGATGAATTATTTGACTAAGTGTAATTTTGAAATATTTGATGTTGTGTATATAATGATGTGTAATATTTGACAACCTGTGATATATAAAGATGAGTTTATTTAAAGATTGTGATATATTTAAAGATGATTTTATGTAATGATGTGTATTAATTTTGATGTGGAATTCATGCATTCATTGTAAAGCATATTTGAAGATGTAGTATATGTATATGTGTGTGTGTGTGTATTTTAAAGATGTATATTTAAAGATGTATTGAATTTGATGAATTATTTAATGATGTGTATTTGATGTACTATTGAATGATATTTAATTGATGTGTTATTTGACGCTATGTTATCTAATGATGAGTTATTTGTTGATGTGTTATTTAAAGATGTGTATTGTTGAATCATTAAATGATGTGTATTGTTGATGTAATTACTTAGTATTCATGGTCAGTCACATTTGAAGATGTGATTTGAAGATGGGGGATAACTCGGTAACATTACTCAGACATCCAAAATTAATACCACATGCATATATGTTTGACTCTAGGAGTATTTCCTTAATAGTTGTGTCTCATTGATGAATTTTCTAGTTTTTTATTGGATTAATTGACTTTGTTTTAAGTGATGAATGCTCATTTGTGATTATTTAAAGATGTGAAATTAATTATCTAATGATATGAAAATGTGATTATCTAACAATGTGAATGAATAATAGATGAATATATGATTGATGATGTTATGTGTTTTTATTCTTTAATTCTATACATTATGTTTATGCATTTCTTATTTTGAATATATTCTCACCCCGATTGCAGATTGGACGCCTACGCCTTTGTGGTATAGATATTTAGGACGAAGAACCGTAGAAGCCGTGAGTTGGGAGACGACGAGGAGTCTTTCTCGTCATTTTCTTTTCACTTCTTGGAGTCTATTATTTATTTATTTTTGGTCAAAGCTCTGATTCTGTAACACTAGGGAGTGGAGTTTATTTTTATTGTTCATACTTTGTTTTGAAATTCATATTTGAATTCAGTTTATTTTATTAATGACAATGTTACAATATTTTGAATAAAATTCTACTACACTGTTTTTAATTAATTTGAACCTTTTTTTGAATGATGAGAATGTGTGACAACCTTGTATGATTTATTATTGTTCGTATTTTATTTTATGAAATACATTTTGGGGTTTAGGGTGTTACACTATACATGCATTAGTTTCCTAGAATTTATTATAAAGTTATGTTAGTTCATCATTACCAATGATTGCAGTGAAATATTATAAGCATGAGTCTAAAAAGAATAACATAACGAATTATGGACAACCCAATGAGTTTTTTTTAACAAGTGGGTGAAAGTATTAAATGAATTAGATGGTTAAGAATCCTTGGGGTATGTCAGCCCAATTTAAGGGAAGATTACTCTTTGGTGTGGAAACCGTGGTGACTTTTATGATTCCATGATTTTAGGGCATATTTATAGTTGATAAACTCTGACTAGTCGCCTAACATTCTAATACTAGTGAGAGTGTGATGTGCTAAAGTTCACCCTGAGGGTTGGTGTTCTTCTTTTACCTCCCTTGTCACCATATTATACTTTCTTAAATACAAGTTATGTGTACGGCTGACAAACATAAAAAACGAAGGGAGTGAGTTTTGAAAACATATTATAGTATAAAAGGACTGAGAAGAACACGCAAACAATCAAATTGAAAGTGTATTATATAACAACATAGTATTCAAACCTTAAAGAATATAATATATCACATAAATCTACATTGGTCATAGAACCATCAAAACATAACATTCAAAATTTTCACTAATATAACATCACATTTCTATCCAAAATAATTATAATAGAACAATCAAATAATAAATTTAATGTCTTACAAAAATAATATCATAAATTGAGTCGCATCATTCATAACAAAACAATCACAAGACACTACAATGTTGTGCACGACCTATACACTATACTTCACTGTTTAATATCATTCTACTTTGAAATACTAGGTTTACTGGGGAAATAAACCCCCAGTAATGCAATATATCCCTCAAAACACATATTAGTGGCGGATTAGTGTCCCTCAATAATACTGGCGTCAGTAATGTTACTAACGGAATTTTTCCTCAGTAATGAAGAGATAGTTTTGACAAAGCATTACTGAGGGAATAATCCTTTAGTAATTACTGACGGAATAGGTCCGTCAGTGATTAGTGAGGGGTTATTCCCTCAGTAATGCTTTGTCAAAACTACCTCACCATTTTACAATTCCATAGCTTAATCTCACATTTATTTTACAATTCGGCTTGCCTGTTTAACACATTTATTTTACAATTCGAACTCAATCTCACACCATACCTTATTGCGACACTTCCATAGCTAACCCAAAATCAAAAGCAAAATTTTGTTGTTCCTTTGACTCCATGTCCTCCAATTGAACCAAGTCGACAATTTATGGGTAAAAAAAAAAATGAGAATATACTCTAAACAAAAAGATTTAAAATAGGATCAAGGATACTTACCTTAAACCCGAAAATAAGTTGGTCGGTAATGTAGCCAACATTCATAAAATCGTTTTGGCCTTGGTTTTTCTCAAATAGGAGTTATAGTGTAGAAGAACAACACAAAATAGTGAAATTCATCAATGGAGAAATTGGGTTTTGAAGAAGATAGCAAAATGGCTAAAAAAACAAGGTATATTAAATTTATAGAGTTGTATTATTTGAACAACCATTTGTATGACAAACAACCATATATTTACAAAGAAAATGAGGTATTGACACAAAAATCAAAACAATAAAGAGACAAAGTAAAAATATAATGTGATTATGAAGGAGAAAGTTGTCAAAAAATGATTGTACAAATATCATTTCTCAATTTACAAATTTAAAAGTAGAAATATCGTACTGAAATTTGGCTGAAATCAGAAAAAAGAAAAAAAAAAAAGTTTTTTGGACAACTGTTTGACATCGGAACAGAAACTTGTTTCTTTCTTCAGCTTGTCATCACACCATTCTTTTCTCTCGGTTATTGTTTTCCCTTATATTCCTTTCATGTTACTGACCATTATCTTTTTTTGTAGTTAGCTCTTTCTTTTCTTTATATTTTTTTTTATTCAACACACTACAAGAATAATGCCATATACCTACGGATGTTTATAGCGACAGACGAAAAACTGTAGCTATTGAAAAGATTTACCTACGAAAGTGGTTGTAGGTATAGATATAAGAAAAAGGGTTAATAGTGTTTTACCCCTGTAATATAGGTCATTTCCGGTTTTACCCCTTGTAAAATATATTTTTTAGATTTCGTCCTTGTAATGTAAAGATTTTTGGTTTTGGACCTTCATGAATTTTGATAGTACAAAATTGAAGATATGGCGGGTAAACCGAAATTTGTTCAAATTAACAAGGGGGTAAACCAAAATGTTTTCAAATTACAAGGGGGGTAAACCTAAATTTGCTCAAATTACAAGGGGTGAAATTTTCCATGAAGGTCCAAAACTTAAAAATCTTCAAATTTTAAGGATGAAAATAAAAAAAAAAAAATTTACAGGGAGGAAACCGAAAATACTCTATATTACAGGAGGTAAAACACTGTTAACCTTAAGAAAAAAAATCAAAGTAAAACGGAGAGCACGCCTAATGAAATTATAAACCGGGAAATACCCCACCTTTTCCAATTTTTCCCACTTTGAAATTGCAAAAATATACAAAAAAAATAACTCCCACGTTTCCCAAATTTCATTCTTCACCATTCTAGAATCTAAATCAAAACCTTAGCCAAATTCCAAATTATCAATTCTCATTCTTCACCCTTCTAGAATCCAAATTCAAACCTCACTCTTCCAAATCGGAAATGGCCAAATCAAAACATCACTCTTTCTTCCCCGATTGAAACCTCAGCCTCTCTTGTTCTTCATCGTTTCCAAATCGCAACATTGTTCAAGGCTAAATCGAAATCCTTGAACAGCAACTGTAAGTATCTGAAGTCAAATCCCTTTGCCTCAAAGCCATCGAGATCCTGTAAGCCATGAATTTTCACTTTTCTTCTGTTTTTACTTTTTGTAAGGCATCAAAGGACACAATTATGTTCCTCGGTTTTCACTATTTTCACTTGATTTTTTGATTTGTTTTTACTATAACATTTTTTTTTTTTTTTTTTACAATAATATTATTTTCACTTACTTGGCACACTGTAAAAATAAGTAGTAATGAAAAGTGATTTTATTTTTAGGGTATCTTTCAAGGAGATTTTGTATTGATGTATTTGCTTAGGGGTGGGCATGGTTCGATTAACCTAAAAAACCGAACCGAATCGAATTGAAATTTTGAAATAGTTCAGGAAAACCGAACCGAACTGTTTAAGGCATGGAGCTAACCGAACTGAACCAAAGTTATGGTTCGGTTAACTGTTTTCTTACCTATGAACCGAACCGAACCATAATCAATATTTTGAACCGAAATGTATTTTTTTTATCTATTTGTGAATTTAATTGTTTTTTTATCCATTTTTTATCCAAAATGCAAAATATTTTTTAATTACTCTTTTTTAAGAATATCATTTTTTTTATTAATATTATTATTATACAAACACAGTAAAATAATAAGTTTAATGCAAAATATATTAAGAAATAAAAATTACAGTATGAAAATTATTATCGATTATTTTTTGAAAGATACGAATTAATAATAATATAGATTAAATTAATGTAATATATAAGATTAAACACGGTAAAAAATATGTATTAATATTTACTTTCGTGGTTCGGTTTAGTTTGCTTCGGATTTGAAAAAATGATCCGATCCGATCCAAGTCAAAAAAATCAACATAAGAGCACATAAATCACAAGAGCACATCTTTTGGTAAATTTCAAAAAATGCAATAGAAGTATAACTTTTGTACAGTTGACATCAACATAAGAGCACAAAAATCATAAGAGCTTAATCCTTAAGTAACAATAAAATCAACTTCAGTTTGAAGTATAAAGATGCACAATAATTCCTTAGTTACTCTTCAATTTCATCTTTAGAATAAGAAACATGTCCGGTTTCTTGACTGTAGTGGCACCAAATATCATCGCCATCCTTATCATGCCTGGTTTCAAGTAGACTAGATTGAGAGTAATCTGTACCACCATATTGAACATAAATTTTTCTAAAATCTGACATCAATAGCAAGATATTTAAGGTGTCTCCATGATGTACTTATTGAACTTAATTCCCCAATAGCAAGATATTTAAGGTGTCTCCATGATGTACTTATTGAACTTATTCCCCAATACTTGTTGAACTTAATTTTCATCTTGTTCGCTGTCTCCATGATGTACTTATTTGTACTACTCATATGCTTGTTGATCCCTTTCCCAATGGCGAACACCTCTGCCATATACGAAGCACTTGTCACATACAAAGAACCAGACAAACGAATTGTGGATTTATAAAACAATTCAAGCAAGGGAAGCACCGATTCAACATAGTCCCAATCTCCATCTGTTATTCCATGCGTTGTTTTCTCTTCCATTTCTCGACGAAATGTGACCTCTCGTACGCTTAACTCGTGAAAGGCCTTTCTATACTTCAAGGCAACCGTCAACATTGAATACATTGAGTTCCAACGAGACCAATCATTTTATAATTAAGTGTTATTCATCGTTTACTGCAACATAGCCTTAACAAACCATTTCCAATCCATCAATGATATTTGTGCAAACCTACATTACTCCTAAAACACGCCTCTCATCACTTATCATAAGCCTGCAATGTGACAATTTCTGTAATATAATTGAAAAGAAAACATTGAACCTGCACTTGATAACATAGAAAAGTGGCACCAAACTTGCTAAATTCAAACTAGACTAGCAATAGCGTCAAAGAAGAACTAGAAATTGAAGGAAATGAAAATGGTGAATTCAAAAACAAGCAGTGACACACTTAACCCAAAATCAATCATACTCAAAAACCAAAATCAATCATACCCAGAAACAAAAATTAAACAAAATCATACCTATAAACAGAAATCAAACAAAATCATACACAGAAACCAAAATCAATCATACCCAGAAACAAAACTAAAAAAAATCATACCCATAGTAACCAAAATCAAAATCAAGCATACCCATAAACTAATAGTACCTTATGAATCTTCAGACGAAGATTCGCAGAAGAAGAAGAGGTGGAATCGTAGTGAAATCAGAGAAGAGACAATATCGCAGGAATTAGGCTTCCATTGAGATTGAAGAGGTGGAGAGTGAGCTCCGATTGAGATTGAAGAGCTTCGTTGAGATTGAAGAGCTTCGATTTATGCATGTGGACCTTCGATTGAAGATGTGAAGAGTGAAATTAGGGTTTAGAGTGAAATTCGGTTCATGTGAGTTGTGACAAAGGACCTGAGTCAAAATGAATTTTTTGTGATAAGATTAATTGAATTGTATGTTTCGGTTCGGTTCGGTAAGTATGGTTAACTGAGTTTTGATAACGGTTCGGTTCGGTTAATGAACTGGTCTCAAAATAGCGGTTCAGTTCAATATCCAATATAAAGGTTCGGTTAATTTTAGTATGGATCGGTTCGGTTAACCGGTTCGGATTGGTCTTATGAAAAGTCGACATCTATGAGTTGTGTTGTGTTAATTTGAACTATTGATCATACGAGTTGTGTTGTTTTGAATTTGTAATGTTAATCTCTTTACTTTGAATAGTGCATTGATTGTCAATATTGATGCTTTGAGCATTGCATGTGTATCGTTTTCAAGTTTATATTTTTTTTACGAAAAAAAATCTGACCTTTTTTAAAAATTTCGTAAATAAATAAATTTTTTCAATTTTTTTTCATTTTAAAAATGATTTTATAAAAAATCTGGAATATTTTTTTCTTCATATTTTATAAAAAATATGAACTTTTTTTATATATTTTTGACTTAAAAAAAATCAGGTGTTAATCATTCACCGTAGGCTACAATAAACCTACATGATCCAACGGTTTCTATTTGAAAAATAGATCAAACAGTTAAAATGTAACGGATAGGACCAAAAGAGGTAACGGCAATAGACATAAGGGACCAAATTGAGACACTTTATAGTTAGGGGACCAAAATGAAATCCGAAAATAAGTTAAGGGACCAAAACATGTATTAAGCCTTTTTTATTTTATATAAACGACCAATTTATTAGTTATAGTATTTTTTTTTCCTATATAGAGTGTCATACATGAGTCTATAGAATCTCACTGCATTCCTTCTGACATAGAAGCTAAAGAAGAAGAACGTATTGTGGAAGGTATAAATTATATACCATTTTATATTTTTTTCGTTTTTGTTAATTATTTGAATTTTTAATGTTATTATGGATTTCCTTTTACTTGTAGAGGTCCAACAAAAATGTTAGATATATGGGAAATTGATGACGATTTCATAATTGTTAAGTTGGATAACTATGGACTACCAATTGATGAGGAAGGGACAACTTTTACTCATTTCTTAGGTAGTATTGTTAGAAGGTCTCAATATGCACCCATCAACATCAAATCTTGGAAAGGTATACCTTCAAAGTATAAAGAAGCGATGCGGAACAAATAGAGGTATTATGTTTGCAAGTTTTTTAATTTTTTTTTGTATCATAATTTGTAATATAATAACAATAAACTTATAACCTGTTTGTTTGGTTTTTAGATGAAAAAGGGAAAAGAAGTGATGCATAGACATCAAGATATTTACATTGAAACTCGCACACGTAAAGATGAGTCAATTGTCAATGAAAAAGCTGCAAGAATGATTGTAAGTATCTTACAGTTTTGGAACATAAAATGATTCTTTGTTTTGGTGTGGATAGTGAGTGATTTCTGGTCAGATATCTTTTCTAAATGTCTAAGTGCAGAATGATTCTTTGTTTTCCTGAATTTTGAATCAATTGCCTGTAATACCATTTGAAAGTGTGATATCTTGTTGCTTTTGATTTCTGGTAGTACCATATATATATATATATATATATAGGGATCAAATTACACCGACTAAAAGTTACACCAATGTTACACCGCTCAATATTGTTTTACTCGATGTATATTTTTTAAATTTGATCGTTGGATTGTAAGTTTATATCACATAGATCATTCACGTAAATTTTTACGAAAATCTAAAATCATTTGATATGTTATTGAGATACAACAAGTTTAACGGTGTTATATAAAAGTGCATAAACCGTTAATATTGATGTAGGAAAGAACCAGCAAGAACAGTCACTTGAGAAGAAATTATTAAGTGCAAAAACAGTCACTTGATTCGTTGCAAATAAAAGATGGGAAATATGAAAATTACTACTTGCGAAAAATGAAAGAAAAAAAATGTTCACTTAAAAAGAAGAAGATCAAAATGGAGGTTGGTGTTGATGGATTATAAATTAAATGTGAAGAAGAAGGTGAAATTGAAGTTGGGTGTTGAATGAGATGTCAGATGACTAAAGAAGGAGTAAACATGGTGTTAATGGTGGTGATGAATTTTAGAAGAAGTAGAAATTAGAATTGGAGTTTTATTTTTTTATTTTTTTACACTAAAAAACAACAAAAATTGAGAAACAGCCTCACGATAGAGAATTTTTTTTCCTACTAAAACTAGAATAAATATTAATAATAATACTAATTAAAAAACAATTATTATATTTTAAATCTTTTAATTATAATTTTTTGTAGTGTACCACGTGACATAAAATAATTTGGCTACGTGGCACTCCGTTAGTTTTAGTTTTTTTATTTAAAAGTAAATTAACAGATGGACTAATTAAACTATCAAAGAGACTAATAACAATTTTTATACAAAAGTGCAGGGAGTAAATCCAAACAAAAAAAAAAATGCAGGGATCAATACCAAAAATTGGTGAAAGTGCAAGGACTAAAGACATATTTAAGTCTATTTCATATTATCATTCTTATTGGCTAGTAATGTTAGCCTGTAACACACCATTATTATCTGAGTTCATTTTACAGAATGGATTTGAGTGGAGTAACCCTGAATACATTCGCTCTGATAAACCAACTAAATTCCTATATGAGGCTAGAGATGGACTCCTCTTGTCGTCACGTATGACTTACATTGGAGAATGCCTCTCAACTACTGACAGGGAACCTCAACTCCACTACTGACAGGGAGTTAGAGAGTCATGACTTAACTGTTATTGTGTAGATTTCCGTTGCGGGGAAATCCCATCCATCATAATCTGGAGCCTGATGGACACAACTTAACTGATTATAGTTATCTGTAACTTAAATCTGATATGCTATTCTAATCATAAATTTATATCGGTCCCCAAATTCCAATACTGACGCGGAACATCGGTTGACACGACTTACCATATACATATCATTGCTTGGATATAGTACAGTCTGAGTATAATCTCTAATACGTGTTAAGCATATTTAATCAGGTTCTAAGCACATCGTCATCATATGCCATTCTGAAGGGATTCTTAATTCTTCCCTTAAAGGGATTAACTTATTACCCATTACTTTAGTCATCACTACAACATTTTTGGTCTAAAACTACGGGTGAAAACCGTAGCCGTAGTTGATATAAGCGTTTCGTTAGCTTTCGGCAATGCTTTTTCTCTCCGTTGTAGTCTAAGAAGTTGCTTTTTCCTTTGAAAACGCTTTTGTTGCATACGGGAAAATACAACAGATTAAAATCGTTGGCTAAAATCATTTTAAAAAAAAAAAAGAAAAAACCGGTGATTTCAACTCCACCTCAAGCTGAGCGTACTCTACCTCAACTAGCAAATGCGTACATCCCACTATGTCTTCAACCTTGAAACTCCACCTTAACATGTAGATCATGAGTATTGTTCCCTCCGCCTCTCCAGACTAATCATGAGTATTCTTACCACCGCCTTTCCAGGCTGATGTTGAGTGTTTAACGTCTCTCTAGACGACCACCGCTCCACTAGGCATCAATCCCAAGGTGAGACGCATCACCTTCTTCATCCAGCAAAAAACACCACACCATCAGTGCACCTGCATCCTCATAACCCGTAGAGACAATTTGTGCGGAGTTACCATTTATCTCCAGACAATCCTTCAGGAAGTCACCCATCTTATGACAGTTAAAGCATTCAGACTTTGACTTGTTACCACTCTTTCTCCGGTTACCTCTACCTCCACCATTCCCTCTTGAGACATTTAGGCCTTCACCGTTTTCATAAATTCTCAAGTCCTTGGACTTGGTCAACTTCCTGGTTCTCAAAGCCGCTTGAACTTTTTCCAAGGTAACAAGTGCCTTCTTTGCCATAGAGCATGGTATCTTTGAACGATTCAAAAGATTTCGGTAGAGCACACAACAAGAGTATAGCTTTATCTTCATCCTCAAGTTACTCCTCAATATTCTCCAAGTCATCACGGATTTTGTTGAACTCCGTAAGTTGCTCCATGATGGCCTTCGATTCCACCATCCTGAATGAGTAGAGTTGTTGCTTTAGGAATTGCCGATGAGCCAAAGACTTTTTCAATACAAAGATTCCAACTTTGCCCACATCGATGTCACGGTTGGCTCCTTTGCTACTTCTCTCAAAATTTTATCCCCGAGGCACAAGACAATGGCACTTCTGGCCTTGTCCACCAGCTCGGTCTTCTCCGCTCATGACATGGTGACCGGTAACGAACCTTCACCCTTCAAAGCTTTCTCACACTTTTGCTGTATTAACATCGCTTCCATCTTTACCTTCCAATTGTTATCTCTGGTAAACTTCTCAATATCCCACTTCGAACCTATGGTACTTGATTATCCTTTGACCGTTGCCCCACGGTGGGTGCTAATTCTTGCAAATTCAATGAGAAAACACACCAATAACAAACTTGATGTGTGGAGCAAGTGATAATCAGGCAACCAAAACAAAGAGTATCGAAAAATTATAAACACATGCCAAAAGTAGAAGACAACGAGACAGAAAGGAAGAGAGAACACAAAAGAGTTTGTTGACCCTGTTCGGTCCAAATTGACCTAGTCTGGGGGAGAGAGCAGCCCCCCGTTTCACTATATGATGAGTAACCTTACAAAAGAGATATCAATGGGTTACAACAATAAGTCTCCCGCCTAATTCTACCCAAAGTCACAATCTCTTCCCGTAACCAAGAGACTCAATCTTAATAGTGTTTCCCAAGGTGAATCAACCCTCAAACCCTAGTGTTTGTTGGCCAGAGACAAACTCTATACAAACCCTAGTTTTGTTGTTGCCTTTCTAAATCCTTGTTTCAGCCCCATCTATCTCAAGGTTTACATTTATACAATGTCTATATTTATAGTAAAAGCATCCCTCATAAACTGGAACCAAATCAGGCTCATAAAAATACGTTTTATTTTTATTCTTCTGCACGAATTCGTGCTCTGATTTTTCTAGATCGTGCCCTAATTATTTACGAATGAAAGTGCCAATTCTGCTCTAAAAAATCGTACTCCGATTTTGACAGCTTCAGCAAACTTGAATTTCTCCAATTTTGAGTAACTTTCACAACAATCTCCACCTTGAATCTAAATTAGTGATGATGTCAAACCATCAATCACCTTGCTGCTCTTTCCCTTGCTTCCCACTACACCAAGTAGCTCCACAAGTTTACACCCTAACCCCGTCAGCCATCAGAATGTCTTCCGCCTTCTCGAAGGTCCTTGCAGTCCAACTAAACTAGGAATTTTAGGTAGTTCCACAAGCATTCACCTTAACCTCTTCAGCCATCGGAACGTCTTTCGTCTTCTCTAAGAGTCCTTGCAGTCCAACTACACTAGGAGTTTTAGGCAGTTCCACAAGCATTCACCATAACATCTTCACCACAGGACATCTCATGCTTCCTTGAAGATCACCTTACATCCAATCACCCTTGGCCTTTTTTTAGGGTAATCCCGCAAGTCGTGCTATACATTCTTCAACCTCCGGAATTCCTTCTGTCTTCATGAAGAAATCCCTTGCTCACCATAGAGCATAGCACCCAAGGTCCTCCATAGCTGTACCATTACCGGTGAGTTCAACTCCACCTCAAGCTGAGCGTACTCTACCTCAACTAGCAAATGCGTACATCCCATTATGTCTTCAACCTTGAAACTCCACCTCAACAAGTAGATCATGAGTATTGTTGCCTCCGTCTCTCCAGACTGATCATGAGTATTCTTACCACCGCTTTTCCAGGCTGATGTTGAGTGTTTAACGTCTCTCTAGACGACCACCGCTCCACTAGGCATCAATCCCAAGGTGAGACACATCACCTTCTTCATCCAGCAAAAAACACTACACTATCAGTGCACCTGCATCCTCATAACCCTCAGAGACAATTTGTGCGGAGTTACCATTTATCTCCAGACAATCCTTCAGGAAGTGACCCATCTTGTGACAGTTAAAGCATTCAGACTTTGACTTGTTACCACTCTTTCTCCGGTTACCTCTACCTCCACCATTCCCTCTTGAGACATTTAGGCCTTCACCATTTTCATAAAATCTCAAGTCCTTGGACTTGGTCAACTTCTTGGTTCTCAAAGCCGCTTGAACTTCTTCAAAGGTAATAGTGCCTTCTTTGCCATAGAGCATGGTATCTTTGAACAATTCAAAAGATTTCGGTAGAGCACACAACAAGAGTATAGCTTTATCTTCATCCTCAAGTTGCACCTCAATATTCTCCAAGTCATCACGGATTTTGTTGAACTCCGTAAGTTGCTCCATGATGGCCTTCGATTCCACCATCCTGAATGAGTAGAGTTGTTGCTTTAGGAATTGCCGATGAGCCAAAGACTTTGTCATATACAAAGATTCCAACTTTGCCCACATCGATGTCACGGTTGGTTCCTTTGCTACTTCTCTCAAAACTTTATCTCCGAGGCACAAGACAATGGCACTCCTGGCCTTGTCCACCATCTCGGTCTTCTCCACTCATGACATGGTGACGATAACGAAACTTCACCCTTCAAATCTTTCTCACACTTTTGGTGTATTAACATCGCTTCCATCTTTACCTTCCATAACCCAAAATTGTTATCTGTGGTAAACTTCTCAATATCCCACTTCGAACCTATGGTACTTGATTATCCTTTGACCCTTGCCCTACGATGGGCGCTAATTCTTGCAAATTCAATGAGAAAACACACCAATAACAAACTTAAGTGGGGGAGAGTTGTAACGCCCACTTTCGTTTAATCGTTTATTTAATCGAGTTTAGGTGATTATATTATAATTATATAATATATGCATGATTTTGGTATGTTTTGATGATTTATGATGATTTGATTGATGACGTGATAAGTTATGAGTTTTGGAGGATTTGATTATGATATGAGATTTATTTTATTGTTAAATAGAATAAAGATTTGAAAATAATATAAAATATTTAGTTGAGGGCTGTTTTGATATTTTAGATAGTGTTGGGGGAGAAAGTGAGATAAGATAAGTATTTTAAGAGGAGATATAAAAGGTTAGACCTAGTTTAGAAAAACATAAAGTACGTACGACTGTTTTTGGAGAAAAGGAAGAAAAAGCCAAGAGAAGAGGAACCTAGAGTGAGGGCTGCGATTTCTTCATTCAAGGTAAGGGTGAGACTAATAATTCAATAATGTTATTTACTGTAATTCTGATGATTAGTTGACAAAGTTAGGATTGATTTAGAGAAGTTTTGGAATTAGGTCAAAACCCTAAAAAAATTGATGATCAAACGGTAAAACTTGTTAGATTGATGAAAGAACCGTCCTTTAACCTTAGAATATGTTTAGGATGAATTCTGGAATCAAAACCACGCTTTGAACCATGTTGTGTGATGGATTTTTGAGAAAAACCCTAGTCTGCCCGTGCTTCTGTTCATCGCTCGCCACGACGAGTGATGATCCTCGCCTCGCGAGTGATGAACTTCATCGCTCGCCACGCGAGCCCCTTCCCTTCGCCTCGCGAGTTGTTTGGTGCAACTCGCCATGGCGAGCAACCCTTCCTCGCCTCGCGAGCTTAGGCAGAGTGCATGTCATATTTCGTGTTTCGACCTTTTTAGTTGAATCTTGTATGCCTTTGAGTACCTGAACATACCTAGTATTGATTAGGAATGAATGTAGGATCAGAGGGAACCCAGAAGAACCTTAGTTTGGGAGTTGAGTGGTACTCGCCATGGCGAGTAAGTACTCTCGCCTCGCGAGTACAACCAGGATGAACTTGTTTATGTGTTTATGCGATCTGTGTCGCACTTGTTGATCAAGAGTGAACCCCTAACTAGTAATGAGACCTAGTGATGTCGTTTAATGCAGACTGTAGAGTTGTTTAAGTTATATTAATATTAATTGAATATGAACTATTGTATTGTATATTCATGCAAGATAAGAAGATGTGATAGTGATACAAATTATGTGCTTTGATATAATGATATCATCTTGTTATGTGACCTGTTTATGCTGCTTCCGTTATTTAACTAAGTGCATAATTATATGATGAAGTTTAGCTCCAAATTATTGGATGCATGTTGATAAGTTGATTACGATGTTTTGTTCATATGTGTCCATGCATAGCATATCATTGAGCTTAGTCCTCACCACGAATATTAGGAGCTTTGTCCTCCGCACGTTTTATATGAGCTTTGTCCTCCGCACGATTAAAGTATATTAATACTTATGATGACGATTGGTACCACATGCATATAAGGAGTCTAGGAGCATTGTCACATTGTCATGATTAAGATGCCTTGTTGATAATGAATGAATATGTGATTACGTGATAAGTGTTTATTGATTATGTTACGTTGTTCATAATGAATTGGATATATGATTACGTGATAACTGTTTAGCATTTATGCAAAGTTAATAATGGAATGATTATGATGTTAATTTATGATTCGCAATTACATTGATTAATGTTATTTTATTATGAAATCTCACCCCTTCTGCTTGAAAATGTTGCCCTTCGTATGGGTAACTTGCAGGTGATCGTGCTTAGTGTGCAGTTGCCGTCGTGAGTGGCCTTGCCTTCACTGTGTCGTCTAGGTCGCTCTGATACTTAACGGGATGGGGTTTTATGCTATAACATGCTTCATTCTCTTACGTGAACTGCCATGAATATTTACTGTTTTGATTAACTCTTTTGAGATACTTGTTGGGCCTGCGTGCCAAAACGTTTCATGAATTATGGTTAAGATTTTCCGCTGCAAATGTTTAAGATATTGGTTAAATTATTATTTAACTGTTGGATTACGTTATATGTGATATCCCGTTGTTTGATGTTTACTCTGATAAATGTTATGTTTTTTTTAAAGAAATTTTAAATATTGGGAAAACGGGGTGTTACAATTGGTATCAAAGCAGGTCGGTCCGTCCGGTCAATTAGAGAGTCGTGTCGAGTCTTAGTAATATTTATATTACTATCTTATGTTGTTGTTGCTACTTTTGTAGAATCTCGGAAATGGCTGGAAGAAACGATGCTGCGTTAGCTGCTGCTCTACAAGCTGTTGCCCAAGCTGTGGGACAACAACCTAACGTGAATGCCGGTGCGAATGCTGAAGCTAGGATGTTGGAGACGTTCATGAAGAAGAACCCTCCGACTTTCAAAGGACGTTATGACCCTGATGGAGCCCAGACGTGGCTTAAGGAGATTGAGAGGATTTTCCGGGTTATGCAGTGCACGGAGGATCAGAAAGTGCGGTTTGGTACTCATCAGCTAGCCGAGGAAGCTGATGACTGGTGGGTTGCTCTTCTGCCTACCCTTGGGCAGGAGGGAGCTGTTGTGACTTGGGCTGTTTTCAGGAGAGAGTTCCTGAGAAGATACTTTCCGGAAGATGTTCGCGGGAAGAAAGAGATCGAATTCCTTGAGCAGAAGCAAGGAAATATGTCCGTGACAGAGTATGCTGCCAAGTTCGTGGAGCTGTCTAAGTTCTATCCGCACTATACTGCTGAGAATGCTGAGTTCTCGAGATGCATCAAGTTCGAGAACGGTTTGAGGCCCGACATCAAGAGGGCGATTGGGTATCAACAGCTTAGAGTTTTTCAGGATTTGGTTAATAGCTGCAGAATCTACGAAGAGGATACGAAGGCTCACTACAAGGTAGTGAATGAAAGGAAGGGCAAGGGACAGCAGAGTCGTCCTAAGCCGTACAGTGCCCCCGCTGACAAAGGTAAACAGAAGATGGTCGATGTTAGGCGGCCTAAGAAGAAGGATGCTGCAGAGATTGTGTGCTTCAATTGTGGTGAGAAAGGCCACAAGAGCAACGCCTGCCCTGAGGAAATCAAGAAGTGTGTCTGGTGTGGTAAGAAAGGTCATGTTGTAGCTGATTGCAATCGTACAGACATTGTGTGCTTTAATTGCAATGGAGAGGGTCACATTAGTTCACAGTGTACTCAGCCTAAGAGGGCGCCGACTACTGGTAGGGTTTTCGCTTTGACTGGGACTCAGACAGAGAATGACGATCGTTTGATCAGAGGTACTTGCTATATTAATAATACTCCTTTAGTTGCTATTATTGATACTGGTGCTACGCATTGTTTTATTGCTTTCGATTGTGTTTCTGCTTTGGGTCTTGATTTGTCTGATATGAATGGAGAGATGGTTGTCGAAACTCCGACTAAGGGTTCGGTGACTACTTCTCTCGTATGTTTGAAATGTCCTTTGTCTATGTTTGGTCGTGATTTTGAAATGGATTTAGTTTGTCTACCTTTGAGTGGTATGGATGTGATTTTGGGTATGAACTGGTTAGAGTACAACCACGTTCTTATTAATTGTTTTAGCAAGTCAGTACATTTCTCTTCCGTCGAAGAGGAAAGTGGTGCAGAGTTTTTATCTACTAAGCAGCTGAAGCAACTGGAACGCGACGGTATCTTGATGTTTTCGTTAATGGCTACTATATCTATTGAGAATCAAGCAGTGATTGATAGGTTACCGGTAGTGTGTGAATTTCCTGAAGTTTTTCCAGATGAGATTCCTGATGTGCCTCCAGAGAGAGAAGTTGAGTTTTCTATTGATCTTATTCCTGGAACGAAGCCGGTCTCGATGGCACCTTATCGTATGTCTGCTTCTGAGTTATCTGAGTTGAAGAAACAGTTGGAAGACTTGCTTGAGAAGAAGTTTGTTAGACCAAGTGTTTCACCTTGGGGAGCGCCGGTTTTGCTAGTAAAGAAGAAAGATGGTAGTATGCGGTTGTGTATTGATTATCGGCAGTTGAACAAGGTAACTATCAAGAATAGGTATCCACTTCCGAGAATTGATGATTTGATGGATCAACTAGTGGGTGCACGAGTTTTCAGCAAGATTGATTTGAGATCAGGTTATCACCAGATTAAAGTAAAAGATGAAGATATGCAGAAGACAGCTTTCAGAACGCGTTATGGTCACTATGAATATAAAGTTATGCCTTTTGGTGTTACCAATGCACCTGGAGTGTTTATGGAGTATATGAATCACATCTTCCATGCATTTTTGGATCGGTTCGTAGTTGTGTTCATCGACGATATCTTGATTTACTCCAAGACTGAAGAAGAACATGCCGAGCATCTGAAGATTGTCTTACAAGTGTTGAAAGAGAAGAAACTTTATGCTAAATTGTCTAAGTGTGAATTCTGGTTAAATGAAGTGAGTTTCCTTGGCCATGTTATTTCCGGAGATGGTATTGCTGTGGATCCGTCTAAAGTCGAAGCTGTATCGCAATGGGATACTCCTAAGTCCGTTACTGAAATTAGAAGCTTTTTGGGTTTAGCTGGTTACTATAGAAGGTTTATTGAAGGATTTTCTAAGTTAGCTCTTCCGCTAACGCAGTTGACTTGTAAAGGTAAAACTTTTGTGTGGGACGTCCATTGTGAGAAAAGTTTCGGTGAATTGAAGAAGCGTTTGACGACTGCTCCAGTGTTAATTTTGCCGAAGTCAGATGAACCTTTTGTGGTTTATTGTGATGCGTCCAAGTTGGGTTTAGGAGGTGTACTTATGCAAGGAGGTAAAGTGGTAGCTTATGCTTCAAGACAGTTGAGAATTCATGAGAAGAATTATCCTACGCATGATCTCGAGTTGGCGGCTGTAGTCTTTGTATTGAAGATATGGAGACATTACTTGTATGGTTCGAGATTTGAGGTGTTTAGTGATCACAAGAGTTTGAAGTATTTGTTCGATCAGAAGGAATTGAATATGAGACAGCGAAGATGGCTTGAATTGTTGAAAGATTATGACTTTGGCGTGAATTATCATCCAGGTAAAGCTAATGTTGTTGCAGATGCCTTGAGTAGGAAGACATTGCATATGTCCGCCATGATGGTCAGGGAGTTCGAATTGCTTGAACAGTTTAGAGATTTGAGTTTGGTTTGTGAATGGACACCTCAGAGTGTGAAATTGGGTATGCTGAAGATTGATAGTGAATTTCTGAAAAGTATCAAGGAAGCACAGAAAGTTGATGTAAAGTTTGTGGACTTGTTGGTTGCTAGAGATCAGACTGAAGACAGTGATTTTAAAATCGATGATCAAGGTGTGTTGAGATTCCGAGGAAGAATTTGTATCCCAGACAATGAAGAGATTAAGAAGATGATTCTTGAAGAGAGTCATAGAAGTAGCTTGAGTATTCATCCGGGAGCTACGAAGATGTATCATGATTTAAAGAAGATTTTCTGGTGGTCTGGTTTGAAACGAGATGTGGCACAGTTTGTGTATTCCTATTTAGTTTGTCAGAAGTCGAAAGTCGAGCATCAGAAACCCGCTGGGATGATGGTACCTTTAGATGTGCTAGAATGGAAATGGGATAGTATATCGATGGATTTTGTGACGAGTTTGCCGAATACTCCGAGAGGGAGCGACGCAATTTGGGTTATTGTTGATAGGTTGACGAAGTCAGCTCATTTTCTACCTATTAATATTAGTTTCCCTGTTTCCCAGTTGGCAGAGATTTATATCAAGGAGATTGTGAAGTTGCATGGTGTTCCTTCGAGCATCGTGTCAGATAGAGATCCAAGATTTACTTCTAGATTTTGGAAAAGTTTGCAAGAGGCCTTGGGTTCGAAGTTGAGATTGAGTTCGGCGTATCATCCACAGACAGATGGTCAGTCGGAGAGGACAATTCAGTCGCTAGAGGATTTGTTGAGAATTTGTGTTCTTGAACAAGGAGGAACTTGGGACAGTCATCTTCCGTTGATCGAGTTCACTTATAATAATAGTTATCATTCTAGTATTGGAATGGCACCGTTCGAGGCTTTGTATGGTCGGAGATGCAGAACTCCGTTGTGTTGGTTTGAATCAGGAGAAAGAGCGGTCTTAGGACCAGAGATTGTTCAGCAAACTACTGAGAAAGTTCAGATGATCCAAGAGAAAATGAAGGCGTCGCAGAGTCGACAAAAGAGTTATCATGATAAGCGTAGAAAAGATCTTGAATTTCAGGAAGGAGACCACGTGTTTTTGAGAGTCACTTCTATGACTGGTGTAGGATGTAACGCCCCTATTTTATTTAATTATTTTTAGTTGATTTAAAGTATTTTATATGATTTTTAAATCATTTATGTTGATTTGTGGTGTGGTGTATTTTATTAAATGGCTATTTTTAGTATTTAATAGAATAAGTGAGAATTAGGATTTATTTTGGAGTTTGGGATTAAATTAGAATTTAATAGAATTAAGAGGAGTTAAGGAATATTGAGAGGTTATATTTATTAAGAAATAGAAAATAGAAGGGAGACAGTTTTCACGTACAACAGAGTTTTGGGAGAAAAACCAAGAGAAGAGCCAAGTGGGGAGAATCAGATTCTGTAGAGCTTTGTTCATCGATCTAAGGTAAGGGTGAGACTAACATTCAGTAATCATAGTGTATAAATTCTGAATTTGTGATTTAACATGTTGTTGTTCTTAGGTTGGATAATTGAGATTATGTTTTGATTATTGATTTTTGAATTGAAAAGTGTAGAAACCATCGAAATTGTGTTAAGAATTGATGTTCAGGTTGTAGAATAATCATAGGTTAAGTTTCCTATCAAATTTGGGGTTTGGGTGGATGAAAAATTGGGTTTTTGGCTGGAAACTGGTCTATTTCCGTAGAGTTGTCTGTCGCAACTCGCCACAGCGAGTAAAATTACTCGCCTCGCGAGCTGCACTTTGACAGCATCCTCTATTTCGCGTTCTTGCGTCTTTTTCACACGTTTATGTTTTGAATTGGCCTTTGGTGTAAACATGAAAGTTGTAGATAATTTTGTTAGCTTTCCAATGACTCTGGTTTGGCGTGAAAATGATTTTTGGTTTAGGAGTTATGATGAAAATACTCCAAGGAGGTCTTAGTGAAATTTTATGAAAATTCAGCAAAACCGTTTCTAAGTTAATCCAAAACTTAGGGAATAATTCCAAACCTCAAAACTAGAAGTACTAGGGGTTCAATTAAGGTGTTTATGAGTATTTAACCCAAGTTGTGAGTTGGTCCTTGGGGTAGAAACGAAGTTGTTTATAATATTAATGTTCTTCAGAGAGTCTGAAATTAAGATGATTAATGTTGTTGGTTATGTGAAATAACTATATGCCTTATGTGGAAAATGTATGATGTTTAAGTAGTGTTGATTATCATTTGGTATTGTCATATTTTGGGATGTCTATGTGCTACTAGTGTTGCTGTTGGATCTTAATTAAGATGTGAATGTTGGTTTAAATTGTAAGCGTGCTGGGTTGTACGTTGCCGAATGAGTCATAAGTAAATTATGCAAATTGTCGATGTTGTTATCATCGTTGGTGTTGTTGTTGAAGTCGTAGTTGTATCCGTTGTTGGTGATTGATCAGGTTAGATGTTTCTATAAGAGGTGGTGTACTCTTACGTGTCATCTTTATAAGAGGTGGTGTACTCTTACTTGTCGTTTTTATAAGAGGTGGTGTACTCTTACTTGTCGCTTTTATAAGAGGTGGTGTACTCTTACTTGTCGTCTTTATAAGAGGTGGTGTACTCTTACTCGTTGTCTTTATAAGAGGTGGTGTACTCTTACTTGTCGTTGTTATAAGAGGTGGTGTACTCTTACTTTATTGTTTTTCTAAGAGGTGGTGTACTCTTACTTTGATTGTCTGTTATAAGAGGTGGTGTACTCTTACGTTGTTTATGTTGATGAGTATGACGAGGTTATGATGATCTTTTATGATGTTGAATGTGGGTTTGTTATGATATTACATGAGGTTACCTATGAGTTGTTAAATGTACTTGATGAGGGTTATGTTAAGTTGATAAGTTGTCTTTTATTCATGAATTGCTAATGGAATGTTTGAGGAATAATTATTATTATGAAATGATGATGTTACGTATAGTTGCTAAGTTGTCCTCTATTCATGAGTTGTTAATGAGGTGCTTGGTGGAGAATGTTAATACGAATTAATGATGCTGTTATGATGTTGTTTATGATATCGAGTTATGACTGTTGATATGATGGAGTTTAAGTTGTTAGATGCATTTGATGAATTATATGCTTATTATTATTGTTTGTGAAATCTCACCCCTTCTGCTTGAAAATGTTGCCCTTCGTATGGGTAACTTGCAGGTATTGAAGCTTATTAGAAGTGGTGGCTCAAGTGTCTTAGGGCTCTGATACGTAACGGGATGGGAAATTGTTGTCGTGTTTTCATTCCTTATGTATCATTATGAAACTGTTGATGTTGAATTTAATCTTTACAGATATTTTGTTGAGGCCGTGTGCCAAGGTTTTATTGGAAGTTGTTTAATGTTGAAAAATACTTTCCGCTACAATGAACTGATATTTTATCAAAGTTGATTTTAATAAATAGTACTTTATTCTATTTATGGATTTTTGAAAAGCAGTGTAGCATGCCCGTTAGGTGTTAAACTCTGATTTACTTTTATATTTATGTTGTTGGGAAAACGGGGTGTTACATAGGACGTGCTTTGAAGTCAAAGAAGTTGACCCCGAAGTTCATTGGTCCGTATCAGATATTGGAAAGAGTTGGAACGGTGGCTTACCGAGTGGGTTTACCGCCGCATCTTTCGAATTTGCACAACGTTTTCCATGTGTCGCAACTTCGAAAGTATGTTCCGGATCCATCTCATGTAATTCAGAGTGACGATGTGCAAGTTAGAGACAACCTTACGGTAGAAACTTTACCGTTGAGGATTGATGATCGTAAAGTGAAGACGTTGAGAGGCAAGGAGATACCTCTCGTGAGAGTCGTTTGGTCGGGAGCGACTGGTGAAAGCTTGACGTGGAGCTTGAGACTAAGATGCTGGAGTCTTATCCAGAGTTGTTTACTTGAGGTAAATTTTCGAGGACGAAAATCTTTTAAGTGGGGGAGACTTTGGCTTGAATTATCATCCAGGTAAAGCTAATGTTGTTGCAGATGCCTTGAGTAGGAAGACATTGCATATGTCCGCCATGATGGTCAGGGAGTTCGAATTGCTTGAACAGTTTAGAGATTTGAGTTTGGTTTGTGAATGGACACCTCAGAGTGTGAAATTGGGTATGCTGAAGATTGATAGTGAATTTCTGAAAAGTATCAAGGAAGCACAGAAAGTTGATGTAAAGTTTGTGGACTTGTTGGTTGCTAGAGATCAGACTGAAGACAGTGATTTTAAAATCGATGATCAAGGTGTGTTGAGATTCCGAGGAAGAATTTGTATCCCAGACAATGAAGAGATTAAGAAGATGATTCTTGAAGAGAGTCATAGAAGTAGCTTGAGTATTCATCCGGGAGCTACGAAGATGTATCATGATTTAAAGAAGATTTTCTGGTGGTCTGGTTTGAAACGAGATGTGGCACAGTTTGTGTATTCCTGTTTAGTTTGTCAGAAGTCGAAAGTCGAGCATCAGAAACCCGCTGGGATGATGGTACCTTTAGATGTGCTAGAATGGAAATGGGATAGTATATCGATGGATTTTGTGACGAGTTTGCCGAATACTCCGAGAGGGAGCGACGCAATTTGGGTTATTGTTGATAGGTTGACGAAGTCAGCTCATTTTCTACCTATTAATATTAGTTTCCCTGTTGCCCAGTTGGCAGAGATTTATATCAAGGAGATTGTGAAGTTGCATGGTGTTCCTTCGAGCATCGTGTCAGATAGAGATCCAAGATTTACTTCTAGATTTTGGAAAAGTTTGCAAGAGGCCTTGGGTTCGAAGTTGAGATTGAGTTCGGCGTATCATCCACAGACAGATGGTCAGTCGGAGAGGACAATTCAGTCGCTAGAGGATTTGTTGAGAATTTGTGTTCTTGAACAAGGAGGAACTTGGGACAGTCATCTTCCGTTGATCGAGTTCACTTATAATAATAGTTATCATTCTAGTATTGGAATGGCACCGTTCGAGGCTTTGTATGGTCGGAGATGCAGAACTCCGTTGTGTTGGTTTGAATCAGGAGAAAGAGCGGTCTTAGGACCAGAGATTGTTCAGCAAACTACTGAGAAAGTTCAGATGATCCAAGAGAAAATGAAGGCGTCGCAGAGTCGACAAAAGAGTTATCATGATAAGCGTAGAAAAGATCTTGAATTTCAGGAAGGAGACCACGTGTTTTTGAGAGTCACTTCTATGACTGGTGTAGGACGTGCTTTGAAGTCAAAGAAGTTGACCCCGAAGTTCATTGGTCCGTATCAGATATTGGAAAGAGTTGGAACGGTGGCTTACCGAGTGGGTTTACCGCCGCATCTTTCGAATTTGCACAACGTTTTCCATGTGTCGCAACTTCGAAAGTATGTTCCGGATCCATCTCATGTAATTCAGAGTGACGATGTGCAAGTTAGAGACAACCTTACGGTAGAAACTTTACCGTTGAGGATTGATGATCGTAAAGTGAAGATGTTGAGAGGCAAGGAGATACCTCTCGTGAGAGTCGTTTGGTCGGGAGCGACTGGTGAAAGCTTGACGTGGAGCTTGAGAGTAAGATGCTGGAGTCTTATCCAGAGTTGTTTACTTGAGGTAAATTTTCGAGGACGAAAATCTTTTAAGTGGGGAGACTTTGGCTTGAATTATCATCCAGGTAAAGCTAATGTTGTTGCAGATGCCTTGAGTAGGAAGACATTGCATATGTCCGCCATGATGGTCAGGGAGTTCGAATTGCTTGAACAGTTTAGAGATTTGAGTTTGGTTTGTGAATGGACACCTCAGAGTGTGAAATTGGGTATGCTGAAGATTGATAGTGAATTTCTGAAAAGTATCAAGGAAGCACAGAAAGTTGATGTAAAGTTTGTGGACTTGTTGGTTGCTAGAGATCAGACTGAAGACAGTGATTTTAAAATCGATGATCAAGGTGTGTTGAGATTCCGAGGAAGAATTTGTATCCCAGACAATGAAGAGATTAAGAAGATGATTCTTGAAGAGAGTCATAGAAGTAGCTTGAGTATTCATCCGGGAGCTACGAAGATGTATCATGATTTAAAGAAGATTTTCTGGTGGTCTGGTTTGAAACGAGATGTGGCACAGTTTGTGTATTCCTGTTTAGTTTGTCAGAAGTCGAAAGTCGAGCATCAGAAACCCGCTGGGATGATGGTACCTTTAGATGTGCTAGAATGGAAATGGGATAGTATATCGATGGATTTTGTGACGAGTTTGCCGAATACTCCGAGAGGGAGCGACGCAATTTGGGTTATTGTTGATAGGTTGACGAAGTCAGCTCATTTTCTACCTATTAATATTAGTTTCCCTGTTGCCCAGTTGGCAGAGATTTATATCAAGGAGATTGTGAAGTTGCATGGTGTTCCTTCGAGCATCGTGTCAGATAGAGATCCAAGATTTACTTCTAGATTTTGGAAAAGTTTGCAAGAGGCCTTGGGTTCGAAGTTGAGATTGAGTTCGGCGTATCATCCACAGACAGATGGTCAGTCGGAGAGGACAATTCAGTCGCTAGAGGATTTGTTGAGAATTTGTGTTCTTGAACAAGGAGGAACTTGGGACAGTCATCTTCCGTTGATCGAGTTCACTTATAATAATAGTTATCATTCTAGTATTGGAATGGCACCGTTCGAGGCTTTGTATGGTCGGAGATGCAGAACTCCGTTGTGTTGGTTTGAATCAGGAGAAAGAGCGGTCTTAGGACCAGAGATTGTTCAGCAAACTACTGAGAAAGTTCAGATGATCCAAGAGAAAATGAAGGCGTCGCAGAGTCGACAAAAGAGTTATCATGATAAGCGTAGAAAAGATCTTGAATTTCAGGAAGGAGACCACGTGTTTTTGAGAGTCACTTCTATGACTGGTGTAGGACGTGCTTTGAAGTCAAAGAAGTTGACCCCGAAGTTCATTGGTCCGTATCAGATATTGGAAAGAGTTGGAACGGTGGCTTACCGAGTGGGTTTACCGCCGCATCTTTCGAATTTGCACAACGTTTTCCATGTGTCGCAACTTCGAAAGTATGTTCCGGATCCATCTCATGTAATTCAGAGTGACGATGTGCAAGTTAGAGACAACCTTACGGTAGAAACTTTACCGTTGAGGATTGATGATCGTAAAGTGAAGATGTTGAGAGGCAAGGAGATACCTCTCGTGAGAGTCGTTTGGTCGGGAGCGACTGGTGAAAGCTTGACGTGGAGCTTGAGAGTAAGATGCTGGAGTCTTATCCAGAGTTGTTTACTTGAGGTAAATTTTCGAGGACGAAAATCTTTTAAGTGGGGGAGACTTTGGCTTGAATTATCATCCAGGTAAAGCTAATGTTGTTGCAGATGCCTTGAGTAGGAAGACATTGCATATGTCCGCCATGATGGTCAGGGAGTTCGAATTGCTTGAACAGTTTAGAGATTTGAGTTTGGTTTGTGAATGGACACCTCAGAGTGTGAAATTGGGTATGCTGAAGATTGATAGTGAATTTCTGAAAAGTATCAAGGAAGCACAGAAAGTTGATGTAAAGTTTGTGGACTTGTTGGTTGCTAGAGATCAGACTGAAGACAGTGATTTTAAAATCGATGATCAAGGTGTGTTGAGATTCCGAGGAAGAATTTGTATCCCAGACAATGAAGAGATTAAGAAGATGATTCTTGAAGAGAGTCATAGAAGTAGCTTGAGTATTCATCCGGGAGCTACGAAGATGTATCATGATTTAAAGAAGATTTTCTGGTGGTCTGGTTTGAAACGAGATGTGGCACAGTTTGTGTATTCCTGTTTAGTTTGTCAGAAGTCGAAAGTCGAGCATCAGAAACCCGCTGGGATGATGGTACCTTTAGATGTGCTAGAATGGAAATGGGATAGTATATCGATGGATTTTGTGACGAGTTTGCCGAATACTCCGAGAGGGAGCGACGCAATTTGGGTTATTGTTGATAGGTTGACGAAGTCAGCTCATTTTCTACCTATTAATATTAGTTTCCCTGTTGCCCAGTTGGCAGAGATTTATATCAAGGAGATTGTGAAGTTGCATGGTGTTCCTTCGAGCATCGTGTCAGATAGAGATCCAAGATTTACTTCTAGATTTTGGAAAAGTTTGCAAGAGGCCTTGGGTTCGAAGTTGAGATTGAGTTCGGCGTATCATCCACAGACAGATGGTCAGTCGGAGAGGACAATTCAGTCGCTAGAGGATTTGTTGAGAATTTGTGTTCTTGAACAAGGAGGAACTTGGGACAGTCATCTTCCGTTGATCGAGTTCACTTATAATAATAGTTATCATTCTAGTATTGGAATGGCACCGTTCGAGGCTTTGTATGGTCGGAGATGCAGAACTCCGTTGTGTTGGTTTGAATCAGGAGAAAGAGCGGTCTTAGGACCAGAGATTGTTCAGCAAACTACTGAGAAAGTTCAGATGATCCAAGAGAAAATGAAGGCGTCGCAGAGTCGACAAAAGAGTTATCATGATAAGCGTAGAAAAGATCTTGAATTTCAGGAAGGAGACCACGTGTTTTTGAGAGTCACTTCTATGACTGGTGTAGGACGTGCTTTGAAGTCAAAGAAGTTGACCCCGAAGTTCATTGGTCCGTATCAGATATTGGAAAGAGTTGGAACGGTGGCTTACCGAGTGGGTTTACCGCCGCATCTTTCGAATTTGCACAACGTTTTCCATGTGTCGCAACTTCGAAAGTATGTTCCGGATCCATCTCATGTAATTCAGAGTGACGATGTGCAAGTTAGAGACAACCTTACGGTAGAAACTTTACCGTTGAGGATTGATGATCGTAAAGTGAAGACGTTGAGAGGCAAGGAGATACCTCTCGTGAGAGTCGTTTGGTCGGGAGCGACTGGTGAAAGCTTGACGTGGAGCTTGAGAGTAAGATGCTGGAGTCTTATCCAGAGTTGTTTACTTGAGGTAAATTTTCGAGGACGAAAATCTTTTAAGTGGGGGAGACTTTGGCTTGAATTATCATCCAGGTAAAGCTAATGTTGTTGCAGATGCCTTGAGTAGGAAGACATTGCATATGTCCGCCATGATGGTCAGGGAGTTCGAATTGCTTGAACAGTTTAGAGATTTGAGTTTGGTTTGTGAATGGACACCTCAGAGTGTGAAATTGGGTATGCTGAAGATTGATAGTGAATTTCTGAAAAGTATCAAGGAAGCACAGAAAGTTGATGTAAAGTTTGTGGACTTGTTGGTTGCTAGAGATCAGACTGAAGACAGTGATTTTAAAATCGATGATCAAGGTGTGTTGAGATTCCGAGGAAGAATTTGTATCCCAGACAATGAAGAGATTAAGAAGATGATTCTTGAAGAGAGTCATAGAAGTAGCTTGAGTATTCATCCGGGAGCTACGAAGATGTATCATGATTTAAAGAAGATTTTCTGGTGGTCTGGTTTGAAACGAGATGTGGCACAGTTTGTGTATTCCTGTTTAGTTTGTCAGAAGTCGAAAGTCGAGCATCAGAAACCCGCTGGGATGATGGTACCTTTAGATGTGCTAGAATGGAAATGGGATAGTATATCGATGGATCTTGTGACGAGTTTGCCGAATACTCCGAGAGGGAGCGACGCAATTTGGGTTATTGTTGATAGGTTGACGAAGTCAGCTCATTTTCTACCTATTAATATTAGTTTCCCTGTTGCCCAGTTGGCAGAGATTTATATCAAGGAGATTGTGAAGTTGCATGGTGTTCCTTCGAGCATCGTGTCAGATAGAGATCCAAGATTTACTTCTAGATTTTGGAAAAGTTTGCAAGAGGCCTTGGGTTCGAAGTTGAGATTGAGTTCGGCGTATCATCCACAGACAGATGGTCAGTCGGAGAGGACAATTCAGTCGCTAGAGGATTTGTTGAGAATTTGTGTTCTTGAACAAGGAGGAACTTGGGACAGTCATCTTCCGTTGATCGAGTTCACTTATAATAATAGTTATCATTCTAGTATTGGAATGGCACCGTTCGAGGCTTTGTATGGTCGGAGATGCAGAACTCCGTTGTGTTGGTTTGAATCAGGAGAAAGAGCGGTCTTAGGACCAGAGATTGTTCAGCAAACTACTGAGAAAGTTCAGATGATCCAAGAGAAAATGAAGGCGTCGCAGAGTCGACAAAAGAGTTATCATGATAAGCGTAGAAAAGATCTTGAATTTCAGGAAGGAGACCACGTGTTTTTGAGAGTCACTTCTATGACTGGTGTAGGACGTGCTTTGAAGTCAAAGAAGTTGACCCCGAAGTTCATTGGTCCGTATCAGATATTGGAAAGAGTTGGAACGGTGGCTTACCGAGTGGGTTTACCGCCGCATCTTTCGAATTTGCACAACGTTTTCCATGTGTCGCAACTTCGAAAGTATGTTCCGGATCCATCTCATGTAATTCAGAGTGACGATGTGCAAGTTAGAGACAACCTTACGGTAGAAACTTTACCGTTGAGGATTGATGATCGTAAAGTGAAGATGTTGAGAGGCAAGGAGATACCTCTCGTGAGAGTCGTTTGGTCGGGAGCGACTGGTGAAAGCTTGACGTGGAGCTTGAGAGTAAGATGCTGGAGTCTTATCCAGAGTTGTTTACTTGAGGTAAATTTTCGAGGACGAAAATCTTTTAAGTGGGGGAGACTTTGGCTTGAATTATCATCCAGGTAAAGCTAATGTTGTTGCAGATGCCTTGAGTAGGAAGACATTGCATATGTCCGCCATGATGGTCAGGGAGTTCGAATTGCTTGAACAGTTTAGAGATTTGAGTTTGGTTTGTGAATGGACACCTCAGAGTGTGAAATTGGGTATGCTGAAGATTGATAGTGAATTTCTGAAAAGTATCAAGGAAGCACAGAAAGTTGATGTAAAGTTTGTGGACTTGTTGGTTGCTAGAGATCAGACTGAAGACAGTGATTTTAAAATCGATGATCAAGGTGTGTTGAGATTCCGAGGAAGAATTTGTATCCCAGACAATGAAGAGATTAAGAAGATGATTCTTGAAGAGAGTCATAGAAGTAGCTTGAGTATTCATCCGGGAGCTACGAAGATGTATCATGATTTAAAGAAGATTTTCTGGTGGTCTGGTTTGAAACGAGATGTGGCACAGTTTGTGTATTCCTGTTTAGTTTGTCAGAAGTCGAAAGTCGAGCATCAGAAACCCGCTGGGATGATGGTACCTTTAGATGTGCTAGAATGGAAATGGGATAGTATATCGATGGATTTTGTGACGAGTTTGCCGAATACTCCGAGAGGGAGCGACGCAATTTGGGTTATTGTTGATAGGTTGACGAAGTCAGCTCATTTTCTACCTATTAATATTAGTTTCCCTGTTGCCCAGTTGGCAGAGATTTATATCAAGGAGATTGTGAAGTTGCATGGTGTTCCTTCGAGCATCGTGTCAGATAGAGATCCAAGATTTACTTCTAGATTTTGGAAAAGTTTGCAAGAGGCCTTGGGTTCGAAGTTGAGATTGAGTTCGGCGTATCATCCACAGACAGATGGTCAGTCGGAGAGGACAATTCAGTCGCTAGAGGATTTGTTGAGAATTTGTGTTCTTGAACAAGGAGGAACTTGGGACAGTCATCTTCCGTTGATCGAGTTCACTTATAATAATAGTTATCATTCTAGTATTGGAATGGCACCGTTCGAGGCTTTGTATGGTCGGAGATGCAGAACTCCGTTGTGTTGGTTTGAATCAGGAGAAAGAGCGGTCTTAGGACCAGAGATTGTTCAGCAAACTACTGAGAAAGTTCAGATGATCCAAGAGAAAATGAAGGCGTCGCAGAGTCGACAAAAGAGTTATCATGATAAGCGTAGAAAAGATCTTGAATTTCAGGAAGGAGACCACGTGTTTTTGAGAGTCACTTCTATGACTGGTGTAGGACGTGCTTTGAAGTCAAAGAAGTTGACCCCGAAGTTCATTGGTCCGTATCAGATATTGGAAAGAGTTGGAACGGTGGCTTACCGAGTGGGTTTACCGCCGCATCTTTCGAATTTGCACAACGTTTTCCATGTGTCGCAACTTCGAAAGTATGTTCCGGATCCATCTCATGTAATTCAGAGTGACGATGTGCAAGTTAGAGACAACCTTACGGTAGAAACTTTACCGTTGAGGATTGATGATCGTAAAGTGAAGACGTTGAGAGGCAAGGAGATACCTCTCGTGAGAGTCGTTTGGTCGGGAGCGACTGGTGAAAGCTTGACGTGGAGCTTGAGAGTAAGATGCTGGAGTCTTATCCAGAGTTGTTTACTTGAGGTAAATTTTCGAGGACGAAAATCTTTTAAGTGGGGGAGACTTTGGCTTGAATTATCATCCAGGTAAAGCTAATGTTGTTGCAGATGCCTTGAGTAGGAAGACATTGCATATGTCCGCCATGATGGTCAGGGAGTTCGAATTGCTTGAACAGTTTAGAGATTTGAGTTTGGTTTGTGAATGGACACCTCAGAGTGTGAAATTGGGTATGCTGAAGATTGATAGTGAATTTCTGAAAAGTATCAAGGAAGCACAGAAAGTTGATGTAAAGTTTGTGGACTTGTTGGTTGCTAGAGATCAGACTGAAGACAGTGATTTTAAAATCGATGATCAAGGTGTGTTGAGATTCCGAGGAAGAATTTGTATCCCAGACAATGAAGAGATTAAGAAGATGATTCTTGAAGAGAGTCATAGAAGTAGCTTGAGTATTCATCCGGGAGCTACGAAGATGTATCATGATTTAAAGAAGATTTTCTGGTGGTCTGGTTTGAAACGAGATGTGGCACAGTTTGTGTATTCCTGTTTAGTTTGTCAGAAGTCGAAAGTCGAGCATCAGAAACCCGCTGGGATGATGGTACCTTTAGATGTGCTAGAATGGAAATGGGATAGTATATCGATGGATCTTGTGACGAGTTTGCCGAATACTCCGAGAGGGAGCGACGCAATTTGGGTTATTGTTGATAGGTTGACGAAGTCAGCTCATTTTCTACCTATTAATATTAGTTTCCCTGTTGCCCAGTTGGCAGAGATTTATATCAAGGAGATTGTGAAGTTGCATGGTGTTCCTTCGAGCATCGTGTCAGATAGAGATCCAAGATTTACTTCTAGATTTTGGAAAAGTTTGCAAGAGGCCTTGGGTTCGAAGTTGAGATTGAGTTCGGCGTATCATCCACAGACAGATGGTCAGTCGGAGAGGACAATTCAGTCGCTAGAGGATTTGTTGAGAATTTGTGTTCTTGAACAAGGAGGAACTTGGGACAGTCATCTTCCGTTGATCGAGTTCACTTATAATAATAGTTATCATTCTAGTATTGGAATGGCACCGTTCGAGGCTTTGTATGGTCGGAGATGCAGAACTCCGTTGTGTTGGTTTGAATCAGGAGAAAGAGCGGTCTTAGGACCAGAGATTGTTCAGCAAACTACTGAGAAAGTTCAGATGATCCAAGAGAAAATGAAGGCGTCGCAGAGTCGACAAAAGAGTTATCATGATAAGCGTAGAAAAGATCTTGAATTTCAGGAAGGAGACCACGTGTTTTTGAGAGTCACTTCTATGACTGGTGTAGGACGTGCTTTGAAGTCAAAGAAGTTGACCCCGAAGTTCATTGGTCCGTATCAGATATTGGAAAGAGTTGGAACGGTGGCTTACCGAGTGGGTTTACCGCCGCATCTTTCGAATTTGCACAACGTTTTCCATGTGTCGCAACTTCGAAAGTATGTTCCGGATCCATCTCATGTAATTCAGAGTGACGATGTGCAAGTTAGAGACAACCTTACGGTAGAAACTTTACCGTTGAGGATTGATGATCGTAAAGTGAAGACGTTGAGAGGCAAGGAGATACCTCTCGTGAGAGTCGTTTGGTCGGGAGCGACTGGTGAAAGCTTGACGTGGAGCTTGAGAGTAAGATGCTGGAGTCTTATCCAGAGTTGTTTACTTGAGGTAAATTTTCGAGGACGAAAATCTTTTAAGTGGGGGAGACTTTGGCTTGAATTATCATCCAGGTAAAGCTAATGTTGTTGCAGATGCCTTGAGTAGGAAGACATTGCATATGTCCGCCATGATGGTCAGGGAGTTCGAATTGCTTGAACAGTTTAGAGATTTGAGTTTGGTTTGTGAATGGACACCTCAGAGTGTGAAATTGGGTATGCTGAAGATTGATAGTGAATTTCTGAAAAGTATCAAGGAAGCACAGAAAGTTGATGTAAAGTTTGTGGACTTGTTGGTTGCTAGAGATCAGACTGAAGACAGTGATTTTAAAATCGATGATCAAGGTGTGTTGAGATTCCGAGGAAGAATTTGTATCCCAGACAATGAAGAGATTAAGAAGATGATTCTTGAAGAGAGTCATAGAAGTAGCTTGAGTATTCATCCGGGAGCTACGAAGATGTATCATGATTTAAAGAAGATTTTCTGGTGGTCTGGTTTGAAACGAGATGTGGCACAGTTTGTGTATTCCTGTTTAGTTTGTCAGAAGTCGAAAGTCGAGCATCAGAAACCCGCTGGGATGATGGTACCTTTAGATGTGCTAGAATGGAAATGGGATAGTATATCGATGGATTTTGTGACGAGTTTGCCGAATACTCCGAGAGGGAGCGACGCAATTTGGGTTATTGTTGATAGGTTGACGAAGTCAGCTCATTTTCTACCTATTAATATTAGTTTCCCTGTTGCCCAGTTGGCAGAGATTTATATCAAGGAGATTGTGAAGTTGCATGGTGTTCCTTCGAGCATCGTGTCAGATAGAGATCCAAGATTTACTTCTAGATTTTGGAAAAGTTTGCAAGAGGCCTTGGGTTCGAAGTTGAGATTGAGTTCGGCGTATCATCCACAGACAGATGGTCAGTCGGAGAGGACAATTCAGTCGCTAGAGGATTTGTTGAGAATTTGTGTTCTTGAACAAGGAGGAACTTGGGACAGTCATCTTCCGTTGATCGAGTTCACTTATAATAATAGTTATCATTCTAGTATTGGAATGGCACCGTTCGAGGCTTTGTATGGTCGGAGATGCAGAACTCCGTTGTGTTGGTTTGAATCAGGAGAAAGAGCGGTCTTAGGACCAGAGATTGTTCAGCAAACTACTGAGAAAGTTCAGATGATCCAAGAGAAAATGAAGGCGTCGCAGAGTCGACAAAAGAGTTATCATGATAAGCGTAGAAAAGATCTTGAATTTCAGGAAGGAGACCACGTGTTTTTGAGAGTCACTTCTATGACTGGTGTAGGACGTGCTTTGAAGTCAAAGAAGTTGACCCCGAAGTTCATTGGTCCGTATCAGATATTGGAAAGAGTTGGAACGGTGGCTTACCGAGTGGGTTTACCGCCGCATCTTTCGAATTTGCACAACGTTTTCCATGTGTCGCAACTTCGAAAGTATGTTCCGAATCCATCTCATGTAATTCAGAGTGACGATGTGCAAGTTAGAGACAACCTTACGGTAGAAACTTTACCGTTGAGGATTGATGATCGTAAAGTGAAGACGTTGAGAGGCAAGGAGATACCTCTCGTGAGAGTCGTTTGGTCGGGAGCGACTGGTGAAAGCTTGACGTGGAGCTTGAGAGTAAGATGCTGGAGTCTTATCCAGAGTTGTTTACTTGAGGTAAATTTTCGAGGACGAAAATCTTTTAAGTGGGGGAGACTTTGGCTTGAATTATCATCCAGGTAAAGCTAATGTTGTTGCAGATGCCTTGAGTAGGAAGACATTGCATATGTCCGCCATGATGGTCAGGGAGTTCGAATTGCTTGAACAGTTTAGAGATTTGAGTTTGGTTTGTGAATGGACACCTCAGAGTGTGAAATTGGGTATGCTGAAGATTGATAGTGAATTTCTGAAAAGTATCAAGGAAGCACAGAAAGTTGATGTAAAGTTTGTGGACTTGTTGGTTGCTAGAGATCAGACTGAAGACAGTGATTTTAAAATCGATGATCAAGGTGTGTTGAGATTCCGAGGAAGAATTTGTATCCCAGACAATGAAGAGATTAAGAAGATGATTCTTGAAGAGAGTCATAGAAGTAGCTTGAGTATTCATCCGGGAGCTACGAAGATGTATCATGATTTAAAGAAGATTTTCTGGTGGTCTGGTTTGAAACGAGATGTGGCACAGTTTGTGTATTCCTGTTTAGTTTGTCAGAAGTCGAAAGTCGAGCATCAGAAACCCGCTGGGATGATGGTACCTTTAGATGTGCTAGAATGGAAATGGGATAGTATATCGATGGATTTTGTGACGAGTTTGCCGAATACTCCGAGAGGGAGCGACGCAATTTGGGTTATTGTTGATAGGTTGACGAAGTCAGCTCATTTTCTACCTATTAATATTAGTTTCCCTGTTGCCCAGTTGGCAGAGATTTATATCAAGGAGATTGTGAAGTTGCATGGTGTTCCTTCGAGCATCGTGTCAGATAGAGATCCAAGATTTACTTCTAGATTTTGGAAAAGTTTGCAAGAGGCCTTGGGTTCGAAGTTGAGATTGAGTTCGGCGTATCATCCACAGACAGATGGTCAGTCGGAGAGGACAATTCAGTCGCTAGAGGATTTGTTGAGAATTTGTGTTCTTGAACAAGGAGGAACTTGGGACAGTCATCTTCCGTTGATCGAGTTCACTTATAATAATAGTTATCATTCTAGTATTGGAATGGCACCGTTCGAGGCTTTGTATGGTCGGAGATGCAGAACTCCGTTGTGTTGGTTTGAATCAGGAGAAAGAGCGGTCTTAGGACCAGAGATTGTTCAGCAAACTACTGAGAAAGTTCAGATGATCCAAGAGAAAATGAAGGCGTCGCAGAGTCGACAAAAGAGTTATCATGATAAGCGTAGAAAAGATCTTGAATTTCAGGAAGGAGACCACGTGTTTTTGAGAGTCACTTCTATGACTGGTGTAGGACGTGCTTTGAAGTCAAAGAAGTTGACCCCGAAGTTCATTGGTCCGTATCAGATATTGGAAAGAGTTGGAACGGTGGCTTACCGAGTGGGTTTACCGCCGCATCTTTCGAATTTGCACAACGTTTTCCATGTGTCGCAACTTCGAAAGTATGTTCCGAATCCATCTCATGTAATTCAGAGTGACGATGTGCAAGTTAGAGACAACCTTACGGTAGAAACTTTACCGTTGAGGATTGATGATCGTAAAGTGAAGACGTTGAGAGGCAAGGAGATACCTCTCGTGAGAGTCGTTTGGTCGGGAGCGACTGGTGAAAGCTTGACGTGGAGCTTGAGAGTAAGATGCTGGAGTCTTATCCAGAGTTGTTTACTTGAGGTAAATTTTCGAGGACGAAAATCTTTTAAGTGGGGGAGACTTTGGCTTGAATTATCATCCAGGTAAAGCTAATGTTGTTGCAGATGCCTTGAGTAGGAAGACATTGCATATGTCCGCCATGATGGTCAGGGAGTTCGAATTGCTTGAACAGTTTAGAGATTTGAGTTTGGTTTGTGAATGGACACCTCAGAGTGTGAAATTGGGTATGCTGAAGATTGATAGTGAATTTCTGAAAAGTATCAAGGAAGCACAGAAAGTTGATGTAAAGTTTGTGGACTTGTTGGTTGCTAGAGATCAGACTGAAGACAGTGATTTTAAAATCGATGATCAAGGTGTGTTGAGATTCCGAGGAAGAATTTGTATCCCAGACAATGAAGAGATTAAGAAGATGATTCTTGAAGAGAGTCATAGAAGTAGCTTGAGTATTCATCCGGGAGCTACGAAGATGTATCATGATTTAAAGAAGATTTTCTGGTGGTCTGGTTTGAAACGAGATGTGGCACAGTTTGTGTATTCCTGTTTAGTTTGTCAGAAGTCGAAAGTCGAGCATCAGAAACCCGCTGGGATGATGGTACCTTTAGATGTGCTAGAATGGAAATGGGATAGTATATCGATGGATTTTGTGACGAGTTTGCCGAATACTCCGAGAGGGAGCGACGCAATTTGGGTTATTGTTGATAGGTTGACGAAGTCAGCTCATTTTCTACCTATTAATATTAGTTTCCCTGTTGCCCAGTTGGCAGAGATTTATATCAAGGAGATTGTGAAGTTGCATGGTGTTCCTTCGAGCATCGTGTCAGATAGAGATCCAAGATTTACTTCTAGATTTTGGAAAAGTTTGCAAGAGGCCTTGGGTTCGAAGTTGAGATTGAGTTCGGCGTATCATCCACAGACAGATGGTCAGTCGGAGAGGACAATTCAGTCGCTAGAGGATTTGTTGAGAATTTGTGTTCTTGAACAAGGAGGAACTTGGGACAGTCATCTTCCGTTGATCGAGTTCACTTATAATAATAGTTATCATTCTAGTATTGGAATGGCACCGTTCGAGGCTTTGTATGGTCGGAGATGCAGAACTCCGTTGTGTTGGTTTGAATCAGGAGAAAGAGCGGTCTTAGGACCAGAGATTGTTCAGCAAACTACTGAGAAAGTTCAGATGATCCAAGAGAAAATGAAGGCGTCGCAGAGTCGACAAAAGAGTTATCATGATAAGCGTAGAAAAGATCTTGAATTTCAGGAAGGAGACCACGTGTTTTTGAGAGTCACTTCTATGACTGGTGTAGGACGTGCTTTGAAGTCAAAGAAGTTGACCCCGAAGTTCATTGGTCCGTATCAGATATTGGAAAGAGTTGGAACGGTGGCTTACCGAGTGGGTTTACCGCCGCATCTTTCGAATTTGCACAACGTTTTCCATGTGTCGCAACTTCGAAAGTATGTTCCGAATCCATCTCATGTAATTCAGAGTGACGATGTGCAAGTTAGAGACAACCTTACGGTAGAAACTTTACCGTTGAGGATTGATGATCGTAAAGTGAAGACGTTGAGAGGCAAGGAGATACCTCTCGTGAGAGTCGTTTGGTCGGGAGCGACTGGTGAAAGCTTGACGTGGAGCTTGAGAGTAAGATGCTGGAGTCTTATCCAGAGTTGTTTACTTGAGGTAAATTTTCGAGGACGAAAATCTTTTAAGTGGGGGAGACTTTGGCTTGAATTATCATCCAGGTAAAGCTAATGTTGTTGCAGATGCCTTGAGTAGGAAGACATTGCATATGTCCGCCATGATGGTCAGGGAGTTCGAATTGCTTGAACAGTTTAGAGATTTGAGTTTGGTTTGTGAATGGACACCTCAGAGTGTGAAATTGGGTATGCTGAAGATTGATAGTGAATTTCTGAAAAGTATCAAGGAAGCACAGAAAGTTGATGTAAAGTTTGTGGACTTGTTGGTTGCTAGAGATCAGACTGAAGACAGTGATTTTAAAATCGATGATCAAGGTGTGTTGAGATTCCGAGGAAGAATTTGTATCCCAGACAATGAAGAGATTAAGAAGATGATTCTTGAAGAGAGTCATAGAAGTAGCTTGAGTATTCATCCGGGAGCTACGAAGATGTATCATGATTTAAAGAAGATTTTCTGGTGGTCTGGTTTGAAACGAGATGTGGCACAGTTTGTGTATTCCTGTTTAGTTTGTCAGAAGTCGAAAGTCGAGCATCAGAAACCCGCTGGGATGATGGTACCTTTAGATGTGCTAGAATGGAAATGGGATAGTATATCGATGGATTTTGTGACGAGTTTGCCGAATACTCCGAGAGGGAGCGACGCAATTTGGGTTATTGTTGATAGGTTGACGAAGTCAGCTCATTTTCTACCTATTAATATTAGTTTCCCTGTTGCCCAGTTGGCAGAGATTTATATCAAGGAGATTGTGAAGTTGCATGGTGTTCCTTCGAGCATCGTGTCAGATAGAGATCCAAGATTTACTTCTAGATTTTGGAAAAGTTTGCAAGAGGCCTTGGGTTCGAAGTTGAGATTGAGTTCGGCGTATCATCCACAGACAGATGGTCAGTCGGAGAGGACAATTCAGTCGCTAGAGGATTTGTTGAGAATTTGTGTTCTTGAACAAGGAGGAACTTGGGACAGTCATCTTCCGTTGATCGAGTTCACTTATAATAATAGTTATCATTCTAGTATTGGAATGGCACCGTTCGAGGCTTTGTATGGTCGGAGATGCAGAACTCCGTTGTGTTGGTTTGAATCAGGAGAAAGAGCGGTCTTAGGACCAGAGATTGTTCAGCAAACTACTGAGAAAGTTCAGATGATCCAAGAGAAAATGAAGGCGTCGCAGAGTCGACAAAAGAGTTATCATGATAAGCGTAGAAAAGATCTTGAATTTCAGGAAGGAGACCACGTGTTTTTGAGAGTCACTTCTATGACTGGTGTAGGACGTGCTTTGAAGTCAAAGAAGTTGACCCCGAAGTTCATTGGTCCGTATCAGATATTGGAAAGAGTTGGAACGGTGGCTTACCGAGTGGGTTTACCGCCGCATCTTTCGAATTTGCACAACGTTTTCCATGTGTCGCAACTTCGAAAGTATGTTCCGAATCCATCTCATGTAATTCAGAGTGACGATGTGCAAGTTAGAGACAACCTTACGGTAGAAACTTTACCGTTGAGGATTGATGATCGTAAAGTGAAGACGTTGAGAGGCAAGGAGATACCTCTCGTGAGAGTCGTTTGGTCGGGAGCGACTGGTGAAAGCTTGACGTGGAGCTTGAGAGTAAGATGCTGGAGTCTTATCCAGAGTTGTTTACTTGAGGTAAATTTTCGAGGACGAAAATCTTTTAAGTGGGGGAGACTTTGGCTTGAATTATCATCCAGGTAAAGCTAATGTTGTTGCAGATGCCTTGAGTAGGAAGACATTGCATATGTCCGCCATGATGGTCAGGGAGTTCGAATTGCTTGAACAGTTTAGAGATTTGAGTTTGGTTTGTGAATGGACACCTCAGAGTGTGAAATTGGGTATGCTGAAGATTGATAGTGAATTTCTGAAAAGTATCAAGGAAGCACAGAAAGTTGATGTAAAGTTTGTGGACTTGTTGGTTGCTAGAGATCAGACTGAAGACAGTGATTTTAAAATCGATGATCAAGGTGTGTTGAGATTCCGAGGAAGAATTTGTATCCCAGACAATGAAGAGATTAAGAAGATGATTCTTGAAGAGAGTCATAGAAGTAGCTTGAGTATTCATCCGGGAGCTACGAAGATGTATCATGATTTAAAGAAGATTTTCTGGTGGTCTGGTTTGAAACGAGATGTGGCACAGTTTGTGTATTCCTGTTTAGTTTGTCAGAAGTCGAAAGTCGAGCATCAGAAACCCGCTGGGATGATGGTACCTTTAGATGTGCTAGAATGGAAATGGGATAGTATATCGATGGATTTTGTGACGAGTTTGCCGAATACTCCGAGAGGGAGCGACGCAATTTGGGTTATTGTTGATAGGTTGACGAAGTCAGCTCATTTTCTACCTATTAATATTAGTTTCCCTGTTGCCCAGTTGGCAGAGATTTATATCAAGGAGATTGTGAAGTTGCATGGTGTTCCTTCGAGCATCGTGTCAGATAGAGATCCAAGATTTACTTCTAGATTTTGGAAAAGTTTGCAAGAGGCCTTGGGTTCGAAGTTGAGATTGAGTTCGGCGTATCATCCACAGACAGATGGTCAGTCGGAGAGGACAATTCAGTCGCTAGAGGATTTGTTGAGAATTTGTGTTCTTGAACAAGGAGGAACTTGGGACAGTCATCTTCCGTTGATCGAGTTCACTTATAATAATAGTTATCATTCTAGTATTGGAATGGCACCGTTCGAGGCTTTGTATGGTCGGAGATGCAGAACTCCGTTGTGTTGGTTTGAATCAGGAGAAAGAGCGGTCTTAGGACCAGAGATTGTTCAGCAAACTACTGAGAAAGTTCAGATGATCCAAGAGAAAATGAAGGCGTCGCAGAGTCGACAAAAGAGTTATCATGATAAGCGTAGAAAAGATCTTGAATTTCAGGAAGGAGACCACGTGTTTTTGAGAGTCACTTCTATGACTGGTGTAGGACGTGCTTTGAAGTCAAAGAAGTTGACCCCGAAGTTCATTGGTCCGTATCAGATATTGGAAAGAGTTGGAACGGTGGCTTACCGAGTGGGTTTACCGCCGCATCTTTCGAATTTGCACAACGTTTTCCATGTGTCGCAACTTCGAAAGTATGTTCCGAATCCATCTCATGTAATTCAGAGTGACGATGTGCAAGTTAGAGACAACCTTACGGTAGAAACTTTACCGTTGAGGATTGATGATCGTAAAGTGAAGACGTTGAGAGGCAAGGAGATACCTCTCGTGAGAGTCGTTTGGTCGGGAGCGACTGGTGAAAGCTTGACGTGGAGCTTGAGAGTAAGATGCTGGAGTCTTATCCAGAGTTGTTTACTTGAGGTAAATTTTCGAGGACGAAAATCTTTTAAGTGGGGGAGACTTTGGCTTGAATTATCATCCAGGTAAAGCTAATGTTGTTGCAGATGCCTTGAGTAGGAAGACATTGCATATGTCCGCCATGATGGTCAGGGAGTTCGAATTGCTTGAACAGTTTAGAGATTTGAGTTTGGTTTGTGAATGGACACCTCAGAGTGTGAAATTGGGTATGCTGAAGATTGATAGTGAATTTCTGAAAAGTATCAAGGAAGCACAGAAAGTTGATGTAAAGTTTGTGGACTTGTTGGTTGCTAGAGATCAGACTGAAGACAGTGATTTTAAAATCGATGATCAAGGTGTGTTGAGATTCCGAGGAAGAATTTGTATCCCAGACAATGAAGAGATTAAGAAGATGATTCTTGAAGAGAGTCATAGAAGTAGCTTGAGTATTCATCCGGGAGCTACGAAGATGTATCATGATTTAAAGAAGATTTTCTGGTGGTCTGGTTTGAAACGAGATGTGGCACAGTTTGTGTATTCCTGTTTAGTTTGTCAGAAGTCGAAAGTCGAGCATCAGAAACCCGCTGGGATGATGGTACCTTTAGATGTGCTAGAATGGAAATGGGATAGTATATCGATGGATTTTGTGACGAGTTTGCCGAATACTCCGAGAGGGAGCGACGCAATTTGGGTTATTGTTGATAGGTTGACGAAGTCAGCTCATTTTCTACCTATTAATATTAGTTTCCCTGTTGCCCAGTTGGCAGAGATTTATATCAAGGAGATTGTGAAGTTGCATGGTGTTCCTTCGAGCATCGTGTCAGATAGAGATCCAAGATTTACTTCTAGATTTTGGAAAAGTTTGCAAGAGGCCTTGGGTTCGAAGTTGAGATTGAGTTCGGCGTATCATCCACAGACAGATGGTCAGTCGGAGAGGACAATTCAGTCGCTAGAGGATTTGTTGAGAATTTGTGTTCTTGAACAAGGAGGAACTTGGGACAGTCATCTTCCGTTGATCGAGTTCACTTATAATAATAGTTATCATTCTAGTATTGGAATGGCACCGTTCGAGGCTTTGTATGGTCGGAGATGCAGAACTCCGTTGTGTTGGTTTGAATCAGGAGAAAGAGCGGTCTTAGGACCAGAGATTGTTCAGCAAACTACTGAGAAAGTTCAGATGATCCAAGAGAAAATGAAGGCGTCGCAGAGTCGACAAAAGAGTTATCATGATAAGCGTAGAAAAGATCTTGAATTTCAGGAAGGAGACCACGTGTTTTTGAGAGTCACTTCTATGACTGGTGTAGGACGTGCTTTGAAGTCAAAGAAGTTGACCCCGAAGTTCATTGGTCCGTATCAGATATTGGAAAGAGTTGGAACGGTGGCTTACCGAGTGGGTTTACCGCCGCATCTTTCGAATTTGCACAACGTTTTCCATGTGTCGCAACTTCGAAAGTATGTTCCGAATCCATCTCATGTAATTCAGAGTGACGATGTGCAAGTTAGAGACAACCTTACGGTAGAAACTTTACCGTTGAGGATTGATGATCGTAAAGTGAAGACGTTGAGAGGCAAGGAGATACCTCTCGTGAGAGTCGTTTGGTCGGGAGCGACTGGTGAAAGCTTGACGTGGAGCTTGAGAGTAAGATGCTGGAGTCTTATCCAGAGTTGTTTACTTGAGGTAAATTTTCGAGGACGAAAATCTTTTAAGTGGGGGAGACTTTGGCTTGAATTATCATCCAGGTAAAGCTAATGTTGTTGCAGATGCCTTGAGTAGGAAGACATTGCATATGTCCGCCATGATGGTCAGGGAGTTCGAATTGCTTGAACAGTTTAGAGATTTGAGTTTGGTTTGTGAATGGACACCTCAGAGTGTGAAATTGGGTATGCTGAAGATTGATAGTGAATTTCTGAAAAGTATCAAGGAAGCACAGAAAGTTGATGTAAAGTTTGTGGACTTGTTGGTTGCTAGAGATCAGACTGAAGACAGTGATTTTAAAATCGATGATCAAGGTGTGTTGAGATTCCGAGGAAGAATTTGTATCCCAGACAATGAAGAGATTAAGAAGATGATTCTTGAAGAGAGTCATAGAAGTAGCTTGAGTATTCATCCGGGAGCTACGAAGATGTATCATGATTTAAAGAAGATTTTCTGGTGGTCTGGTTTGAAACGAGATGTGGCACAGTTTGTGTATTCCTGTTTAGTTTGTCAGAAGTCGAAAGTCGAGCATCAGAAACCCGCTGGGATGATGGTACCTTTAGATGTGCTAGAATGGAAATGGGATAGTATATCGATGGATTTTGTGACGAGTTTGCCGAATACTCCGAGAGGGAGCGACGCAATTTGGGTTATTGTTGATAGGTTGACGAAGTCAGCTCATTTTCTACCTATTAATATTAGTTTCCCTGTTGCCCAGTTGGCAGAGATTTATATCAAGGAGATTGTGAAGTTGCATGGTGTTCCTTCGAGCATCGTGTCAGATAGAGATCCAAGATTTACTTCTAGATTTTGGAAAAGTTTGCAAGAGGCCTTGGGTTCGAAGTTGAGATTGAGTTCGGCGTATCATCCACAGACAGATGGTCAGTCGGAGAGGACAATTCAGTCGCTAGAGGATTTGTTGAGAATTTGTGTTCTTGAACAAGGAGGAACTTGGGACAGTCATCTTCCGTTGATCGAGTTCACTTATAATAATAGTTATCATTCTAGTATTGGAATGGCACCGTTCGAGGCTTTGTATGGTCGGAGATGCAGAACTCCGTTGTGTTGGTTTGAATCAGGAGAAAGAGCGGTCTTAGGACCAGAGATTGTTCAGCAAACTACTGAGAAAGTTCAGATGATCCAAGAGAAAATGAAGGCGTCGCAGAGTCGACAAAAGAGTTATCATGATAAGCGTAGAAAAGATCTTGAATTTCAGGAAGGAGACCACGTGTTTTTGAGAGTCACTTCTATGACTGGTGTAGGACGTGCTTTGAAGTCAAAGAAGTTGACCCCGAAGTTCATTGGTCCGTATCAGATATTGGAAAGAGTTGGAACGGTGGCTTACCGAGTGGGTTTACCGCCGCATCTTTCGAATTTGCACAACGTTTTCCATGTGTCGCAACTTCGAAAGTATGTTCCGGATCCATCTCATGTAATTCAGAGTGACGATGTGCAAGTTAGAGACAACCTTACGGTAGAAACTTTACCGTTGAGGATTGATGATCGTAAAGTGAAGATGTTGAGAGGCAAGGAGATACCTCTCGTGAGAGTCGTTTGGTCGGGAGCGACTGGTGAAAGCTTGACGTGGAGCTTGAGAGTAAGATGCTGGAGTCTTATCCAGAGTTGTTTACTTGAGGTGAATTTTCGAGGACGAAAATCTTTTAAGTGGGGGAGACTTTGGCTTGAATTATCATCCAGGTAAAGCTAATGTTGTTGCAGATGCCTTGAGTAGGAAGACATTGCATATGTCCGCCATGATGGTCAGGGAGTTCGAATTGCTTGAACAGTTTAGAGATTTGAGTTTGGTTTGTGAATGGACACCTCAGAGTGTGAAATTGGGTATGCTGAAGATTGATAGTGAATTTCTGAAAAGTATCAAGGAAGCACAGAAAGTTGATGTAAAGTTTGTGGACTTGTTGGTTGCTAGAGATCAGACTGAAGACAGTGATTTTAAAATCGATGATCAAGGTGTGTTGAGATTCCGAGGAAGAATTTGTATCCCAGACAATGAAGAGATTAAGAAGATGATTCTTGAAGAGAGTCATAGAAGTAGCTTGAGTATTCATCCGGGAGCTACGAAGATGTATCATGATTTAAAGAAGATTTTCTGGTGGTCTGGTTTGAAACGAGATGTGGCACAGTTTGTGTATTCCTGTTTAGTTTGTCAGAAGTCGAAAGTCGAGCATCAGAAACCCGCTGGGATGATGGTACCTTTAGATGTGCTAGAATGGAAATGGGATAGTATATCGATGGATTTTGTGACGAGTTTGCCGAATACTCCGAGAGGGAGCGATGCAATTTGGGTTATTGTTGATAGGTTGACGAAGTCAGCTCATTTTCTACCTATTAATATTAGTTTCCCTGTTTCCCAGTTGGCAGAGATTTATATCAAGGAGATTGTGAAGTTGCATGGTGTTCCTTCGAGCATCGTGTCAGATAGAGATCCAAGATTTACTTCTAGATTTTGGAAAAGTTTGCAAGAGGCCTTGGGTTCGAAGTTGAGATTGAGTTCGGCGTATCATCCACAGACAGATGGTCAGTCGGAGAGGACAATTTAGTCGCTAGAGGATTTGTTGAGAATTTGTGTTCTTGAACAAGGAGGAACTTGGGACAGTCATCTTCCGTTGATCGAGTTCACTTATAATAATAGTTATCATTCTAGTATTGGAATGGCACCGTTCGAGGCTTTGTATGGTCGGAGATGCAGAACTCCGTTGTGTTGGTTTGAATCAGGAGAAAGAGCGGTCTTAGGACCAGAGATTGTTCAGCACACTACTGAGAAAGTTCAGATGATCCAAGAGAAAATGAAGGCGTCGCAGAGTCGACAAAAGAGTTATCATGATAAGCGTAGAAAAGATCTTGAATTTCAGGAAGGAGACCACGTGTTTTTGAGAGTCACTTCTATGACTGGTGTAGGACGTGCTTTGAAGTCAAAGAAGTTGACCCCGAAGTTCATTGGTCCGTATCAGATATTGGAAAGAGTTGGAACGGTGGCTTACCGAGTGGGTTTACCGCCGCATCTTTCGAATTTGCACAACGTTTTCCATGTGTCGCAACTTCGAAAGTATGTTCCGGATCCATCTCATGTAATTCAGAGTGACGATGTGCAAGTTAGAGACAACCTTACGGTAGAAACTTTACCGTTGAGGATTGATGATCGTAAAGTGAAGACGTTGAGAGGCAAGGAGATACCTCTCGTGAGAGTCGTTTGGTCGGGAGCGACTGGTGAAAGCTTGACGTGGGAGCTTGAGAGTAAGATGCTGGAGTCTTATCCAGAGTTGTTTACTTGAGGTAAATTTTCGAGGACGAAAATCTTTTAAGTGGGGGAGAGTTGTAACGCCCACTTTCGTTTAATTGTTTATTTAATCGAGTTTAGGTGATTATATTATAATTATATAATATATGCATGATTTTGGTATGTTTTGATGATTTATGATGATTTGATTGATGACGTGATAAGTTATGAGTTTTGGAGGATTTGATTATGATATGAGATTTATTTTATTGTTAAATAGAATAAAGATTTGAAAATAATATAAAATATTTAGTTGAGGGCTGTTTTGATATTTTAGATAGTGTTGGGGGAGAAAGTGAGATAAGATAAGTATTTTAAGAGGAGATATAAAAGGTTAGACCTAGTTTAGAAAAACATAAAGTACATACGACTGTTTTTGGAGAAAAGGAAGAAAAAGCCAAGAGAAGAGGAACCTTGAGTGAGGGCTGCGATTTCTTCATTCAAGGTAAGGGTGAGACTAATAATTCAATAATGTTATTTACTGTAATTCTGATGATTAGTTGACAAAGTTAGGATTGATTTAGAGAAGTTTTGGAATTAGGTCAAAACCCTAAAAAATTGATGATCAAACGGTAAAACTTGTTAGATTGATGAAAGAACCGTCCTTTAACCTTAGAATATGTTTAGGATGAATTCTGGAATCAAAACCACGCTTTGAACCATGTTGTGTGATGGATTTTTGAGAAAAACCCTAGTCTGCCCGTGCTTCTGTTCATCGCTCGCCACGGCGAGTGATGATCCTCGCCTCGCGAGGGATGAACTTCATCGCTCGCCACGCGAGCCCCTTCCCTTCGCCTCGCGAGTTGTTTGGTGCAACTCGCCATGGCGAGCAACCCTTCCTCGCCTCGCGAGCTTAGGCAGAGTGCATGTCATATTTCGTGTTTCGACCTTTTTAGTTGAATCTTGTATGCCTTTGAGTACCTGAACATACCTAGTATTGATTAGGAATGAATGTAGGATCAGAGGGAACCCAGAACAACCTTAGTTTGGGAGTTGAGTGGTACTCGCCATGGCGAGTAAGTACTCTCGCCTCGCGAGTACAACCAGGATGAACTTGTTTATGTGTTTATGCGATCTGTGTCGCACTTGTTGATCAAGAGTGAACCCCTAACTGGTAATGAGACCTAGTGATGTCGTTTAATGCAGACTGTAGAGTTGTTTAAGTTATATTAATATTAATTGAATATGAACTATTGTATTGTATATTCATGCAAGATAAGAAGATGTGATAATGATACAAATTATGTGCTTTGATATAATGATATCATCTTGTTATGTGACCTGTTTATGTTGCTTCCGTTATTTAACTAAGTGCATAATTATATGATGAAGTTTAGCTCCAAATTATTGGATGCATGTTGATAAGTTGATTACGATGTTTTGTTCATATGTGTCCATGCATAGCATATCATTGAGCTTAGTCCTCACCACGAATATTAGGAGCTTTGTCCTCCACACGTTTTATAGGAGCTTTGTCCTCCGCACGATTAAAGTATATTAATACTTATGCTGACGATTGGTACCACATGCATATAAGGAGTCTAGGAGCATTGTCACATTGTCATGATTAAGATGCCTTGTTGATAATGAATGAATATGTGATTACGTGATAAGTGTTTATTGATTATGTTACGTTGTTCATAATGAATTGGATATATGATTACGTGATAACTGTTTAGCATTTATGCAAAGTTAATAATGGAATGATTATGATGTTAATTTATGATTCGCAATTACATTGATTAATGTTATTTTATTATGAAATCTCACCCCTTCTGCTTGAAAATGTTGCCCTTCGTATGGGTAACTTGCAGGTGATCGCGCTTAGTGTGCAGTTGCCGTCGTGAGTGGCCTTGCCTTCACTGTGTCGTCTAGGTCGCTCTGATACGTAACGGGACGGGGTTTTATGCTATAACATGCTTCATTCTCTTACGTGAACTGCCATGAATATTTACTGTTTTGATTAACTCTTTTGAGATACTTGTTGGGCCTGTGTGTCAAAACGTTTCATGAATTATGGTTAAGATTTTCCGCTGCAAATGTTTAAGATATTGGTTAAATTATTATTTAACTGTTGGATTACGTTATATGTGATATCCCGTTGTTTGATGTTTACTCTGATAAATGTTATGTTTTTTTTAAAGAAATTTTAAATATTGGGAAAACGGGGTGTTACAATAATCACGCACCCAAACCAAAGAGTATGGAAAAATTATAAACACAAGCCAAAAGTAGAAGACAACGAGACAGAAAGGAAGAGAGAACGCAAAAGAGTTTGTTGAACCTGTTCGGTCCAAATTGACCTAGTCTGGGGGAGAGAGCAGCCCCCCGTTTCACTATATGATGAGTAACCTTACAAAAGAGATATCAATGGGTTACAACAATAAGTCTCCCGCCAAATCTACCCAAAGTCACAATCTCTTCCCGTAACCAAGAGACTCAATCTTAATAGTGTTTCCCAAGGTGAATCAACCCTCAAACCCTAGTGTTTGTTGGCTAGAGACAAACTCTATACAAACCCTAGTTTTGTTGTTGCCTTTTTAAATCCTTGTTTCAGCCCCCTCTATCTCAAGGTTTACATTGATACAATGTCTATATTTATAGTAAAAGCATCCCTCATAAACTGGAACCAAATCCGGCTCATAAAAATACGTTTTATTTTTATTCTTCTGCACGAATTCGTGCTCCGATTTTTCTAGATCGTGCCCTAATTATTTACGAATGAAAGTGCCAATTCTGCTCTAAAAAATCGTACTCCGATTTCTCAAATCGGGCTCCGATTTTGACAGCTTCAGCAAACTTGAATTTCTCCAATTTTGAGTAACTTTCACAACAATCTCCACCTTGAATCTAAATTAGTGATGATGTCAAACCATCAATCACCTTGCTGCTCTTTCCCTTGCTTCCCACTACACCAAGTAGCTCCACAAGTTTACACCCTAACCCCGTCAGCCATCGGAATGTCTTCCGCCTTCTCGAAGGTCCTTGCAGTCCAACTAAACTAGGAATTTTAGGTAGTTCCACAAGCATTCACCTTAACCTCTTCAGCCATCGGAACGTCTTTCGTCTTCTCTAAGAGTCCTTGCAGTCCAACTACACTAGGAGTTTTAGGCAGTTCCACAAGCATTCACCATAACATCTTCACCACAGGACATCTCATGCTTCCTTGAAGATCACCTTACATCCAATCACCCTTGGCCTTTTTTTAGGGTAATCCCGCAAGTCGTGCTATACATTCTTCAACCTCCGGAATTCCTTCTGTCTTCATGAAGAAATCCCTTGCTCACCATAGAGCATAGCACCCAAGGTCCTCCATAGCTGTACCATTACCGGTGAGTTCAACTCCACCTCAAGCTGAGCGTACTCTACCTCAACTAGCAAATGCGTACATCCCATTATGTCTTCAACCTTGAAACTCCACCTCAACAAGTAGATCATGAGTATTGTTGCCTCCGCCTCTCCAGACTGATCATGAGTATTCTTACCACCGCTTTTCCAGGCTGATGTTGAGTGTTTAACGTCTCTCTAGACGACCACCGCTTCACTAGGCATCAATCCCAAGGTGAGACACATCACCTTCTTCATCCAGCAAAAAACACTACACCATCAGTGCACCTGCATCCTCATAACCCTCAGAGACAATTTGTGCGGAGTTACCATTTATCTCTAGAAAATCCTTCAGGAAGTGACCCATCTTGTGACAGTTAAAGCATTCAGACTTTGACTTGTTACCACTCTTTCTCCGGTTACCTCTACCTCCACCATTCCCTCTTGAGACATTTAGGCCTTCACCATTTTCATAAAATATGAAATCCTTGGACTTGGTCAACTTCTTGGTTCTCAAATCCGCTTGAACTTCTTCAAAGGTAATAGTGCCTTCTTTGCCGTAGAGCATGGTATCTTTGAACGATTCAAAAGATTTCGGTAGAGCACACAACAAGAGTATAGCTTTATCTTCATCCTTAAGTTGCACCTCAATATTCTCCAAGTCATCACGGATTTTGTTGAACTCCGTAAGTTGCTCCATGATGGCCTTCGACTCCACCATCCTGAATGAGTAGAGTTGTTGCTTTAGGAATTGCCGATGAGCCAAAGACTTTGTCATATACAAAGATTCCAACTTTGCCCACATCGATGTCACGGTTGGTTCCTTTGCATTACATTTACAACCTTTCCCGCTAATTTTCCACATTTTTCTTTTTGCTAAGATGAGATGACTTGACTAATCAATTTCTTTGTTTTTTCTGTTACTTTTCCTTTCAAGTATTATCTAATAAAAATTTATTTCTTTTGCATTACATTTACAACCTTTCCTTTTATTCTTAAATTTGTTTTAGTCTTAGGTATTTGTCGTACCCCATTTTTTGACTGTTTAAAACTCAATTTTGCTCGTCTTTTAAAGTCAGGAATTTTCGTCGTTTCAGACGAAATTTCGGCAGAGAGGTATTTGAAAATACCTTATTTTGGTTCCGAAAGTGATAGTTTTAAGTTTTTATTATTTTGTTTCCTTTTATGTTTTTTATTTTGTTATTCTTTTTATCTTGTTATTTTAATTTTTGTTTTATTATTTATTTTATTTTTATTTCGAAAATTGTCTTTTTATTATTAATTAACCTTTTATATTCCTCCCTCTAGAGCCTTTATCACATGGAGGAAAAGAGGATGTTATATCGTTTCTATTTGCTGCTTCTGCATGGAACACATTGAATCTACTCATCATGTGTTTTTTGAATGCCCTGTTACTTTTAAGCTTTGGGATTGGCTTAGCAAAGGGACTGATCAAAGCTTGGATTTCACTTCTTGTTCTTCTCTTCTTTTAGGCAGGATTGGTATGGGTAGCAAACTTGTGCAGCAAGTTCTGAACTCTTCTATCATACACTTAATATGGGCTATTTAGATTGAAAGAAATAATAGATATTTCCATGACAAGCATCAATCTATGTCTTCCATCTTCAATTCTATGCTTGCTGAAGTGAAACTTAGTTTTGATTAAGCTTGGTCCATGGTGCTTCAGCTATGCAGGATCACAAGATAGCTCAGCTGTTTAACATTCCCCTCAAAATTAAGAGAATCAGTCAGGTACAAGATATTGTCTGGTGTCCTCCCCCTCATGTGATACTGTTAAGTTTAATTGTGATGGCTCATCAGTTGGGGTTCATCCTTGTGGGGCCATTGATATTGTTATTAGAGATTTCAATTTTGCTTTCTTGGGAGCTATTTCTAGTAACATTGGTCATGCCTCATCCATTGAAGTTGAGTCCAGTGCATGCATGCTTGCTTTTGAGAAGGCTATGGAGATGGGTTTGAGCAGCATCTGTTTGGAGTCAGATTCTATCAAAGTGGTCAAAGCTTTTAATGAGGATATTGGTGTTCCTTGGCAGATGCGTGCGCGGTGGTATAATTGCATTAGGTTCTGTAAAAGTATCTCTTGTTCTTGTGTGCACACTTTTAGAGAAGGGAACATGGTGGCAGATGCTTTGGCCAAACATGGACATGGTCTCTCTTTATTTTCCACTCAGTGGTGGGCTTCACCACCCCCTTTCCTTCATTCTCTTCTTTTAAGGGATAGCTTAGGCATGCCTTACTCTAGACTGGTTATGACTTGATTGTTCTCTTTCCTTAGTGGATTGTGTGGTGCAGCTTGCTTTGTTCTTTTGTTGTTTTGTTTGTTGTGTGGTTGTTTGTATTCGGTTCAGGCCTCTCCTGGCTTTATATTGATTTTTAGCTTGATCAAAAAAAAAATTATTATTTTATATGTTTTAAATCTTTTTAATTAAGTCTTTTAGTCCATTGGTCCCAATCTATTCAAGTACTATCACAGCCCAAGGGCATAAACCCTAATTCTCTACTATTTAAGCAACCATCATTGCACATAAATAGAGGTTGCATAGATCCCAATAAGGCATAAACCCTATTTTTTTACACAAATCAACAACAACATCCATCATTTTTTTTTTCAGAATCATAATCAAGAACATTGCAACAATATCACATTTTTTTCAGCAACAAAAATCCAGTAACTACAAAACTCATATACATCCCTTTACTTTGAATCCATCATAAACCAACATTAAACCACAAATATCAACATAATCTAAACCGCATATTACACAATCACAAACAGCCAGCACAAATAACCAAAGAAACCGAATCACTTCCAAATCGCACAACCAGCTCAACCTACAAAAACCACTCAAACTGAATCATAAACCAGAAGGTGCAGTTAGCCATCGGAGGGAAATGCCTAATTAGGTACCTAGTGGATGATGCCCATTGAGTCAGGTGGTGCCCTACCTATTTAGGAAACTCCCAACGACCTTATCACTTCTATAGTCACCAATAGATAAATAAACGCGACATTTAGATTACGTATTATCCAACAATAAATATACGGAGGGGATTCGAAGAATCCTAACCGCTGTTTACTTTCCTGCAACCAAAAACAGGTAAATTCGCTCTATTGCAAACAAAAAAAATTCAACTCACTTTTATATCGTCAAAACTTACAAAAATAAGTAACAAGAATTGTTCGGACGAAAAGAACAATCCATGTGCAAACGATATTCTACTTACTAACTTTATTGCTTGATGAAAACGAATGGTTCACTTGCCATTTTGCAAGTACGCTAATCAAATGTACCCATCACTCTCTCAAATGTCATGAGATAGGGCTCAATGAACAAGAACCTGTCAGAAAGTTCAAATCTATAGCACAAAACTCTAAAGGAAAGTCTTTAAAAGCTATCAAAGCTAATGAATCTGAAGACGAATCTCCTGCTACAGGTTCTGAAAAAGATCCAGAAAGTTGAAGAGATGACTATGCATTTCAAAAGTCGTCAGTATCTGGCTAAGAAAAACAAGAGCTTCTTGAGCAGAAGCATTGGCTACAAAGGATCACATTCAAGGAAAGAAGATCATAAGGGATGCTTCAACTGTAAGAAACCTGGTCACTTCATTGCTGATTGTCCTGATTTGAAAAAGAAAAATCAAAGGAGAAATATAAGAAAGCAAACTTCAAATCCAACAATGAATCAAAATTTAAGAAAGATGAATATGAATATGAAGCTAATATGGATGTGGGATTAGCAGCTATAGTGGCATCTGATGCAGAATATGGAATAGACTCTGAGGATGAAAATGAGGTACACTCTAAATTAACTACATCTGAACTTATTGAATCTGTCAAAGAACTTCTTAGTCTATTTCAGACCAGATCCAAAGAGTTGAAAGAGTTAAAACAAATATATCTTAGTTTGTTAACTAGCAAATGGCTTTGTAAACATGATAACATAGTGAAATAAGAATGAATCAATGATTTATAATGTATTGGTTATCATGGCGTGGTGAATTGCTTGTCTTTATGAGAGTTGTGCTTTGTGAAATGATTTTGTTTCCTTGAGGTAATACTTGTTGACGATGGATATGTTGATGACTCTCTATTAAATATGACTTGTTGAATTGTATGGATGTAAATGCATGATAATGCAATGGTGAGTTTTTTATGAAGATATTATATATGATGGAGGGATTATATAATATAGTGTTATGAATTTCTTATTGTCGAGTCTTTACTTGTATGTCCATGCATTCATAGTCATGTCGAGTCTTTGGTGAAGAACATAACCAGAGGGAGTTATGTTAGTACATAGTTGAAGGGGATTACGTAGTTGAATCTCGGTAAAATTATCTCTGAATCCAAAACTTGGTACCACATGCATGTAGAAGTGTCTAGAACATTGCATGCTGTAACGCCCACTTTCGTTTAATTGTTTAATTAATTGAGTTTAGGCGATTATATTATATTTATATAATATATGCATGATTTTGGTATGTTTTGATGATTTGCGATGATTTAGATGATTTGATTGATAATGTGATAAGTTATGAGTTGAAGGTTTTGATAAGGATATGAGACTTATTTTATTGTTAAATAAAATAAAGATTTGAAAAATATATATAAAATATTTAGTTAAGGGTTGTTTTGAGATTTTAGAGAGTTTTGGGGGAGAAAGTGAGATAAGATAAGATATTAGGAAGAGATATAAATAGGGAAGACCTAATTGTTAGAAAAACTATTGTACGTGAAAACTTTTGGAAAAGGGAGAAAAAGCTTAGAAGGGAGAAGATCAAAGAGAGAGCTGCGATTTCTTCATAACCAGGTAAGGGTGAGACTAATAACTCAGTAATGTTAATTAATTGTAATTCTGATGATTAGTTAGCAAGCTTTAGGATTGAATTGGAGAAAACGAAAACTAGGTCAAATCCCTAGAATTGATGATCAAACGGTAGGAATTGGTTAAATTGATGTAGAAAGTGCTCCTAGACCTTAGATAATGTTTAGGACGAACTTTGGAATCAATGTTAGGCTTAGAACCATGTGAATCGCTGAGTTTTTGTGAAAATAGCAGGTATGGTCGTAGCGAAATTCATCGCTCGCCACAGCGAGCTATGAGTCTCGCGTCGCGAGTGATGAACATTCATCGCTCGCCTCGCGAACCCTTTTCCCTCGCCTCGCGAGTTGCACAATGCAGCTCGCCACAGCGAGCAACCTTACTCGCCATAGCGAGCTAGGGCAGAGAGCATGTAAGATTTTGCAATTTCGACTTTTTAGTTGGACCTTGAGTGCCTTTGAGTGCCTGAACATACCTAGTAATGATTAGGAATGAATGTAGGACAAGATTGAACCTAGAACAACATTAGTTGGGAAGTTGGCTTGTACTCGCCATGGCGAGTAGATACTCTCGCCTCGCGAGCACTTCCAAATTGGAGTGCTTTGAGTGTTTGTGCGATCTGCGTCGCACGTTTTGATCAAGAGTGAACCCCTAATTGGTAATGAAACCTAATGATGACGTTTAATGCAATCTGTAAGGCCGTTTAAGATATGTTGTTATTAATTGAGTATGAGTTAATGTATTATGCATTATGTAAGATATGAATGAATAATTATGATGCTAATGAATTGCAATTGATATATTGATATCATCCGTTATTGTGACTTGACTATGCTGCTGCTGTTATTTAACTAAGTGCATAATGTCTATATATGATGAATAAGATGACGTTTAGCTCCAAATTATTGGATGCATATTGATATGATGATTACGATGTTTTGTTGATAGAGTCCATGCATTAGCATTCATTGAGCTTAGTCCTCACCATGATAGGAGCTTTGTCCTCCGCACGATTATTAGGAGCTTTGTCCTCCGCACGATTATTAGGAGCTTTGTCCTCCGCACGTTTAAAGTATATTAATACTTATGATGACGATTGGTACCACATGCATATAAGGAGTCTAAGAGCATTGTCGCATTGTCGTGTCTAAGATGCTATGTTGTTGATGATGATTGAATATGTGATTACGTGATAATTGTTTATCAAATATGCAAAGTTGTTTAAGATTGATATGATGTTAATTATGATTCAAATTACTTTGATTAATATTATTTTGTTATGAAATTTCACCCCTTCTGCTTGAAAATGTTGCCCTTCGTATGGGTAACTTGCAGGTGATCGTGCTTAGTGTGCAGTTGCCGTCGTGAGTGGCCTTGCCTTCACTGTGTCGTCTAGGTCACTCTGATACGTAACGGGATGGGGCTATATGTTATGCATGCTTCGTTCTATTACGTGAATAATATGCTATTTGTGATATTGAACTAACTCTTTGAGATTATATTGATGGGGCCTGCGTGCCAAAGCGTTCTATGGATTATAATATAATTTCCGCTGCAATGTTTAAGTTATTTGGTTAAATTGTTATTTAACTGTTTTGGATTATGTTAAATGTGATATCCCGTTGTTTATGATGTTTACTCTGATAAATGTTTAGAAATTTTTATGTTGGGAAAACGGGGTGTTACACATGCACTTTGAGTTTGATGAAATGTGTCATAATTGAATATGTGACTTGGTGAATATGTGCATTGGTGAAGTTTGATGAATGTTATGATTTTGTGAAATTGTGGACTTGAGTATTTAAATAAATTGTTGTGCAATGATGGAAGTATGATAGTATTCATGTGGAGCTAGTATTCTAGGAAAGTTGGATATGTACATGTATATTTATTTGAAATCCTTAAATACTTTTATTTGATTATATTTTTTGTGTGGAATATTATCTAACCCCTAGTGGTCGTTTGGTTAACCGCCTGCCTATTTGTACGAATGGTTAGACGACTTGCAGGATTGAGTTGTTTTGCTTTGATAGTGAGTTGCTCGAGGATAGCATGGAGCCACCTCCTTTCTTTTTTGCTCGAGTCTAGTTAGGGCTCTGATTAGGGTGTCAACCATTTATGTTTATTGTCTTTATTCCTTTATTACTCATGTATTGAGGATTATTACTTGGTGATGATATATTATGTATGATGATTGTCTTCCGTTGCGAATTTTTATGAAAACTTGATCATGCATGTTTTGGAAAAATGTAGACATAGCATCTAAACTCTTTGATTTATTCAATTATTTGCATTATTATTGCACATGAGGTTTAGGGTGTTACACCTAGAACCCAATTTAAACATAAACAATAATCAAACAGACTTTAAATAAAAATATAATATAGGTGAGGGAATAAATATCCACTTTATTGTCATACACAAACATCTTGATATCAATCTTCAGTCTTGTTATGAGGATAACCTACATATAATAATAGAAAAGAAACATGTAGAAAATAAAGGGTGAGATTTTATAATAGAAAAATATATATTCGAAAATAGTATATAAAGAATAAGATATAAGCGGGTAGTGGGCATCGAACCTGCATTGTTAGCTTGGAAGGCTAAGGTTTATAGTCGACGTTCATTAATGAACGTTTCTAATTAAAAACCGAACGTGAAACTTTTGTTTCATTCAACTCCTTTATAGAGTAATTTAAGAGATATATGGAATTAGTTAAAAAAATGACAATTAACATCTATGTAATCTTTTCGGTATGAATACATATATTAAACGAAACTTAAAGTGGTAAAGTAGTAAAGCATGGAAACAAACACACGAATATGCGTTTATGACTGCAAACCATTTGTGGCGTACACATAATTTTACAAGAGATACATATATCAAATGAACCGTTCCTACACAAAAACTACATATGTATGCCGTATACATAATGTGTATTTAAGAAAGTAGAATATGGTGACAAGGGAGGTAAAAGAAGAACACCGCCCCGCAGGATGAACTTTAGCACATCACACTCACTAGTATTAGAATGTAAGGTGACTAGTTAGTGTTTATCAACTATAAATATGCCCTAAAATCAAGGAATCATAAAGAATCACAAGGGTTTCCACACCAAAGAGTTATCTTCCCTTAAATTGCGTTGACAAACCCCATGGATTCTTAACCATCTAATTCATTTAATACTTTCACCCACATGTTAAAAAAACTCAATATGATGCATTTTTCACAAAGTAACATAAAAATTATCATTGTTTTATTCTAATCTCAAAAATATTAACATCAGTTCCTCCATTTACAATAAAGGTACGTCATAAATATAATATCATCCAATCACCATCATTGCCTATCTTGAGCTACGTGGCTTGTCCCAATACTATTCATCATAAAATTATACGTAGCACACAAATCCTCAAGAGTAACCTTGTAATTAATTGAAAAGAAGGATTCACTCTTGTACTAACAACATAAATAGTAATACTTATTAAATATAAATTACCCATTCTATTTATATTTTTCATTCTGGTTTTATGGTTCCGTTTGTCAATCAGAATTTTCAATTACAAGACAACTTTTATTGGAGGTTTTATTACCTATTGTTGGAGTTTGATAAGTTTCTTCAAACTGATTACCTCGTATTTTGGGATAGATTTATATCATTGGGTTGTCCATAATTCGTTATGTTATTCTTTTTAGACTCATGCTTATAACGTTTCACTGCCACCATTACTAATGATGAACTAACATAACTATATTTAAAATTCTAGGAAACAAATGTGTGTATAGATTTATATATATATATATATATATATATATATATATATATATATATATATATAAGTCTTTGTGTTGACATGTTTGGTGGGGTTTTCGACTTGTGTATGTAATTAATCTCAACAGACAAACATGTTGTTGTTTTCTTATTGTACATGTTGTGGCATACTTGAGTGCGTGTTATTGTTATCAAAGCATTTATTTCGATTTTTCAATATTCTCAAGTGGATGAAAGATTTAGTACATATTTGGGACGAATATGATAAAACAGATTTTCAATTAATATATATATATAGGGTTAACCAAGATCTACCAAGGATTAAAAAGATAATGTTAGCAAAGATTGTTTTTTGATTCCTAAGAGTATTATCTTAAGAGATATGTTTTGTCATTATATTGCCTATAATATAAGTGTGCTATTTTAATTGTTTGCATATGTTTGTGAGGGTAAGAGCATTAGGATCAACTTTTATATTTGATATTTTATGTATGTAATATATTTCATAGAAGATATATTTTTCATTTGTAATAACATAGTTATGTACTCGGTATTTTTGAATCATTTATATGTCCATGATGCCTATTATATGTTAACTTAAGGATGTTTTTATTGTGTAGGTTTTTGTGTGATTATTGATTATTATGATCATGAGGATAATGATTATAAGTAAGATAAATATAAAATATTATTAGGAAAACTTTGATTATGATGAAAATAGATTACAAGCATGGCAATCGACTAAGGTTATGGCTATGAATAAAAATAGAAACATGACTTTGTCATACAAACATAAAAGATTAGTTAGTGATTTTTATGGATCAAGTTTCCATGACTTATAGAGATTATTTATGAAGAATTTCATAAAGTTTCATTGATGTTATGCCACTATTTTGTGTATGGGTGCACAAAGTGTATTTTCGGTCTCATCTTTTAGAAAGGATATTATCATTATTGTGAACATGCATAGATGCCACTATAGTGGTCTATTCCAGCCCAAATTATGAACTATGATAAACTTAAAGCATTTAGACTCCATTAGAAGTAACATGGTACTTTCACATTGTTAGCGAGAGCATTTTTGTCATCATAATTTACCTGTTTAATTGTCAACACTTAGTTTGGCATGCATGAAATAAATAGGAATGTTCCGAAAGGAAATTTAATACGATTAGATCGAGGATGTGTGGTAATTTTTTTGTGTGTTGTACTTATTTCCATCCCATTATTTTGATGTTTCTAGAGTCTTTGTACCTATTTAAAATGATTCCCCTTTATACGACTTTGGATTTTATTGTATTGTTAGAGTACCCCTTGTAATCCTTTTTCAATTTAATATATATTCTACTAACAAAATATATTTAAAATGGTTCTAATGCGATTAAAGAAATTACAAGGGCGAAGAATCACATTTAAAACTAATTAAGACAAATTATAACAACAACAATATTATAGTGAACAAATAATTAAAAGGCTTAGATCTAATAGAGAAATATGTTTTACCTTAGTGGGTATGGCACTCACAATAACCGTTATTGCACCACAAAAGATGTTGATTAGCACCAGCAAATTTTTTCCGACAATCGGCGTCAGTATCACACTCTTCTGTAATGTAAAGAAAAGATAAAAAAAAAATTACTAAATATGAAAGAAATCTTTTGTCTAAGATAAAACAAAATGAGAATGAGCTTACTTTCAGCATAAATTACAAAAAGATACAAAGAAACAAAAAGGATCACACTATAAACAAACTTGAAAATTTCAGCCATTTTTTTTAACTTTGCCTCTAACAAATGTTGAATTGTCTGATCACTTTATATAGTAAAAAACCGCATCCAATGTTTACATTCACTAAATAAAATTATTAATAAATGTAACTAAATTAATTTTATGTATCATGTTTGTCCCTTTACTCTATTGAATAGATATTACATAAAAATGTTGCTTGTAATTATAGTTAAAACCTATTCACCAATATTCAATTATTTTTTATTACTTATCTAGCATTTCATAATATATATATATATATATATATATATATATATATATATATAGAGAGAGAGAGAGAGAGAGAGAATGAAACTGAAATTATATTATGTTGGTATCGGTGAAATTGAACTCATATATCAAAAACAATGTATCATATTTGAATCTTGTGGTTAAATAAAATGTGTTTATGGGGAGACCTTATTAAAGGTCGGTGATAAAATTTCTGGTTTAGATTAGTTTTCATTAGCCAATAATTACTCTTCACCTTTAATTTATGAAGAAAAAGGAAAGAAAAAAAATAAAAGATACTTAATGGTCTGGAATGGTGACACAATTTGTAGGAATAATACCCTATTGAGATGATAATATATTTTAATATTAATTTAAAGCATTAATAATTCTTCATGATATGTACATTTTTAAGGGTTTTTTATTTATGTTAGATTTCTTTGGTCATTAGTTAATTTCAGGAGTTATTTAAAATATTTTATTGATTTTTAATTCATGAATATATTAATATGTTCATGCTTTCATTTCTTTGATGAACCACACATTTTTCATAGTTTGTTTTTGATTGCTTAAACGAAGGGTTGAGATTATTGACAAGCAACACAACCTCTATGGGGTATTTTAATCACATCTTTTATAAAAAGAACTTAAGTTGATATTAGCTTATTTTCTAGTGGGACAACACACAATATAAACAAGTAGATTTTACCTCACAACATTCAATCAAATTTTGCACGGTGGCGGAATCGCTCACGTTGCGACAAATTCATGTTTTGGACAATATTTAAGTGTTTTTAAACTTTCTTTTACTGTTTTAACATCAAAGTACTTAGAGATAAATAGAATAAACAATTGGCAAACTATGTAATAAGATTTATACCTAAGGAAGTAAGGCAGGCAGTCAACCAAATGACCACTAGGGTTCGTTCACAATTCATAATTAAAGCATAATCAAATGAAAGTAAATAACATTGTTTAATTCCACATGATTAATAAAATCAACATCATCATAAATCATTAAGTACACAAGCACAATCAAGCAATGCATACAATTCACTTTTTTCGAGTATTCGCAACAATCACCAAAAATTCACATATACACCGATTCACATATCCAAGTATGACTCGACCCACAAATTAAGAAATACGTGCAATTTTATTGATATGTCCAATGAGAACGGTTGAGTCGCAACAGTTGTGGAGAATGCTTCGATGATCGATAACGGCTTCCGGTGCGGCGGCGAAGTGTCTTCTGCGGTGGGACGGGTGCCAGCAGGCACGTTAGCACTCCAACGATCAAGTAAGTAATGGAACTGAGAGAGAAGTCTTAGGAGAGTTGTAAAAAGTGTTGTGTACTTTGAGGGTAAAGTAAGTTCACCCTTATATAGACGCGATCTTGGAATAACCGTCTCCAGATTATGCGGCGTATAATTAGGAACAGAAGTGGACATGTGTAGCGTGATCCTGGCAGGGAGACGTGCTCCAGTGTGGCACAACTTACTCGGAAGGATTACCCTTTTGCTTGGACAGAGGAATGTGAAGCGAGTTTCAAGTTATTGAAGGAGCATCTTACAAATGCACCTATATTGATTCTACCCTAACCAAATGAGTTGTATAAAGTGTATTGTGATGACTCTCATCATGGATTAGGGAGCGTTTTGATGCAAGGTAAAAAGGTGGTGGCTTACGCATCACAACAATTAAAGACTCATGAGAAGAACTATCCCACTCATGATTTGGAACTGGCTACAGTAATTTTCGCATAGAAAATTTGGAGACACCATTTGTATGGAAGTACTTTTACGGTATTCAGTGATCATAACAGCTTGAAATATCTATTTGATCAGAAGGAAATCAAAATGAGGCAACGAATGTGGATGGATACTCTCAAAGATTATGACTTTAGTTTGGAATACCATCCTGGAAATGCTAATTTTGTAGCAGATTCTCTAAGCAGACAACATTGCTTGCCGCTTCAGTAGTAATGATGGTTAGACAACAAGAACTGTGGGAAGAGTTTCGTGATTTACATTTATAAATAGATTCTTCGTCGGGAAGGCTGAAATTGAGTATGAATAAGGTTTCTAATGGATTGATGGAAGAGATAGCAAATCATCAGGATGACAAGCTCATACAAGAAAGAATGGAATTCATGGTACAAGGGAAGGCATTGGATTTTAAGGTTGGACCAAATAATATTTAGAGATGTAATGGACGTGTGTGTGTGCCCGATGTATCAGAAATAAGAAAGTCAATCTTAGAGGGAGCTCATAAGAGTAAACTGAGCAACCATCCGGGTGTGACAAAGATGTATCAAGATTTGAGACAAAATTTATGGTGGCCTGGGATGAAGAAACAAGTGGTTGAGTATGTTACATCGTGTCTGATCTGTCAAAAAGCGAAGGTGGAACACGAACAACCGGAGGGAAAGCTACAACCATTAGATGTGCCGGAATGGAAGTGGACTAGTATCTCAGTGGATTTCATTACGGGATTGCCTAAGACGAAGAAGAAGAATGATTCCATTTGGGTAATTGTGGATCGATTAACTAAGTTGGCTCATTTCCTACCTCTAAAGACCACTCACAATGGTGCCAAGTTAGCAGAGATCTACATTGAAGAGATAATGAGACTCCAAGGTGTGCCATCAAGCATTATTTCAGACCGAGACCCAAAGTTTACATCCCACTTCTGGAGAGCTTTACATGAAGCCTTGGGAACCGAGTTGAGATTGAGTTCTGCATACCATCCACAAACAGATGGACAAACTGAAAGGAAAAACCAGTCCTTGGAAGATCTACTAAGAGCTTGTGTGTTAAATGATAGAGGAAGTTGGGACAGTGTGTTGCCTTTGGTGGAGTTTACCTACAACAATAACTTTCAAAGCATATCACAATTTTAAAAGTAAATTAATCATTTCTCCTTGTCCCAAGACTCGTGCTTGGGGGGTTGTGGACCATCAATATCTTCGTAAGGACCTAGAAGCCCTTCCAAAGGACCTAAAAACCCTCCTAAAGGCCTCATCGCTCTCCCAAAGGGCTCCAAGACCCAAGGCGCATGTTGGAACAAAATGTGTTTAACATTACCCTTTGAGTTTTGATGATAACAAGGTATTAAAAATGTCAATTGGATATGCTAATATTTGTTCAAGTGTGCAGGACCAAAGACAAAAATTTAATGTCTTTAAATATCAAGCATAGGTTCTGGAAGAACAAATTAGAGGAATGGTATTTACAAAATGGAAGCTTGAGTTACAAGATAAAGTTTGAAAAATATAGCATCTGAAGTTCATCAGAAGCAGATCATCAGAAGCGGCTCACCAGAAGTTGTCTACTTGAAGCTGACGTCATCAGAAACGATAGCAGGAACAAAAGTATTTGAACGCTACAAAAACAAATTGTGTTGCTAAAAGAAGGTTGTAATTTTAGACAAACATGATGTATTATAAGGGCCACATCACCATTTGTGGGATTTGCACGACTAATGTGTTGTACACATAGCACTTTCTGAAAACATTAGAGATAACAATATTACACATGATAAAAAATAAAAGAAATATCAAACTCTCATTCCTAAGGTATAAATTTTATTTTATAGTTTGCCAAGTGTTATTCTATATGTCTTTAAGTCCTTTGATGTTAAAACCCTAAAAGAAAGTTTTAAAACATGGAAATATTGTCCAAGACATAAATTCATCGCAATGTGAGCTACTCCATCACAATGCAAAATTTGATTGAATGTTGGTAAAATCTACTTGTTTATATTGTGTGATGTCCCACTAGACAACAAGTTAAGCTCAACATAAGTTCTTTTTATAAAAGATGTGATTAAAATACCCTATAGAGACTTTGCTTGTCAATAATCTCAACCAATGTTAAACCAATGCAAAACAAACTAAGAAAAATGTATAATTCATCAAAGAAATGAAAGCATGAACATATTATTAAGTTTATGAATTAAAAACCAATAAAATATTTCAAATAACTCCTGAAATTAACTAATGATCAAAGAAAACTAACATAAATAAAAAACCTTAAAAATATACATATCATGAAGAATTATCAATGCTAGCTGTAAATTAATATTAAAATATAATATCATCTCACTAGGGTATTATTCCTACAAATAATTGTATCATCATTCGAGAATATTCATTATCTTTTATAATTTTTCTTTCCTTTTTCTTCATAAATTAAAGGTGCAGAGTAATTATTGGCTACTGAAAACTAATCTAAACCGATAAATCTTATCACCGACATTTAATAAGGTCTCTCCTTATAAACATATTTTATTTTACCACTAGATTCAAATATGATACATTGTTTTTGATATATGAGTTCAGTTTCACTTATACCAACATAATATAATGTCGGTTTTCCTTTCTCACTCTCATCCCCCCCCCCCTCTCTCTCCCTCTCTCGCCCTCTCTCACTCTCTCTCTCTCTCTCTCTCTCTCTCTCTCTCTCTCTATATATATATATATATATATATATATATTATGAAATCCTAAACAAGTAATAAAAAAAATATTGAATAGGCTTTAACTATAATTACAAGCAACATTTTTATGTAATATCTATTATATAGGTTAAAGGGACAAACATGATACATAAATTTAATTTAGTTACATTTATTATTAATTATATTTAGTGATGAATTTGGTGCAACGAAAGAATTGTTAAAAATTATTTACTTGATGTAAACAATGGATGAGGTTTTTTACTATATAAAGTGATCAGAGAATTCAATATTTGTTACAGGCAAAGTTAAAAAAAAAATGGTTGAAATTCTCAAGTATGTTTATAATATGATCCTTTTTGTTTCTTTGTATCTTCTTGGAATTTATGTTGAAAGTAAGCTCATTCTCATTTTGTTTTATCTTAGAAAACATTTATCTCATATTTAGTAATAAATTTTTTATCTTTATTTTACATTATAGGAGAGTGTTATACTTACGCCGATTGCAGGAGAAAATATCGTGGTGCTAATAAACATCTTTTGTGGTGCAATGACGGTTATTGTGAGTATCATACCCAATAAGGTAAAACATATTTCTCTATTAGATTTAAGTCTTTTAATTATTTGTCATTATAATATTGTTATTGTTATAAATTATCTTAATTATTTTTTCATGTTATTTTTCGACCTTGCAATTTCTTTAATCGCAAACCATTTTAAATATTTTTTTTAGTAGAATATATATTAAATTGAAGAAGGAGTACAAGGGGTACTCCAACAGTACAATAAAATCCAAAGTCCTATAAAGGGGAATCATTTTAAACATGGACTAAGACACTAGAAACATCACAATAATGGGATGGAAATAAGTACAATACACAAAAAAAAACACCACACATCCTAGACCCAATCGTATTAAATTTCCTTTTAGAATATTCCTATGTATTTCATGCATGTCAAACTAAGTGTTGACAATTAAATTGGTAAATTATGATACCAAAAAAGCTCTCGCTAACAATGTAAAAGCACTGTGTTACTTCTAATGGAGTCTAACTGCTTTAAGTTTATCATAGTCCATAACCTGCGCTAGAATAGACCACTATAGTGCGGCATCTATCCATGTTCATAATAATGATAATATCCTTTCTAAAAGATAAGACCAATAATACACCTTGTGCACCCATACACCCGAAAGTTGCATAACATCAACAAATCCTTATCAAATTCTTCATAAATAATATCTATAAGTCATGTAAACTTGATCCAAAAAAAGCACTAACTAATCATTTTTGTTTGTACGACAAAGTCATGTTTCTATTTTTATTCATATCCATAACCTTAGTCGATTGCCATGCTTGTAATCTATTTTCATCATAATCATAGTTTTCCTAATAATATTTTATATTTATCTTACTTATAATCCTCATGATCATAATAATCAATGATCACACAAAAACCTACACTATAAAAACATCCTTAAGTTAACATATAATAGGCATCACGAACATATAAATGCTTCAAACATACCGAGTACATAACTATGTTATTACAAATTAAAAATATATCATCTATGACATATCTTACATAAATAAAATATTAAATATAAAAGATGATCTTGACACGTACTCAATTATGCCACAACATGTACAATAAGGAAACAACACCATGTTTGTTTGTTGAGATTAATTACATACACAAGTCGAAAACCCCACCAAACATGTCTACATAATCTGTAATTTGCTGTAAACACATCAACAAAGTTAGATTGAATCATGGGACAATGAAACTATATTTAAGTATCAAAGACTTATACATAAAAAAATTGTTTCTATACATGCATTTGTTTCCTATAATTTTTAATATAATTATGTTAGTTCATCATTACCAATGGTTACAATGAAACATTATAAGCATGGGTCTAAAAAGAACAGTATAACGAATTATGGACAACCCCGTGATATAAATCCATCAAAATAAGAGGTAATCGGTTTGAAGAAACTTATCAAACTCAAACAATAGGTTATAAAAGCTCCAAAAAAAGTTGTCTTGTAATTGAAAATTCTAATTGACAAACGAAACCTTAAAACTAGAATGAAAATATAAATAGAATGGGTAATTTATATTTAATATGGATTACTATAAGAATGAATCATTCTTTCAATTAATTACAAGGTTGCTCTTGAGGATTTATGTGCTACGTATAATTTTCTGATGAATAGTACAAGAGTTAATCCTTCTTTTCAATTGGATGATAATATATTTATGATGTACCTTTATTGTAAATGGAGGAACTGATGTTAACATTTATGAGATGAGAATAAAACAATGATAACTTTTTATGTTACTTTGTGAAAAATGCATCATATTGAATTTTTTTAACATGTGGGTGAAAGTATTAAATGAATTAGATGGTTAAGAATTCATGGGTATTGTCAACCCAATTTAAGGGAAGATAACTCTTTGGTGTAGAAACCCTAGTGACTCTTTATGATTCCTTGATTTTAGGGCATATTTATAGTTGATAAACACTGACTAGTCACCTAACATTCTAATACTAGTGAGTGTGATGTGCTAAAGTTCGCGTTGAGGGGTGGTATTCTTCTTTTACCTCCCTTGTCACCATATTCTTTCTTAAATACAAGTTATGTGTAGGGCATGCATATGTAGTAGCTGTGTAGGAACGGTTTATTTGATATATGTATCTCTTGTATAATTATGTGTACGCCTCAAATGGTTTGCAGTCATAAACATATATTTGTGTGTTTGTTCCTATGCATTACTACTTTACCACTTTAATTTTTTTTAATATATGTATTCATACCGAAAGGATGACATAGATGTTAATTGTAACTTTTTTAACGTATTTCATGTATATCTTAAATTACTCTATAAAGGAGCTGAATGAAACAAAAGTTTCACATTTGGTTTTTAATTAGAAACATTCATTAATGAACGTCGACTATAAACCGTAGCCTTCCAAACTAATGATGCGGGTTTGATACCCACTATCCGCTTATATCTTATTTCCTTATATACTCTATTCGAATATATCTTTTTCTATTATAAAATCTCACCCCTTATTTTCTACATGTTTCTTTTCTATTATTATATGCAGGTTATCCTCATAACAAGACTAAGGATTGATATCAAGATGTTTGTGTATGAGAACAAAGTGGATATTTATTCCCTCACTTATATTATATTTTTATTTAAAGTATGTTTGATTATTGTTTATGTTTAACTTGGGTTCTAGGTGAAACACCCTAAAACCCATGTGCAATAATCATGCAAATAATCGAATAAATCAAAGAGTTTAGATTCTACGTCAACATTTCTCCAAAACATGCATAATTAGGTTTTAATGAAAATTCGCAATGGAAGACAGTCATCATACACAATATATCATCACCAAGTAATAATCCTCAATACATGAGTAATAAATCTCAACCTCAAATCTCAAACTTCAAATACATAATTAAGTCTCAACAGATAAAATGCAATAACGGAATAAACACAATAAATGTAACACCCCGTTTTCCCAACATAAAAATTTCATAAAAATAATCAGAGTATTCACATAAACGGAATGTCACATTCTTTTCTTAAAATCATAAACTGAATAAATAACTATTTATCCTTTAAAATTCAATAACAAAATCTTTAATACTTCGCAGCGGAATTTATTCAATAATTAAAATCCTAAATCTTCTTAAGACAATACGTAAGGAATAGAAAGACAACAATAAAATTCTCATCCTATTACGTATCAGAGCATCCTAAGACTCAGTGAGGAATAAGTCACTCACGACAGCAACATCAGCAACCTACTAACGATCACCTGCAAGTTACTCATACGAAGAGCAACATTTCCAAACAGAAGGGGTGAGATTTCACAAAACAATAATATCAAGCATATAATTCATTAATTATATTTAACAACATAAATAACTTCCTCTATTAGTAATAATAATCCTTCATGTAATAATTCTTAATAACTCAACCAACTTCTAATTATCATTTAATTCATATTCATCACATTATAAACATCATCATATAACACATAATAACCAAATCATAACCAACATAGATCATCACATCATAATCATAGTTCATATACAACATAACAACATCTCAATCATAATTCATATACAACATAACAACATCTTAATCCTAATTCATATACAACATAACAACATCATTAATTCGTAATAACATTTCTCCATCAAGCATCTCATTAGCAACTCATGAATAGAAGACAACTTAGCAACTATACGTAACATCATCAAATAATAATTATTCATCAAACATCTCATTATCAATTCATGAATAAAAGACAACTTATCAACTTAACATAACCATCATCAAGTACATTTAACAACTCATAGATAACATCATGTAATCATCATCACTAACAACTTAAACAACACAATATAATCATCATCTCATAATAATAATCATATATAATACAACATAATAATAATCATATAAAATACAACATAATAATAATCATATACAATACAACATAATCATCACTTAATAATAATAATCATATATAATACAACATAATAATAATCATATACAATACAACATAATCATCACTTAATAATAATAATTATATACATCACAACATAAACATCATCTTATAATAATATAAACAACACATAATAACATCATAAATCAACATCACAAACAACATCATATAACAACATCGCGAACAACATCATAATTAACATCATAAACAACATCATAATCAATATCATAAACAACATAATAACATCATAATCAATATCATAAACAACATAACAACATCATAAGCAACTTGACAACGTCATGAACATCGTATAATCTTCATAGGTACTCCTTTAACAACACATGGGTAGAAGACAACTCATCAACTCATAGATGATAATTCATTAACAACTTAACAACTCATGAATGATAATTCATTAACAACGACTTTGACTCGGCAAATGCGACTCCAACTCGACTATGCAACTTAGACCTCTTATATGCATGTGGTACCAATTCAGGGCATGAGCCCCCATCGTTATTTGAGTATTAATATACTTCCAGGGCATAAGCCCCCATCGTTAATTTGAGCTAATGCTCCATCGTGCTGAGTACAAAGCTCCAGGGCATGAGCCCCCAACAAATGAATGCTAATGCATGGACTCGAATCTCTTAAACATCACAATCATCATCTCTTATATTAGTCCAATAATTTGGAACATCATCATCTTCAACAACTTAAGACTCCAATACTTTGGAACGACGACTTACAACTTTACAACTTAGATCAACACCTGCAACTTGATCAATATTCAACAGTAACAGAAACAGCACAAGCAATTCACAACATAACAATATTAATGAGAAGCATCAACAACTTAAACATCATACATTTTCCACATAAGGCATATAAATATTTAACATAACCAACAACAACAACATAGGCAGCACGTAAACATCTCAAGATATAACAACATCAAATGATAATCAACAACAACTTAAACATCTTATATAATTCACATAATGCATATACAAAAGGGGAGTAGAAAAAGAAGAAAGACTCGTCAACACAAGTCAAAAGAGGGAGAAGAGAAGAAAAGCACAAGAAGCATCAACTGTGAATTTCGGTGTGTAGAATGCACTGTGTGAGTTCTCTATTTATAGAGATAGTTTACAACTAATAAGTGAGAAACTTTGGAAACAAGTAATGCACCTATTAGATCTAGTAATTAAATATATCAATTGAGTACCAAAATATATTATATTAAGTACAAAAATATATTATTCAGTACAGAAATATATTAGATTGCCTACCAAAATCTCAATATTTTATTCTAATATATATATATAAAATATTTATATAACAAATAACAATTATATCTCTATAACAAATATATTTCTATAACATATATATATTTCTACACCAAATAAGAAATATATTTCTACACCAGATAAAATATATTTCTACACAAAATAACATATATTTCTACAACAAATAACATATATATATTTCTACAACAAATCATATATATTTCTACAACAAATAACATAATATTTCTTCACCAAATAACATATATTTCTACACAAAATAACATATATTTCTACAACAAATAACATATATATATTTCTACAACAAATCATACATATTTCTACAACAAATCATATATATTTCTACAACAAATAACATAATATTTCCACTTATTCCACTAAACTCTTATAGTTTCCAAAACAGCCCCCAAAACTTAATCTTATTTTATTTTCAAATCTTATTCTATTAAATAATAAAATAAGCCTCTTAATAAATCAACAATACCTCACAAAAATCATATAAATCACATAAGTCATAAAAATAGACTCTAAACTCAATAAAATAATTAAATATTAAAATAGGGCATTACAATAAACATAAATGTCCGACACCCTAATCAGAGCCCTAATCAGACTCGTGCAAAAAAGAAAGGTGGTGGCTCCACGCTATTGTCAAGCAACTCACTATCAAAGCAAAGCAACTAAATCCTGCAAGCCGTCTACCCATTCAAACAAATAGGCAGGCAGTCAACCAAATGACCACTAGGGGTTAGATAATATTCCACACAATAAACATAATCAAATAAAAGTATTCAAGGATTTCAAATAAATAAACATGTACATATCCAACATTCCTAGAATACTAGCTCCAAATATTATCATACTCCCATCATTGCACAACAATTTCTTTAAATACTCAAGTCCACAATTTCACATAATCATATCATTCACCAAATTTCACCAATGCAAATATTCACCAAGTCACATATTCAATTATGACGCATTTTGTAACGCCCACTTTTGTTAATTGCTTATTTAATCGAGTTTAGGCGATTATATTATATTTATATAATATATGCATGATTTTGATATGATTAGAATGATTTACGACTATATTGATGGTTTGGTTGATATTGTGTTAAGTTATGAGTTTTGGAAGATTTGATAAGATTAAGGGATTTATTTTATTGTTAAATAAAATAAAGATTTGAAAATAATATAAAATATTTAGTTGAGGGCTGTTTTGATATTTTAGATAGTTTTGGGGGAGAAAGTGAGATAAGATAAGTAATTAAGAGGAGTTATAAAAGAGTTAGACCTAGTTTTAGAAAAACATTGTTGTACGTACGTTTTTGGAGAAAAAGGGAGAAAAAGCCAAGAGAAGAGAAACCAAGAGGGAGAGCTGCGATTTTCTGCAAATTAAGGTAAGGGTGAGACTAATAACTCTGTATTGTTAATTGAATGTAATTCTGATGATTAGTTAGCAAGAATTAGGATTGAATTGGAGAAACGAAAACTAGGTCAAATCCCTAAAATTGATGATTAAACGGTAGGAATTGATTAAATTGGTGTAGAAAGTGTTCCTGGACCTTAGATAATGTTTAGGACAAACTTTGGAATCAATACTAAGCTTAGAACCCTGAGAATCGTCGGATTTTTGAGAAAATAGGAAGCCTGGCCGTAGCGACATTCATCGCTCGCCACGGCGAGCTATGAACCTCGCCTCGCGAGGGATGATCTTCATCGCTCGCCACGCGAGCTTTTTCCTTCGCCTCGCGAGTTCTTTTGGTATCGCTCGCTATTGCGAGCAACCTTACTCGCCATAGCGAGCTAAGGCAGAGAGCATGCTAGATTTTGTGTTTCAACCTTTTTAGTTAGACCTTGAGTGCCTTTGAGTGTCTGAACATACCTAGTAATGATTAGGGATGAATGTAGGACAAGATTGGACCCAGAACAACTTTAGTTTGGGAATTGTTTGGTACTCGCCATGGCGAGTAAGAACTCTCGCCTCGCGAGCACTTCAAGTTTTGAGTGTCTTGAGTGTTTGTACGATCTGTGTCGCACGTTTGGATCAAGAGTGAACCCCCTTATGATAATGAGACCTAATGATGACGTTTAATGCAGTCTGTAAGGCTGTTTAAGATATGTTGAAATTTAATTGAGTATGGTTAATGTATTGTGCAATTATGTAAGATATGAAGGTTTAACTATGATACAAATGATGTGCTATTGATATAATGATATCATCCTGTTATGTAACTTGTTTATGCTGCTGCTATTATTTAACTAAGTGCATAGTGTATTTATATGATGAAATGATGACGTTTAACTCCAAATTATTGGATGCATGTTGATATGTTGATTACGGTGATTTGTTCATAAGAGTCCATGCATAGCATTTCATTGAGCTTAGTCCTCACCACGATTATTAGGAGCTTTGTCCTCCGCACGATTTATAGGAGCTTTGTCCTCCGCACGATTAAAGTATATTAATACTTATGATGACGATTGGTACCACATGCATATAAGGAGTCTAAGAGCATTGTCACATTGTCATGTCCATGATGTTATGTTGTTGATGACGATTGAATATGTGAATACGTGATACTTGTCATTTGAATATGCAAAGTTATTTAAGAATGATTATGATGTTAATGTTAATTATGATTCAAATTACTTTGATTAACATTATTTTTTTATGAAATCTCACCCCTTTTGCTTGAAAATGTTGCCCTTCGTATGGGTAACTTGCAGGTGATCGTGCTTAGTGTGCAGTTGCCGTCGTGAGTGGCCTTGCCTTCACTGTGTCGTCTAGGTCGCTCTGATACGTAACGGGATGGGGTTATTTGCATGCTTCATTCTCTTACGTGACTATCATGTTTATGTTTTATGACGTTGAACAATTATGATGTTTTGTGAAGTTCATTTAACTCATTTGAGATATTTTGATGGGGCCTACGTGCCAAACTGATTTATGGATTACGAACTAAATTCCGCTGCAACGTTTGAAATATTTGTTAAAGTTAAATTGTTATTTAACTAATTTTGGACTATGTTTTGTATGTGATATCCCGTTTATGCTGAATACTCTGATAAAATGTTTAGAAATTTTTATATTGGGAAAACGGGGTGTTACAATTGGTATCAGAGCAGGTCGGTCCGTCCGGTCAATTAGAAGAGTCGTGTCGAGTCTTAGTAATATTTATATTACCATCTTATGTTGTTGTTGCTACTTTTATAGAATATCAGGAATGGCTGGAAGAAACGATGCTGCGTTAGCTGCTGCACTACAAGCTGTTGCCCAAGCTGTGGGACAATAACCTAACGCAAATGCTGGTGCGAATGCTGAGAATAGGATGTTGGAGACTTTCATGAAGAAGAACCCTCCAACTTTCAAAGGAAGATATGACCCTGATGGAGCCCAGACGTGGCTTAAAGAGATTGAGAGGATTTTCCGTGTTATGCAGTGCACTGAAGATCAGAAAGTACGGTTTGGTACTCATCAGCTAGCTGAGGAAGCTGATGACTGGTGGGTTGGCCTTCTACCTACCCTTGGGCAAGAAGGAGCTGTTGTGACCTGGGCTGTGTTCAGGGGAGAGTTCCTGAGAAGATACTTTCCGGAAGATGTTCGCGGGAAGAAGGAGATTGAATTCCTTGAGTTGAAGCAAGGAAACATGTCTGTGACTGAGTATGCTGCCAAGTTTGTCGAGTTGGCGAAGTTTTACCCGCATTATACTGCTGAGAATGTTGAGTTCTCGAGATGCATCAAGTTCGAGAATGGTTTGAGGTCCGACATCAAGAGGGCGATTGGATACCAACAGCTTAGAGTTTTCCGGATTTGGTCAATAGCTGCAGGATCTATGAAGAGGATACCAAGGCTCACTACAAGATAGTGAACGAGGGGAAGGGCAAGGGACAGCAGAGTCGTCCTAAGCCGTACAGTGCCCCTGCTGATAAAGGGAAACAGAAGATGGTCGATGATAGGCGGCCTAAGAAGAAGGATGCTACTGAGATTGTGTGTTTCAATTGTGGTGGGAAAGGCCACAAAAGCAATGTCTGCCCTGAGGAAATCAAGAAGTGTGTCCGGTGTGGCAAGAAAGGTCATATTGTAGCTGAATGCAAGCGTACGGACATTATGTGTTTTAACTGCAATGGAAAGGGTCACATTAGTTCACAGTGTACTCAGCCTAAGAGGGCGCCGACTACTGGTAGGGTCTTTGTTTTGACTGGTACGCAGACGGAGAACGAGGATCGTTTGATCAGAGGTACTTGCTATATTAATAATACTCCTTTAGTTGCTATTATTGATACTGGTGCTACGCATTGCTTTATTGCTTTCGATTGTGTTTCTGCTTTGGGTCTTGATTTGTCTGATATGAATGGAGAGATGGTTGTCGAAACTCCAGCTAAGGGTTCGGTGACTACTTCTCTCGTATGTTTGAAATGTCCTTTGTCTATGTTTGGTCGTGATTTTGAAATGGATTTAGTTTGTCTACCTTTGAGTGGTATGGATGTGATTCTGGGTATGAACTGGTTAGAGTACAACCACGTTTTTATTAATTGTTTTAGCAAGTCAGTGCATTTCTCTTCCCTCGAAGAGGAAAGTGGTGCAGAGTTTTTATCTACTAAGCAGCTGAAGCAACTGGGACGCGATGGTATCTTGATGTTTTCATTGATGGCTTCTTTATCTATTGAGAATCAAGCAGTGATTGATAGGCTACCGGTGGTGTGTGAATTTCCTGAAGTTTTTCCGGATGAGATTCCTGATGTGCCTCTAGAGAGATAAGTCGAGTTTTCTATTGATCTTGTTCCTGGAACGAAGCCGGTGTCGATGGAACCATATCGTATGTCTGCTTCCGAATTATCTGAGTTGAAGAAACAGTTGGAAGACTTGCTTGAGAAGAAATTTGTTAGACCAAGTGTTTCACCTTGGGGAGCGCCGGTTTTGCTAGTAAAGAAGAAAGATGGTAGTATGAGGCTATGTATTGATTACCGACAGTTGAACAAGGTAACTATCAAGAATAGGTATCCACTTCCGAGAATTGATGATCTGATGGATCAGTTAGTGGGTACACGTGTTTTCAGCAAGATTGATTTGAGGTCAGGTTATCACCAGATTAAAGTAAAAGATGAGGATATGCAGAAGACAGCTTTCAGAACGCGTTATGGTCACTATGAATATAAAGTTATGCCTTTTGGTGTTACCAATGCACCTGGAGTGTTTATGGAGTATATGAATCGCATCTTCCATGCATTTTTGGATCGGTTCGTAGTTGTATTCATCGATGATATTTTTATTTACTCCAAGACTGAAGAAGAACATGCTGAGCATCTGAAGATTGTCTTGCAAGTGTTGAAAGAGAAGAAACTTTATGCCAAATTGTCTAAGTGTGAGTTCTGGTTGAAAGAAGTGAGTTTTCTTGGCCATGTTATTTCTGATGATGGTATTGCTGTGGATCCATCTAAAGTTGAAGCGGTATCGCAATGGGAGACTCCTAAGTCCGTTACAGAGATTAGAAGCTTCTTGGGTTTAGCTGGTTACTATAGAAGGTTTATTGAAGGGTTTTCCAAGTTAGCTCTTCCGCTAACGCAGTTGACTTGTAAAGGTAAAACTTTTGTGTGGGACGTCCATTGTGAGAACAGTTTTGGTGAATTGAAGAAGCGTCTGACGACTGCTCCAGTGCTGATTTTACCGAAGTCAGATGAACCTTTTGTGGTGTATTGTGATGCGTCCAAGTTGGGTTTAGGAGGTGTGCTTATGCAAGAAGGTAAAGTGGTAGCTTATGCTTCAAGACAGTTGAGAGTTCATGAGAAGAATTATCCTACGCATGATCTTGAGTTGGCGGCCGTAGTCTTTGTATTGAAGATATGGAGACATTACTTGTATGGTTCGAGATTTGAGGTGTTTAGTGATCACAAGAGTTTGAAGTATTTTTTCGATCAGAAGGAATTGAATATGAGGCAGCGTAGATGGCTAGAATTGCTGAAAGATTATGACTTTGGTTTGAATTATCATCCAGGTAAAGCTAATGTTGTTGCAGATGCCTTGAGTAGGAAGACATTGCATATGTCCGCTATGATGGTCAGAGAGTTCGAATTACTTGAACAGTTTAGAGATATGAGTTTGGTTTGCGAATGGTCACCTTAGAGTGTGAAACTGGGTATGCTGAAGATTGATAGTGAAATTCTGAAAAGTATCAAGGAAGCGCAGAAAGTTGATGTAAAGTTTGTGGACTTGTTAGTTGCAAGAGATCGGACTGAAGACAATGATTTTAAAATCGATGATCAAGGTGTGTTGAGATTCCGAGGAAGAATTTGTATTCCAGACAATGAAGAGATTAAGAAGATGATTCTTGAAGAGAGTCACAGGAGTAGCTTGAGTATTCATCCGGGAGCTACGAAGATGTATCATGATTTAAAGAAGATTTTCTGGTGGTCTGGTTTGAAACGAGATGTGGCACAGTTTGTGTATTCCTGTCTAGTTTGTCAGAAGTCGAAAGTCGAGCATCAGAAACCTGCCGGAATGATGGTACCTTTAGATGTGCCAGAATGGAAATGGGATAGTATATCAATGGATTTTGTGACGAGTTTGCCGAATACTCCTAGAGGGAACGACGCAATTTGGGTTATTGTTGATAGATTGACGAAATCGGCTCATTTTCTACCGATTAATATTAGTTTCCCTGTTGCCCAGTTGGCAGAGATTTATATCAAGGAGATTGTGAAGTTGCATGGTGTTCCTTCGAGCATCGTATCAGATAGAGGTCCAAGATTTACTTCTAGATTTTGGAAAAGTTTGCAAGAGGCTTTGGGTTCGAAGTTGAGATTGAGTTCGGCGTATCATCCACAAACAGATGGTCAGGCGGAGAGGACAATTCAGTCGCTAGAGGATTTGTGTTCTTGAGCAAGGAGGAACTTGGGATAGTCATCTTCCGTTGATCGAGTTCACATACAATAATAGTTATCATTCTAGTATTGGAATGGCACCTTTCGAGGCTTTATATGGTCGGAGATGCAGAACTCCGTTGTGCTGGTTCGAGTCAGGTGAAAGAGTGGTCTTAGGACCGGAGACTGTTCAACAGACTACTGAGAAAGTTCAGATGATTCAAGAGAAAATGAAAGCGTCGCAGAGTCGACAAAAGAGTTATCACGATAAACGTAGAAAAGATCTTGAGTTTCAGGAAGGAGACCACGTATTTTTGAGAGTCACTCCTATGACTGGTGTAGGACGTGCTTTGAAGTCAAAGAAGTTGACCCCGAAGTTCATTGGTCCGTATCAGATATTGGAGAGAGTTGGAACGGTGGCTTAGCGAGTGGGTTTACCACCTCATCTTTCGAATTTGCACAACGTTTTCCATGTGTCGCAACTTCGGAAGTATGTTCCGGATCCATCTCATGTAATCCAGAGTGACGATGTGCAAGTTAGAGACAACCTTACGGTAGAGACTTTACCGGTGAGGATTGATGATCGTAAAGTGAAGACGTTGAGAGGCAAGGAGATACCTCTCGTGAGAGTCGTTTGGACGGGAGCGACTGGTGAAAGCTTGACGTGGGAGCTTGAGAGTAGGATGCTGGAGTCTTATCCAGAGTTGTTTGCTTGAGGTAAATTTTCGAGGACGAAAATCTTTTAAGTGGGGGAGAGTTGTAACGCCCACTTTTGTTAATTGCTTATTTAATCGAGTTTAGGCGATTATATTATATTTATATAATATATGCATGATTTTGATATGATTAGAATGATTTACGACTATATTGATGGTTTGGTTGATATTGTGTTAAGTTATGAGTTTTGGAAGATTTGATAAGATTAAGGGATTTATTTTATTGTTAAATAAAATAAAGATTTGAAAATAATATAAAATATTTAGTTGAGGGCTGTTTTGATATTTTAGATAGTTTTGGGGGAGAAAGTGAGATAAGATAAGTAATTAAGAGGAGATATAAAAGAGTTAGACCTAGTTTTAGAAAAACATTGTTGTACGTACGTTTTTGGAGAAAAAGGGAGAAAAAGCCAAGAGAAGAGAAACCAAGAGGGAGAGCTGCGATTTTATGCAAATTAAGGTAACGGTGAGACTAATAACTCTGTATTGTTAATTGAATGTAATTCTGATGATTAGTTAGCAAGAATTAGGATTGAATTGGAGAAAACGAAAACTAGGTCAAATCCCTAAAATTGATGATTAAACAGTAGGAATTGATTAAATTGGTGTAGAAAGTGTTCCTGGACCTTAGATAATGTTTAGGACAAACTTTGGAATCAATACTAAGCTTAGAACCCTGAGAATCGTCGGATTTTTGTGAAAATAGGAAGCCTGGCCGTAGCGACATTCATCGCTCGCCACGGCGAGCTATGAACCTCGCCTCGCGAGTGATGATCTTCATCGCTCGCCACGCGAGCTTTTTCCTTCGCCTCACGAGTTCTTTTGGTATCGCTCGCCATAGCGAGCAACCTTACTCGCCATAGCGAGCTAAGGCAGAGAGCATGCTAGATTTTGTGTTTCGACCTTTTTAGTTAGGCCTTGAGTGCCTTTGAGTGTCTGAACATACCTAGTAATGATTAGGGATGAATGTAGGACAAGATTGGACCCAGAACAATTTTAGTTTGGGAATTGTTTGGTACTCGCCATGGCGAGTAAGAACTCTCGCCTCGTGAGCACTTCCAGTTTTGAGTGTCTTGAGTATTTGTGCGATCTGTGTCGCACGTTTGGATCAAGAGTGAACCCCCTTATGATAATGAGACCTAATGATGACGTTTAATGCAGTCTGTAAGGCTGTTTAAAATATGTTGAAATTTAATTGAGTATGGTTAATGTATTGTGCAATTATGTAAGATATGAAGGTTTAACTATGATACAAATGATGTGCTATTGATATAATGATATCATCCTGTTATGTGACTTGTTTATGCTGCTGCTGTTATTTAACTAAGTGCATAGTGTATTTATATGATGAAATGATGACGTTTAGCTCCAAATTATTGGATGCATGTTGATATGTTGATTACGGTGATTTGTTCATAAGAGTCCATGCATAGCATTTCATTGAGCTTAGTCCTCACCACGATTATTAGGAGCTTTGTCCTCCGCACGATTTATAGGAGCTTTGTCCTCCGCACGATTAAAGTATATTAATACTTATGATGACGATTGGTACCACATGCATATAAGGAGTCTAAGAGCATTGTCACATTGTCATGTCCATGATGTTATGTTGTTGATGACGATTGAATATGTGAATACGTGATACTTGTCATTTGAATATGCAAAGTTATTTAAGAATGATTATGATGTTAATGTTAATTATGATTCGAATTACTTTGATTAACATTATTTTGTTATGAAATCTCACCCCTTCTGCTTGAAAATGTTGCCCTTCGTATGGGTAACTTGCAGGTGATCGTGCTTAGTGTGCAGTTGCCGTCGTGAGTGGCCTTGCCTTCACTGTGTCGTCTAGGTCGCTCTGATACGTAACAGGATGGGGTTATTTGCATGCTTCATTCTCTTACGTGACTATCATGTTTATGTTTTATGACGTTGAACAATTATGATGTTTTGTGAAGTTGATTTAACTCATTTGAGATATTTTGATGGGGCCTACGTGCCAAACTGATTTATGGATTACGAACTAAATTCCGCTGCAACGTTTGAAATATTTGTTAAAGTTAAATTGTTATTTAACTAATTTTGGACTATGTTTTGTATGTGATATCCCGTTTATGCTGAATACTCTGATAAAATGTTTAGAAATTTTTATATTGGGAAAACGGGGTGTTACACATTTCACCAAACTCCAAGTGCATGCAATGTTCTAAATGTAACGCCCTATTTTATTTATTTATAATTTTATTGAGTTTAGAGTCCTTTAAAGTAATTTGTTTAATTTATTGTGATGTGTGTTATTTTTGTGTTATATGTTGGTGTTTTTAGTAGCATATTATATTACATTATTTGGTGTAGAAATATTACATTATTTGGTGTAGAAATATTATGTTATTTGGTGTAAAAATATTACATTATTTGGTGTAGAAATATTATGTTATTTGGTGTAGAAATATATATGTTATCTGGTGTAGAAATATATTTGTTATTTGGTGTAGAAATATATATGTTATTTGGGGTAGAAATATATTTGTTATTTGTTATAGAAATATTTTATATATATATATATTATAATAGAATATTGAGACTTGGAGGGCATATTTGGAAATAAGAGAAAATAAGTAGGTTAAGGATTTATATAAAATGGGAGAGTTAGAATAAGAAAATAAGGATTACGTGAAACCTGTTTTTGGAGAAAAAGGGAGAAAACCAAGAGAAGAGAAAAGTCAGAGAAGAGAAGAATCTTGTGAGAAGAAGAGCAATCTTGTAGAGTCCGATCATCTAATTTAAGGTAAGGGTGGGACTAGCTTTCTCTAATAATGGGTTGTATAATTCTGAAAAAAAGGGTTTAACTTTGTAGTTGTTAATAGGTTTTGATGTTGTAGAATTAGGGTTTGGAACTAAAATTGATCGTAGAAAGAGTAGATAATCCGATGAATTAGGTTGATAATTGGTGAATTTCTAAAATAATGTTTTGGGTCAAGTTTTATATGGTTTTGAGTGTCTTATCATGTGTAGAAATGGTTAGACAAGTTTTGGAATCAAATTTGGGCATTGAGAAGTCAAAATTGAGATTTTGGGGTGAAAAATGGGTTTTTCCCGAGAGGTGCACAGTGACAGCATCTCCTATTTCATGTTCTTGCGTCTTTTTCACACGTTTCTGTTTTGAATTGGCATTTTTCACAAACACAGAAACATCTTTCGACGGAAAGAAGTAAGGAAAAATGCAAGTAAAATGGCTTAAAAATTCAAACACATAAACTTAAAGAAATGTAAATTGCATCGCATTTAAATGTAAAGGTGGTTCGACAAATTGGTTTACATACATTTTGTATGACTCTTTTCTCTAGACGCCGATACTTCGAGTGTTAGAATTCTATATGATTTGCGACCCGTTTTTCCTATGAAAAACTATTATTTATACATAGAAGAAATAACTACAAAAAACCAAACCGTCACAAGTTGCACTTCCTCAACTAGAAACTACATGTCCCCGACGTCCTAATAATAAACTGATGCTTTTGAATTTGAATTATTTTCCTTCGACAACAACTGCTCGACTTTGACCAATCTTCTCTTTGAATTACCTCTTGTCGAGCTTCAAAGCTCTTGAACTCTTACAAATACTAAGTCCCAGACCATGTCGAAATCTTTATGCTAAAGATAATATAATTAATTCTTTAAAGAACAAAATGTCAAACGTCATTGACTGTTGTGCTCGTGATTTTCGGATATCAAACCATTAATTGATTTGAATCGTCAATCTTTGAACTCTCGATTTTTATTCATGGGAAGGAAAAAAATGAGTAAAAACCCTTATCGAGACTTTGGATTCGGGGGTTGGTTACGCGAAGGGAAGGTGCTAGCACCCTAAGCGTCTACGGTATTCCGTAGGAACCTCTTACCTAAATTATCTTGTGCTAAATTCATTGCTTATTTGAAAATTATTACCTAAAAAATCTAAGTGAAAGAATGGGGGGAGAAAAAGTATGTTTTTGGTTATTTTTATTTGATTTGGAAGGATAAAAATCCTATGCCTACATACCCTTAAAGAAAAGGGATCAAAACCAATGTAGTTCACCTCAAAAATTTCTTTGATGGGTTAGGTTGATTTTAAGAATTTTTGAAAATGGTTTTAAGAAAAGAAAGAGGCCTCAAGTCATGAGAGAAAAATAAGATGAGGTTGGTCAAATTTTAATTACAAGAAAATCAAGTCTAATATGAATATTAATTCAATTAAGCATTTGATTAAGAAAATAAAAGGAAAAAGCAACTTGGGTTACGAACCACGGTTTATTAAGAAAATATTTTTGAAGTTTTGCATATTTGATTTTTTTTTTTGGGAAAATGATTTTTTTCTAAACTAACGTAACGGCGTAACGTAATAAGAAATAAATGTGAAGTGTCGGTGCATGTGTCGGTGCATATTCTCATTTATGGATATTTACAAGGGACCTAGATACAAGCTAAAGCCTCAAGAAAAAAATAAATGACAAGGAAAATAAAGTGCACAAATTAAATTACATCAATTCCTAAATACACACTAAAATTGTAACAATAAAATAAAATGACAAAAGTTAAACATGCATGAGATGATTTAAAATACCAATGCAAATATACTATCACAATAATAAAAAAACAGTAAATAAACAATTAACACAAAGCAAAATATTTTTGTAAACTTTTAGAGAAAATTTTTTTAAGCAAAAGAGGTGCAGAAAGTAAAAACAGTGGTGACAAAAATAAAACAGTAATGAATTTTAAAAACAGTGGGCTCAGACTGGACCAATCTGGACCGTCTGATTAATCAGAGGATCCAGATCCAATCACAGGGAATACTCATCACAGCCACTGGATCAAAGATCCAAGGGTTAAAAAACAGCATAAAGTAGAGAAACAGCACAAGAAGCACAGTGACCGTCAGATCAAAGATCTGACGGTTTAAACAGCAGGCACACAGTAGACCGTAAAAGACAAAGCACACGTAAATCCTCCCAAGAGCATCCCGGATCGTCGGATCGATCCGACGGTCTAGTCTTGAGGTCACATGGCAGCAAAATAGTCACGCATACACAGGAATAGATAGAACCAACAAAAATAGTATAAAAGCAAATTCCTTAACAAAAAAACATAACATATATTACTTTCTCTCTCTAAACAAAAACTTCCTCCTTCTCTCTAGAAAAATCACCGCCCCCAAACTCCTTCTTCTCCGACGAGATTTCAAATCCCGGCACGGTGGCCGGTGGTGTACCACCGTGCCGGAGTTTTCAAAACACTCCTTTTTCAAAAACAATTACATATTATTATATCCTTTTTCGTGTAGATGATAGATCCGGACTTAGATTTCAAAGAAAAGCAACAACACGTTCTAGATCTACAATCAAACAACACGAAAATAAAATACTACATTCTTTACCTCGGATTCCGATCTGCTCTAACAAGGAGGAGCCGATTCGGTTTGTGCTTCAGCGTTGTAAGGCCGGTTCGATTTCTTCTTCTTCCTTCACGCTCCGATCCGATTTATTGTTGGTGAGTTTAATCTCGTCGCCGGAAACGTGTTGGATTAGTAGAGAGGAAACAAGTTATTGTTGTGGTTTGTTGAGATTTATGATTGATTCTAAAAGGAAGGTTGTCATACCCCAAATTTTGACCTAAGGTCCCACTGACACACGTCCCCGAACTCGGACCAGACTCACATTTCAGTAAAAAATTCGGCAGGGAGGTATTTTGAAATACCTCATAAAGTTCCGAATCGGGCCCTCTTCTCTCAGTCTTTAATTATTTATTTCCATCTTTTAATTTAGAACTCTAATTTTAATTTTAGTCCAAGTTAGATTAAATTTCTTTTATTCCCATTTTAAATTTTTCTTGTTATTTAAAACCAAAAATGTAGATATTATCCTTTTAATTATTTTTTCTTTTTAAGTCCAAAAAGTCCAAAGTCCAAAAGTGTCCAGGTTCAGAATAACAGCATCACGCGTATGCTGTTCCAGTCCGAATCCAGTTCACACTTCCTCTGAAACAAATCCAGTACGCGTTTCCTTTCTTTCTCCATCCCAATCCAATTCCCAGCCTTATCTGCAAAAAACGGAACAGAAACAAGTCCCTTTTCTCCTCCACAAGCTACTGATTTTCTGCTCATTCTCAACAAACCCTAGCCCCAACCCAGTGCTATAAATAGAGACCTGCACAACACAAGAAAAACACGAAAAAAAGCAGAGGACGGCATCGCACAACAAACACATACAGAGAAACACAGAAAAGCAACAGAAGCAGGAGCAATCGCAAGCGATAAACAACAACAACAAGATCCAAAGAAGAAGGCAGAACCGGCGCGCAACACAACACACACACGCACACACAGAGGCGCGCAACCCCAAACCGTCACAACAGCGACAATCACACCACGAACCGGGCACACACACAGACGGTAACGCACGCACAAAAGGGAATCGCAAGCCAGCACCATAACAAAACCGGATTCACAAAAAACAAAAAGAGGTAGTATTTTCTTTACCTTTAGATCTAGGTCTCTGTGTGTATGTTTTTGAACATCTAGGTTTAGAAGTGAACGGAGGGAGGGAAGTAGAAGAGAAAGAGCGAAAAAAAATAAAAAAAAGGGAGCTTTTTTAGCTCCGGCGCGGCGGCGCAGCCGCGATGGCTCGCCGGCCACCGCGCCGGAATTCTCCCGGCCGCCCCACACACTCCGCCGGAGAAGAAGAGAGCTAGAGAGAGAAGGGGACGGAAGAGAGAGAAGGAGGGAGAAGAAATGAAGGAATTAGGGTTTACAACCCTTATATATCCCTAAACCGGGTCGACCCATGACCCATGACCCGCGACCCGGTTCGTTTCCTTAAGCCCAATTCTTTTTTTTCTGCTTTCTGCACACCCCTGTTTACCACTGCACCCCACCATGTGTTTGGACCTTTTTTTTATTCTTTTTTCGTATTTATTTATTTATCTTAGCATTTTAATTTTATTGCAGACCTTAGAATGTAAATAGGCTTTTTATGTAATAGTCATAGATTTTATATCTCTAACTTAGGGTAGCCGCGCTTTTATTCTTTATGCTCCGTTAGTTTATATATTTATTCAAAAATCACAAAAACATGCAAATAACCAAAAAACCAAAAAAAAACATTTTTCCATAATAAACCTTGATCCTAAATCAAGTGATCGTCCTTTTTTTCATTTTATTTTTAATCAAATATCAATCAATTTAATCATACTTCGAGTTATCTCCTTTTTTTAATAAAAAAATACAAACAAATTCTTATTTGCCACTTGGCTTTTATTTTTAAAACCTTTTTCAAAACTAATAAAAAACACAAAACCAATCAAACGTTGTTTTCTACCCCGAACTACGAGGTTTTGATCCTTCACGGGTACGTAGGCAGAGGACACTCGTCCTTCCAAACAATAAAAAATGTAGATAAATTAGGTCTCACTTTATTTTCTTTTTCATCACATTAATTCCTTCTTTTCAAAAGCAAGCAAGTTATAGCACATTGAATTAAATAAAACCAAGAGGTTCCCGTAGAGTACTGCGGACATAGAGGGTGCTAATATCTTCCCTTTATGTAACTAACCCCCGAACCCTAAATCTTTTCAAATAGGGGTAGTTTGAACTTTTTTCCCCTTCTCTTAATAAAATTAAATGTTCAGTCGTGAAATAATTAGTGAGTCAAAAGCTAATCAAATAGCCTTGATCTCCAAAAAATGACGCGACAGAAATGGCGACTTCACTGGGGACCCCCTAAGAGGGTTGAGCCTAACTTGGCTTTATTTAATTCTCTATGCTATAACTTGCTAAAAAAAAAAATATAAAGATGGAAATAATTATATCTTTTATCTTCTCTTTTCTCTCTTTCTTCCTTTCTTCTTAAATATGAGTGGTGAGATAAAGCCCTACACCCGGGCTTGAGAGAAACATAAGATAGGACGGTGGTATAACCAAAGGGCCTTTCCGAGAGTCAAGTCTCGTGTTTAGGTTCATGTGGTATAACCCCACTCAATGGAGGGATCTTGAAAGTAATTTATGTTGGCATGAATAGTCGTGTTGGCATTATATTTTCAAGTGACCGTCGAAGTTGAGAACCTTTAGTTACCCTTAACCCATCTTAGCCTTTTAGGACGTAGTGCGGTGGCTAATCAAGAGTAGTCTTGAATTAGTTGATACGCGATACTACACTCAAATGAAACTTTCCTACGGATATTATTGGATCAAGAGTAGTCTTGTAACCTGATAACATTCGGAGGTAGTTGATGACTTTGGGAACTGGATAGAACCCGTGATATAGGTACAAATAAAACCATAGTCCTTACCAAATGGGGGTTATTACCTTTAAACTCCAACATGATGAGCTTAACCTATGCATAATCATGCATACATGCATTCATTCATAATTTCATCTTTTTTCATCAAAAATATCGAAGGACTTATACTGTGTTTTGTAAATATCATAGGCATGGAAAGAAGAAATACTAGGAAGTTTACATTCAGGAAATTGGATCTAGAGAACTTAAAGAAGCTTGCATTTGAAGTAACTAGCTTGGAGAACTTTTGTGATCGTCATGGGAATTTGCTTGGTGTCCTCTGGACAAATATCGATAAGGGGTGCTTGGAGACCTTGGTCCAGTTCTATGACCCTGCTTACCACTGTTTCACATTTCCCGACTACCAGCTTATGCCCACCCTCGAAGAATACTCTCACTTAATTGGCCTGCCCGTACTTGATAAGGTACCTTTTACTGGTTTAGAACCTTTTCCCAAAGCCGCCACTATTGCAAATGCCCTCCATCTCAAAACCTCCCTCATAAAAGAAAAACTTACCCTAAAAGGGAATCTCCCAAGCTTACCTACTAAATTTCTTTACCAACAAGCCTCCGATTTTTCCAAAACAAACAATGTTGAGGCCTTTTACTCTATCCTAGCTTTACTCATCTATGGCCTAGTATTGTTCCCGAATATTGATAACTATGTTGACATCCATGCCATTCAAATTTTCCTCACAAAGAACCCAGTCCCCACATTGTTAGCTGATATATATCATTCCATTCACGATCGAACCCAAGTAGGTCGTGGAGCTATACTTGGTTGCGCACCCTTACTATACAAATGGTTTACCTCTCACTTACCTCAGACCCACTCCTTTCAAGCCAACCCAGAAAATCTCTCCTGGCCCAAAAGAATCATGTCCCTTACCCCATCCGACATAACCTGGTACCGTGCCACTTGTAACTTCACGAACATCATTGTCAGTTGTGGAGAATACTCAAATGTACCCCTTCTCGGTACGCAAGGAGGAATCAGCTACAATCCTATCCTTGCCAAACGTCAGTTCGGATGCCCAATGGAAGCTAAGCCAGATAACATCTACTTACAAGGTGAATTCTACTTCAACCATGAAGATCCCTCAAACAAAAGAGGGAGATTTGTCCAAGCATGGGATGCCATTCGCACACTCAATAGAAGCCAATTGGCGAGGAGATCAGACTCTTTACAGGGGTCTTACACTCAATGGGTCATCAATAGAGCTTCTGATCTAGTCTTACCATACCACTTGCCGAGGTACCTATCTTCAACAACCCCAGCGCCGGCTTTACCCTTGGCCCCCGCAACTGTGGAGGAATGTCAAGAGAAGTTGGCCCGATCGGAATATGTAGGTGCTACTTGGAAGAGGAAGTATGATGAAGCTATGCTCAAGATGGAAACTATGAGTGGTGAGATAGAGCAACGAGAGCATGAGGTTCACAAGTTGAGACGACAAATAGTAAAAAAGAATGTTCAGATCCGAGCTCAGAGCACAAGGCTATCACAATTTATCAGCGCAGGGGAGCGTTGGGAGTTCTTCAAAGATGCACATTCAGATTCTGATGAATAGTCTACTTCAAAGAGCTTGAGAGTTCCCAGTTTTTCTTTTATTTTTGTTTTTAGCTTTAAGATTAGATATTTATCTTATTTTATTTTTGCAAAGTCTATCCCTTGGCTTCGTTGTTTAGAAAGGGAATTATCTCGTAGTATGTAAATTATTCAAATGGAACTCTCAACTATGATATTTACAAAAATATTTTCCATAAGTCCTTCGATAAAAAATACGTCTATATTTTTGCATAAACATCATGCATCATCCTGCATTTCATAGTCTCAAGTCAAAGTCTCACACAAAACTTTCTTTTCCAGAGAAAAGGGTCAACTCGTTTCAAAAGGTGGCCCCACGTATCATCTACAAGTCAACCCGTACTCACTACACTCGAGCAAACGTAAAGAAGAAGATGGATTATCTTGAGCAGGAAAATCGGGTACTTCGTGAAGAAATGACAGCCATGCAGACTAGGATGGACGAGATGGCTGAATTAATAAAAACAATGGCGGAAGCTCAGACTCAAGCCCAAGTACAGATTCAAGCACAAGCGCAAGCATTGGCACAAGCGCGAACTCAAGCTCAGGCCCTAACAGAGGCGCAGGCCCGATCACAAGCACCTCCTCCTCCTGTCAGAACTCAGGCCGAGGCATCTTCTTCTTGGACACTATGTGCTGACACTCCAATGCAGTCCGCTCCGCAACATTCCACGCCTTGGTTTCCACCTTTCACTGCTGGGGAGATATTTCGTCCTATCATTTGTGAAGCTCAGATGCCCACTCACCAGTACACGGCTCAAGTACCCCTACCTGCCATGAGGGTCACTCCCGCCACCATGACCTACTCAGCACCTGTGATACATACAATTCCGCAGACTGAAGAGCCTATCTTTCATTCAGGGAATGCAGAGGCTTACGAGGAAGTAAGCGACCTACGAGAGAAATATGATGAACTACGCCGAGACATGAAAGCTCTCCATGAAAAAGGGAAATTCGGGAAGACTGCGTACGATCTCTGTTTGGTACCAAGTGTGCAGGTACCTCACAAATTCAAGATTCCAGATTTCGAGAAATACAAAGGGAGTTCTTGTCCTGAGGAACATCTAAAAATGTATGTGAGAAGGATGCCTGCGTATGCCCAAGATGATCAGATTCTTATCTACTATTTCCAAGAAAGCTTGACCGGCCCTGCTTCAAAGTGGTACACAAACCTAGACAAAACAAGGGTTCAAACTTTCCGTGACCTTTGTGAAGCTTTTGTGGAACAGTACAGTTACAATGTAGACATGACTCCGGACCGAAGTGACCTCCAAGCCATGACTCAGGGGGATAAAGAGACGTTCAAAGAGTACGCCCAACGGTGGAGAGACACCGCTGCCCAAGTCAGCCCACGAATTGAGGAGAAAGAGATGACCAAGCTCTTCCTAAAAACTTTGAATCATTTTTATTACAAAAAGATGGTCGGGAGTACACCAAAGAGCTTCGCGGAGATGGTTGGTATGGGAGTACAGTTAGAAGAAGGAGTCCGAGAAGGACGCTTAGTAAAGAATACAACTCCTGCCAGTGGGACCAAGAAGACCGGGAACCATTTCCCGAGGAAGAAAGAACAAGAAGTCGGTATGGTGACTCATGGAAGGCCTCAACAAACTTATCCAGCCTATCAACACATTGCTGCCATCACACCCACCTCTCACCCTTTTCAACAAACAAATAACCATCCTCAAATACCACAATATCCTCAAATACCACAATACCCTCAAATACCACAATATCCTCAATTCCCACAAAATCCTTCACCACAAAATACTCAACAACAAAATTTCCAACAACAACCATACCAACAATACCCATACCAACAATACCCTCAACAAAATTTCCAACAACAACCTTATCAACAACGCCCACAACAACCTCGACCACCAAGAATGCCGATTAACCCAATACCAGTCACCTATGCAGAATTACTTCCCGGCTTACTCAAGAAAAACCTTGTCCAAACTAGAACAGCTCCTCCTATCCCAGAAAAACTACCATCTTGGTATAGACTTGACCAAACTTGTGACTTCCATGAAGGGGGCCGTGGCCATAACATTGAAACTTGTTATGCCTTTAAAAGCACAGTGCAGAGGTTGATCAATGATGGAAAAATAACTTTCACAGACTCGGCGCCAAATGTTCAAACAAACCCATTGCCGAATCATGGTGCCGCAACAGTCAACATGATCGAAGATTGCCAAAAGACTCGTCCCATTCTGAATGTCCAACATATCAGAACACCCTTGGTCCCGTTACATGCCAAGTTATGCAAAGTCGACCTTTTTGAGCATGATCATGATCTCTGTGAAATATGCCTTATGAACTCCGGAGGATGTCAGAAAGTAAGAAATGATATTCAAGGGCTTCTAGACCGAGGAGAGCTTGTGGTCGAAAGGAAGTGTGATGATGTGTGTGTAATAACTCCTGAGGGGCCTTTGGAGGTATTTTATGACAGTCGAAAGTCAACTATCACCCCTCTGGTGATCTGCTTACCGGGTCCACTGCCATATGCTTCTGAAAAAGGCCATTCCATACAAATACAATGCCACCATGATTGAAGAGGGTCGTGAGGTTCCAATACCGCCTCTGTCTAGTGTGGATAATATTGTTGAAGACAGTAGAGTTCTGAGAAATGGGCGTGTTGTTCCCATAGTGTTCCCAAAGAAGATTGATGCTACAATAAACAAGGAGGTTCGGACTAAAGATGCTGGTATCACCAAAGAAGTAGATCAACCCAATGGGGCTGGTACAAGTGCAGAGTTTGATGAGATTCTCAAGTTAATAAAGAAGAGCGAGTACAAGGTTGTTGACCAACTGATGCAGACTCCATCCAAAATATCCATAATGTCCTTATTACTAAATTCTGAGGCCCATAAAAATGCATTGATGAAGGTCTTAGAACAAGCTTTTGTGGATTATGATGTAACGGTGGGTCAGTTTGGCGGAATAGTAGGGAACATCACTGCATGCAACAACTTGAGTTTCAGTGATGAAGAGCTCCCAGCAGAAGGAAGGAACCATAATCGGGCGCTGCATATATCTGTGAACTGTAAAACCGATGCTTTGTCAAAAGTGCTGGTGGATACTGGATCATCTTTGAATGTGTTGTCCAAAACAACTTATACCCAACTCGCTTACCAAGACGCACCTTTGAGACGAAGTGGGGTAATGGTGAAAGCTTTTGATGGCTCGAGGAAGGATGTCCTTGGAGAGGTGGTTCTACCCATCACAGTTGGGCCACAAGTTTTCCAAGTTAATTTTCAAGTCATGGACATTCAAGCTTCGTATAGTTGCCTACTGGGTCGACCCTGGATTCACGAGGCAGGGGCTGTCACATCCACGCTGCATCAAAAGCTGAAGTTTGTGAAGAATGGGAAGCTAGTAACTGTAAACGGTGAAGACGCTTTATTGGTGAGTCATTTGTCATCTTTCTCTTTCATTGGGGCAGACGATGTCGAAGGGACACCTTTTCAAGGGTTTACTATAGAAGATAAGAATACCAAGAGGAATGAAGCCTCTATCTCGTCTCTGAAAGATGCTCAGAAGGTCATACAAGCAGGAGGGTCCACAAGCTGGGGAAAGCTGATAGAGCTTCCAGAAAACAAGCACCGAGAAGGTTTGGGTTTCTTCCCATCTACTGGTTTGTCCACAGCAAAGAAGGGCACTTTCCACAGTTCGGGCTTTATCCATGCAATCATTGAAGATGATCCTGAAAGTGTGCCACGAGGTTTTATAACGCCAGGAGTATCCAGCCACAATTGGGTTGCTGTAGATGTCCCTTTTGTTGCTCACTTGTCCAAGTAATGCATTTGTCTAGTTTATGCTTTTCTTTTCAAAAAAACATCCTTTCGCCCCGCCCCAAGCGAAAGTGAGCTTATCTAGGGCTTTTTATTTCAAGAAATTATCATCAATAAAATAAAAACGTCGTTTTTTTCCCGATGTTTTGTCTCATTTTCTTTTATGCTTTTCTGAAAAGTGGTAATACAAAAAACCCAACATGAATTTTCAAAAAAAATCTGCATGTATCTTCTTTCTAAAAATCATCCATCACATGTGCAGATTAGAAATCGACGAACCCGTTGAACAACATAACCCTATGATCTCTCCCAACTTTGAGTTCCCTGTGTATGAGGCGGAGGAAGAAGAGAATGAAGAGATCCCTGACGAAATCTCTCGACTACTCGAACAAGAGAGGAAGACCATTCAGCCTTATGGAGACGAACTAGAAGTGATTAACTTGGGCACCAAAGAAGACAAGAAAGAAATCAAGGTTGGGGCATCGCTCGGAACAAGTGTTAAAAAGCAAGTGATAGAGCTCCTCAAAGAGTATGTTGATGTGTTTGCCTGGTCCTACCAAGATATGCCGGGTCTAGACACTGATATTGTGGTACATCACCTACCTTTGAAACCTGAGTGTCCGCCAGTCAAACAAAAGTTGAGAAGAACACGTCCTGACATGGCTCTCAAAATCAAAGAAGAGGTACAGAAACAGATCGACGCTGGTTTCCTCATCACATCAAATTACCCCCAGTGGTTAGCTAACATAGTGCCTGTTCCAAAGAAAGATGGTAAGGTCAGAATGTGTGTTGACTACCGTGATTTGAACAAGGCTAGCCCGAAAGACGACTTTCCTTTACCTCATATTGACGTGTTGGTTGACAGTACTGCAAAGTCTAAAGTCTTCTCATTCATGGATGGATTCTCCGGATATAATCAAATCAAGATGGCACCCGAAGATAGAGAGAAAACATCATTTATTACACCTTGGGGCACTTTTTGTTACAAAGTAATGCCGTTCGGTTTAATCAATGCAGGAGCTACTTATCAGAGGGGTATGACTACTCTTTTCCACGATATGATACATAAAGAGATTGAGGTCTATGTGGATGATATGATAGTCAAGTCGATTACTGAAGAAGACCATGTCAAGTATCTACAGAAGATGTTCCAGCGCCTGAGGAAGTACAAACTTCGTCTAAATCCCAACAAATGCACTTTTGGTGTCAGATCCGGAAAGCTTCTAGGTTTCATTGTCAGCCAGAAAGGCATCGAAGTAGATCCTGACAAAGTCAAAGCCATCAGAGAGATGCCTGCTCCGAGAACAGAAAAAGAAGTAAGGGGTTTTCTTGGACGACTAAATTACATCTCCCGGTTCATTTCTCATATGACTGCAACTTGTGGGCCGATATTCAAACTACTCCGCAAAGAACAAGGTATTGTGTGGACCGAAGATTGCCAGAAGGCTTTTGACAGCATAAAGAAGTACTTGCTAGAACCACCGATTCTCATCCCTCCAGTTGAAGGAAGACCTTTGATCATGTACCTAACGGTGTTAGAAAATTCCATGGGTTGTGTGCTCGGACAACAAGATGAAACCGGAAGAAAAGAGCACGCCATTTATTATTTAAGCAAGAAGTTTACTGAATGTGAATCTCGATACTCCATGCTCGAGAAGACATGTTGTGCTCTAGCCTGGGCTGCCAAACGCCTCCGTCATTATATGATTAATCACGCTACTTGGCTAGTATCTAAAATGGATCCAATCAAGTACATATTTGAGAAGCCCGCTTTGACAGGAAGGATTGCACGATAGCAGATGCTATTATCTGAATATGATATCGAGTACCGTTCCCAGAAGGCAATTAAAGGCAGTATTCTTGCTGATCACTTGGCTCACCAACCACTTGAAGACTATCGACCTATCAAGTTTGACTTTCCTGATGAAGAGATTATGTATCTAAAGATGAAAGATTGTGACGAGCCCCTATTCGGAGAAGGTCCTGATCCAGATTCAGTGTGGGGTTTGATATTTGATGGGGCTGTCAATGTATACGGCAACGGCATAGGGGCAGTACTCCTTACTCCTAAAGGTGCTCACATCCCTTTCACAGCAAGACTCCGGTTTGACTGCACTAACAACATCGCTGAATATGAAGCCTGCATCATGGGTATTGAAGAAGCCATTGATCTGAGAATCAAGAACATCGAAATATATGGAGATTCAGCTCTTGTAATCAACCAGATCAAAGGAAAATGGGAAACTCTTCATGCAGGACTAATACCTTATCGAGACTATGCAAGACGTTTATTGACCTTCTTCAACAAAGTGGAATTACATCATATCCCTCGGGATGAGAATCAGATGGCTGATGCCTTGGCTACTTTGTCTTCAATGATCAATGTGAATCATCACAATGACGTGCCACTAATCAGTGTCAAATTCCTTGATAGACCCGCTTATGTGTTTGCCGCTGAAGCAGTTTTCGACGATAAACCTTGGTTTCATGATATTAAGGTGTTTCTCCAAACTCGAGAGTATCCTCCTGGAGCATCCAACAAAGATAAGAAGACTCTCAGAAGATTATCTAGTAATTTCTTCCTGAATGGGGATATCTTGTACAAAAGAAACTTTGACACGGTCTTGCTCAGATGTGTAGACAAATATGAAGCTGATTTATTGATACATGAAATACACGAAGGATCCTTCGGAATTCATCCTAATGGGCACACAATGGCTAAAAAGATATTGCGAGCAGGCTACTACTGGATGACAATGGAATCAGATTGCTACAAGCATACCAGAAAGTGTCACAAGTGTCAGATATACGCCGACAAGATTCATGTGCCGCCAACTACGCTCAATTTACTTTCCTCTCTGTGGCCTTTCTCTATGTGGGGCATTGACATGATCGGAAGGATTGAGCCCAAAGCTTCAAATGGACACCGTTTCATCTTAGTGGCTATTGACTACTTCACTAAGTGGGTCAAGGCCGCATCATATGCTAATGTGACCAAGCAAGTGGTGGTCAAATTCATCAAGAATCATATCATTTGTCGTTATGGCATCCCCAACCGGATCATCACCGACAACGGAACGAATCTAAACAACAAGATGATGAAAGAATTGTGTGATGATTTCAAGATCGAGCACCATAACTCTTCACCTTACAGACCTCAAATGAATGGTGCTGTCGAAGCTGCAAATAAGAATATAAAGAGGATTGTCCAGAAGATGGTGGTGACTTATAAAGATTGGCACGAAATGCTTCCCTTTGCATTACATGGATATCGTACTTCTGTACGCACGTCAACAGGGGCAACTCCCTTCTCCCTGGTATATGGCATGGAGGCAGTACTTCCTGTAGAAGTCGAAATTCCATCATTGAGAGTCCTAATGGAGGCTGACTTATCAGAAGCTGAATGGGTTCAGAATAGATACGACCAGTTGAATCTAATTGAAGAAAAGCGCATGACAGCCCTATGTCACGGACAATTATATCAAAAAAGGATGAAACAGGCCTTTGACAAGAAAGTTCGTCCCCGTGAGTTTAAAGAAGGTGATCTTGTGCTCAAAAAGATTTTCTCTTTCCAACCAGACTCCCGAGGCAAGTGGGCTCCTAATTATGAAGGTCCATATGTTGTTAAAAGAGCCTTCTCAGGTGGTGCCATGACTCTACAAACCATGGACGGTGAAGAACTTCCACGACCTGTGAACACAGATGCAGTCAAGAAATACTTTGTCTAAAAAATTTTAAAGAACAGCTCGGTAAGTCGAAAACCCGAAAAGGGCGGCTTAGGCAAAAATGAGCGTCTCGGTGGACTGAAAACCCGAAAGGGCGGTCCAGGCAAAAATTAGAGACAATAAACAGAGATCATCATCCTGATAGAGTGAAAACCCGAAAGGGCAGTCTATGCAAAAGTTAAGGATTAAAAGAAAAAGACAAAGTAACTGCATCCAGTCAGGCACAGATACACTTGGGGCATACCTGCTATCAAAAGTGTTCGAGCCGCAAGATAACGGGATTTCAAAGTCGTTAGAGAAAGATAGGGTTATGAAGTTCAACGTACCTTTCCATTTTAAATTACCATTTCTTTTCAAACTTTGTAAAGAACTCCATGAAGCCATGCCATTGGCATAGTGTCATTCGATTAATAAACTTTGAGCCTTTACCTCTCTTTTGACTCCTACTTGTTTTGTTTCTCGATTTTTTCCTCTTTTACTGATGATAATACTTTGAAATAGATTTCTAAAAAGTTATATAATAAAAAGCATAAACAAATAGATACAACTCGGCACTCGGGAGTAAAAAAGGCATATGTCAACTCAAGAGAGGTTAGATCCTGCTAAAAGCGTGGCTCAACACTAAGGGAAGTCTCTGAATAAACAAATACAAAATAAGCATCCCGGGGAACTAAGAGCCCGAAAAGGTGGTCCAAGTAAGGGTTAAGGACTTCTTCCAAAAAGGCATGACTGCCAAGGCATATCAATGGAGCGACACTCTGTGCCGGCTTGCAAACAGCGACCTCTTCTTCAAAATTTGTTCACAAAATGGTTGCGAAGAGTGTAGTACAAAAGTGCCAATCCATTTCCCACCTTACATACCATATTCTGCCTCATCGAGTTCTGTCTATCACCTACAAAAGACATGATCGTCAAAGTCACGTTCATACATACACACATGCATTCATCACATCAACGCCTCCATGCACTCATACAACCACAAGCTCATAACAATCATGCATTTACTAGTAATCATGTATTCGTGCGTACACAACATGCGCACGACATTAATTCATACATAAACTCATCAATCGTTTCGGCCATATCACTTCGGTCCAGTCTTAGTTTACCATTGCGTCAAGCCGCAAGTTTCTACGAGTAAAACATCTTCCATTTTATCTTCCATATTTCAAAGGTGTCATGCCCGGCGAAAAGCCGTGCTAAGTCATGTCACTAATCAATGCCAATTTCAACTTTAGTTTCGAAGTGTCATCCCCGGCGGAAAGCCGTACTAGTCACAACGCTAGTTAATCTCGATGTCAACTTCAAACTCCAGGTATCATCCCCAGCGTAGCTGTTCTAGAGATGTCACCAATCCAAACTTTTCAAGCGACCGATTCCAACAAACGAATAGCCTATGCCAGTTTTTTTTCCCTTTCGAGCAACCAGTTCCAACGAACGAACAACTCATGACAATCTTTTATCTTTATGCCCAGCGACCGATTCCAACAAACGAATAGCCTATGCCAATGTTTTTTACCTTCCGAGCAACTAGTTCCAACAAACGAACAACTCATGTCAATCTTTTATCTTTATGCTCAGCGACCAGTTCCAACCAACGAACAGCCTGTAACAAGTGGCCAATTTCAACCAACAAATAGCTTGTATCCTTCTATTATTTCATTTTCAAAACCAAGTCCACAAATGGACATTGAAGTCTGAACCATTGCACTTTTGTTTCGAGATGTCGAGACAATGAGGAACAACCATTTTCCCCAGTGAAACCAGATTCCCCAGTAAAGTCGGATCCCTTTCTTCGAAGAATATGGGTATCCTAGTGTCTTTTCATTCCAGTCGAGCCGTCATTGTCATCATGCATTCATAATTAAATCATGAGCATTCATAAACCTCTTAGGTCAAAAATTGGTGCACTTTTGTATTTAAGTCTCTTCGGCTCGTCGAGTCAAAGATTTTACCTTCGAGTCTCTGAGCGAAGAAACTTAAATAGGGGCATCTGTCATACCCCAAATTTTGACCTAAGGTCCCACTGACACACGTCCCCGAACTCGGACCAGACTCACATTTCAGTAAAAAATTCGGCAGGGAGGTATTTTGAAATACCTCATAAAGTTCCGAATCGGGCCCTCTTCTCTCAGTCTTTAATTATTTATTTCCATCTTTTAATTTAGAACTCTAATTTTAATTTTAGTCCAAGTTAGATTAAATTTCTTTTATTCCCATTTTAAATTTTTCTTGTTATTTAAAACCAAAAATGTAGATATTATCCTTTTAATTATTTTTTCTTTTTAAGTCCAAAAAGTCCAAAGTCCAAAAGTGTCCAGGTTCAGAATAACAGCATCACGCGTATGCTGTTCCAGTCCGAATCCAGTTCACACTTCCTCTGAAACAAATCCAGTACGCGTTTCCTTTCTTTCTCCATCCCAATCCAATTCCCAGCCTTATCTGCAAAAAACGGAACAGAAACAAGTCCCTTTTCTCCTCCACAAGCTACTGATTTTCTGCTCATTCTCAACAAACCCTAGCCCCAACCCAGTGCTATAAATAGAGACCTGCACAACACAAGAAAAACACGAAAAAAAAGCAGAGGACGGCATCGCACAACAAACACATACAGAGAAACACAGAAAAGCAACAGAAGCAGGAGCAATCGCAAGCGATAAACAACAACAACAAGATCCAAAGAAGAAGGCAGAACCGGCGCGCAACACAACACACACACGCACACACAGAGGCGCGCAACCCCAAACCGTCACAACAGCGACAATCACACCACGAACCGGGCACACACACAGACGGTAACGCACGCACAAAAGGGAATCGCAAGCCAGCACCATAACAAAACCGGATTCACAAAAAACAAAAAGAGGTAGTATTTTCTTTACCTTTAGATCTAGGTCTCTGTGTGTATGTTTTTGAACATCTAGGTTTAGAAGTGAACGGAGGGAGGGAAGTAGAAGAGAAAGAGCGAAAAAAAATAAAAAAAAGGGAGCTTTTTTAGCTCCGGCGCGGCGGCGCAGCCGCGATGGCTCGCCGGCCGCCCCACACACTCCGCCGGAGAAGAAGAGAGCTAGAGAGAGAAGGGGACGGAAGAGAGAGAAGGAGGGAGAAGAAATGAAGGAATTAGGGTTTACAACCCTTATATATCCCTAAACCGGGTCGACCCATGACCCGCGACCCGGTTCGTTTCCTTAAGCCCAATTCTTTTTTTCTGCTTTCTGCACACCCCTGTTTACCACTGCACCCCACCATGTGTTTGGACCTTTTTTTTATTCTTTTTTCGTATTTATTTATTTATCTTAGCATTTTAATTTTATTGCAGACCTTAGAATGTAAATAGGCTTTTTATGTAATAGTCATAGATTTTATATCTCTAACTTAGGGTAGCCGCGCTTTTATTCTTTATGCTCCGTTAGTTTATATATTTATTCAAAAATCACAAAAACATGCAAATAACCAAAAAACCAAAAAAAAACATTTTTCCATAATAAACCTTGATCCTAAATCAAGTGATCGTCCTTTTTTTTCATTTTATTTTTAATCAAATATCAATCAATTTAATCATACTTCGAGTTATCTCCTTTTTTTTAATAAAAAAATACAAACAAATTCTTATTTGCCACTTGGCTTTTATTTTTAAAACCTTTTTCAAAACTAATAAAAAACACAAAACCAATCAAACGTTGTTTTCTACCCCGAACTACGAGGTTTTGATCCTTCACGGGTACGTAGGCAGAGGACACTCGTCCTTCCAAACAATAAAAAATGTAGATAAATTAGGTCTCACTTTATTTTCTTTTTCATCACATTAATTCCTTCTTTTCAAAAGCAAGCAAGTTATAGCACATTGAATTAAATAAAACCAAGAGGTTCCCGTAGAGTACTGCGGACATAGAGGGTGCTAATACCTTCCCTTTATGTAACTAACCCCCGAACCCTAAATCTTTTCAAATAGGGGTAGTTTGAACTTTTTTCCCCTTCTCTTAATAAAATTAAATGTTCAGTCGTGAAATAATTAGTGAGTCAAAAGCTAATCAAATAGCCTTGATCTCCAAAAAATGACGCGACAAAGGTGAAAAGAGATCACGATGGACATTCATAGGTTGTTCATGACTTTTGATGATTTTTGTTTGTTTTGATTCTAAAGATTGAAGAAAGGAAGAAAATTAGGGTTTGTTGCTTTAATTGGTGCGGCTGCCAATGATTGGTGTGTCCGTGTGTGAACAGTGCAGCCTCCTCTCTCCAATGATTGGGAGTTTATTTATAGTGACAAATTAGGTTAAGACTAGTGACTGGATTGGACAAAAATACCCTCTCAAAGGGTGACACCAAGGCACTAAAGATATTTGGACAAAAAGTTTTAAAAACAAAGACTATTAATTAAATATTAAAAAGAACAAAAATGACTTTTAAAAAGCATAGAAAATGGATTAAAATAAAATAAAATGCTAATAAATAAAATAAAAGATGTAAAATTAAAGTAAAAGTAATAAAAAAATAAAACTAATAAAATAAAACATTTAAGATCGTCCCTTTCGGAAACCAAATGAGGTACTTCAAAGTAAACTCTTCGTCGAAATTTCGTCTGAAATAACGAAAATTTCTGGCTTTAAAAATACGAATAAAATGGGTAGAAATAGAGAAAAGTGGTCAAAATTTGGGGTATGACAACTGCATTAATTAAGTCTGGGCTAACAATGCTCCACCAAGATTTTTAAATGAAACAAAACCTGAAATTATCCTGTAACACTTCATCAATCTTGATCTCAAATCCTACAAATGTTCTTAAAAAAAAGTGTTTAATTTGAAGAAGTTTATAGGGAGAGAGGAGACTTTAGATATTTTTTTATAGTTTGATTCAATGAGTTTCCTAACTCACTCATCTCACTAACAGAGGTTGGATAAAAGAAATTGAATGTAAGCGAGCGAATTACATCAAAAAACTTATATTTTGTTATGAATACAAGTAAATAGAGATGATAATAATAGAGAGAAGGAGAAGAAGAGAGAATAGGAGCAGTATTCTTATTCACGGATCTCTCACTCACTGTTACAAATGAGTTCTATTTATAGGGAAATAGAGTAGCTTATGAACTAAGCCCAATAACCTATTAGTATGGCCCATAAACCTATTTGCTCTTTGGACATCCACTATTAATATTTATAACACTCCTCCTTGGATGTCCATTGAGGATATGCCTCATTAAGACTTTACTAAAATAAAAACCCAGTGGAAAAAAACTAGTGAAGGAAAAGAGTACTATATCCTTTTGAGTGTGAACTTCCTCGTTAAAAACCTTACCAGGAAAACTCAATGGGATAAACCCTATGTGAAGGGAAAAAGAGTGCAGAACACATTTATTCCCCCCCCCCCATAAAGACAAATATCTCTTAGACGACGAAGACCAATTTTTAGTACAAGTTTCTCAAAAACTTTACTTGGGAGTGACTTTGTAAAAACGTCTGCAAGATTATCACACGACCGAATTTGTTGAATGTTGATATCACCATCCTTCTGAAGATCATGAGTGAAAAGGAATTTTGGAGAAATGTGTTTTGTTCGGTCTTCTTTAATGTATCCTTCTTTCAACTGAGCGATGCATGCTGTATTATCTTCGTAAATTATTGTTGCATCCATTTTTCCGGAGGATAAACCACAATTCTTTTGGATGTGCTGAATCATGGATCTTAACGAAACACATTCTCTACTTGCCTCATCTAATGCTAAAAGTTCCGCATGATTTGACGATGTTGTTGTTATTGTCTGTTTCACAGATCTCCATGAAATTGTTGTATTTCCACTTGTAAACAAATAACCTGTTTGTGATCTCCCATGATGAGGATCTGATAAATAACCTGCATCTGCATAACCAATTAATTCTAGTTTGGGTACTTTAGGATAAAACAAACCCATATCCATTGTACCTCGAAGATAACGAAATACATGCTTGACCCCATTCCAATGTCTTTGTGTAGGTGAAGAACTGTATCTTGATAATAGGTTGACAGAAAATGATATATATGGACACGTATAATTAGCAAGGTACATTAGTGCTCCTATTGCACTAAGATATGGTACTTCAGGACCAAGTAGTTCTTCACCTTCTTCTCGAGGTCTGAAAGGATCTTTCTCCACGTCTAGTGATCTAACAACCATTGGAGTAGGCAATGGATGAGATTTGTCCATGTAGAAACGTTTTAACACTTTTGCTATGTAAGTTTCTTGATGCACAAAAATTCCATTATTTAAATGTTCGATTTGCAATCCGAGACAAAACTTTGTCTTTCCCAAATCTTTCATTTCGAATTCTTTCTTCAGGCAATCTATGGCTTTTGGAAGCTCTTCGGGAGTCCCAATTATGTTTATGTCATCAACATAGACAACAATTATAGCAAATTCATTTTCAGATCTTTTCATAAAAATACATGGACAAACAGAGTCATTTTTGTATCCCTCCTTTAGCAAATATTCACTTAGGCGATTATACCATATACGTCCAGATTGTTTTAGCCCATAGAGAGACTTATTTAATTTTATGGAGTAGTCTTTCCTAGATCCTGAACTATTTGTATCAGGCAAGTTAAATCCTTCAGGGATCTTCATGTAGATGTCACTATCAAGTGAACCATACAAGTAGGCAGTAACCACATCCATCATGTGCAAATTTAGCCCTTCATAAGCTATAAGACTAATTAAGTATCTAAAAGTAGTTGCATCAACTACAGGTGAATATGTCTCATTAAAGTCAATCCCAGGTCTTTGCGAAAATCCTTGAGCAACGAGTCTTGCTTTATATCTTGCAATTTCACCATTTTCATTATGTTTTCGCACAAACACCCATTTATACCCAACTGGTTTCACTCCTTTAGGTGTTCGGACGACAGGTCCAAAGACTTTTCTCTTGTTGAGCGAGTATAATTCTGCTTTAATTGCATCTTTCCATTTTGGCCAATTCTCGCTTTGTCTACAATCTTTAATAGACCTTGGTTCATGATCCTCGTTATCATTCATCACATTTAGCGCTATATTATATGCAAAAATATCGTCAACGTTGACTTCATGTCGGTTCCATTGTATTCCATTGGTGACATAATTTATGGAGATCTCTTGATTTTCATGTATTTCAGGTACCTGATTAGGTTCTTCTGGAACTGAAATATTGATTATGTCAGAAGGCTCTTTTACAGTTTCTATATCCTCGTTTGGACCATCTTTTCTTTTAGCTCCTTTTCTTGCTCGAGGATTTTTATCTCTGGAACCAACTGGTCTACCACGCTTCATGCGTGGTTGAGACTCGTTTGCAATATGAGATAGTCCAACAGGAACATCCATTTTTATTGGAGCATTAGCAGCTGGTATGTATGATTTAGTCACATTTTTTTGGATCAGTGAATGCATTTGGCAATTGGTTTGCTAAGCTTTGCAAATGAATTATCTTTTGAACTTCTAGTTCACATTGTTTAGTTTGAGGATCAAGATGAGACAATGAAAGTTCATTCCAACTGATTTCCTTTTTCAGCTGCATTTTCTCTCCCCCTAATGTTGGGAAATTTGATTCATCAAAGTGACAATCAGCAAACCTAGCTGTAAATAAATCTCCTGTTGTGGGCTCGAGATACTTTATAATTGATGGAGATTCATATCCAACGTATATTCCCAACCTTCTTTGAGGACCCATCTTAGTGCGTTGTGGTGGAGAAATTGGAACATACACCACACATCCAAAAATCATAGATGGGAAATATTAGGTTCTTGACCAAAAACCAATTTCAAAGGGGAAAAGTCATGATAACTTGTTGGCCTGATGCGAATCAATGTTGCAGCATGCAAAATTGCATGTCCCCAAGTGGAAATTGGGAGTTTGCTTCTCATGAGAAGTGGTCTTGCAATTAACTTTATACGCTTGATAAATGATTCTGCAAGTCCATTCTGTGTATGAACATGTGCTACAGGATGTTCAACATCAATTCCAATGGACATGCAATAGTCATTGAATGCTTGAGATGAAAACTCAGAAGCATTATCAAGACGTATTTTCTTTACAGGATAATCAGGGAAGTGAGCTCTTATTCGAATTAATTGAGCTATCATTCTTGCAAACGCCTGGTTGCGAGTTGACAATAAACAAACATGTGACCATCTAGTTGATGCATCGATTAAAACCATAAAATATCTAAATGGTCCACACGGTGGGTGTATTGGCCCACAAATATCACCATGTATACGTTCTAAAAAATTTAGAAATTCACTTCCAATTTTTGTTGGTGATGGTCGAGTTATTAACTTCCCTTGTGAACAAGAAGTGCATGAAAATTTATTAGATTGAAGAATCTCCCGGCTCTTCAATTGATGACCACATGAATTTTCAATTATTTTTTGCATCATTATAGATCCGGGATGGCCCAACCGTTCATGCCAAGCCACAAATTTATCATGATTTGTAAACTTCTGGTTTACAATTACATTTGCCTCAATTGTACTAATGTAAGCGTAGTACAATCCAAAGGAAAAAGTAGGTAGTTTTTCCAATACACATATTTTATCTAAGTCATGTTTTGTGATGCAAAGATATTCAACACTTACTTCGTTTCTTGTTTCGAGATGGTATCCATTTAGGCGAATATCTTTGAAACTTAATAAATTTCTATGAGACTTAGGTGAGTACAACGCATTCTTAATATATAATTTTGTCCCTCCACATAATGATATATTAGCTCTTCCGGAGCCTTCAATTATCTTTGTAGTACCAGATATGGTATTAACGGTCGATTCTCCTTTTAATAGGTAAGAAAAATATTTTTTATCTTTGAGAATGGTGTGGGTAGTTGCACTATCAGCGAGACACATTTCTCTATAGCTACTCATTCTTTTCAGTGATTAGAGCGTGCTGATAACGTGTTATGAATACAAGTAAATAGAGATGATAATAATAGAGAGAAGGAGAAGAAGAGAGAATATGAGCAGTATTCTTATTCACCGATCTCTCACTCACTGTTACAAATGAGTTCTATTTATAGGGAAATAGAGTAGCTTATGAACTAAGCCCAATAACCTATTAGTATGGCCCATAAACCTATTTGCTATTTGGACATCCACTATTAATATTTATAAGATATTTAATATAAAAAAAACTAAGAAAATGTCACAAAAAACTAACAAAATATTTGATTACAAAGTTTTCAGTTGTGAGATAACATACAATGGTTTCTATCATCACATTCACATTTGATTAGTGAAACCCCATAAATCAAATTGACATCACATCTTTATTAAAAATACATTTAACTCAAAATATTATAGCCAAAAACATTATCTTGATATCTTCATGAACTTAGCTCAGTTGATAAGGACAATGCATAATATATGCAAGGTTCGGATTTGAACCCCGCCGCAAAAAAAAAAAAAAAAAAAACATTATCTTGATGTTCATGTTTTTAACAAAATAATCTCGATTTTTTTTTGGTACAAGGGTAATCTCGATTTTTGAACAGCGGAATTAATTTTTGACAAGAAATTTCATATTCTTTTCATTTGAAATATCAAAACAAAAAAAAAAAAATATTTTTTTGAAGGATTTGAATTATCAAAATCAAAATAAAACCCCTAAAAAACCCTGACTACAAACCAACACAACAAAGTCTCCCCGAGTCACAAATTTCAGACCAGAGAGCAAACAAACTGGAAAAATGGCATTAGGGTTAAGAGCAATAAGCGGCGAGCCAGTAATCGACACAGAAAACGGCGAAGAATTGAAACGTGTCCTACCTGGTGTCGACATAGCCCTCGCTAATCTTCCTCGCGAATCCCCTGGAACTCTTTACATCACTACCAAGTAAGTGTAATTATGATTCATAATCACTTATAATAATCAGAATTATTTTTTCTGTTAATTATGTTGTTGTTTGTTTTACAGGCAAGTGATATGGGTTAGTGATGTGGATAAATCTAAAGGATACGCTGTTGATTTCTTGTCTATTTCTCTTCATGCTGTTTCTAGAGATCCTGAGGCTTACTCTGCTCCTTGTCTCTATACTCAGGTACTTACTTGTAACTTCTGATTGAAGATGTGTCCGGTGTCTGACAAGTGTTAGTGTCCGACACTGACATATATAATTAGATTCAAATTTCAATCAATTCATTTTTTCAAATTATTAGTGATGTCCACGTGTTAGTGTTGTTGTTTTAGTGTTCCATAAGTGTCTGACACGATATTGACATGTAATTAGATTCAGTTAATTCATTTTCTTAAATTATTTACCGATGTCGATGTGACAGTGTTGTTGGCCCGATGTATGTTAACATGACACTAACACCTGTGATTAGATTTGGTTAATTTATTTTCTCAAATTATTACTTGATGTGTTACTGTTGATGGTTCAGTATCCAGCGGCACAGGTGATTGGATTCAGTTTAATTCATTTTCTTAAATTATTACTGATGTTGATGTGTCTTTGTTGTTGGTCTAGTGTTCCATAAGTGTATGACACGATACTGAGCTGACATGTACTTAGATTCAGTTAATTCATTTTCTAAAATTATCACCGATGTTGATGCGATAGTGTTGTTGGCCTAGTGTATGTTAACATGACACTGACACATGTGATTAGATTCACCTAAATTTGTTTTTCTCAAATTGTTACTTGTGTCATTGTTGTTGTGTTATGTCTGGCTTATAACTGTGTTTTTATCATATATTTTTCGAGTGAATATACTTAGAAAATTAAAATTATCAGTTTGTTACTTATAAATATGAAATGTGGGTTAAATTAGTTTTAAAAATACCCAATGAACGTGGTTCAGTTGGTTTATAACTTCCGATTAACAGTGTGTCTGGAATGACATTGACACAAGTGATTAGACTCGGTTAATTCATTTTTTCAAATTTTGACTGGTGTCGATGTGTCAGTGTTGCTGTGTTCTGTCTAGCTTATAACTAAGCTTTTATCTTCTGTCAAAAAAATAATAGCAACTAAGCTTTTATCATATATTTTTAGAGTAAATGTGATTAGATAAAGATTGATCTCGACTAAAAACATGGAGATGTGTTTTGTGTTTGAGAAAATGAAAATTATCAAATTGTGTTACTTGAAAATGTTTAATGTAGGTTAAATTAGTCTAAAATGCCCAATGAGTGTGGTTCAGATGTTCTGTTGGTTAAGCAGTGTTGAATTTGTGGTGTGGAGATGACCCTGGTCCAGTGTCAAGCGTCTGGCACAACACTGACACATGTGATTAGATTCAGTTAAATCATGCTGTTGTGTCCGTGTGACCGTGTCTATCTTATAGCCAAACTTTTTTCATCTATTTTTAGTGTAAATACTCAAATTTAGCAATATGGAGACCTGTTTTGTGTTTGAATGAAAATTATTTAATTATCAATTCGTTACTTCAAAATATAAAATGTGGGTTAATAACAGTGTGTTGTGGGACACTAACACACGCACTGTGGTTAGATTCAATTGATTCATTTTCTCAAAGTATTACCGGTGTCGAGTGGCAGTGTTGTGTCTGTGTCTGTGTCAGTGCTTCATAGCTTATAAGCTATAACCATGTTTTCCCCCTCTATTTTTAGAGTAAATACTGAAATTGTTCTCAAGGGAAAATATGGATACTTGTTGTGTTTGAGAAAATGAAAATGATCAATTTGTTAATTTAAAATATGAAATATGGGTTAAATTTAAATACCCGATGGATTTGGTTCAGTTGTATAAGCAGTGTTTGTGGTGTGGAGTTGACCCTTGTTGATCTCAGTAAAACATACTTTGAGAGGGGCGGTGGGTTTTGATCTGCGACCTAAGCGCCTAAGATTTAGTCCCATAGCTGATCGAGAGTATCAAAGCTTGTGGGTTACTATGCAGTGTGGAGCCACTGAGGTGCAAGAAACCCTAATTTTTGTGGTTTCCTACTAAAGAGGTTCTCAACAAAATTAGGATCTATAAACCTTAATTTCAGTAATTTCCTACTAAAATTAGGATCTATATACCCTCATACTGAAAAAACAAGGTCATTGTCTTTCCCTTACATACTGAAAAATGAAAATTGTCCCTTTCTTGTTCTTGTTCATTTCATTTTTCTTTTCAAATATCTGATCATATAGATTAACTGAAGCCAATGATGATTACTTGTTATAGCAAGTGCCGTCTGAAAGAATAACCGTTTTTATACGGTGCCTGATGCAGAATACCAGACTGAGGATTCATTATTTTTTAATAAATTTTCTGCTTAAATATTTTTCACTATATACTGCAAAATGAAACTTGTACCTTTCTTCTTGTTCTTTTCATTTTTCTTCTTCTTTTCAAATATCTGATTATAGTGATTAACTGAAGCCAATGATGATTACTTGTTATAGCAAGTGCCGTCTGAAAGAATAACCATTTTTATACGGTGCCTGATGCACAATACCAGACTGAGGATTCATTCTTTTTTCTTTTACTTTTTTAATAAATTTTCTGCTTAAATATTTTTCATTTCATACTGCAAAATGAAAATTGTACCTTTCTTCTTGTTCTTTTCATTTTTTCCTTCTTTTCAATTATCTGATTATATAAATTTGCTGAAGCCAATGATGATTACTTGTTATAGCAAGTGCCGTCTGAAAGAAAAACCGTTCTTATATGGTGCCTGATGCACAATACTAGACTGAGGCTTCATTCTTTCTTTCTTTTTTTAATAATTTTTCTTAATTATTTTTCAAACAGATGGTACAATTTAATTTGTGATTCTTAATAATGTTAATGATACTTTGCACTTTATGATTGCCAATAGCGTCAATCTTGTCTAAAGCAAGCTCTGGGTTTATAAATCTTAGTTTTGTTGAGACCCCTCCCTAATTTCCGTGTTTATTGATCGTAAAATTAGATGCCAGAAACTTTATTTTCCTTTGTTTCCTAATAAAATAGTTAGTCATAAAATAAAATGTTTATAAATAGTATTAGGTGAATATTGTATGAAATATGGTTTATGATAGAACATTATGGCATAATTTGATCCATGTAGCCGATCCCAAATCGTAGGATAAGGCTTGGTTGTTGTTGTTGAACACTTCGGCACCCTGTAGTTTTGTTGGGAACGGTGTCCAACATCCAATCATTTTGTGCCTTGTCATTGTTTATATTTAATTATTTTGAAGTGAATTTTAATTTTGCTATATGGTACTGTACCCAAAAAATCTCCAGGGGACCAAGGAACTTTTATATTATTATCCTAAAAATACCCAATCTGACCTACATTTGAAATTTTAAGGATTATTTTAGAAATCAAATAGATGTATGTTTGTTGTCGGCATCAAACTATTTATTTAGCATTTACTTTTTCTGTACTAATTTTCTCATTCTTATTACTTGGTTTAGATTGAAACGGAGGCTGATGAGGATCTCAATTCCGACGACTCAGATTCAGAATCCAATCATGTTCTTGATTTATCAAATGTCAGAGAGATGAGGCTAATTCCATCTGATCCAACTCAGTGTATGATATTCTTATTCTTCTTCCAACAATCATGTACATTATGTTAGGTATCAGGATTGATAGGATAATAGTGTGTGTGTGTGTGTGTGTGTGTGTGTGTCTGTGGGTGTGTGATAAACTCCATTGGAGCAAGGTTTTATATTAAATAATACTAAAATGAGAGGATACAAGAATTATTTATACAAAAGAAACTAACATCATCTATGGTGGGGTTGGTGTGGTCTTGATTAAGTTTTGTGAGGTTTACCCCTCAGTTTTGGTGACTTTAAACAGTGTGCATTGTTGCTGTTTTATGATGTTCAATATGGCAGTAACAGCATCTGGTGTTGTAATGTATCTTATTCATTCGGAGTGGTATTGTTGAACTGGGGGTTGTACTACTTGTACCCAGTGTTGTCGATGGCAGAGAGCCAAACTCCCGCCATATCAGCCACCACGTGGCACTATCTTATTGGATTATGGTGGAAAATCCTGCCATATCGGCTGAAATTGACCATAGCGGAGAGCCCAAATCTTGCCACCGATAACCACCATGGCAGCGCCATGGTCAATATTTGACAATACTGCTTGTACCTGCTTTGGTTTAATTTATAAACACTATTTTTTGCCTTTATTTAAAAACACTAACAGCGACTAACAAGTAAACCACTAACTACTCAGAAATCCAACAGTGAAACAGAAAGCTTTTGCTGTACACATGATTTAGTAATTAGGTGACATGCTGTTTGCTAATTGCTGCTGACAATATGTTTTCTTGTTTTCCAGTGGATTCTCTGTTTCAAGTATTCTGTGAGTGTGCAGAGCTTAATCCAGATCCAAACAATGGTTAGTGTTATTTGTGTTTTCTCATAAGAATATGCTCTCTGTTTTTTCCTGTCTTTGTGAGTTACTTAAGTTGATTTTGTTATTTTAGAGGAGCCAGAAGAAGAACATAATTGGATTTTCAGTGCCGATCAGATGGAAGATGAAGAAGCAGGCAAGTGTAACAAGGCTTTAATCTTATATCCTAATCATTCGTTGGATTGTTTCTTTTAATGGTCTGTTTTTTTGTCACTATAGTATTGTTAAAATATATTCTTTTTTTCAGAGGATGAAGGTTATTTATCTCATAACCCTACCAATACTCTTGGTCATTCAAATGGACATCATGACCTTGCTCGTAACATCCTTGAGGTACGATGATCTAACTTGTAATTATATATCCAGTATCGATTTACTGACCCACCCAGATTTAATGTATTCATTGCCTATAGTAAATAAGAGCCATTAAATTAAAGATTGGATGACTCAAATTCCAACTGTGTTTTGAATCTGATCTGTTGAGGTCGAAATGTGACAATTCTAATATTTTTCTAATGGCCCTTTGCTGAATGCAATAAATGCAACATTCTTTGACTGCAACAAACCCGGATATATCTGGGTTGTCTGATGCTTTGACTTGACGTGCTTCCCATCCTTTTGGAACTTTGTGATGTGTAATTTTCTGCATATTCCTCGAGACAATCTTACTTTGAACATGTCTATCATTATGAAATGTCTACATTCCCTATGTGTTTACCTGATATATTTGTCTAACTAGTTTTTGTATGCTCTTTTTCATTTTGGTAGTTTTCATTTTCATGATTTTATTACATTTTTCTTGATCTGTTAACCCTACCAAAAGTCAACGTGATTAACTGCTCATTCATTAAGTTGTTATCGTACAAATGTAATCTCGAGAATGAGGGGAAACTCCATGCATGCTCTGTATAGAGTTTCTACAATTCATTTGGGTCAATTATCAGACCCATATCTTTTTGACAATATAATGCTTTGTTCATAAGATCAACTTTAGGATAATTTGAATGTCCTTTGATGGATCACAAACATACTAGTAGTGTGTAAGTCTATTTAATATGCTTATTCTTTTCCATTTTTATGTTCTATGATTAGGAAATGATGCATCTATGATTTCGGAAATCAATGTTCTATGATTAGGAAATGATGCATCTATGATTTCGGAAATCCCAAACTAGAATATTATTTTCTAAATTAATTAGTTAGTGGACAAAAATATTAAGGGAAAGATGGTGTTGTAAAGCACCTGACATGTTGAAGAAATATAGATTTACTGAAAATGATTAGAACACCAAAATAATATCTTAATGGCTGAAGCATATATTTTATCATGTCTATTTAATACATCCCTTTGTGATTTGTTGATCCACTTATTCGTGGTACTTGTAAAGCCAGTATGCAGTATTCTAACCACATATTTTCTTGTGACTTTTGAATTCATGACTTAAATTTACTTTACATTGTTTTACATTTGCTTATGTTGGATCTGCAACTTTTCACCCTTTATATGATCCTTTCTCTAAATCAATGGGAAAACTGTGTTTTTCCTATTTTTATGACTTTTACTTATTTAGTTAATTTGATGTGCTCTTTTTCATTTTTGTAGTATTACTTTTATAATTTTTTTTTTCATTTTTTCTTGATTTGTTGATCCTATTGAATTTGGCGAAATTTGTTTTTCCATGAATCCATCTATCCTGATTGTCATGGGTCATTAGGTATTCCAAGAATCTATTTAATTAATATATTTATTCTTTTAAATTTTTTTCACGCAATATTATTATCCGAGTTAACTAATTAGCGGAAAAAATATATGAAGGGAAAGATGGTGCTGTAAACAGCCTGCCATGTTGAAGAAATATAGATTTACTGAAAATGAGAAGAACACCAAAACAATATCTTAATGGTTGAATCATTTTTCCTTTTAATTTGTTGATGCTTGAACAACCAGTATGCAATATTCTTGTCATATATATTGTGAGTTTTGAATTCATGTCTTGAATGTACATTGCTTCACATTTGCTCATGTTGGATCGCCAACTTTCCACCCTATATATGATCATCTCTCATCTCTAAATCAACGGGAAAACTGTGATTTACCTGTTTGTATAATCTTTTCCCTTATGCTTGCTTATTTATTTTTTTGGTTTTATTGATTGCAGCTTGAAATCAATGATGAACGATTCGAGGATGCAGAAGAGGCTGAGCATGATGGAGATAATACCCATCATCATTGAGTGCATGCATTTATCTCAGAATAGCATACTCTAGGGTTGTCTAAAATTCATATCAGCTCTCTGTTCTGTAACTTTCGGATTTGTACATGTAAACTATTTGAACATCGACTAGATTCATGGTAGTTAAGTTTAGCCTTTCTCTTTTTCTTTTTTAATATAAGTAGAAGAAAGCAGCTGAATCTTTCGATTTTCTAGTTATTTTTATTGTAAAGAGAGAATGGTATGGGATGACCCATCTGTATGATACCACCAAGGATTTATCTTTTTTATTTTTAAGTTGCAAGATGAAATTGAAATGTTTAAGAAAAGGTGACTTGTTATTTGCTGCATGCTTTATATTCCTGGAAGTTGTGGCAAGAATTTGAAAATTTTAAATAGATTCTTGCACATGCAAAGTTTTCTTAAGCTTGTAAGACATCTCCAATGGAAGGTCTTAACCAGTTAAGACCCACTATCTATTAGGTACCCCATTGAGGAGAATCTTTTTTAGTGTCTTATAAGACCCGGGGTCTTACTTAAGACCCTCACTATTTCAATTTTAAAAAATTGAAATGTAATGATATAAAGTTATTGATAGTTGATTAGTGGGTCTTATTTAAGAAATTTTTGTGAGATGCTGGGTTAAAAGGATTGAGTTCTTATTATAGACTACTATTAAAAAATTATAAATAAGTGATTTGTACTCGTGAGACCATTTAAGTATCCAAAAATGGATGTCTCTGTTGTGTGGATGCTTCTCTAATGGCAAAATCTATTGAACTTTGTATTTTTCGTGAGAATGGCCATTAGTTTTTACTTCAACGGTAAAACATGAGTTCTTAACTTACTTTTGTGTATAATCTGTAGTTGAGATGCGACCAACAGAGTTTCTTTAGCTTTTCAATGCTTCAAAAACAATATCAACCGGTTACTTAGAACCCAAAATTCAATCAAATCCATGAAGAAAAGTCATCACCATAAATTTCTTGTGACTTCTTTCCAAAGCTTTCTTAGACTCATCAACAGCAGGTCTTTCCAAAGCTTTCTCATAGTTTTTCAATATATCAAAAGATACCTCAATTGAATATACAGACTTCATGATAGAGCCAAAACAAAATGGGATTTACTTATGCAATAAACAAACATGACAAATTCTAATATGAGCCAGTCTTCCAAATGATGGATAAATATATAAATATGTAATTTCAGCCATAATATAATTACAATATTGAATGATCGGGATTAATCCATTTTGTGGGTTTTCAACCGTTTTTTAAGTGTTTTTCTTTTATTCTGATTTTCAATAAACTATTAATTATTAATTAATTGAGTAAAATCGTTAAGTGACTATTATTTAAATGACTAAAATAACTTTTGATCAAGAGAAATTGTGTTCATCCCAGAAACCCCAAAGCTTTAGGTACTGTAGTTTGAAGTGTAAGTGATGCTGTAATAGTTCCAAGAGGTGATGGAGGTATGTCAACATTGTTATGATTTGTATGAGGTGTGAGGACATTATTTGGACTAGGTTGATTGTCAGAAGGATTAACATCAGGTTGAGTTATAGCTATAGGTGAGGTGGGAGTGTCTTGTTGAGGTGTAAAGTTGTGTGAACAGTTAGTGTTTGAGATATCAAATAAAGCAGTTGAGGTCAAGTTTAGGAGTTATTGTTTTAGGACACATGTTTTGGCAAGAAAATTTGGACATTTGTGGCCCTTGTTCTGGGGTGAAGGTCCATAGTAAGCACTTTGATTAGTTATTTGTTGAATCTCATCTATTTACGTTTATATAAACTATAGTCTCACATGTGATGAAATAATTTTGTAATACACGAAGTGCAAAACCCTATTGAAATGAAGAAGAGATTAATGATAATAATATGAGTAGTGTTTGGCTCCTCCTCAAGATCTCAGGTTCGATTCTCTTTAGTGCCAATTTAGTGAGCTAATTTAGCTTCTTCAAAAAAAAAATATGTGTAGTATTTGTGTCTATTACAATTGGTTTTATCATTCATGTTTCAATAATATATGATCCATTTGTACTACAATACAAATGCATGATACACCTACATTAAAATGTTGTTTATGTGCGCAAGATATACAAAATATTCAACAAGCTCAACAAAACATAGATTTCCCTCGTAACTTACTTCATTTAGTAGGAATTTGTATATGTTTTGATCAATAACAATATTTTGTACATATGGACAAGAGGCACAAAATCAAATGCAAGTCACAAGCCATTTCAAACTTTCATTTACCACTATAGGTATGAAAACTTTTACTATGTTTAGATTTATCAAATTAGAGAGCATAAGTATTTACGTTTAATTGAATGAATTGTTGAAGGGATTTACAATATATGTTACATATACAAGTGTTAAGAGTGAACTAAATGTACAATAACGTATATACCAAAGAAATAAATGATATCATAGTTTTTAATAGCTAGTTTTATATTTCTGTAACATTAATTCATTGATGTTATATATTGATACAATAGAATTAAAATGTGTCCAACATTCTGCAAGGTTTGCTGATATGAACTTGAGAGACAAGATTATGGATGGTTAAACCATCCCAATGGAAGATCAACTAGGGTCGATTTATACATTCCTTACTTTGAATTTTACATGACATCATGTATAAGGGCATAAAAAAATTTCAAATTCACAAAAACAATGCAAGTAGTCATGTGATAACACCTTGAGAATGACTAATGTTGAGCAATATGATAGACAAGATAAACATTTCAACAACAATAAGATTCGAATTGTAATTAGCTCTAACTCTGAATCATAAAACATAAAATGTGACATGATTGAGAAACACAATTAATCACTCTCCCAAAGAAGTTTATAATTTCCAACTATTTTGTATTGTTTTGAAACTTAGAATATATGGTTTCTTTATTTTAGCATGATTTAAAGCTTATTATGTTAATGAAAGGCTAACCTTAATATTTTGTTGATTTATGTCATAGATCTTGTTATTATGGAGGATGTATGACTTTGACCTTTATGTTTAATGAATGGGTTCTGTTTGAAGTTTATTTAACATCTTATGTGAATATCCCTATTCATTTCTTATCTTTCAGTAAAAAAAAAAATGATTAAACTCAATAATTGACCTAATAACAAGACAATTACATTTTGATTCACATGAAGTGTACATAATTATTGAGTTAAAACCAAACTTTTTCTAAGTGTTTTACCAGTCAAGGTATGATTAAGTCAAGTTCTGAGTCCAGGTTCTGAGTCCAGGTTCTGAATGCAGCGGAGTAATATAAACACAAAAAGAGACACAAAATAATTATATTGGTTCCTTCCACAAATTAGGAGTAGTCTAGTCCTCTTGCATTTCCAAGGGATTTTTACTATAATTACTAAAAATTACAAATTCTCAAGCACGCAAGCAAGAAATTTCCATATGCTCAAGCACACAAACAAGAGACTTCTATGATCTTATCATGTAATTTTGTAGCTACCTTTCAAGTTCATATCGTATAGGCAACCTTAAATAGTAGTATATTCCCTTGAATTGTCTGTCTTTTTTCAAATTAATTATTTGTCGTGCCTTTGCAATAATATGTGTAATGCAAAAATTACCACAACAACTAACGGTACAAAATAATGATTGATATTAAACCTATTTGTCTACCAGTCTAGTAAATAAAATGAGGTGATAACTTAGAAATTAATTGAAACTTTATTAAGTGTGAAAACCAAGTTAAGATTTGTAAACAAAAAAAATTAAAAAAAAAAAGGCCGATTTGAAATAAATTTGTAAGTCGCTTGTTTGAGTGTCTGAAGTGAACCATCTTCTTCTGATGTCTATATGGAAAAACAATAACTGTGGTCGAACTATAAAAAGAAGTAAAAAAAAATCAGCAAAATTCACATTATTGTCATTCACCGTATATTTTGCTATTCTCGAAGACAAGACTATAAGAAGTTAGGACCAAACTATAAATTACCAGAAGGAAATAGCTACTAATCAAATCCATTGTAATATGAATCAAAGTAAAAAACTAAAGTAGCAGAAGCTACCACAAAATCAAATGTAATTCACAAGTTATTCCAAACTTTCATTTACCGCCATAGGGTATGGAAGCTTTTACTGTGTTTAGATTTATCAATTAGAGAGCATAAGTAATTAAGTTTAATTGAATGAATTGTTGAAAGGATTTACAATATATACTACTTATACAAGTGTTAAGAGTGAACTAAATGTATAATAACTCATATACCAAAGAAATAAATGATATCATAGTTTTTAAAAACTGGTTTTATATTTATGTAACACTAATTTATTTATGTTAACAGTTGAAATTTTACGCACGAAACGGAGAAACAAGAAAATCGGAATCTGACATTCACGTCATGCATGACCGTGCGTATGGGGGCACGAACCGTTCGTACCATTCACACTTGGTCTGCACGACCGTGCGTGATGTCCGCACGACCGTGCGCAACCCTCAGGTGTCTGGAAACTCGATTTTCGCGTTTTCGCGACTTTTTAAGTATCCCTATGAGTTCCAAACACCTAACCTTATCTAATTGTAATATAATTGAAGATCTAGGAGTGATTTAACTTGGTTTAAATTGGCTTTGCTTTGAAAATGAAATTCTTTTGAAAATTAATAAAGTGAGATGAACTTAGGCGAATTTTTGGAATTAATCGAAAGTGACCTATGATGCTTACATGCATATGCTACTGTGATCATATGTGAGTAGCGTATGTACTAGGTTGGGGTATTTGAACACGTTTACATTGTTTTGTCAAATTACTTGGAAAATGTAGAAAGTTGTAAAAATAGACAAACTTTGTCAAAATGTGATTTTATGAGCGGATAACTTGCAATTGGTTTATGTTCATGATAATATGATAGAATAAGAATGAATCAATGTTGATTGGATGTTTAATATGATGAATGTCGTGATGTGGATAGTTGTCCGTCTTTTATGTGAAATGTAATTTGAAACTTTGTTGTTTCTTTGAGGTGATTGTTGTTACTGATGATGATTCTTTGGTGATTTTAACTTGATGAATTGATGATGACTTGTTGAATTGTGACTTATTGATTGTATGAATGTAAGTATTTGATTATGCAAACGTTGGTAAAAAAAACATAATTGGTGATGATTATTATGTTAATGTATATATGTTGGTGAGTTATGCATTGTCGAGTCCTTACTTGAAGTCCATTCATTCATCGTCATTTGAGGTATTTTGACATATGTATTTGGTGATGTCTATTATGTTGAAGGATTCAATAACGGTAAAATTATCTCCGAAATCCTATTGGTAGCACATGCATCTAGAGAAGAGTATAAAACAATGCATGCATTTGATATTTGGTGAAATTATGTCATATTTGACTATGTGATTGGTGATTACGTGTATTGATGAAATTTGGTGAATTATGTGAATTTGTGTGAAGATGTGTACTCGATGATGTTTGTTATTTTTGGTGATACTTGTGCACTTGGTGATTTTAATTGATGATGTTTATTTTGGTGAAAATAATGAAGTGTGAATTATATGTATGTGATTTGATGATCTCTTTAGTGACGATGATTTTCTTGCTTATACTTTTGAAATGATGAATTATATTTCTTTTGAGTTGATTCGGCTAATGGGGAATAAGGTGAGTAATTCTTACATTGATAGATGTTATAAATGATTAGTTTTTTATGGTGATTTACAGCATGAATATACTTAATGTATTATAATAGAGGTAGGTTGTTATGAATTGCGTTAAATTGAAGATAATATTCATGTGTTGATAGTATTCTAGAAGTGGTGAATATGTATATGTGTTATGCATGAAATCCTTGAATTCTTATGTTTGATTGATTATATTATAATTATGAAATGTGAACTAACCCCTAGTGGTCATTTTGTTGACTGCCTACCTTATTCGTATAGATGGGTAGACTGCGTACAAAAGTAGTTGTTGCTTTGCTTGGTGAGTTGCTGAAGGCTAGCTTTGGAGCTACCTCGTCTTTTGTTTTCAGAGTCTTAGTGTGTCGAGCTCTGATTAGGGGTGTCTGTCTATTATTTCCATTTTTTGACTTGTTGAGATTTTTATCACTCAGTATGTTGAGGTGTCAGATTTATTTGGAGATGTATTATGATTATGTGGCATGGCTACTTGTAGATTTTTTTTAACTGTTGATGAGATCATGTGATGATATTATATTCCGCTGTGATGTTTTGAAAAATTATTTATGCATGTTTGGATTTATAGAAGAAGTAGAATCTAAATCCTTTGCATGTTTCGTATTATTTGTGTAATCTATCGCTTTAAGGGTTTAGGGTTTTACACTATACATTTGTTATCTTTCAATCAAACAAAGGATTACACTCAATATTTGATTCAATAACAAGTCAATTGCATTTTAATTCACATGAAGTGTACATAAAAATTGAGTCAAGAAACAAAAGAAGGCACAAGTTATGGTATAAGGATATAATGTTAGGAGATGCAAGAAAATACAACTTAGCAGATCGTCTAGGACAGTCTTAGTGGATCTTGCTATGACATCACTGTAAGATAATTTAATTCCTTGTTGAGCAAATAATGACATCACTGTAAGATAATTTAATTCCTTGTAAGAAAAATATTTAGAAAGTATATCTCCATTTTTTGATAAAAATATGTGGTAGATATAAGAGGAGAACAATATTAATGTGTAGTTGGTAAAAATTTAACTAAATTCAAACAAAGACTTATTATGAGAAAAAGTTAGTATAAAAATGGAATTAGGATAAGGTTGTATGGATAACCTACAAGCAAAACATTAAAAATAAAATTATACTATCTTGAGGAGTGTTTTTTAATCAAAATAAGCGAATAATGCAATGTCTAAGGCTATGAGTAATATTAACTAACGAAATTATCTAATAAATAACACATTAGAAAATAGCACACTATATCTTACATTATATTAAACACTTGTAGGATACAAATACATATATTATCATAAATATCAATCCCATCATCACTCATGAAATTCCAACAAAGATAGCAATACCTTGGTGGAATTAAATTAAATCCCACAAAACAAAGAAATAATGGTTAAGTATGACAACATTTACTACAACATCCTATAAAAGAAACACTCATAAAAGAACTATGAAATATCATATTACATTCTTAATTTTCATCCTAGGACACAAAATCCTTGAAATTTTCCATTCTTTGAATTTAGAAGCAAAAACTTCAACATTAGATCCATAATGCAGGGATAAAATGTCATGTTTTAAACCCAAGAGATCATCAGTGGAACTTAAAAGACTTTCCAAAGACGGATAAAAACTAGATGGTGAATTCAACTCATGTTCCACGTTTCAATGCTTATGAATAGGGGACACCTTCGAAAACAATCTCTTGACAACACATGAAGGTGTGATACTGGTGAAAGTATGTTTAAAGATACGCTAGAAACATTAATAGTTAGAACAAATTTTAAACATCTAAGAAGGAAAATACTCGATAAGAAATTAGATGATATATAACAAATCTTCATTGGTTAAACGCATAATCTCAATTAGATCTCCAAACAATTGTTGAATTTGAAGCAATTTTTTTACAATAAAGAGAATATTTTTTCCTTTAAAATTTTCATTCCAGTTTCACTCAAGGGAAAATCCATTCTCTACAAAGAAGAAAAGTATGATAACAATAGAACAATTTGTACTAATAACCAACAACAAACCACCAAAGACATGTGCATTATCAAAATTACTTGTCTAAGCAAAAAATACAATAGATCACATACATGTGTGATGTAACCAAGAGAATTAATTCCATCAAGTAGGAAATCAAACATCTGGAGACCAGAAGTGGTTTTCCTATCATCAAGGACAATCATTAACCTGCATCTAAGTTAATAATTAGTATCGAGACATATAAAAAAATTTGTATGTGAATTTGATCAAAACAATAACAAAAATAAAATTCCAACAAAATAACAACATATTCATAAATGATTAAAGGGATTTACTTGTGGGAAAGGTTAAAGGTGGTGCAAATACAATGGCCACAAATGTGTAAATCATTTTTCAGATTCATTAATCTTCCATAGTCACACAAAGTTTACCAATATTTATCAACTTGAAAACACCCAACAACCATAGAACGAACCACAAATAAATCTTCCTCGAGAGTATGAAGCATATTTGATATTGTTTTTCTAGGAAAAATACGATTGAACTGAGAGCTCTCGGGTATATTCATAGTCAATGTAATCTGAACACAATCAAGGATAGAGCTTTTCCTCGAAAACACCAATCTGTCCATAGAAAATGGTTGTCATCAAACTATCTAGAACTTTTAAAAAATAACAATAAATAACAGTGGTAGGATTAAGCATAATTCTTGTAATATCCTTGATGTTATTCATAACAATAAAACATGACAAGCCAACAGAAATAAAGTGTACTGTTAATGCGTGTGTTGAAGCATGCATAACATGTAAAAATTCAGTCATTAAGAATTCAATTGTATCACATTCTTCCCTATAAATTTTTCCGAATTTGCAAAACAATCATAAGAAGACCAAAACTGCAATCATTAAACAAAGATTTGAACACAAAAATATACTTTTCACACAGTGCATATTCAATCTTTCCCATATAACGTAAACTAAATAAGAGGAAAAACAATTCATTTGCAGATACACAACCAATGAATAGCGAAGTATACCTTGTATCTTTCAGCTCCATCCTAACAGGTTTTCAGCAACATCAATGACATGATCATAATGCAGAGTAGTTGAAAGTCAGATTATATCTACAAAATACATTTTTTAAACACATTAAAAATGTGTGTTAAACATCAAAGTGTAAAATGAAAGAAATTAACAAACAGAAAAAATCCATGAATAAAATAACTGCATCCACGTCAATGTTCCATTATCTTTGTGTATGGTAGGAAAAATAAACCGAACTTTTGGATAATATAATTATCCTCTAGAAAAAAAATTATGCTAAAAATAAATTTTATCCTGTGTTGAATAGAAGTAACCATTGTAGAAAATCGCAACATTTTTTTTAATAGGGGTCACTTTTGCCATTTTTTTAATCGGGGGCCAAAATCGCAACATTTGAAACTCGGGGGACAAAAAGTGCAGTTTAACCTAAACTATAATTTCCAAATGAGATAGAAAATCAAATTTAAGTGTAACATTCAACAAGGTGGCGTCCACATTTATGTGGAACACTGATGTGTGATATGACAATGCATGGTTCGCACTTGCAAGTATATTTGATAAGTGGAATGAATTACCTAATACAATCAACTAATATCACCTTTAACATTGATAAAACCAATAAAATTGGATGTTAATAGTAAAATTAGATGTTTAACTGAAGCTGGTATTAACAGTGACTAATGCTGACTGTGATAGGAACAAGACCAAATTTAAATAGAATCAAATAAATATAAACACTGGCATAGAATTGAACCCTTTATGAATGAAACGTAAAATCAAGAATATAAAATAATATTTGAAGTTGAAATGAATTTGGTTCATAGTTATGAAATGAAAAGCAATGAAAAAAATAAGCAGAGAAACGTACTTACTAGCATGTTCTCGGGTAAAAGTCTCTCTGACAAAAGGGAGAGAAGAAATAAAAATAGTGACCAAAGAACTAAAAAAGAAAAAACTGCAGATAGAAAGAGAGGTGAAAAATAAGCAGAGAGGAGAGATAGAGAAGTTTATGTGAGAGAGTGAATATTATAAGCATCAATCATGTAAATGACAGAATAGGAGAGAATTAATGGTTACTTCACCTATGACATCTATAATCTGTTGTATTATATTGTATGTTTATGTATTTTGAAATCTTTAAAATTTTAACAAATTTTTTCTTTAGATGAAAGAAAGTAACAAACAGAGAAAACCCACGAATAAAATATCCGCATACACGTCAATGTTCCATTATCTTTGTGTATAGGAGCAAAAATAAATCGAACTTTTGGATAAATATAACTATCATCTAGAAAAAAATTTGTGCTAAAAATAAATTTTATCCTGTGTTGAATAGAAGCAACCATTGTAGCACCTACATTTGAAAACGCTTGGAAATGGGAGATCATATACACACGATTCTCTTCAAAAACATTGTTGAAACGATCTACACAATGTGGTGAAACCGTAACTTGGATCTTAATTATTACCCTGCAAAACCATGTAAACAGTTTCAAATAAAATAGTGCAATAGCAGTCCCTATAAATACATTTCACTGCTTAGAACAAACATGAACAATAGTATAAAGCAACAATAATAAATAAGCCTAACTCACATCTTGATCAAGAAATTCCATCTCTAACTTTTCCGTGTACAAAAGAACACTTAATACTCTTCAACCTAACAACTCTAGCTTTGACCCTCTAGTCCATCCATTCAATCCTAACTGTTAATGGAAGAATACATGATTAACTTAAGAACTTGGTAAACTTGAAATGAACAAAGTCCTGTAAAATTTTATGATAACCACATTTGTTGTATAGATAAACGTATAAGACGTAAGTGAAACTATTTTTTAAATACAATAAAGATGAGTTGTAAATTTCTCATTGCACGAGTGTGAAAATTATAAACTATAATTTTCAAATGAGATAGAAATTCAAATTTAAGTGTAACATTCAACAAGGTGGAGTCCACATTTATGTGGAACACAGTTGTGTGATATGGCAATGCATGGTTTGCACTTGCAAGTAGATTTGATAAGTGGAATGAATTACCTAATACAATCATCTAATATCACCTTTAACATTGATAAAACCAGTAAATACATAAAACATGGAGGTGAATGATATATGCACCATTTTCCTGTCACACCATTATATAATTAGAAACATGAATGAAAATAAAATCTCATCAACAATGCCTAAATAGGTAACATACAACACTCCCACCAGGCTCTGATAAGTGATGTGAGTTTGGGAGATAATATATTAATTAAAGCTAGAGCGTGAATCTAAAGTGTTTCTCCTTAGAGGATTATGAAAAGGAAGAACTTAGTACCCAAATTTTTTCCCCTTTTTAATCTCTCTCTCTCTCTCTCTCTCTCTCTCTCTCTCTCTCTCTCTCTCTCTCTCTCTCTCTCTCTCTCTGTTATGAATGTTTATCTATGTAATATAATAAATTTGATTTAGAGATGCGGGCAATCTCTCAACACTCTTAATTACAATATCTTCTCCCTTCCACACCAACTTCCTTATGCATTTCTATGTTTCTTCCTTCGGCAACCTCTCTCTATCTCTTTCTCGTCGGAATACACAAATACAATGTTGTTCTTTGAGGCCTTATAAGGATTCGTGAAACCGTGATGGGGTTCATGTTGGGGTGGTGATTAACAATGAGCGTTTTTTTTTGTTGTAGTCTTGACACGCGAGATCTTCATCATTATGGAAATAAACCCTTAAGTTTGGGTTTTGATTAAAAATATGGGGGTGTTGGGTGCATCTTCATACATTGTTTTAATGGTCATTTGTTGTAGTTATTTGTGTTTTGGGTTTGATTGCAATGTTCTGGAAATTGGAGTTTTAGAATGTGAAGGAAGAGAGTAAGGTGTGTGTGTTTTGGGTTTTTAAGAATGTGAAGGAAGATAACTGAATTTTAAGAAGATGGTTATATGAAGAAGGAGATGGGTTCTTCAAACCTTGAAAGGTTAAACTAGTATGACAGGTGATATTACGTTATTTTCACCATATTTTTCTGTCATTATAATTCAAGGAATACACATGTACATACTCATCATTCCTAGAATACTAACATCATGTGAATATTATCTTCAATACAGATCATATTATCATCAATGCATCGTAACATCATTCTCATATTAACAACATCAATCAATACAAGAGTTTCTTACCTCATAATCATCGAATTACACCAACCTCATCATATAGAAAATATAATCCTATATTCAACTCGACTTATTTCACATAAAGCGCATATTTCACATAATGCAGATAATTCATGTAATTCACATGAACCATATAAGTCATATATATTCTTACATAATTAACTCAAACAAATACATTTCATTATTTCAAAATTATAGGCCTGGAAATCATCATCATCAAAGGAATCACCAAGTCAAGTATATATGATTCACAATTTATCACCATCACCAAAATAAACCATCATCAAGTAAAGTCACCAAGATGTTATCACCATCATCACATGTGTACAAGTATCACCAAATAACAAACATAATCATGTACACATCTTACCACAAATTCACATCATCATGTATAAGACATTTCACATAGACTCATATGCATGTAATGTTCTAGACACATCTCTACATGCATGTGGTACCAATTTTGGATTTCGGAGGTAATCTTACCGAGTGATCCACTAACGTAAACCCTTATGGATTCGTTCTTCACCAACTAACGTAAACTCTTACGGATTTCGTTCTTCGCCAAAGACTCAACATGACTATGAATGCATGGACTTAGAAGTAAAGACTCGACAATACGAAATTCACAACACTATATTATATAATTCACACCATAATATAATAATGTCTTCACCAAAACCCATCATTTTCATTATCAAGTATCTACATCCATACATACAACAAGTCATCATCACCAAAAAAGAGTCATCAAATCATCATCATAATCATCATCGTTACCATCACAACAAAGAAGCAATAACACTTCATAAACACAAATTGCACAATAGACGAACAATCATCTACAACACAACAAACAAAATGTTATAAACCCAATTATCATTGGTTCATTCTCATTTCATCATATTATCATGATTACAAAGTCATTTGTAAGTTATCAAATCATAATTCCTTATTTCGCCAAAGTTCGTCTATTTTCACAAAAATCGTCTAGTTTCAAATATTTCACCAAATCAATCATTCAATCACGTTCATATCTTCATGTTATCTCTATGTTTATAACCACAGTAGTACAAGCATAGAAACATCAATTCACTTGGCAAAAACTCTATTTCATTCTAAGTCATTTTCATGTTTCACGAAAATACTTAACTTCTTCTAGTTTTAAAGATTACACATAGGTCATGTCTACCTTCATCATATTATAGGTTAATCACTACTAAAAATCATAATTAAACTCCTATTAATTAAGTTTCGGGGTTTAGGACCAAACCATAACTTTTAGGTTCACTTAAACATAATTATGCTGAATTTTCATAAAAATGCATCATGTCCTACCTGTAGTGTGTTCATCATAACTCAATTTCTTAAATTCATAATGAATTCAAACCAAATCCATTAGAAAGCTAACTTCTTTAACTACAATTTTCATGTTTACACCAAAAGCCCGTTCAAAACAGAAAAGAGTGAAAAAGGCTCAAAAGCGTAAAAATTGAGGTTCTGACAGAAGGTCCACACACGACCGGGCCACTAGGACGCACGGCTGTGCCACCCTATCAGCACATCATTTCTGAAATTTACGTTTTCGCGCGTAAAACTCTATTTTCAAAACCATTTTCGATCTCGTTTTCACCAAACTTGTCCCAATTACTTAAACCATTAATAATCACGCAAAAACATAGTTTTCTAACAAAAAACAACTTAATTCAAATCACTCAACAACTTATTTCTTAAAAGTTCTTAAAACGGTTTTTTGCTGAAAAAACCGATTTTCACCCTGTTTGTCTCGATTTTTGGCAAACAAACGTTTGTTTCCAGAACGGCTTGCTTGCGAGATCAACGAGTAAATCTCAGGGAATATTGTGTTTATGTTTTCCAGAAAGCATGAATGTTCTTAATGTAAAATATTAATGTAATCGTCGGAATCAAACACGCGTCGAATCCATTGAAGTAAATTGCTAGAAAAAAGAAGTGAATTGCAAGGAATTTAAATGATAAACTTAAATTGCATAAATGAATGTAAATTGGTACACATATTCATACATTTGCAACTTGTTTACTCGTTTCTTCTAATGTGTGAATAGTTTGAGTGTGTAAGTTTTGTGTGTATTTGAATTGTGATCCGTTTTTCCTTTTTTCCTATGAAAAACTCTTATTTATGCTATGTAACTGCATGTACAGGAACCGTTGAACATAACCGCTAATACCTTCTCTAGACATCTTTTGAATTTCAAATGACATCTCTTCGACAGTAGCTGTTGTTTGGCTTGTCGATCTGGCACCAACTTCTCTTCAAAATCTTGCTTGCTTGTCGAAGCTTCTCCATCAAATGGCGAAATCTCTCTAAGTCCATAAACTCGATCCAGCTTGTGCGTCGAACTCATTTGGATTTCTTCAAATCTTAAGTCAAACTTAATTGACTGCATTTATTGTAGCCTGTCGAAAATAAAGGCTAACACACCCAAACAATTCCACACCCAAAACCATTGATTCAAAACAGAATTTCTAATCCATCTAACTCAACCCAACAACTTCATTAATCCATTCAAAATCATCAAAATCAAACTTCTCCTCTTTGACCCATTTTTACAAAAATCACCAAAACACAATAACTTTACCAAACATCACATTTATCACCATCAAATTTATTGATTCTCAACACAACATATACCCAAAAACATTTATAGCACATAAATCATGAATTCAATATTAATCAACAACAACAACATCATTTTCACTAATTTAAGCTAAATTCTCAAAGTGAACAACTTAACATATATCAACAATGAAATTTATGCATCAACAACGAGTTTTCAACAACTTTCATATACCCAAATTCACCACTTAATTTCAAGCACGAAAATTACACATATAATCATCAATTTTCACAAATCATTCAAAACAAATATGACCCATAAGCTAAAAACATGATTATAGATTATTAGGAGGAACAAATCTATCCCCCTTACCTCTTAAGCTTAAGTTAATTCACCAAAATCTTCACTCCTCTCTTGAATCCTAGATTTCCTTTTCTCTTTTCTTCACTTGGGTTCTCTTCCTCTTTTTTCTATCTTCACTTCACTCTCAATTCTCTAGCCACCCTTTTTGTGTGAATGTGTGAAATCAATAACTAACCCTAATTCTCCAAATAAGTTATCCTTATATACTCTAACCAATGGGCTAGGTTATCTCAATTCATAATGGGCCTAGTTCAGTGAAAGTCTTCACTGAACTAGGGAGTGTGACATACTTAGGTCTTATGAATGAACACAGAAACAGAACAAACACTCCTTTCGAACGTTGCATATTAATTTTATTCTTTTCCTCCGATGAGATAGGGTTGTTCGTTTGTAGAATTACTAAGATAATAGAGAATATGTTATGAACTTCTAAGATTCATAGACGAAGTTGGAGCATTTAGATGATAATTTAGGAGTCCTAATTAATTTATGTTTCAATTACCTCTGAGAGAGTAAGACTAAGACTCCACTATAATATTTTGTACATATACCTAACATTTCTTATAACCTTATAATGATTAGCCGGTAAAACTTTAGAAGTAGAGGGACATGTTGCCCCCACAAACTCATAACTTAAATAAAGCCCTTGTCATATAACTGAATAAAGATTTGTGACTTAAATCCAACAAGAGAATATAGAGGATTCCTAACTCACAACGACTGCATTAATTAGGGACATGTTGTAGCTAACATTCTGCATTTAAACCAGGTTACTAACTCACAACGGCTTTGCGAAATCAAATCAAACTTGCAAACACCCCCATAATGTACTCGCTTTATTTAATTTAATTTAATCTTCTCTCAATTTTTGAACCTTTGTGCCCTTCACATTTATCCCCTCTATATTTTCCTTTTCTGGTCTTTCTATTTTTCTATTTTACCTCTAAATTGAAGGTCTTTTTTCTGAAAGAGGAATAATAAGTGTTTCTCTACATTTTTTCTTTCTTTTACCTTCTTGATTTTCCCCGTTGTTCTTTTCTTTTTTTTCCACAAGAAGGAATGGGGTGCAACCCCTTTCTTGCAGTCCAAAACACCACACCAATGAATTGCGGAATCAAAGATTAAGTTGAGAAATTATGGCATATAAATTCTTATATATGTTTTATTATTTAGATTTTTTTTAAAAGATATTAAGCTTCTTACAAAATTCGAATTTTAATAAAAATAAAATCAAGCCAATTTATACTCAATTAGACAAATAAAAATTTACATTCAACACTAAAGATCTTTCTTCCCCTCAAAAAAAAAAAAATCTAAAGATCTTTCTTCTTTTTTAGCTTTGTAACAAAAAAATAAAAAGATCTAGGTTATCCCTCACTTGATCATTTCATCTCAACATTCTTCAATAGTGTAGCCTTAAAAGTAATAATGCAATTCAATTTTCTTCCAAGAATGTATCTCTTCCTACCTCACTAAGCAACTTTCAATGATGAAGCTATTCCGAAGAGGTAGGCATAGTTGTCCGAATTTCATGATCAAACATTGTATTCTCATTGTTTATATTTTTTCTTTTGCGAATCTTTATTATAGCCAGAATATAAAGTAAAAGATAAACAATTAAAGATAGTTTCTTCCTTAATGTAAACCACTTTATATATATATATACACGATAATACTTTTACAATATGATGTATAAGCCTAACAATAGTCCAACTATTGTATTTGTAAAAAAAAAAAAAAAAAGTCTAATTATTGTATAGTTATTTCGTATAACTAAATTAAATATATAACCAGAGTACCGTGTTATGTTCTAGCATTATACATTGAAGAATTGAATATCATACTCTAAAATCAAATGTTGCAGTACGAAGTCTAAACTAAAATCAAATAAAGATGGTAAAAAAATGCGTAAGCATATGTATCAATATCTATTCAATTATGTTCTTTTTCTATAAAAAAAAAATTATTTTCTAATTTTTTTTTTCAAGATAAAAGAAGGAAAAAAATAATGGAATAAATATTTTAAAATCAGTGATGCGTGGTAAGCTTTAAAATCCTAATTTTTGAAATAATTATCATTGTTTTTTTTTTTTTTTTGAAGGAAAATAAAAATCATTGTTGTGTACTATGTTTCAAAACTATGTATGTAATATCTAAGTTGATCGTGTCTATGTATATTTTGTAGGTATGATAGCATAAACCTCAAGTCCTATTTTAGTCTCTTTTTGAAAATATTTTTTTATTTTATTAGAATGCCCTCGTGAAAGACGTTGACTTAAAAATCATTTTTATAAAAAATAAAAAATAAAAAAAAAATTAAAAAAAAATAAAAATAAAAAGTAAAGAAAGACGAATGACTATGATATCTTAAACTCATATGCTTAGGATATCACCTTTCTTCACATACAAATCACACAAAACATATTAAGAAGAATGAAACAGTTTAAATAATGGTTTTAGAGAATAGTCTCACAACATCTCAAAATGACTCCACAAAATAAGTACTAAAACATAAAAGATAATCCTTCCTCCCCTGATGTAACATAAATAGAGCAAGAAATACATAATTCTAAAGGAAAGAAAGTACACATTGCTAATCACCAAACATAAACTCCAGACAAGCAAGATGCAAACTTCCTCAAGCATCACCTAGATTCTGTGAAATGTCTGCAACATCCCAAACGCATAGACACAATTAATGAGTGGACGAGTAATCGTGTTACATGATTTATAACAATAATTTCAGGACAAAAGTGGAAAAAATATACACATAGGAAAACAATGCATAGATTATGACACTAAAATAGTATAATGTTCATAGCACAAAAGAAAACACAATTCATATAGGAAATTTGCACAAGTCACATATCATACATTTAGATACAAAATACACATGCATACTCACTTGACACTTCTACAACTCACATTAGACTACACTGCACATATATACCCTTCTTACTTATAGTGAATCTCTTCACAAAAGTACACATCATTGTATGAAAAATCAGTATCGCATAACATAAATAAATTCATAAAAATTATATTTATATAACTAAACTCAACTAATTCAAAATCAATTCTCAGCACCACATAATCAAACCTAATTTAAAAATACTATTTTACTATATATGAGTTTAAAAATAATCTAAATACCTTGTGAAGCATATGACAATTGTTGGTAGTTGTGATTTTAATAATAAAGACCCCCTGTTGGTGATGGAAAATTAACAAGACAACAAAACAATGAGAATGTTAGGCCACTCTAGTTCCAGCCATATGCAAAATTTTAGAGAACAAATATATTTATCAAACATTGTCAAAGGATACCTTTCCACCAATCTCCTCTTGAAGCAACTCCTGAATCATCGTTTTCCCAATCATACTTTTTCTATAAGATGAAAAAAAAAATGTGTTAGGAATTTTCTTCTAGAAAATAATTTTAATTATAAAAATAAAATGAAATATTGTTGAGACATACAGTAAAAAAAAGTCTAAGATTTAATTATGTAGCTGATACAATTTGTTGGGATGGGATATACGGTAAAAAAAATTAGAAAAATAAGAAATTGTATATATATATATATATTACTGGTCACTCACCAATGAGGTTAATCGTGCATTCTGAGCAGGATAAAGTATGTCTTGGCCACCATAATATATGGATGAACTGAGGTTACATGGTCCAATTATCTGATCTTGGAAGATGGAACTAGTAACCTTAACTTTGTTGGTATGAGATTGATTTTCATGGATCTTTGAAATGTCATCTATATATATAAGGAAAACAAATTAAAATAGAAAAGGCATTATATATCTGAAGTAATTTCTTGTTTTAAAATAGAACAAAATATCTAGTAAAAAAAATATAGTATTATGGATCCTTCAATAAAATACTTATTTCGAGGTGACACCCATGGCTAAGGAGTCTTACTTTCATGCACACATTGCTTATTTATCATGGAATAACAACAAACACCACACACACACACACATATATTTATCATCTATTAATTTTTATTTATATTATGCTAGTGTCAATGCGATCACTAATGTGTTTGTCATATTGCTTTTTATTGTGCTTATTTTATCGTATATAGTTATAATTTTTTTTTTGGAAAATATCACAATCAAATCAACTTTTAACTTATATTGTTCATATCGTAGTGGAATTGTTACTCTTTATTCTGGTTTGGCCAAGGTTAACCCGTTGATAGGTTTTGGATATCCCTTCCACAAGGGCCATGAGAATCATGATATGGACCTCACTCAAAACCGCACTGGAATAATGACCCCCTGATGTCAATCTAGACCATCCTGTTTGGATCCATTATCATCTCCTCATAATTTGCTTACAGTGGTCCCATGAGGACAGTTTTCCTGGTAAAGGTTCAAGGACCGAAACCCTAAACCTACACATTATGACTAACTCAAGGGCATTGGCTCAGGTATGCTTACTCTCACTCGAAATACGTTATCACCCAAGTCGTTTACTAACTTGATCGTTGGATTGTGTGCAGGTACACCATCCCCATATTTGCCCTGAAAAAATGTTGGTGTTGATGGATCTTCAAATACCCTTACTTTTAGCGTCTCTTTTCTCTGCCATCTCTCTACACAAAACTCGCCACCACCACCCGGAATCCAATACATCTTAAGATGTAGACGTCGTTTATGGTGGTGTGATGAGCATCTTGAGCCCTCTGCACCACCTACCTCCATATTTGACAATAGTCCTACACGGCGGTTTTTTGCGGTGGTTCGAGCTCTAATGGGATTGTAATATGTGTTGCAGCTTTGTTTCTCTGGTTGTTCAACACTGATGGCCTTAGTTTTCATCTTTTTGTTGTGTGGTTGTTGATACCAGATATGTTTTCTCTCTTGGTGAGGTTTTGTTTTCTCGCAATGTGGGTTGTGATGGACTGGTCACGATGGTGGTGATGATATGTCACGATTGGTGATACCAAATCAATGTTCGTATATGATATGTTCCAGTTTCGATGGATCCTTGGTTATGTTGGTTTGTGGTCCTTCATGGTGGTTACCCTAGTGGTGCTGACACTAGGTCTTTTTTGGTGGTGCTTGTTGGTGCTAGTAATGGTTTTTATGGTGATTCTCGTGGTGGGTGGTTGTGCTGGTTTTCGTGGTGGCTAGTGGTGGTGGTTAGTGGTGGCTATGTTTTTTTCTTTATGAGGGATTTGACCAAGTTCTGTGCATTCCTACTTCGAGATGGGGTATTGGGGTTGGCTTCGGTTTCATAAGGAGTTTGTTGGTGATGGTGAGTTGGGAGTTGAAATATTGGTGTTTTTGTGCACGGCTGTGTGTTTTGGTTGTGGATGATTATGTTGACGAGCTTGTGGGTTGTTAATGTTTTGGAGTTTTTTTGTTTTTATTCCGCTATCTGTTCATGGTGATCTCTCATCTGGGTCCATCTCTGTTGTCACTAGCTCTTGTTATTTTGGGGTTGTTTTCAATTGGTTTGTGGTTAATTTTTGGTTATCTTCAAGCTGGGCCTTTTTAAGAGCTTATGATGTTTGGGCTACCACTTCAATTGTCGACTACGTGAGGGTTTTGTTATCTGAATTCTCGTGGACTGATCGCTTGAGATTCGAGATCGAGAATTATTATCTAGTTTCAAGATCTTGGGTTGGTTTAGTGTATTCTCCGGTGGGCTGAGAGTTTTGAAGGGCTACCATAGGGATTTGTTTATGGAGTTTGGTGTGCCAATAAATTGCTTCGAGATTGGGAGTCAGTTTCTATTATCAAGTTCTTGGCGTGTTTGGCGTATTCTTCGGAGGATCGAAGGTTGTTTTGGTGGTGGAATATGAATTAGTGTTGGAATAAGTGCCTTTCAGTTGTTATTTGGGCTCAACTATGGAAGAGAATGTGAGGTGATGTAATAGGGATATTGTTAGGTTTGTTGGTTTTTTGGAGGGGTTTTGGAGAGAGTAGTGAGTGATAGGTGTCTAGATCTCGTTCTTAGATTGTCTTTCATGATAGAGGTTGAAGATTTTGTTTAAGTTTGGTGTCTAATGTTGTGTGGAGATTATGAGTTGATTATGGCGTTAACATTTGTGTGGTGATTAGTTTTTTGTATTAGTTTTTGGTGTTGGTTTCTTTATTGATTTTTTGTTGTTGTTCCGTCTATATGTAGAGCCATTTTCTTTTCGTTTTACTATTTTACCGATCTATGTTCGTATACAAAGACTTGGTTATTAATAAATTTTTATGTTAAAAAAAAAAAAAAAACACGCTTACTCTTACCCTTAAGGTCATTCAATACCGTCACGCAAGGATCTCATGTAAGGCAGGATCACTATTATAATTAGATTTGACTGATTTTTTAATTTTAAATTTAAAAAGTATTATTCAAAAGATAAAATTGTAATTAGAACAATATAAATGAAGGGATTTCTATAAAAAAAAAAAATATGTAGTAAAAACAAATTAAAATTTCTTGTTTTAAAATAGAACAAAATATCTAGTAAAAAAAATATAGTATTATGGATCCTTCAATAAAATACTTATTTCGAGGTGACACCTATGGCTAAGGAGTCTTACTTTCATGCACACATTGCTTATTTATCATGGAATAACAACAAACACCACACACACACACACACACACACACACATATATCTATCATCGATTAATTTTTATTTATATTATGCTAGTGTCAATGCGATCACTAATGTGTTTGTCATATTGCTTTTTTATTGTGCTGATTTTATCGTATATAGTTATAATTTTTTTTTGTAAAATAACACAATCAAATCAACTTTTAACTTATATTGTTCATATTGTAGTGGAATTGTTGCTCTTTATTCTGGTTTGGCCAAGGCCAACCCGTTAATAGGTTTTGGATATCCCTTCCACAAGGGCCATGAGAATCATGATATGGACCTCACTCGAAACCGCACTGGAATAATGACCCCCTGGTGGCAATCTAGACCATCATGTTTGGATCCATCATCATCTCCTCATAATTTGCTTACAGAGGTCCCATGAGGACAATTTTCCAGGTAAAGGTTCAAGGACCAAAACCCTAAACCTACACAATAAGACTAACTCAAGGGCATTGGCTCAAGTATGCTTACTCTCACCCGAAATAAGTTATCACCCACGTCGTTTACTAACTTGATCGTTGGATTGTGTGCAGGTACACCATCCCCATATTTGCCCTGAGAAGAAGGTTGGTGTTGTTGGATCTTCAAATACCCTTACTTTTAGCGTCTCTTTTCTCTGCCATCTCTCTACACAAAACTCGCCACCGCCACCCAGAATCCAATACATCTTCTTAAGATGTAAACGTCGTTTATGGTGGTGCGATGAGCATCTTGAGCCCTCTGCACCACCTACCTCCATATTTGACGATAGTCCTGCACGGCGGTTTGTTGCGGTGGTTCGAGCTCTAGTGGGATCATAATATATGTTGCGGCTTTGTTTCTTGGGTTATTCAACACTGATGGCCTTAGTTTTCATCTTTTTGTTGTGTGGTTGTTGATACCAGATATGTTTTCTCTCTTGGTGAGGTTTTGTTTTCTCGCAACGTGGGTTGTGATGGACTGGTCACGATGGTGGTGATGAATATGTCACGATTGGTGATACCAAATCAATGTTCGTATATGATATGTTCTAGTTTCGATGGATCCTTGGTTGTGTTGGTTTGTGGTCCTTCATGGTGGTTACCATGGTGGTGCTGATACTAGGTCTTTTTTGGTGGTGCTTGTGGTGGTGCTAGTAATGGTTTTTATGGTGATGCTCGTGGTGGGTGGTTGTGCTGGTTTTTGTGGTGGCTAGTGGCGGTGGTTAGTGGTGGCTATGTTTTTTTATTCGTGAGGGATTTGACCAAGTTCTGTGCATTCTTACTTCGAGATGGGGTATTGGGGTTGGCTTCGGTTTCATAAGGAGTTTGTTGGTGATGGTGAGTTGGGAGTTGAAATATTGGTGTTTTTGTGCACGGCTGTGTGTTTTGGTTCTGGGTGATTATGTTGACGAGCTTGTGGGTTGTTAATGTTTTGGAGTTTTTTTGTATTTATTCTGCTATCTGTTCGTGGTGATCTCTCATCTGGGTCCATCTCCGTTGTCACTAGCTCTTGTTATTTTGGGGTTGTTTTCAATTGGTTTGTGGTTAATTTTTGGTTATCTTCAAGCTGGGCCTTTTTACGAGCTCATGATGTTTGGGCTACCACTTCAATTGTCTACTACATGAGGGTTTTGTTATCTGAATTCTCGTGGACTGATCGCTTGAGATTCGAGATCGAGAATTATTGTCTAGTTTCAAGATCTTGGGTTGGTTTAGTGTATTCTCCGGTGGGCTGAGAGTTTTGAAGGGCTACCATAGGGATTTGTTTATGGAGTCTGGTGTGCCAATCAATTTTGCTTCGAGATTGGGAGTCAGTTTCTATTGTCAAGTTCTTGGCGTGTTTGGCGTATTCTTCGGAGGATCGAAGGTTGTTTTGGTGGTGGAATATGAATTAGTGTTGGAATAGGTGCCTTTCGGTTGTTATTTGGGCTCAACTATGGAAGAGAATGTGAGGTGATGTAATAGGGATATTGTTAGGTTTGTTGGTTTTTTGGAGGGGTTTTGGAGAGAGTAGTGGGTGATAGGTGTCTGGATCTCGTTCTTAGATTGTCATTCATGATAGAGGTTGAAGATTTTGCTTAAGTTTAGTGTCTAATGTTGTGTGGAGATTATGAGTTGATTATGGTGTTAACATTTGTGTGGTGATTAGTTTTTTGTATTAGTTTTTGGTGTTGGTTTCTTTATTGGTTTTTTGTTGTTGTTCCGACTATATGCGGAGCCATTTTCTTTTCGTTTTACTATTTTGCCGATCTATTGTCTAGTTTCAAGATCTTGGGTTGGTTTAGTGTATTCTCCGGTGGGCTGAGAGTTTTGAATGGCTACCATAGGGATTTGTTTATGGAGTCTGGTGTGCCAATCAATTTTGCTTCGAGATTGGGAGTCAGTTTCTATTGTCAAGTTCTTGGCGTGTTTGGCGTATTCTTCGGAGGATCGAAGGTTGTTTTGGTGGTGGAATATGAATTAGTGTTGGAATAGGTGCCTTTCGGTTGTTATTTGGGCTCAACTATGGAAGAGAATGTGAGGTGATGTAATAGGGAAATTGTTAGGTTTGTTGGTTTTTTGGAGGGGTTTTGGAGAGAGTAGTGGGTGATAGGTGTCTGGATCTCGTTCTTAGATTGTCATTCATGATAGAGGTTGAAGATTTCGCTTAAGTTTGGTGTCTAATGTTGTGTGGAGATTATGAGTTGATTATGGTGTTAACATTTGTGTGGTGATTAGTTTTTTGTATTAGTTTTTGGTGTTGGTTTCTTTATTGATTTTTTGTTGTTGTTCCGTCTATATGCGGAGCCATTTTCTTTTCGTTTTACTATTTTGCCGATCTATGTTCGTATACAAAGACTTGGTTATTAATAAATTTTTATGTTAAAAAAAAAAAAAGCACGCTTACTCTTACCCTTAAGGTCATTCAATACCATCACGCAAGGATCTCATGTAAGGCAGGATCACTATTATAATTAGATTTGACTGATTTTTTAATTATAAATTTAAAAAGTATTATTCAAAAGATAAAATTGTAATTAGAACAATATAAATGAAGGGATTTCTATAAAAATAAAAAAATGTACAGATGAAATGTATAATTGGAAAATAAAAAGTCATTTTAAAATCATGTATCCTCGAGATATACAAGTATAGATAGCTATTTTTAAAATAATATAATTAATAAATTTATTTTATAAACAAATTATTTTAATTATGTTTCATTCATCTATTCAATTGATTTCTTGATTCATCCTCGATTCCAATGAAAATATACAGACCAATACAAAAACTCATAAAAATAATGGTTGAAAGAAAGTCAAAGCAACTCCAGCAAAAGCTAGTTATTTGAAGGGTGATGCTAAGGATACAAATTAGAAAATTAGAAGAAAAATAGCGATGATAAAAAAATATTATAATGATTTACATGATTCAAAAAACTATTAAAACATTTACCAAAACTTACAAATACATAGATGATGATTTATGGATTTCCGTAAAACGATAATTAAGATTGTATATTACCTTGAGATCTATTGATGTACTCCAATCTGTTATTGACAGTTTTGCCTTTGCCTTTGCCACGTACTGATTCTCTCCCTAACACCTAAATTAAAATAATAAAATAAATCAAAGTTGCATCAATAATAATTTTTTTTTTTTGTTGTCAAAACTACACAAGAACTACATGTTCAATATAGTCTTTTACATGATTCATTCCAATTAATTCAATCATTATACTCTTATTTATTTTTCAATTTTATTCTTCAAAATGAAATATTTTTATAAGAGAAATGAACAACAAAATTAAAAAAAGGGGTTGAATAAAAACTAAGCATTAGAGCATTACCATAGGTGATTGATAAGCAAACAAAGAGCTAAAAATTCCAGATGAAGAAAATGGATGGAGCCCATTGGGAGTAACCTTTTGGTTATTCTTCGTCTCCATTCTCTCTTTTTTTCTAAACACCACTCTAATATCAAAAATGACTAATTCTTTAAAGAAATTAGGGAGAGGCTTTATATAAAAATGAAATAAAATTAGTAGACACTACTATGGGGACTTTTTTCTTTTCTTTTATAAAAAGACTATATACCGGACAAAATAGTTTAAGAAATTCCTTTGACTCATTGTATAATTATTTATTATATTTAATAGGAAATAATATAAATAATATAAAATTTATTATAATACCATTTATGATAATATATATTAAAAAAATAATTGGTCTAAATATATATTAAAATTTATTAATATTAATATTAATAAAAGAGACAGAAAGAAAAAGATGAGAGAGAAGACATAAAATAGAGAGAGGGATATTTTAATTTAGGATATTTTTGTGAATTCACAATTCGTATATGGACAACCAAATGAGGTTCTCAACTGGTTTCAGATTTAGGTTGAATTATCATGTTATATTGAAGACATTCTTATTATTGAAATGCTAAAATTTCTCTTCTTAAAAAAAACCGTATATTGTCGATTATTGGACCATAGTTTGGTGAGGAACAAAATTTTATGATTCTGTCTCGTTCTCACCTTAAGGATTTAAATATGTTTTTTATTTTATCTCTATAAATATCGTCAATTTTGTTTTTACTTTCACAAAAAAAAAAAAAAAAAAAAGTGACATATTTGGTCTTTAATAAAAAATTTCAACACTAGTTTTAGATCATGTTAAATAAAAATTTGTTAACTATGCTTAAACTTTTAAAATTATGAATGATGTTTTTTACATAATAGTTTAAAACATTACAAAAAAAAATTGTAAAACATTATAATATCATTTATGATAATATATATTTATGAATATTAATATTAATAAAAGAGACGGAAAGAAAAAGATAAGAGAGATGACATAAAATAGAGAAAGAAAGGAATATTTTAATATAGGATATTTTTGTTAATTTATAATTCGTACATGAACAAGCAAATGAGGTTGATCATAACTTACTAAAGATGACCACATTGTTAGCTAGTTTCCAGATGTTGGTTGAATTACCATGTTATATTGAACACATTCTTATTAATGAAATGCTAAAATTTCACTTCTTTAAAAAAAAATCGTTCATGGTCGGTTATTGGACTATTGTCAGCTAGTATCAAAACTATGTATGTAATGTCTAAGTTGAGTGTATGAGTGTAACCTCAAGTCTTATTTTAGTCTCTTTTTGAAAATATTTTTGAATTTATTTAGAATACCCTCGTGAAAGACATGGACTTAAAAATCATTTTCTAAAATAAAGTAAAGAAAGACGAATCACACAAAACATAGTAATAAGAATGAGAACAGTTCAAATGACTCCGCAAAATAAGTACTAAAACATATCAGATAAACCCTTATATGCCCTCGTGAAATACGTGGACTTAAAAATCATTTTTTTAAAATAAAGTAAAGAGAGATGAATGACTACCATATCTTAAGCGGATACCACTTGTATACCATTAAGGTACCAATGGTATATACCATTGGCCAATTAGAGTGTGCCACCTACCAATGTTACTTTATAGATGCTTTATTTGATATATTTTTTTAAAGGGTGTGGCACATGACACATTCTAATTGAGCAATGGTATATACCATTATGGTACACAAGTGCTATCCGTTATCGGGTAGGTTTAGGATATCACATTTCTTCACATACAAATCACACAAAACATAGTAATAAGAATGACTAAATAAAGGTTTTAGGATCAATTTTCTCAAACACGCGAGTCATCCTACAACATCTCAAAATGACTCCACAAAGTAAGTACCAAAACATAATAGGTAAATCCTTGTTTCCTTGATGTAACATAAATAGAGAAAGGTAAACATAATTCCAAAGGAAAGAAAGTACACATTGTCAATCAACCAAACATAAACTCCAGACAAGCAAGATGAAAATTTCCTCAAGCATCACTTAGATCCTATGAAATGTGTAACACCCCGTTTTCCCAATATACAAATTTCTTAAACAATTATCAGAGTAAAAACCATAAACGGGATATCACATAGAAACGTAATCCAAAAACAGTTAAATGATAATTTAACCTTCACAAATATCTTTAACATAGCAGCGGAAAATCATAATCATAATTCGTAAAACGATTTGGCACGCAGGCCCAACAAGTATCTCAAAAGAGTTTATCAAAACGTAAGCAGTTCACGTAAAAGAATGAAGCATGTTATAGCATATAACCCCATCCCGTTACGTATCAGAGCGACCTAGACGACACAGTGAGGCAAGGCCACTCACAGAAGCAACTGCACACTAAGCACGATCACCTGCAAGTTACCCATACGAAGGGCAACATTTTCAAGCAGAAGGGGTGAGATTTCATAATTAAATAACATTAATCAATGTAATTGCGAATCATAATTTAACATCATAATCATTCCATTATTAACTTTGCATAAATGGTAAACAGTTATCGCGTAATCATTATCCAATCATTATGAGGAACATAACATAATCAATAAACACTTATTACGTAATCACATATTCAATCATTATCAACAAGGCATCTTAATCATGACAATGTGACAATGCTCCTAGACTCCTTATATGCATGTGGTACCAATCGTCATCATAAGTATTAATATACTTTAATCGTGCGGAGGACAAAGCTCCTATAAAACGTGCGGAGGACAAAGCTCCTAATTTTCGTGGTGAGGACTAAGCTCAATGATATGCTATGCATGGACTCTTAACAACAAAACACGTAATCAACGTAATCAACATGCATCCAATAATTTGGAGCTAAACTTTATCATATACTTATGCACTTAGTTAAACAACGGAAGCAGCATAAACAAGTCACATATCAAGATGATATTATTATATCAATAGCACATAAATTGCATTATTATCAAACCTTCTCATTTTGCATGAATATACAATACAATAGTTCTTAACCAATTAATATTAATATAACTTAAACAACTCTACAGGCTGCATTAAACGTCATCACTAGGTCTCATTACCAGTTAGGGGTTCACTCTTGATCAACAAGTGCGACACAGATCGCATAAACACATAAACAAGTTCATCCTGGTTGTACTCGCGAGGCGAGAGTACTTACTCGCCATGGCGAGCACCACTCAACTCACAAACTAAGCTTGTTCTGGGTTCCCTCTGATCCTACATTCATTCCTAATCAATACTAGGTATGTTCAGGTACTCAAAGGCATACAAGATTCAACTAAAAAGGTCGAAACACGAAATATGACATGCACTCTGCCTAAGCTCGCGAGGCGAGGAAAGGTTGCTCGCCATGGCGAGTTGCACCAAACAACTCGCGAGGCGAAGGAAAGGGGCTCGCGTGGCGAGCGATGAAGTTCATCACTCGCGAGGCGAGGATCATCACTCGCCGTGGCGAGCGATGAACAGAAGCACGGGCAGACTAGGGTTTTTCTCAAAAATCCATCACACAACATGGTTCAAAGCCTAATTTTGATTCCAGAATTCATCCTAAACATATTCTAAGGTTAAAGGACGGTTTCTACATCAATCTAAACAAGTTTTACCGTTTGATCATCAATTTTTAGGGTTTTAACCTAATTCCAAAACTTTTCTAAATCAATCCTAACTTTGTCAATTAATCATCAGAATTACAACAATCAATGCTATTGAATTACTAGTCTCACCCTTACCTTGAATGAAGAAAATCGCAGCACTCTACCTTGATTCCTCTAGACTTGGCTTTTCTCCCTTCTTCCAAAAGTTTTCACGTAAAATGAGTTTCTAAAATATTAGGTCTTCTCCTATTTATATCTTTTTCTAATTACTTATCTTATCTCACTTTCTCCCCCAAAACTATCTAAAATATCAAAACAGCCCTCAACTAAATATTTTATATTATTTTCAAATCTTTATTTTATTTAACAATAAAATAATTCCCATATCATAATCAAATCCTTCAATACTCATAACTTAACACGTCATCGATCAAATCATCAAAACATACCAAAATCATGCATATACTATATAATTATCATATAATTGCCTAAACTCAATTAAATCAACGATTAAACGAAAGTGGGCATTACAACTCTCCCCCACTTAAAAGATTTTCGTCCTCAAAAATTTACCTCAAGCAAACAACTCTGGATAAGACTCCAGCATCTTACTCTCAAGCTCCCACGTCAAGCTTTCACCAGTCGCTCCCGACCAAACGACTCTCACGAGAGGTATCTCCTTGCCTCTCAACGTCTTCACTTTACGATCATCAATCCTCAACGGTAAAGTCTCTACCGTAAGGTTGTCTCTAATTTGCACATCGTCGCTTTGGATTACATGAGATGGATCCGGAACATACTTTCGAAGTTGCGATACATGGAAAACGTTGTGCAAATTCGCAAGATGCGGTGGTAAACCCACTCGGTAAGCCACCGTTCCAACTCTTTCCAATATCTGATACGGACCAATGAACTTCGGGGTCAACTTCTTTGACTTCAAAGCACGTCCTACACCAGTCATAGGAGTGACTCTCAAAAACACGTGGTCTCCTTCTTGAAACTCAAGATCTTTCCTACGCTTATCATGATAACTCTTTTGTCGACTCTGCGACGCCTTCATTTTCTCTTGGATCATCTGAACTTCCTCAGTAGTTTGCTGAACAATCTCTGGTCCTAAGACCACTCTTTCTCCTGATTCAAACCAACACAACGGAGTTCTGCATCTCCGACCATACAAAGCCTCGAACGGTGCCATTCCAATACTAGAATGATAACTATTATTATAAGTGAACTCGATCAACGGAAGATGACTATCCCAAGTTCCTCCTTGCTCAAGAACACAAATTCTCAACAAATCCTCTTGCGACTGAATTGTCCTCTCCGACTGACCATCTGTCTGTGGATGATACGCCGAACTCAATCTCAACTTCGAACCCAAGGCCTCTTGCAAACTTTTCCAAAATCTAGAAGTAAATCTTGGATCTCTATCTGATACAATGCTCGAAGGAACACCATGCAACTTCACAATCTCTTTGATGTAAATCTCTGCCAACTGGGCAACAGGGAAACTAATATTAATAGGTAGGAAATGAGCTGACTTCGTCAACCTATCAACAATAACCCAAATTGCGTCGCTCCCTCTCGGAGTATTCGGCAAACTCGTCACAAAATCCATCGATATACTATCCCATTTCCATTCTGGCACGTCTAAAGGTACCATCATTCCAGCAGGTTTCTGATGCTCAACTTTCGACTTCTGACAAACTAAACAGGAATACACAAACTGTGCCACATCTCGTTTCAAACCAGACCACCAGAAAATCTTCTTTAGATCATGATACATCTTCGTAGCTCCCGGATGAATACTCAAGCTACTTCTATGACTCTCTTCAAGAATCATCTTCTTAATCTCTTCATTGTCTGGGATACAAATTCTTCCTCGGAATCTCAACACACCTTGATCATCGATTTTAAAATCACTGTCTTCAGTCTGATCTCTAGCAACCAACAAGTCCACAAACTTTACATCAACTTTCTGTGCTTCCTTGATACTTTTCAGAAATTCACTATCAATCTTCAGCATACCCAGTTTCACACTCTGAGGTGACCATTCGCAAACCAAACTCATATCTCTAAACTGTTCAAGCAATTCGAACTCTCTGACCATCATGGCGGACATATGCAATGTCTTCCTACTCAAGGCATCTGCAACAACATTAGCTTTACCTGGATGATAATTCAAACCAAAGTCATAATCCTTCAACAATTCGAGCCATCTTCGCTGTCTCATATTCAATTCCTTCTGATCGAACAAATACCTCAAACTCTTGTGATCACTAAACACCTCAAACCTCGAACCATACAAATAATGTCTCCATATCTTCAATACAAAGACTACGGCCGCCAACTCGAGATCATGCGTAGGATAATTCTTCTCATGAACTCTCAACTGTCTTGAAGCATAAGCTACCACTTTACCTTCTTGCATAAGTACACCTCCTAAACCCAACTTGGACGCATCACAATAAACCACAAAAGGTTCATCTGACTTCGGCAAAATTAACACTGGAGCAGTTGTCAAACGCTTCTTCAATTCACCGAAACTTTTCTCACAATGGACGTCCCACACAAAAGTTTTACCTTTACAAGTCAACTGTGTAAGCGGAAGAGCTAACTTAGAAAACCCTTCAATAAACCTTCTATAGTAACCAGCTAAACCCAAGAAACTTCTAATCTCTGTAGCGGACTTTGGAGTCTCCCACTGTGATACCGCTTCAACTTTAGACGGATCCACTGCAATACCATCACCAGAAATAACATGGCCTAGAAAACTCACTTCTTTCAACCAGAATTCACACTTAGACAATTTGGCATAAAGTTTCTTCTCTTTCAACACTTGCAAAACAATCTTCAGATGCTCGGCATGTTCTTCTTCGGTCTTGGAGTAAATCAAAATATCGTCGATGAACACAACTACGAACCGATCCAAAAATGCATGGAAGATGCGATTCATATACTCCATAAACACTCCAGGTGCATTGGTAACTCCAAAAGGCATAACTTTATATTCATAGTGACCATAACGCGTTCTGAAAGCTGTCTTCTGCATATCCTCATCCTTTACTTTAATCTGGTGATAACCCGATCTCAAATCAATCTTGCTGAAAACTCGTGCACCCACTAGCTGATCCATCAAATCATCAATTCTCGGAAGTGGATACCTATTCTTGATAGTTACCTTGTTCAACTGTCGATAATCAATACACAACCGCATACTACCATCTTTCTTCTTTACTAGCAAAACCGGCGCTCCCCAAGGTGAAACACTTGGTCTAACAAACTTCTTTTCAAGCAAGTCTTCTAACTGTTTCTTCAACTCAGATAACTCAGAAGCAGACATACGATAAGGTACCATCGAGACCGGCTTCGTTCCAGGAACAAGATCAATAGAAAACTCAACTTCTCTCTCTGGAGGCACATCAGGAATCTCATCTGGAAAAACTTCAGGAAATTCACACACCACCGGTAACCTGTCAATCACTGCTTGATTCTCAATAGATAAAGTAGCCATCAACGAAAACATCAAGATACCGTCGCGTTCCAGTTGCTTCAGCTGCTTAGTAGATAAAAACTCTGCACCACTTTCCTCTTCGACGGAAGAGAAATGTACTGACTTGCTAAAACAATTAATAAGAACGTGGTTGTACTCTAACCAGTTCATACCCAAAATCACATCCATACCACTCAAAGGTAGACAAACTAAATCCATTTCAAAATCACGACCAAACATAGACAAAGGACATTTCAAACATACGAGAGAAGTAGTCACCGAACCCTTAGCTGGAGTTTCGACAACCATCTCTCCATTCATATCAGACAAATCAAGACCCAAAGCAGAAACACAATCGAAAGCAATAAAACAATGCGTAGCACCAGTATCAATAATAGCAACTAAAGGAGTATTATTAATATAGCAAGTACCTCTGATCAAACGATCCTCATTCTCTGTCTGAGTCCCAGTCAAAGCAAAGACCCTACCAGTAGTCGGCGCCCTCTTAGGCTGAGTACACTGTGAACTAATGTGACCCTCTCCGTTGCAATTAAAGCAAACAATGTCTGTACGATTGCAATCAGCTACAACATGACCTTTCTTGCCACACCGGACACACTTCTTGATTTCCTCAGGGCAGACGTTGCTCTTATGGCCTTTCTCACCACAATTGAAACACACAATCTCTGCAGCATCCTTCCTCTTAGGCCGCCTAACATCGACCATCTTCTGTTTCCCTTTGTCAGCGGGGGCACTGTACGGCTTAGGACGACTCTGCTGTCCCTTGCCCTTCCTTTCATTCACTACCTTGTAGTGAGCCTTCGTATCCTCTTCGTAGATCCTGCAGCTATTAACCAAATCCTGAAAAACTCTCAGCTGTTGGTACCCAATCGCCCTCTTAATGTCGGGCCTCAAACCGTTCTCGAACTTGATGCATCTCGAGAACTCAGCATTCTCTGCAGTATAGTGCGGATAGAACTTAGACAGCTCCACGAACTTGGCAGCATACTCTGTCACGGACATATTTCCTTGCTTCAGCTCAAGGAATTCGATCTCTTTCTTCCCGCGAACATCTTCCGGAAAGTATCTTCTCAGGAACTCTCTCCTGAAAACAGCCCAAGTCACAACAGCTCCCTCCTGCCCAAGGGTAGGCAGAAGAGCAACCCACCAGTCATCAGCTTCCTCGGCTAGCTGATGAGTACCAAACCGCACCTTCTGATCTTCAGTGCACTGCATAACTCGGAAAATCCTCTCAATCTCCTTAAGCCACGTCTGGGCTCCATCAGGGTCATAACGTCCTTTGAAAGTCGGAGGGTTCTTCTTCATGAACGTCTCCAACATCCTAGCTTCAGCATTTGCACCAGCATTTGCGTTAGGTTGTTGTCCCACAGCTTGGGCAACAGCTTGTAGAGCAGCAGCTAACGCATCATCGTTCCTTCCAGCCATTTCTGATATTCTACAAAAGTAGCAACAACAACATAAGATAGTAATATAAATATTACTAAGACTCGACACGACTCTCTAATTGACCGGACGGACCGACCTGCTCTGATACCAATTGTAACACCCCGTTTTCCCAATATACAAATTTCTTAAACAATTATCAGAGTAAAAACCATAAACGGGATATCACATAGAAACGTAATCCAAAAACAGTTAAATGATAATTTAACCTTCACAAATATCTTTAACATAGCAGCGGAAAATCATAATCATAATTCGTAAAACGATTTGGCACGCAGGCCCAACAAGTATCTCAAAAGAGTTTATCAAAACGTAAGCAGTTCACGTAAAAGAATGAAGCATGTTATAGCATATAACCCCATCCCGTTACGTATCAGAGCGACCTAGACGACACAGTGAGGCAAGGCCACTCACAGAAGCAACTGCACACTAAGCACGATCACCTGTAAGTTACCCATACGAAGGGCAACATTTTCAAGCAGAAGGGGTGAGATTTCATAATTAAATAACATTAATCAATGTAATTGCGAATCATAATTTAACATCATAATCATTCCATTATTAACTTTGCATAAATGGTAAACAGTTATCGCGTAATCATTATCCAATCATTATGAGGAACATAACATAATCAATAAACACTTATCACGTAATCACATATTCAATCATTATCAACAAGGCATCTTAATCATGACAATGTGACAATGCTCCTAGACTCCTTATATGCATGTGGTACCAATCGTCATCATAAGTATTAATATACTTTAATCGTGCGGAGGACAAAGCTCCTATAAAACGTGCGGAGGACAAAGCTCCTAATTTTCGTGGTGAGGACTAAGCTCAATGATATGCTATGCATGGACTCTTAACAACAAAACACGTAATCAACGTAATCAACATGCATCCAATAATTTGGAGCTAAACTTTATCATATACTTATGCACTTAGTTAAACAACGGAAGCAGCATAAACAAGTCACATATCAAGATGATATTATTATATCAATAGCACATAAATTGCATTATTATCAAACCTTCTCATTTTGCATGAATATACAATACAATAGTTCTTAACCAATTAATATTAATATAACTTAAACAACTCTACAGGCTGCATTAAACGTCATCACTAGGTCTCATTACCAGTTAGGGGTTCACTCTTGATCAACAAGTGCGACACAGATCGCATAAACACATAAACAAGTTCATCCTGGTTGTACTCGCGAGGCGAGAGTACTTACTCGCCATGGCGAGCACCACTCAACTCACAAACTAAGCTTGTTCTGGGTTCCCTCTGATCCTACATTCATTCCTAATCAATACTAGGTATGTTCAGGTACTCAAAGGCATACAAGATTCAACTAAAAAGGTCGAAACACGAAATATGACATGCACTCTGCCTAAGCTCGCGAGGCGAGGAAAGGTTGCTCGCCATGGCGAGTTGCACCAAACAACTCGCGAGGCGAAGGAAAGGGGCTCGCGTGGCGAGCGATGAAGTTCATCACTCGCGAGGCGAGGATCATCACTCGCCGTGGCGAGCGATGAACAGAAGCACGGGCAGACTAGGGTTTTTCTCAAAAATCCATCACACAACATGGTTCAAAGCCTAATTTTGATTCCAGAATTCATCCTAAACATATTCTAAGGTTAAAGGACGGTTTCTACATCAATCTAAACAAGTTTTACCGTTTGATCATCAATTTTTAGGGTTTTAACCTAATTCCAAAACTTTTCTAAATCAATCCTAACTTTGTCAATTAATCATCAGAATTACAACAATCAATGCTATTGAATTACTAGTCTCACCCTTACCTTGAATGAAGAAAATCGCAGCACTCTACCTTGATTCCTCTAGACTTGGCTTTTCTCCCTTCTTCCAAAAGTTTTCACGTACAATGAGTTTCTAAAATATTAGGTCTTCTCCTATTTATATCTTTTTCTAATTACTTATCTTATCTCACTTTCTCCCCCAAAACTATCTAAAATATCAAAACAGCCCTCAACTAAATATTTTATATTATTTTCAAATCTTTATTTTATTTAACAATAAAATAATTCCCATATCATAATCAAATCCTTCAATACTCATAACTTAACACGTCATCGATCAAATCATCAAAACATACCAAAATCATGCATATACTATATAATTATCATATAATTGCCTAAACTCAACTAAATCAACGATTAAACGAAAGTGGGCGTTACAAAATGTCTGCAACATCGGAAACGCATAAACACAAATTAATGAGTGGACGAGTAATCGTGGTACATGATTTATAACAATAAATTCAGGACAAAAATGGAAAAAAATATACACATAAGAAAACCATGCATAGATTATGACACTGAAAAAGTATAATGTTCATAGCATAAAATAAGACACGGTTCAGATAGAAAATTTGCACACATCACAATTAACTAGATATACTTCTTATTTACCATTGGTCGTAACACAAGTCCTTCTCCCCTCATAAACCTAAACTACTACCATATGTGTTTGAGAATCAAAATAAGCTTAAACATTACACTACAGTGTACCGGATAAAAGTACACATCAATGTATGAAAAATCAGCATAGCAGAGTCGCTTATTCACTTGATAGAGGATATATCCTCTTTAAATGCAACTAATTCAAAATAAAGTAAATTTCAACATGAGAAAGTTATAACTCAGACATTCATAGCATAACATAAAAGAATCATAAAAATTATATTTATATAACTAAACTCAAGTAATTCAAAATCAATTATCAGCACCACATAATCAAACACAATTTAAAAATACTCTTTTACTATGAGTTTAAAAATAACCTAAATACCTTGAGAAGCATATGTCAATTGTCTGCAGTTGTGATATTAATAATAAAGACCCCTTGTTGGTGATGGAAAATTAACAAGACAATAAAATAATGAGAATGTTAGGCCACTCTAGTTCCATTCATATGCAAAAGTTTAGAGAACAATATATATATATATATATATCAAGCATTATCATAAGATACCTTTCCACCAATCTCCTCTTGAAGCAACTTCTGAATCATTGTTTTCCCAATCATACTTTGTCTATAAGATAAAAAAAATTACATGTTAATTAGGAATTTGCTACTAGAAAATAATTTTAATTATAAAAATAAAATGAAATATACAATTTGTTTAGTTATATATTTGATACAATTTGTTGGGATATACAATAAAAAAAAAGTCTAAGATTTAATTATGTAGTTGATACAATTTGTTGGGATGGGATATACAGTAAAAAAAAAGTAGAAAAATAAGAAATTGTATATATTACTGGCCACTCACCAATAAGGTTAATCGTGCAATCTTTGTACTCTGAGCAGGATACAATATGTCTTGGCCACCATAATATATGGATGAACTAAGGTTACAGGGTCCAGTTATCTGATCTTGGAAGATGGAACTAGCAATCTTAACTTTTTTGGTATGAGATTGATTTTCAAGAGTCTTTGAAATGTCATCTGTATTTATAAGGAAAACAAATTAAAATCGAAAAGGTGTTATATATGTGAAGTAATTTCTTTTTTGACAATGGATAAAAATATATAGTAAAAAAATATAGTATAATGGATACTTCAATAAAATACTTATTTGGAGGTGACACCCATGGCTAAGGAGTCTTCCTTTCATGCGCACATTACTTTTTTTTTTGTGAATATCCAAATTTTTGGTGAATTGACATTGCTTATTTATCATGGAATATAACACACGGACGGACACACACATATATCATCTATTAATTTTTATCTATTATTCTAGTGTCAAGGTGATCACTAATGTTTTTGTCTTATTGTTTTTTTATTGTGCTTATTTTATCGTATATAGTTAAAAAAAATTGAAAATACCACAATTAAACCAACTTTTAACTTATATTGTTCATATTGTAGTGGAATTGTTACTCTTTATTTTGGTTTGGCCAAGGCCAACCCCTTCATAGGTTTTGGATATCTCTTCCACAAGGGCCATAAGAACCATGATATGGACCTCACTCGAAACCTTACTGGAATAATGACTCCCTAAAGGTAATCTAGACCATCCTGTTCAGATCCATCATTATCTCCTCATAATTTGCTTATAATGGTCCCATAAGGACAGTAGTCCAGGTAAAGGTTCAAGGACCGAAACCCTAAACCTACACAATAAGACTAACTCAAGGGCATTGGCTCATGTATGCTTACTCTCACCCGAAATAGCTTATCATCCACGTTGTTTACTGACTTGACCGTTGGAGTTTGTGCAGGTACACGATCCCCATTTTTGCTCTGAGAAGAAGGTTGGTGTTGTTGGATCTTCAAGTACGCTTACTTTTAGCGTCTCTTTTATTTGTCCTCTCTCTACACAAAACTCGCCACCGCCATCCAAAATCCAATGAATCTTCTTAAGATTTGGACGTCGTTTATGGTGGTGCGACGAGCAGCTTGAGCCCTCTGCACCACCTACCTCCATATTTGTCGATGGTCCTGCAACACGGTTTTTGGCGGTGGTTCGACCTCTAGTGGGGTCGTAATATGTGTTGCGGCTTTGTTTCTCTAGCCTTTCAACACTAATGGCCTGAGTTTTTGTCTTTTTGTTGCGTGGAAGTTGATATGAGATTTGTTTTCTCTCTTGGTGAGGTTATGTTTTCTCGCAACGTGAGTGGTGATGGACCAGTCACGATGGTGGTGATGAATATGTCATGATTCTTGATACCAAATTCGTGTTCGCATATGGTCTGTTCCAATTTTGAGGGATCCTTGGATGTGTTGGTTTGTGGTGCTTCATGGTGGTTACCATGGTGGTGCCGATACGGGGTCTTTTATCGTGGTGCTCGTGGAGGTGCTATTAATGATTTTTGTAACACCCCGTTTTCCCAACATAAAAATTTCATTTAATAATCAAAGTTATTCACGTAAACGGAACGTTACACTTCTTTTCATAAAATCATAAACTGAATAAATAACTATTTATCCTTTAAAATTCAATAACAAAATCTTTAATACTTCGCAGCGGAATTTATTCAATAACTAAAACCAGTCTTTGGCACTAAGGCCTCTTTACAATTATGTCATAAAAATCCATTCTAAAAACATAGTCATAATTCTTCAAAAACAATACGTAAGGAATAGAAAGCAATAACAAAGTTCTCATCCCGTTACGTATCAGAGCACCTAGAGACACTTGAGCCACCACTCCTACTAATCATTAATACCTGCAAGTTACTCATACGAAGAGCAACATTTTCAAGCAGAAGGGGTGAGATTTCACAAAACAATAATATCAAGCATATAATTCAATAATTATATTTAACAACACAAATAACTTCATCTATTAGTAATAATAATTCTTCATGTAATAATTCTTAATAACTCAACCAACCTCTAATTATCATTTAACACATATTAACCAAATCGTAACAAACATAGATCATCACATCATAGTCATAGTTCATATATAGCATAACAACATCTTAATCCTAATTCATATATAACATAACAACATCATTAATTCATAATAATAATTATTCATCAAACATCTCATCATCAATTCATTAATAAAAGACAACTTATCAATTTAACATAAACATCATCAAGTACACTTAACAACTCATAGATATCATCATGTAATCATCACTAATAACTTTAAAACAACACAATATAATCATCTCTTATTAATAGTAATAATTATCTACATCATAACATAAACATCTTCTTATAATAATATAACAACAACGTAACATGATATTCACTTAATAATAATAATAATTATATATACATCATCTCGTCATAATATAATAATATAACAACAACATATTCATCTTCATATAATAATATAACAACAACAACATATTCATCATCTTATCAAAATATAATCAACACATACTAACACCATAATCAACATCATAAATCTTCAACATAAACATCTTAAACATAATCATCTTAAACATAATCATCTTAAACAATATCATCTTAAACATCATAGCATCTTTGATAAACAATTACCAAGTAATCACAACATTCGATCATCATCAATAACATAACATAATATTCACTTAATAATATTAATCATATATAGAACAACATATTCATCATTTAATAGTAACAATTATACACAACATCATAACAACTTAACAATATCATAATCATTATCTTAAACAACATAGCAACGTAACAATATCATAATCAATATCTTAAACAACGTAGCAACATAACAGTATCATAATCAACATGTTAAACAACATAGCAACATAACAATATCATAATCAATATCTTAAACAACGTAGCAACATAACAATATCATAATCAACATGTTAAACAACATAGCAATATTTTAGTCAACATCATATAATTCACATCGTATAATCTTCGTAGGTACTTCTTTAACAACACATGGGTAGAACACAACTCGACAAACTCATGGATGATAATTCATCGACAACTTAACAACTCATGGATGATAATTCATCAACAACGACCTTGACTCGACATATGCGACAATGCAACTTAGACACTTATATGCATGTGGTACCAATCGTCATCATAAGTATTAATATACTTTTATCGTGCGGAGGACAAAGCTCCTAAAACGTGCGGAGGACAAAGCTCCTAATCGTGGTGAGGACAAAGCTCAATGAATGCTAATGCATGGACTCTATCAACAAGACACCTTAATCAACTTATCACTTATACATCCAATAATTTGGAGTTCATCATCAACTTATTCATACTAATAATCGTGCGGAGGACAAAGCTCCTAATATAATTCAATAATATTTCGAGTAATGCATTTAATCATTAAATCACATTAAAAACAACTTAGCAGTTCATAACAGCAACAGAAACAGCACAAGCAATTCACAACATAACAATATTAATATGAAGTATCAACAATTTAAACATCATACATCTTTCACATAAGTCATATAAATATTTCACATAACCAACAACAGCAACATAGGCGACACGTAAACATCTCAAGATATAACAATATCAAATGATAATCAACAACAACTCATGCAACTTAGTTTAACAACAATTACAGCATAATCAATTCATGTCAAGCTTAATAACAATTTATTTCAACATCTTGATCATTCAATAATATTTCAAGTAATGCATTTAATCATTAATTCACAGTATATAATATTCTCTCATTAATCATATCATCAAAGTAAATCATATTCATCACAACAACAAAATAGCATCAATCAATAATGATAATCATCATATATAACAATTACAAATGCACGTCATCAACATCTCAATCATTAAACATAATTCATGCAATATATATCTAATTATATAACATTATAAATATCATCAAACCATCTTAATCATTATCTAAGGTCTAAGGACAGTTTCTACATCTTTTTAACAAGTTTCCACCGTTTATTCATTAATTCTACAATTTTAACCTACTTTTCAATTCCTCAAAAACTCATCCTACATCATGTTAAACCTAACCATTGATTCACATACTTAATAGAATTGCAAAGTTAGTCTCACCCTTACCTTTGGATTGATCGAAGAAGGACTCTACTGCTTTCTCTTATCTAAAAGGATATTAAACCGAAGAGAGATTATAGTCTTAAGAACACTTTTAATTCCGAAGGGACAGAAAGGAGTAGAAAAAGAAGAAAGACTCGTCAACACAAGTCAAAAGAGGGAGAAGAGAAGAAAAGCACAGGAAGTATCAACTGTGAATTTCGGTGTGTAGAATGCACTGTGTGAGTTCTCTATTTATAGAGATAATTTACAACTAATAAGTGAGAAACTTTGGAAACAAGTAATGCACCTATTAGATCTAGTAATTAAATATATCAATTGAGTACAAAAATATATTATATTAAGTACAAAAATATATTATTCAGTACAAAAATATATTAGATTGCCTACCAAAATCTCAATATTCTATTCTAATATATATATATATATATATATATATATATATATATATATATATATATATATATATATAATATTTATACAACAAATAACAATTATATCTCTATAACAAATATATTTCTATAACATATATATATTTTTACACCAAATAAGAAATATATTTCTACACCAGATAACATATATTTCTACACAAAATAACATATATCTCTACACAAATTAACATATATTTCTACAACAAATCATGTGTATTTCTACAACAAATAACATTTATTTCTATAACAAATCACATTTATTTCTGCAACAAATCATATGTATTTATATAACAAATAACATTTATATTTTTAAACCAAATAACATATATATATTTCTAAATCAAATAACATATATATTTCTAAATCAAATAACATATATATTATACTAATAAATACTAACATTTATCATAACAAAATATCACTCATCAAAATAAATCATATAAATCATACAAATCATATAAGTGTATTCTAAACTCATTAAAAATAATCAAATAATTAGAGAGGGCGTTACAATTTTTATGGTGATGCTCGTGGTGGGTGGTGGTGGACTTTTGTGATGGTTAATGGTGATTTTTGTGGTGGTTAATGGTAGTTTTGTGGTGGTGTTGGTGCTGGTTTTTGTTGTGGCTATGTTTTTTTTTCTTCGTGAGGGATTTGACCTAGTTCTATGCATTCCTACTTTGAGATGGGGTATTGGGGTTGGCGTCGGTGTCATAAGGAGTTTGTTGGTGATCGTGAGTTGGGAGTTGAAATATTGGTGATTTTATGCACGACTGTGTGTTTTGGTTGTGCGTGATTATGTTGACGAGCTTGTGGGTTGTTTATATTTTGGAGTTGTTTTGTATTTCTTCTGCTATCTGTTCGTCGTGATCTCGCATCTGGGTCCATCTCCGCTGTCACTAGCTCTTGTTATTTTGGTGTTGTTTTCAATTGGTATGTGGTTAATTTTTTGTTATCTTCAAGTTGGGCCTTTTTCCGAGCTCTTGATATTTGCGTTACCGCTTCAATTTTTGACAACATGAGGGTTTTGTTATCTGGATTCTCGTGAACCGATCGCTTTTGATTCGAGATCGAGAATTATTGTCTAGTTTCAAGCTCTTGGGTAAGTTTGGTGTATTCTCTGGTGGGATGAGGGTTTTGAGGGGCTGTCATAGGGATTTGTTTATGGAGTCTAGTGTGCCAATCAATTTTGCTTCGAGATTGGGAGTTAGTTTCTATTGTCAAGTTCTTGGCATGTTTGGTATATTCTTTGGAGGACCGAAGGTTGTTTTGGTGGTGGAATATGAATTAGTGTTGGAATAAGCACCTTTCGGGTGTTTATTTGGGCTAATCTATGGAAGAGAATGTGAGGTGATTTAATAGGGGTGTTGTTCGGTTTGTTGTTTTTTTGAAGGGGTATTGGTGAGAGTAGTGGGTGATAGGCGTTTGAATATCGTTTTTAGGTTGTCATTTATGACGGATGTTGAAGATTTGGCTGAAGTTTGGTTACTACTGTTGTTTGGAGATTATGTGTTGTTTATGGTGTTGACTTTTGTGTTGGTGATTAATTTTTTGTATTAGTTTTCGGTGTTGGTTTTTTTATTGGTTTTTTGTTGTTGTTCTGTTTATATGCAGATCCATTTGATTGTTGTTTTACTGCTTTGCCGATCTATGTTCTTGTGCAAAGACTTGGATATTAACAAATTTTAATGTTAAAAGAAGTATGCTTGCTCTTACCCTAAAGGTCATTCAATACCATCACACAAGGATCTCATGTACGAAAGGATCACTCTTATAAATGGATTTGACTGATTTTTTAATTAAAAAATTAAAAAATATTATTCAAAAGATAAAATTGTAATTAGGACAATAAAATGTCATTTCAAAATCATGTATCCTCGATATATACAAGTGTAGATAACTATTTTTTTTTTTAAAAATAACTAATAATTTTATTTTATAAAAAGATTATTTTAATTATGTTTCATTCCTCTATTCAATTGATTTCTTGATTCATCCTGGATTCCGATGGAAATATAGAGACCAATACAAAAATGACTAATTCCAATTTTATTCTTCAAGATGAATTTTTTGTATAAGAGAAATGAACAATAAAAATTAAAAAAGGGGTTGAATAAAAACTAAGCATTAGAGTATTACCATAGGTGATTGATAAGCAAACATAGAGCTAAAAATTCCGGATGAAGAAAATGGGTGGAGACCATTGGGAATAACCTTCTGGTTATTCTTCCTCTCCATTCTCTCTTTTATCCTAAACACAACTCTAATATAAAAATGACTAATTCCTTAAAGAAATTATGGAGAGGTGAGAGCCTTTATATCAAAATGAAATAAAAATAGTAGACACTACTACGGGTGCTTTTTTATTTTATTTTTATTTTATAAAAGACTATATACTAGACAAAATAGTTTATGAGAATCCTTTGACTTATTGTACAATTATTTATGATTTTTAATGGGAAATAATATAAACAATATAAAATTTTATTATAATACCATTTATGATAATATATATTAAAATTTATTAATATTAATATTAATAAAAGAGACAGAAAAAAAAAGATGAGAGAGAAGATATAAAATAGAGAGAGGAATATTTTAATTTAGGATATTTTTGTTAATTTACAATGCGTATATGGGCAAGCAAATGAGGTTGTCAGCTTGTTTCCAGATCTTTGTTGAATTTTCATGTTATATTGAACACATTCTTATTTTTGAAATGTTAAAATTTTTCTTCTTTAAATTAAAAAATTGTATATAGTCGATTATTGGACCATAGTTTGGTGAGAAACAAAATTTAGGATTTTGTCCCGTTCTCACCATTTTTTTAAGGATTTAAATATATTTTTTTATTTTATCTATAAATATCGTCAATTTTATTTTTACTTTCATAAAAGAAGTGACATATTTTGGTGTTAATAAAAAATTTCAACACGTAGTTCTAGTTCATGTTAAATTAAAATTTATTAACTATATTTAAACTTTTTAAATTTTAAATGATGTTTTTAACATACTAGTTTAAAACATTTCAGAAAATATCTTTGTAAAACATTATAATACCATTTATCAAAATATATATTAAAATTTATGAATATTAATATTAATAAAAGAGAAGGAAAGAAAAAGATAAGAGAGATGACATAAAGTAGAGAAAGAGAGGAATATTTTAATTTATGATATTTTTTTTAATTTACAATTCGTACATGGACAAGCAAGGTTGCTCATAACTTAGTAAAGATTGCCACATTGTCAGATAGTTTCCGGATGTTGGTTGAATTACCATGTTATATTAAACACATTCTTATCAATGAAATCCTAAAATTTCTCTTCTTTAAAAAAAAATCGTACATGGTCGGTTATTGGACCATTGTTTGGTGAGGAACAAAATTTTAGGATTTTGTCCCGTTCTCACAGAATTTTTAAGTGTTTAAATATATTTTTTTATCTTTATTTCGATAAATATCGTCAATTTTGTTTTTGCTATCATAGAAAAAAATGACATATTTTGGTCTTAATAAAAAATTTCAACACGTAGTTTTAGTTCCTGTTAAATAATTTTCAATACGTAGTTTTTCTATAAATAACTTTCTCTCAGGGCGTCTTTGCATATCCTCTTTCTGATTCTAAACTGTTGTCCACAATATCATCAAAGTTAGTGAACCTTTGTTGACCCATGACGGTATCGATTTCTCCCCTTAAGGCATGTCTTTACTGATTAATCTTCCAAATTTCATTACCCCCATACTTGTTTTGTGAGGATTAATGTGACAACTCTTCAAACTTCTTGGTAAATTCGGTAACCGACATATTTCCTTGCCTTAACTCCAGGAATTCTTGCTCCTTCCTACCCTTGAAAGATTGTGAGAGATGCTTCTCCAACATTACTTCTTTGAAATTGGCCTAGTTAATCTCCACATCATTAGCTAACATTCTGCGTTCAACGGTTTTCCACCAATCTTCTGTCGCGCCTCTGAATTGATTAGTTGAATAAATCACCTTATCTTCATCTGAACATTCAGCCAATCAGAAGATTTTCTCCATCTACTTCAACCATCTCTTAGCTTTTTGCGGGTCACACTCTCCATTGAACTCGGGAGGATGATTCATATTATACTTTTGAAAAGTTGGGTGACCTAAATCACTCAACATTGATAAAAACAAATACAATCAAAATGGAGACACACTCTGAGAAACAGAATCCGCTCTTGCTTAAAAGCTTATAAGTGATTCACAAAAATACAACTCAACTATCAGTCCAGTTTAATGCATCAATTTAATACAAAGAGAGGCTTACAAATAACAAGGACTCAAAACCCTAATAAAACTATTTTCTTAAATGACGACTTTGATCCATTACAACTCTACTAAACAAACCACCTATGTGCTTTGATAATCAGTTGCAACACCCAGAGAGGTGTACAAAATAAAGCACGAGGCTTAACAACGAAACCTTAAAAGACTCAATTCAATAATATAGGTCATTCAACAACTTGGACTTTTTCTTCACATGCTAAACAATCATCAGATCAAATCATATATTTAGTCTTCACAATATTCTAGGAGCAAATATGTTATTACCTAAAATATTTTGACATCCAACTTAGGAAACACGACAATGGCTAAATGACCTCTGCACCTTCTAGAAACACACGTCTCTTGGACCACAAGTCACGTGAATAAAATCTTCAAGGATTTCACGCAAAGACATGTATATTCCTATCACTTTGATATTATTGAATTAATATTCGTGCATCAACATTGTAGATCCGAAGACATGTATATTCCTATCACTTTGATTTTCTCATATTATTTGTAGCCATTTTGTTATTATATGCTATTAACTTGCGTGCTGTGAGTTTGTTCGTATATTCATCCTTTAGGTTTTTTTAGCATATATCATTGTATTTGAATTTTAATTTTTTTTACAGGATCATTATATTTGATGTACTCTATCAATTTTAATGAATGAATATCATTTTATTTTTGTCGTTCTATAGAGAATGTTAAAATTTATCGATTGGTGTAAAAAGTAAAAATAAGTTATAGAAAAGAAACTAGATTACAAGTGCACTTGTACATAACCCGGCCCATATATTAGCCCAACTCAAAACCCTAACAAAGAGAACATAAACCAGAAAATCCCACAAAAACCAAATCGCCGTGAAAGCACTTCATCATCCCCAAGAAGCAGAGAAGAAGAAGAAGAAGAAAATCTCAAGGTTTTTCTACTTTCTCATCATTCCAGATTCTTTGAGATTGTTTCATTGATTCTGATTCAATCAGTGTTGAATTTTCAGGGGAAGAAAAAAATGGCATACGCTGCAATGAAACCAACTAAGCCTGGTTTGGAAGAATCTCAGGAACAGATCCATAAGATTAGGATCACTCTCTCTTCAAAACATGTTCAGAATCTTGAAAAGGGTATTTTTTTTTTATGTTTTTTTTTAAGGTTCTAGCTATTTTTGTTTGATGGTTTTGTTTTTTGAGCTATTTTTTGTTTTTGTTTTGTTATGGTAGTTTGTAGTGACTTGGTTCGTGGTGCTAAGGATAAGCATCTTAGGGTGAAGGGACCAGTGAGGATGCCAACAAAGGTGCTTCACATTACCACTAGAAAAACCCCTTGTGGAGAAGGTAATTTTTATTTCATTTGGTTCGTGCTTCTTTGTGCATTTTGATTGATGGATTTTTAATCAGAAATGTTGTTTCATGATTTTAGTAATAATATTTAAGTTAGTTGCCGTAAAAGTTTTTTAGATAGCTTGTAATGGGATTCCCGGATTTGTCAGGGTCTGACACAACACTGACATGTGTGATTTCAGTGAATTATGTTAATGCCTCAGAATTTTATTAGTGTTTGTGTCTGTGTTTCATAGTGGTTAGCATAGCCGCGACTGTTGGGTTAAGATCTGACAGTCTAGGTATTAAGTTTGGTATTTTGGATTTTCAACTTTGAAGGGTACGGAGTGTTGGGCGGTTAAGAGTCAACATGAGAATCAAGTAAGTGTAGCAGAGATGAGGATGTTGCGTTGGATGAGTGGTAAGACTAGACATGATAGGATTAGGAATGACACCATTAGAGAGAGAGTGGGGGTAGCACCTATAGTAGAAAAGTTGGTAGAAAATAGGCTTAGAGGAAGACCTAGGAAAACTATTAGAGAAACCATTAGAAAGGATTTAGAGGTCAATGAGTTGGATCCAAATTTGGTGTATGATAGAACACTATGACGTCATTTAATCCATGTAGCGGACCCCACTTAGTGGGATAAGGCTTGGTTGTTGTTGTTGTATTTTGGATTTTCAACATTTGCATATTTTGCGAACTGTCCAATCTGGATCCACGGGGTAACAATGTGTTGATTGCATAAATGCATGACATAAAAATTACAAGGATATCGTGGCGTTTACATTGAGTCATTCCTTTATGAAAATCGACGATTAATTGACATTTATCATTGGTGATTTTTTTTTTTTGAAAATTATAAGTCTGCTGGTGAGTACAACCAGTGATTATGTTATAATTATTGCCTTGTGTCTGTCCATCTTAGATAGTGACATGTTTCAAATTGGGCTGTATTTTTTATTTAGTGAGATACTGTGGTTGATTTCTGGTGGTTCTAGACATATATTAGCGTTGTAAAACTTCCCTATGAAGCACAGTCACGAATATTGACCCATCAACACTGACAATTGTGTGAAAAAAATGCAACAACACTGATAATTGTGTGAAAAAATGACAATTGAATATAGTCACCTGTGTTAGTGTCATGTTTGAGTCGGACACCGACACATGTCATTTCAGACACTCAGACAAACCCCTGATTAGAAGCTATATGGAAATTGCGTGGATTGGCAGTGCAATATCATTTGATGTCTTGGATGATTAGGGGTCCGTTTGGATTGTCTTATTTTTGAGCTTATGAAAAGTAGCTTATGCAAATAAATAAGTTTTTATGTTAATTTATAAGTTCTCACTAATGAATATTGTATCTTGATTAGCTGTTTTTTCATAAACTACCTTTTGACAAGCTTATGAATAATACATAAAAGCTTATTTATTTGCATAAGCTGTTTTGCTTAAGCTATAAAATAACCAATCCAAACAGGCCCTAATGTTTATTTGAAAAATGTTTATTATGCCAAAGTATGTTTCAAAAGTGCTTGAATTACATAAGCTATTTGTGTTCGAATAACATTTATTTGCACTTTAAAAGTAGAATTTAGGAAGAGGGTATTGAGTAAGCTCTGCATATACTATTTCAATACACTATGTTAGAGAGTTTGTTTAATGAAGCTTAATGCATAGCATCTGTCATATTATTAAGATCTTTCAAACTCTTATACATAAGCTTCCATGACTGAAGATTACTCTAAATTAGCCATTTGAAATACTCCCTTTCTAGGTGCAATTCTTAATATTGTCTCATGTTTTACAACAATCTGCTTTTATTTTTTACAATGGAACGATAATCAGCTTCATGAACTAATGCCCGCTTCTATTTTCATGACATGACTGTCAATCACATTGTTTATTTGATTGAATTTCATTATACCTTGTGTTGACAATCTGTTTCATGGTTAAGGTACAAACACATGGGACAGATTTGAGCTGCGTGTGCACAAGAGAGTCATTGACCTCTACAGTTCACCCGATGTTGTCAAGCAGATTACCTCAATCACAATTGAACCCGGTGTCGAAGTTGAGGTCACCATTGCAGATGCTTGATTATCGAAAAAATGTTTTGTTAATGCATTCTTGTTTTATTTGTAATTTAACCTCCTGGCTAGGAATGTGCTTCTGTTAAAAATTTTGAAGTCTAATTATGGTAGGGTGATAGACTCCTCGATTATCTTTCGTGTTTTATGGTTATATCAAGTATTTTAAGCTTTTGTTGGAAAATGAGTTCCACAATTTGTATTCCTTACAGATCTGATGATGGCTTAGATGAATCTGTTGAGGCTACTTTTCAATTAACGGCATAACACGGTATAATGTTATCGGTGGTTTTAGTATTAAGGCGATTTTCTTAGGTTCTGTGAAGGGTTCTGTTATTGGTGGTTTTTAGTTATTAAATTTTGTTTTTAACACCTCTGTTTTTTTAAACAATGATCCTTCAAATATTTTCTATCAGTATTTTTCATCTCTGTTTTTAAGACAACTTACTTGCATCTTTTATATTTTTGAATTTGTTTTTACACACTTGTTTAGAATATTGTAAGAATTTGTCGCATGAAAATTAAATTTCTTTTAACTAAAACTGAATTAAATATGAATTTTAATAAGTAAACAACTTTGGAAAATGTTATATGAACACCCTTTATTCCTACACTCCATTGTACATCCCATGTATTAGAGATATTTTGGTAAGTTCATCTTACAATCACACTTTATCTTCTATTTGTGTGAGGTTCAATTTGCCACGTGTTAGAATTTTGTGTGGGTGTAAAACGTGTATTGTCACATGGGGTGGTGCATGTATCATTACTCAACAACTTTCGCAAATCAGATTTCTATAATGTATTAAACATACGTACCGCTAAATAATTTTTAAATATATATTGTCAATTCATTTCTTGTTAAGAGTTTATAATATTTCTTCACCCCTAAACTTAGATTGGAAGTTAATGAATGTGATGGTCTGATAGGGACTTCATTGCATTGAATTGTTTAGAGAACTCTTTTTCTCTAGAAATGGAAATTTGAATGTACACCTAACAAATTCCAAACTAAAAAAATGGCCTAGTTAAGCATAGATAGGTAAATCATTGGCTAAAGAAAATGGGAAAAAAAAAAATCTTAAGATAAACGTAACTCATGAACTAGAGAAACTACCTAAAACATCCTATTTCAGAACAGTTCAGAAATGTATTTAAGAAAGATTAATTTCATAAACGTTTGGATCAACCAATAAAAAATTAAGGTGTGAGAAATGAGTGTAACGTTACGTTGCAATGTGTATTGTGTGATCCCTATTTTTGATAACAACGTATCCAATTGAAACTAAAACAGTTCCATTATTGAAACTTCATCATGTGGTCAGTTACTAATGAATTCATCTCATAATTTAGATGTTACATTATGAAGTATGTCTTTATTAAATTCTTACGAAATTTGATGATTAAATTTCATTTTATGTTAAGCATAACATTCTTACATGACTCCAGAAATTAAAAAAGAACTGATTTTGTTATTGTCAAGTAATAAGAGAAATAATCATGGAAACTTATTTTTTTTTATGCTTTTAGCTAGACTCTTGTAGAAAGTTTATAGCTATATATTTTTTTTTGACAAAATATAGCTATATTATTTATATATTGAGGTTTTCTAATCAAATAAGGGTGAATACATATGGTCAGCTTTTTACTTGTGATTGAATTTGATTTTCAACGATATGTTGCCTCTTTTCTTATGTTAAAAAAAGGTTACCTACTCAAAAATCATGCTTAGTATAATTGAATCATGACATATAACTCAGTTTTAATACTCAAATATTTGGCATAGTTTGCTTGAATATAAACATTAGGGATGATTAGTTATAGTCCTAAATCTTAAGAATAGGGATTGGAAAGTAGGTTTGAAATAATAAGGCTGAAAAATGAAAAATCTTTCTCTTACTATTGGAATCTTTAAAATGTAATTTTATTATTTAAACACTTCTTTTTATTTTTTTTGTTTTTTTATTTTACATAAACTTTCAACTGTGCTTAGTCATGTTTCAAAAATTCATCAAATGAGATAAGATTTGTCAATTGCAATTGGGTCTAGAATTTAAGGACCAATCCTTACAACGTTGAAAATTGTTTTTCGTCTCCAATTAGTTGCACACACTTGTCTCAAATTAGAATAGTTTTATTTAAGGGTTTGTCTAATATTTGCATATGTCAAAACAACAATTATTTATTGAACTGTTATATATTTATAAAAAATACACAAGTTTTAATATAAATTAACCAGGGGTCCATTAAATTTGAGGTTTGTAATAGATTGGTCCTTTTAAGTTATTTTTGTCACACATAAGTCTTTTAAGTTTAAGGTTTGCAATATATTGATCTTTTAAGTTATTTTGGTCACACATAAATCCTTTAAGTTTGTAAAAAATTTCAATTTAGTCCTTCTGCCACATCATCTTTTTTGTAATAGAAGGACTAAATCGAAAACGTTTACAAATTTAAAAGACTTATGTGTGACCGAAATAATTTAAAGGATTAGTCTGTTACAAATCTCAAACTTAAAGGACTTATGTGTGATTAAAATAACTTAAATGATCAATCTATTACAAACCTCAAACTTAAAGGACTCCGGGTGTAATTTAGCCAATTAACTATTTACTATTTTGAACGTTTTTTATTTGCTTATTTGCAGTTTTGATCCCCCTATTTTCACCATTTTGCAGAATTGGTCCCCCTATTTTAAAATTCGACAGTTTTGGTCCCTCCATCATATTTTTGAACTATAAAAATGTGATGTGGTAAATTTTAAATGTCGTGGAATATGATATGAAGATGGAAAAAGATCAACATCAATGAAATTGTAACAAAATTCCCTTGAAAACTTCATTTAAAAATATCATACCACAATATTTTAGACAAAATATTTGATAGAGGGACCAAAATTGTCGAATTTTAAAATAGGGGGACCAATTTCGCAAAATTATTAAAATAAGGGGATAAAAACTGCAATTAAGGCTTTTTTTTTTAAAGATAATTTTGAACTTCTTAACATGTGCAAATTTACACATGATAAAAATGTACCGAATAATCTCTACCATTGTCAACTCTAATTTTCCTTTGTCTTTAAAAGCTTAACTCAATTGATAGAGATACTGCATAATATATGCAAAGTCCGAGATTCATACTCAGACAAAAAAAAAACTCTAATTTTCCTTTTTAATCTTGCGCTGTCTTACTTCTTAAATTTGCTTAAGCTTTTACTATCATTGCACCGTCAAAACAAAAGAAACGCATCCCATTAATTTTGTAATGAAATTTCTGTCATCTAGTCGTGTGTGTATATATATATATCTGCCTCTATGGTATAAAGTCAATTTCACTAGTATGATAAACAATCACATCACACTTAAAGAAAAATTCTTTTTCACGTTCTCTAAAGTTGACATGCAAATTCTTTTTGTCACATTCTTCATATTATCCTTTGTTTCATGTTGTTCATGTAACATACCATGTCCAGAAACTACTCAAAAAACCACCATTTTCAATGTAATGGATTATGGTGCTGTTGGAGATGGCCTCACAGATGATTCTCAGGTAAATTACATTCAGAATAATATCTCTGATTAGTTTCATTTTTGTTTAGATTTAAGGAATTTACTTTTGGTTGAAAAATTCACATTCATTTTATATTAAGTATATCAAAAATTTCTTCTGTTTTTTATTTTTAAAAACTCGGTATCCGGTCCAAGAATTGACTAATCCGAGAGATCAATTTTACCGCCCACTTGCGGGGGTCCCGTTTAAAGCCAGAGCAAGCTATGTATGGACTTAGCCCATTGAAATTGGCACCAGAGGGAATCAAACCTGAGACCTTTGAAGGAGCAAACTCCAAGATCCCAATAGACCAACCCCAAATGAGTTTCAAAATTTTCTTCTGTTATATTTATGTTTTTACTTTTTATTATTGTCGTATTTAATTAAATTTGTGGGTTTTTTATTTTCAATTACAAAGGTTTTTCTGAAAGTTTGGAATGATATTTGCAAGAGAGACAGTGATACTCCAACACTTTTGGTTCCATCTGGTAAAACTTTTTTGTTAAACCCTCTCAAATTTAGAGGCCCCTGCAGTTTCTCTCCAGTTCATTTTCAGGTAATTTTTATAAAAAAAAAAGTTCATTTCCTTATTAAATTATATTCCTTTGAACAATTTTATTTTCTTGTATCTAGGATAAATTGTTACCTTTCCGAAAATAAAAACTTTCATTTTGGATTTACACATTTGTTTGTTTAATATAAGAGTTTAATAAAGATGCACTATAGTTCCCCTTAAAGATATATCAACATTTCAAGTTTAATATCTCAAATATTATTATTTTTTGTGGTGGGAACTTCTGAAAAAAACGATGCACTATTGTTTTACACTAACATATGAAAAAACTAACTTTTTTTTTTTTTATTTTTTTTTTATTTTTATGGAAAGAATATGAAAAAACAAACATATTGGTACATTACACCGAAAGTAATATAATAGGTAAGGTTAGGATCAACCCAACAAATTCATAGGCTTATTGCAAAATTTGAAGTGAGACGTTTTAAAAACTAACAACAACAATTAAAGGACTTTTAACTCTAACTAGTTTTCACAATATTAAATATATTCACATTGATGATTACATTTTATACTGAATTTATTTGTAGCAAATTTAGTGTGTAAATTTTTATACCATGAGGGAAAAAATTAGTACTTCTAATTAAATAAATAACAAAGTTTAGAGGCTTCAAACGGCTGCTATAGTGTAAGCCACCCTAGTGTGGTTCATTGATTATATGTGTAATAATACAAAACAAGATCAATCTTTTTTGTTTCTTTGCCTTTCAATGTTCCTAAAAAATACGTTCGCAAAGATCTTTTTTTTTGTTGAAACTCATTAACCATTTAAACTTGATCACTTTGTTGAAATTGGGTCTTTACTCTTTATTCATTCGATTAATCAAAGCTCGAAGGAAACATTGTTGCGCCAAGTAGCAGTGAAGCATGGAAGGATGAAGACTATACCAAGTGGATTGTGTTTTATTACATTCATGGCATAATCATCGACGGAGGTGGACAAATCGACGGCCAGGGTTCTACTTGGTGGAAAACAAATTGCAGTGTATGTTTGATTTTTTATTTCTTCCATTTTATTTATCAAATTAGAATTTAGACCCTTCATGTATATAGAATATATTTCCCTCAAAAAAATGTATATAGAATATATATATTTTTTTGAAAATATAGAAAATTGGTTATAATTGAGATTAATTGTAAAAATATTTTTTTTCTTCAAAAAAAAAATTGTAAAAATATTTTGCATCTAATACCTTTATTTGCTTTCTTCTTTACTTATTTACTGATTTATTTATTTTCAGGTGACAAACTGTCCACGACCAACTGTAAGATATTTATACCATATGTAAATTTGTTTTTGATAAACCATATATATCTTTGTAATATAGTAAGAAAAATTGCTAACTATTAGTTGCAGAAAATATAATAAGGGAAATATAAATACTTTGTTATTATTATTGCTAACGGAAAGATAAGTAGTATCATGTTCGTCTGTCCACATTTTAATCACATTTAAATATATATCACAATCAAATAATTTTAGCAAATATGATCAAAATAACCTTTCTATAATGTTAGATGTTGTTCCTATTGTAGTGAGATTTTTTTCAATTGCAATGAGGTTTAACTGATTTTCTTGACTAAAGATTTAAATAATATTATATAAAGGATAAAATTGTAAGTATAATAATCTAAATGAGTGATATAATCGAAAGAAAAGTATTGCACCAAAACTAAATATTGCATAATTATTGTAGATATATATGTTATCTTTTTAATTGGATCTTTAGATTAACAATAATGTTTTACATAAATTTATGTGAACACCAAAAATGTAAAATAATAGTGTTAATTTTTGGCCGTCCTTGCATATTTTCTGCATTGTCCAAATCAACTGAGCTAAGCTGACGAGGATAAAATAATAGTGTTACAATATCAATTACATAGTAACGGACTCATAAAATTGGAATAAAGAGTGGAAAATCACATTCTATAAAGTTTATACAAAAATATCTCAATATATTAGTGATAAAACATTAACATCATTATTTTTAAACAAAAATTAGAGATAAGATAACAAAAATTACACATTGTAAATCTCAAAAATGAAAAGTACGTACGTTAATATCTTAGAATTATAATTTGTTCTCTATTTATCTTTTGTATTTTAAAAACTTTGTAGAATTTCTTATATTTACAACAATATCAAAAATTTATCCTCTAAAAAATAATATAAAAAATAAAATCTAGTCTTCATTAATAGGAGACAAACCATCATAAGAGAGAAACTACTTTTATAGTCATAGTCTTCATTTATAGGAGACAAAACATTATTTTAGGTGGGGATAAAAAGTAACACATCCAATAAATAACAAAATAAAAATTGTACTAAGAAAATAAATAAATAACAAAATAAAATAACCCAATTTACATTCCATAGATTTTGTCCCTAGTTGATGTAATATTTGTGATAAAATAATGGTGTTGTCTTTTTCATTTTTTATGCAATGTATAGGCACTACACATTGATAATTGTAGCAATCTCCAACTAAATGGGACTCACCATCTCAATAGTGCAAGAAATCACATATCTATAGATTATTCAGATCATGTAAACATATTCAAGATCAATATCACTGCACCTCAAGAGAGCCCAAACACAGATGGAATTGATATTGGTCACTCAAGCTACGTTTTAATTCAGGACTCAACTATTGCAACAGGTAAGAGATTTAGATACAAATAATATTTAGATGGGCTTCACAAGTGGGTGGTGAGAGATTGATTTTCAATATTAGTCGTTCTTGAATCGAATACTGAGTTTTTGAAAGATTTTTGTTAGATACTCAATTTTAGAGATAATTATAAAAAAAAGAGGTCATTTTTGTTGTGTGTTAACTCTTTAGTTTTCAAGGTTGTTAACTCTTTAGTTTTCAAGGGAATTAAAATAATCGAAGTTTGGTCGAAAGACAAGTAATGTCTGAGCAAAAATTGTTGGCTTACTCACGAAACCGGTCCTCGTGTTTTGACTTACTCACGAAACTGATCCCGCCATTTTAAAACAGAACAAAATTGTCCTTCAATTATCATTTTTGTTGCATTTTTCGTCCTACCTCCTATTTTCAAACTCCAGAAACGCAGAGAAATTACAGTTTTAGGCGATTTTAGACCTACCCCTATGCTCAACCATGAAATCAACAAAGAATAAAACATGTGGGCACAAGGAATCTATTCTATTCAGCACACTAATCAAAAAAACCCTAAATTGAAACATATCTTAGAAATTAGGGTTTTTTTGGTTAGTGTGTTGAATAAAGTGGATTCTTTGTACCCACATGCTTTATTCTTTGTTTATTTCATGGTTGAGCATAGGGGGTAGGTCTAAAACTGTCATTTCTCTGCGTTTTTGGAGAATAAAATGGGGGGTATGACGAAAAATGCAACAAAAATGATACTTGAAGGACCGTTTTGTTCAACACGAGGACCAAAAGTGTAGTTAAGCCAAAATTGTTCAACAAAAAAAAATCAAACTCTAAGTTCTCATTTTAAAAGAAAAAAGCAACAAACTAATTCAGTCATGCAAAAGTGATTATTTTGTTTTAAAAATGTGATTGTTTTTTCAAAATCTCTGACATATTAGGAAAATAAATTATTTAATATGCACATTTTGTAAATTTGTCACACAATATATTATTTGAAAGTTTCTTTTTAATATATAGGAGACGATTGCATAGCAATGAACAATGGTACATCAAATATTAACATTACAGGGGTAACTTGTGGACCAGGTCATGGTATAAGGTAAAAGTAATACTAACACTAAAATTTTACTATTAAATTCTATAATGACATAAAAATATACCCTCATTTTTCCTTTCTTGTGTTTGTGTTTAGTGTAGGAAGCCTTGGAGAAAATGGAGCTTATGAAATAGTGGAACAAGTATATGTTAAAAATTGCACTTTCATTAGAACAGAAAATGGAATGAGAATAAAGACATGGCCGGTACAAATTTCAACCTGATTAAATTTGATTTCTTTCAATATGTTTATAGACCTACATAAATAAATTGTGTGATTTTTGAAAAAAAAAATTAATTTTAATTTTGTTCATTGTTATCCTTTTTACTAATTATTATATTTTTTTTTTTGGTCAAATAGTCTAATGGCTAGAGCTCACACAATTTAATTGTGGAGAAGTGGAGTATCCGGGGTTCGAACCTCGACTCCTGCATATAATATGCAATATCCCTACCAACTGAGATAAGCTCACGAGGATTTTTACTAATTATTTCTATTTTCCATTTTTACAGGGTGGATCTGGGTATGCAAGAAATATCTCATTTGAACAAATCATACTTACAGAGACAAAAAATCCTATAATTATTGATCAGAACTATAGAGATCTAGTGATTGACAAAGCAAACAATATGCAGGTTAGACTTATATAGTCCCACTTTTTTTTTTTTTTTTTTTAAATTCAGACTTATATAGTCATACCATACATAACATTATTACTTTTGAAATGATTTATTTTTTGGAATATGATTATGCAGAAATCAGAAGTACAAATAAGTGGTGTAACTTATCGTGATGTTATTGGAACTTCTAATAGCAAAACATCAATTAAATTGAATTGCAACAAGAATTCAGGTTGCACAGATATCTTCATGGATGTAGTTAACATAACCTCAATTTCTGGAAAAACTACAAAAGCTTCTTGCAAAAATGCTCATGGAGAAGCTTCTTCTACTTCACCTTATGTACCTTGCTTGTCGCAGGATAGTGATTAATATTTTCCATTTTTTCTTTAGTTCTCAATATAGGAATTCCATTTGCTTTAGTTTTGGTAGAATTGATGTTTACAAATTGATTTAGTGTGATTTTGGTTTGGTTGGAACATATATGAATGAGTATACTAGTGTGTGAATTTAAAAATGCTAGAAATTCCAGGTAGGAGAGATTTCACACAAAGATGTATGATACTTGGGGTGTGCATGCAATCAATATAATTAGACATGGCAACAAAGCCTGAACCCGCGGTTACCCTCCCGAACCAAATTTAAATTGACGGGTTTTCTCCGCTTTGATTGGGTTTAGGGTATGAGTTTGGGTTTTCCCCGATTTCAAAACACGGGTAATGGGGATATTAGTACCCACCCTGAACTCATACCCAAACCCGTCCTGAAGGTAAAACATCAATTTATTTCCCCTTTTATATAAATAGAAACTTAAACATTAAATCATTTCATTCGCACAATCAAAGTCTCAGTCTTTCAGATGACCTTCGCTTCTCTAAGTTCTCCTTCCATATCTCACATACTCAGTCTCTCTCTACTCCATCACCATAGACATCGATCGTCTTCATCTCTTTGCTGGATAATGCATTACAACATTGAGTCCGAGACCCAAAAATAGTTATTTTTTTATTAAAAAAAATTATTACCTGTGGGGATGGGGTGGGGATACCCGAACCCGTCGATGACGGGGACGAGATTAATATCTCATCCCTGTTGGACATGGGTAGGGTAACAAATAAGTATTTTGGAGTAGGATATGAGGATGGGAAAGGTAAACCCGTTCCATTGCCATGGCTAAATATAATCACAACACACACACACAATGTCGTCTGATTGGGCTATATGTTGTATTTTTGTTTTAAGAAACCGAAACTCTTATCACAATCACGCTTTGCATTTTCTTACAAGTGTCTCACACTATAAAAGGAGTGTTCATGTCCTTGTCCAAATCACAACAAAACTCGACAAATTTTCAAGTTTTCTCTCTTCTCCCTCTTTCAGTCAACGCACTCCTGAGCCACCTATTCAACATCTTTTATGTCCCTTCAATAAATTTGATCCCTTCTAAGGTTTGAGTGCTATTGGTACAACATATTAAAGTGGTCTCAATACTATTTTCTAACGTGTATTTCTAGAAGTAATCCTACAATGCAGTATGAGTTTAATATAGTTTGTAATTGAGTTGTCTCATCATTGGAATCATACTTATATCTAATCTTTGTTAACATTGCTAATGACTTTGCAAATCCTAAACCTAAATAATTTGGGCGCCAAATGATCTTAGCTGTTAGATCTCTATCGTTAGGCGCAATTATCATATCAGCCATTGATCAGATCTTAATGCTGGTGGCTGCTCTATTTATAGCCTAATGCTAACTTAAGCCCAAAGAAAAGGCATAAAAAAGCAACCCATGGGCTTTTACGTCTGAAAAATAACCAAACATAGCAGTTGGAACTTGGCACGGTCATGCTCAGCTTGGCATGGACCGTTCCTGTCTTCAAAGCAAAAGAGCAAAAAGGGAAGCAGTGTCGCGCATGGCTGTGCTTAGGCAGGCACATACAGTGCCAAGCTTTTTGGTGTGTCCCCTATTTAGCTTCCGATCCTCTTAATAATCAACCAGTTTTAGGCACTTGATCATTTGATTAATGTCTTGGTGACCAACCAGTTTTGGGCACTTGGTCACCTTGATCTTTTTATTCCCCCAAACTAACTTATACTACTTTTATTCTTAAAACTTTCAAGGGTCAATTTACCACTCAAGTTAGAACGTGCTCCTTAAAATACCTACCTACACACTTACTCAAAGACTACAACTTTGTGCTTTTCTCAAAGAAAATTTTCACAATAAAACTGATGTGGATATAGCAAGAACACTCAAAGTACAAGAAATCATTTTCATGTAGAAACTTAAAAAAAATTATTTCACATTACACAACAAAAACAAGCTGCTTACATGTCTTTCGCATCAAAACAAAACAAAAAATTAAAATTCTAGGGAGTTCAAAACACTACGACCTAAACAAGAATGGGTTATTGACTCCCCCCATACTTTGGTTAAACATTGTCCTCAATGAAACAAAAAGAGAAAATTGCAAAAATAAATGAGAAAGGAAAACGAAAGCTCACAATTTATTGTGGCCTGTGGAGGATCCTGGAGGTTTAAAGTGCTGCATCATTCTCAAGAGCATGTGGTCATTTTGCTCATGCATGCGATTGCCTCTTTGGACATCACCACGCAACCCTGAGATTTCAGCACCTTGCCTTTGTTGCTCAATGCTCATCCTTTGAATTTCTGTGTGCATCCATACCCATCGATCATTATCATACTGCCCACCGGCTTTTTCGACATGTTGCACCGGATCATCTTGCAAGTGTTCATCTTCCTCCTCATCATCATCACCATGGTCTTGGTGTACCTGTGGGTTAGCAACATCATATAGCAAATTTTCTGCCACCCCCGTGTTAGTTCTAGCCGGGTTAGGTAGAATAAACAAAGTTTGAGTCATGTTGACTTTCAGCTCATAAGTGAAATTTTGGGGCGCACCATAAGGCCTAACAAATAACATTAGGAAGAGGGTCTCTATATCAAGTCTATTGTTGCCCTCAATCCTATTGATTCCTTTCTCTACACGGACACCAAACTTCTCAACAATAAAGGTGATGATTCCAACCACCACTATCTCACCTTTATCATCTGATTTCTTTTTAGCAACAACAGAAAGATAATCAAGTAAGTAGTAACAAGTGTTCACAAGGCAATTGTTAAGCATATCCCACAACATAAACAACATTAGTCTTACTCGGTCCCACTTCCTTCCTACCCCAAATGATGCATGCCATAACCCTTTTAATGTATCTAAGGATGGGGTTATGGATAGAACTAGCCTTGTTGGAACGGGCATTATAGTGATCTAGCCCGGTGATCCTAGTCCGAAAAGAAACAGGGTCATTGTCGATTGACTTTAAATTTTGATTCCAAGAGTCATGAATGAACCCTGCATTCGCGAAGCCCATTGTTTCACAAAATTTTTTCGGAGACATCTCATAATCATTATTTAAAAGCCAAAAAGAGACTTTATGATCGAGGTTATCCGATTTTGACCTATCCTTTTTTAAAGCGAGCGAGCTTAAGAACTCATAGGTGAAATTTTCATACCCCCTCATAGGTCTCAGCATCTCAGACCAACCTAGAGTGTCTAGCAGCCTGACAACATTATCAGGGTATCTACAAGCAGACATAGGCTTAGAGACAAGAATGTTATACCTCTTTCGTTGTTCGACATCTTTGAAGTCGATGCCATGGTTCCGGACAACAGCTCTCTTTTTCCCTGCACCATCTCCTGAGCCAACAATCTCCTTTCCTTTTCTGTTTGAAGCCATTTGTATTCACAGGACGGTAGTCACATGACGTACAAGATCGTCGCCATTCTTTGTAATTAGACATTCCTTTGCCCCTGTAATCTGGTTGAACAGATAATACATGTTTGAGCACAACGACTCTTTCTTGGAATTCACGGGGACGAACCTCCTTCGTTGAAAGTTTGCTTTATTCTTTTGATATATCTATCCATGATACAAGGAAGTAATGCATTTAAGTTCAATCAAGCTTGGCCTTCATCAGAATTTCCGTTGACGGGACTCCACAGGAGGTACAACCTTTAAGTTGATACTGAGGGATGGAGGGAGGGTTGCCCCTGTTGAAGTGTACACTTGAAGTACAACACCATGCAAGGAAAATGGTAGCATCTCGTGCCAATTTTTATAAGTGAATGCCATCTTCTGGCCAATCTTTTGATATTTGTATTTGCAGCTTTGACGGCTAAGATGCCCCAATAGGCGAATGATCTCATTGGGAATCTCTTCATCCTCCTCTTCTTAAATTTCGGACACAGGGAACTCAAAGTTGAGAGAGAGTACAGGGTTGAAGTGTTCAACGGGGGTTTATTAATGCATGATTTGATTATTGATTCTGACAAGTAAATAAAAGTTATGATCATGCAAACATTTGGAAATGATTAAAGAAAGATAAAATTTTTGGTTTTTTGTATTACCATTTTCCATAGCGACTTTTTTTATTAATGATGAAAATACGTAAAGCAAAAACCCCTAAATAAGTTCACTTTCGTCACGGGTGGGACGAAAGAATTTTTTTTTGAAAAACATAAAGCAACAAACAACATATTAATTGAATAGATAAGTGGTAGAAAGAAACATCAGCAACGACCCAATTGCAGCTAAACATCCATGTGTCACCATTAATGTGCCACCATTAGGTTCCAGGATCCGATAGCAGATTAACTTGCATGTCCAAATTCAATCTTTGAAAGACCAGATGTTATCTTGGACCAACTTGTGGACTATTTTCTTCAAAGCAAAACAATGTTCAGCATCATGACCTGGTGCCCCTTGATGGAAAGCACAAGAGAGGTCAGCTCTGTACCCCGCTGGCAATCATGCTGGCACCGGAAGAGATGCCTTGGTGTGGACCAAATTCCTCTCCAGCAACATCAGAAGCAAATCTGCACACTTCACAGGAATCAGATCAATATCTGTCGTCGGATCCTGTTGTTGAGGCTGTTGTTCATACTGTTGTTGACACTGGGCTGATAACCCAGATTTTAGCGACGGGCGTAATAGCGGCAATAGGGTGATAAGCTGGATATTGTTGTTGAGGTTGTTTGAGTAACACATTTGGATCTTCGAAGGACCAGGTGTTTTCTTCAATCAACTTCTGAACTTCGACTCTCAAGGCGTAACAATGCTCGATATCATGGTCGGGTGCCCCTTGATGGAAGGCACAAAAGCAGTCAGATCGATACAAAGTCGGCAACTTGTTAGGCACCCGAGGAGGCGCTCTAGTCTGGACAAGGTTCTTCTTAAGCAAGGTGGGAAGCATCTCTGCATATTTCATGGGAGTTGGGTCAAACTGTGATGCTTTTCGAACATGATTCTGAAGGATAAACTGTTGAGGAGCCTATTGTCGAGGCTGTTGCATGCACAGTGGCTGATATTGTTGTTGGGGCCTTTACTGGAATTGTGGTTGATACTGCGTAACCATCAGTGAAGATACCAGATTAGTTAACTTCTCTACCTCGGCCCGAAGTGTTGTTACCTCTTCACGAACCTCGTGGACCTCTTGCTCAAGCTAATCCATCTTTTGTGTTTGTACAAGTGTTTGCATATGCTAGCTGAAGTTGAAAGAAGACATTAGACCACTTTACTGATGGATTGACCTTTTGTAGAAAGAAACACAGTATGAGACTTCCAAATTCCTACTAAGTAAGGATCAGACCACTTTACTCATGGATGAAAAGAGTATTCTACTCCAAGAGAAGGATGCTATACTTGATCCGGATCCGAGGAGGAAGAAGAGGCGTATGGATTTCTTTGCCGACTCACATTCAGATTATAATGATCCACCTGCTTCAAGAGCTTAAGAGTCTTCTGGATGCTTTTACTTTTTTATTGTATTTTCTAGCTTCAGTTTATGAACTTTTGAGTATATCCCTTGCCTTTGTTTGTTAAATAGAGAATTATCTTGTAATGCTTTAATTATCCAATTAAATGTTTCAATTAGGATGTTTACAAAATTGATTTTCTAGGTCCTTCGATAACATAAAAATCTTTTTATTTTTTATTTTTTTTGCATTTAGCACATCATGCGTCATACTGCATTTTCATAGTTTCAAAAAATCGAGTCTCATACTACTTTGTTTCTTTCTACAAAAGGTCAATCGACCATCAGTAAAGTGGTATGATGTCTTCTTTCAACTTCAACTTGCATATGCAAACACAAAAGATGGATCAACTTGAGCAAGAGGTCCACGAGCTTCGCGAAGATAAAACAACACTTCGGGCCGAGGTAGAGAAGTTACCTAACCTAGTATCTTCACTGACGGTTACGCAGTATCAGCCATTGTGCATGCAACAGCCTCGACAACAGGCTCCTAGGCAGTTTATCCTTCAGAATCAGGTTCGGAAAGCATCACAGTTTGACCTAGGATGTTTACAAAATTGATTTTCTAGGTCCTTCGATAACATAAAAATCTTTTTATTTTTTTTTTATTTTTTTTTTGCATTTAGCACATCATGCGTCATACTGCATTTTCATAGTTTCAAAAAATCGAGTCTCATACTTTGTTTCTTTCTACAAAAGGTCAATCGACCATCAGTAAAGTGGTATGATGTCTTCTTTCAACTTCAGCTTGCATATGCAAACACAAAAGATGGATCAACTTGAGCAAGAGGTCCACGAGCTTCGCGAAGAGAAAACAACACTTCGGGCCGAGGTAGAGAAGTTACCTAACCTAGTATCTTCACTGACGGTTACGCAGTATCAGCCATTGTGCATGCAACAGCCTCGACAACAGGCTCCTAGGCAGTTTATCCTTCAGAATCAGGTTCAGAAAGCATCACAGTTTGACCTAATTCCCATGAAATATGCTGAGCTGCTTCCCACCTTGCTTAAGAAGAACCTTGTCCAGACTAGAGCGCCTCCTCGGGTGCCTAACAAGTTGCCGACTTGGTATTGATCTGACCGCTTTTGTGCCTTCCATCAAGGGGAACCCGACCATGATATCGAGCATTGTTACGCATTGAGAGCCGAAGTTCAGAAGTTGATTGAAGATAACACAATGTCCTTCGAAGATCCAGATCCAAATGTGGTACTCAAACAACCTCAACAACAATATCCCGCTTATCACCCTGTTGCCGTTGTTAAGCCCGTCGCGAATGCTGTTCAAAATCCGGGCTATCAGCCCTAGTTTCAACAATGTCAACAACAGGCTCCGAGGACACAGATTGATCTGATTCCTATGAAGTATGCAGATTTGTTTCCAATGTTGCTTGAGAGGAATTTGGTCCACACCAAGGCACCTCTTCAGGTGTTGGACATGCAAGTTAATCCGCTATCGAATCCTAAAACCTAATGGTGACACATGGATGTTTAGATGCAATTGGGTCGCTGCTGATGTTTCTTTCTACTACTCATTTGTTCAATTAATATGTTGTTTGTTGCTTTATGTTTTACAAAAAAAAATCCTTTCGTCCCACCCGAGACGAAAGTGAACTTGTTTAGGGCTTTTTCCTTTACGTATTTTCATCATTAATAAAATAATCGCTTTGATCCCGACTTTGTTTTTACCTTGTGCTTGTTCTTGGAAAATGGTAATACATAAAACCAAAAAATTTATCTTTCTTTAATCATTTCCAAATGTTTGTATAATCATAACTCTTATTTACTTGTAAAAATGTAAAAATCAATAATCAAATCATGCATAAATAAACCCGTTGAACACTTTAACCCTGTACTCTCTCTCAACTTTGAGTTCCCTGTGTCCGAAACTGAAGAAGAGGATGAAGAGATTCCCAATGAGACCATTCGCCTACTGGGGCATCTTAGTTGTTAAAGCTACAATTACAAATATCAAAAGATTGGCCAGAAGATGGCATTCACTTATAAAGACTTAAAGGTTGTACCTCCCGTGGAGGTCGGAGTCCCATCAACGGAAATTCTGATGAAGGCCAATCTTGATTGAACTGAAACGCATTACTTCCTTATATCATGGACAATTATATCAAAAGAATGAAGCAAGCTTTCGACAAAGGAGGTTCGTCCCCGTGAATTCCAAGAAAGAGGCCTTGTGCTCAAACATGTATTATTTGTTCAACCAGATTCCAGGGGCAAAGGAATGTTTAATTACAAAGAATGGTGACGAACTTGTACGTCATATGAATACCGATGCAAACAAGAACCTATGCATCCCCGTTAGGTCAAAACAAACAAATGGCTTCAAAAAGAAAAGGAAAAGAGATTATTGGCTCAGGAGATGGTGCAGGGAAAAAGATAGTTGTTGTCCGAAACCATGGCATTGAGTTCAAAGATGTCGAACAACGAAAGAGGTATAACGTTCTTTTCTCTAAGCCTATGTCTGCTTGTAAGTACCTTGATAATGGTGCTATGAATAGGTTGGGTATTAGGGATAATGTTGTTAGGCTGCTAGACACTCTAGGTTGGTCTGAGATGTTGAGACATATGAGCGGGTATGAAAATTTCACCTATGAGTTCTTAAGCTCTCTCGCATTCAAAAAGGATAGGTCGAAATCGGATAACCCCGATCATAGAGTCTCTTTCCGGCTTTTAAATAATGATTATGAGATGTCTCTAGAAAATTTTTGTGAAACAATGGGCTTCGCGAATGCGGGGTTCATTCATGAATCTTAGAATCAAAATTTAAAGTCGGCCGACTATGACCCTGTTGCTTTTTGGACTAGGATCACCGGGCTAGATCACTATAATGCCCGTCCAACAAGGCTAGTGCTATCCATAACCCCATCCTTAGATACATTCAAAGTTTTATGGCATGCACCATTTGGGGTAGGACGAAAGTGGGACCGACTAGAGCGGATGAGTTGTTTATGTTGTGGGCTATGCTTAACAATCTCTCTGTGAACACCTGTTTTTACTTGCTTAATTATCTTTCTGTTGTTGCTAAAAAGAAATCAGATGATAAAGGTGAGATAATGATGGGTGGAATCATCACCTTTATTGCTGAGAAGTTTGGTGTCGGTATAGACTTGATATAGATACCCTCATCCTAATGTTCTTTGTTAGGCATATAGTGCGCACCAAAATCTCACTTATGAGCTGAAAGTCAAAAGGACTCAAACTTTGTTTATTCTGCCTAACCCAGCTAGAATTGACACGGGGGTGGCAGAAAATTTTCTATATGTTGTTGCTAACCCACAGGTACAAAAAGACCATGGTGATGATGATGAGGAGGAAGGTGACACTTGTAGGATGATCTAGTGCAACATGACCACGAAGCTGGTGGGCAGTATGATAATGATCAGGGGCATGGATGTACACTGGAATTCAAAGGATGAGCACCAAGCAACAAAGGCGGTGGTGCTGAAATCTCAGGGTTGTGTGGTGATGTCCAAAGAGGCAATCGCATGCATGAGCAAAATAACCACATGCTCTTGAGAATGATGCATCACATTAACCTCCAGGATCCTCCACGATAAATTGTGAGCTTTCCTTTTCCTTTCTATTTTATTTTTTCAATTTTCTCTCTTTTTTTTTAATTGAGGTTTAACCCAAGTATGGGGGGGGGGGGGGGGGGGGTAAGCATTTAAGCAGCTTGATTTTGCTGTAATGTGACATAATTGAAAATGATTTATTGTGTTTTGAGTGTTCTTGCTATACCCACATCAGTTTTATTGTGAAAATTCTCTTTGAGAAAAGCACAAAGTTGCAGTCTTTGAGTAAGTGTGTAGGTAGGTATTTTGAGGAGCACGTTCTAACTTTAATAGTAAATTGACCATTAAAAGTTTTCAGAGTAAAAGTAGTATAAGTTAGTGCCGGGGAATAAAAAGATCATGGTGACCAAGTGCCTAAAACTGGTTGGTCTCTAAGACATTAATCAAATGATCAAGTGCCTAAAATGGGTTGATTATTAAGAGGGTCAGAAGCTAAATAGGGGACACCATTGACTTAGGTTGGTAGGAACTGCCCTCACCGGCCTCTCAGGGAAGATTTGGTTAACCTAAAAACTCATAAGAAGACATCATTGACTTTGGGGGGGTAGGAGCTGCCTTCACTGGCTTCCTAGGGAAGATGTTTTCATCTTGAAAACCAAAAGTAGCTTATGATATTCCTTCTTACTTGTAATTGTCAAAAGATCATAAATGATTATCACCTCTCTTATATGAAATGAAGAAAAAACTTTTTTCAGTTGGTTTAATGAACATGTTTCCTCATAATATCTCTTACACATAAGCAAGAAAAAGTTGGACTACACACACACACACACTCACTTGAAACTTGTTGTTGGGTTGAATAGGTTCATGAGAAATACTTGAAGTTGTGACTAGTGTACGCTGAAAACAAAGCCTTGGAGGAGACAAAAGTTTTAAATTATGTTGTCATGTGTTAGATGTTGTTAATGTTGTTAATGTTTATTTTATTCAGAGGGGCATGATTACTCTTTTCCATGACATGATGCACAAAGAGATCCAGGTTTATGTGGATGATATGATCGTCAAATCGAACAATGAAGAAGAACATGTTGAGTATTTGCTGAAGATGTTTCAACGGCTTAGAAAGTATCAACCCCGTTTGAACCCCAACAAGTGTACTTTTGGTGTTAGATCCAGGAAGCTCTTGGGTTTCATTGTTAGTCAGAAGGGTGTTGAAGTAGATCCAGACAAGGAAAGCTATCCGTGAAATGCCTACTTCGAAAACAGAAAAACAAGTAAGGGGATTTCTTGGAAGACTGAACTACATCTCCAGATTCACCTCTCATATGACTACCACATGTGGACTAAAATTCAAACTACTCCGTAAGGATCAAGGGATTGTTTGGATGGAGGATTGCTAGAAAGCCTTCGACATCATCAAAGAATATTTGTTAGAACCTTCAATTCTTATCCCTCCAGTTGAAGGAAGACCACTGGTCATGTATTTGACCGTGCTAGAAGATTCTATGGGTTGTGTGCTCGGGCAGCAAGAAGAAACTGGAAGGAAAGAACATGTTATTTACTATTTGAGCAAGAAGTTTACAGATAGTGAGTCTCGGTATTTCATACTTGAGAAGACTTGATGTGCTTTAGCCTGGGCTGCCAAGCGTCTCCGTCATTATATGATTAATCACACTACTTGGTTGATATCTAAAATGGATCCAATCAAGTATGTCTTTGAGAAGCATGCTTTAACAGGAAGAATTGCTCAGTGGCAGATGTTGTCCGAGTACGACATTGAATACCGCACTCAGAAAGCAATCAATTGCAGTATCCTTGGCCCACCAACCACTTGAAAACTATCATCCTATTAAGTTCGACTTTCCTGATGAGGAGATCATGTATTTGAAGATGAAGGATTGTGATGAACCATTACCTAAAGAGGGTCCATCCTGAATCCATATGGGGATTGATATTCGACGGGGCCGTTAATGTTTATGGTAACAGAATTAGGGAAGTCATCATCACTCCTAAAGGCAATCACATCCCTTTTTCTGCCAGGCTGCTATTTGATTGCACAAACAACATGGCATAATATGAAGCGTGCATCATGGGCATTGAGGAGGCTATTGATCTGAGATTTAAGAACCTTGACATATATGGAGATTTGACACTTGTAATCAACCAAATCAAAGGGGAATGGGAAACTCGCCATCCCGGCTTGATTCCTTACAAAGACTATACAAGGTGGTTGCCGACCTTTTACAACAAAGTTGAGCTGCACCACATCCCTCATCACGAGTATCAGATGGTGGAGCTCTAGCTACTTTATCTTCTATGTACAAGGTGAATCACAAGAATGACATGCCGACGATTAGCATCCAATGTCTTGAGAGGCGTACTCGTGTGTTTGCAGCCAAGGAAGTTGTTGACGACAAGCCATGGTTCCATGATATTAAGTGTTTCCTCCAAAATCAAGAGTATCCACTCAGAGCATCCAACAAAGACAAGAAGACTTTAAGAAGATTGTTCGGTAGTTTCTTCCTAAATTGAGATGTATTGTACAAAAGAAACTTACAAATGGTTTTACTCTGATGTGTGGACAAACATGAAGCAGAGTTATTGATGCATGAGATACATGAAGGCTCCTTCGAAACTCACTCCAATGGACACACAATGGCTAAGAAGATGTTGAGGGAAGGTTACTACTGGATCAGAATGGAAGCTGATTGTTATAAACATGCCAGGAAGTGTCACAAATCTCAGATCTATGCTGATAAAATTCATATACTGCCTTACTGCTGACTACCCTCAATGTCCTTTCATCTCCGTGGCCGTTTTCTATGTGGGGCATCAAGATGATTGGTAGGATCGAACCAAAGGCTTCAAATGGACATCATTTCATTATAGTGGCCATTGATTATTTCACCAAATGGGTCAAAGCAGCATCTTATGCCAATGTGACCAAACAAGTAGTAGTCCGGTTTATCAAGAATCAGATCATCTATTGCTATGTTGTTCATAACAAGATCATCACGGACAATGGAACAAATTTGACTGACTTGTGTCATGGACAGTTATATCAAAAGAGGATGAAACAAGCATTCGGCAAGAAGGTTCGCCCCCGCGAATTCATGGAAGGAGACCTCGTGCTCAAAAAGATCTTATCTTTTCAACCGGACTCCAGGGGCAAGTGGACGCCTAATTATGAAGGCGCGTATGTCGTTAAGAGAGCCTTTTCCGGTGGTGCATTGACTCTTGCAACTATGGATGGTGACGAAATTCCCCGTCCCGTGAACACCGATGCAGTCAAGAAATAGTTAGTCTAAAAATATGTAAGAACAGCTCGGTAAGTCGAAAACCCGAAAGGGTGGCTTAGGAAAAAATGAGCGTCTCGGTGGAATGAAAACCCGAAAGGGCGGTCCAGGAAAAAATTAGATACATATAACAAAAAAATTATTATCCTGATAGGTTGAAAACCCGAAAGGGCGATCTATGCAAAAGTTAAGGATTATGACAAAGTAACTGCATCGGATCATACATGACTTACTTGGGGCATCTTAGCTGTCAAAGGACCTTCGTTTCGAAGCATCTAAACGGTGGAATTCAAAGTTGTTAGGGAGAATAGTCGTGGCTTTTTTTTTCCACTACTTTTTTACTTCTGCACACCCCCTGTTTTTATGTTTATTTTGCATCTTTTATTTTTTTCTTTGCAATTTTTTTTTATTTATTGTCACTTTTATTTTAGCATTTTTACTTATACCAACATCATTTTAGCATTTATTTATTTATTTCTCTTAGTTTATTTAGTATTACATGTTATTTCATGCATTTTTTATTATTTACTTCTTTAGTTTATTTAGTATTTAATATTATCTCATGCATTTTTTTATTTATTTCTTTTATGTTATTGTTTTTATTTTCTTCAGCATATTTATGCATTGTTAATGTTATTCCAAGAAGATCCCTTAAGGAATCGTGATGATTTATGTTATAAATGCAAAAAGAAAGGTAATTGGTATAAGGTATGCAGGACAAGGCAAACTCTTTTAATACTTCAACGAGAGGTAGAACACTTAATGTTGAAAAAGATTCATTTAGACCCAAGGAAGATAATCAAGAGGATCTTGGCTCTGTAGTATTATATAATTAGAGTAGAAATTAGGGATGGCAATTGGATCTAGGTCCGATGGGTACCCATAAAAAATACTTACAATGGGTAGGGTAAAACCCCACTTTTATGGGTATGGGCTTGAGTCCGGGTAATTACCGCAAATTTAGATGGGTATGGGTGCGGGTAAGGCCACTATACTATCCAGCCCTGCAATCCGCATATACATATTTATATAATATAGTAAATATTTTATTTATTTTTGGTGTAGAATTATATAATTTATTTAGCTATTTAAGCATAAAACTAAACCTACAAAACTAATACGCTAATCGTTTCATCATTACCTTCGCGCAAAACTTCTCTACACCTCCACCTTCATGTGGCCGTTGTGTTTGTGGACGGAGGCCCAGACTGAAACAGTTACATATCATTGAATGATTAGATCAACCTGCTTAAATCATCAAATTTTCTCAAACTGTTACTGTTAACATTAATACCTAAAATCAGGCCTGTTTCTTTGAAAGTTTTCTACAAAATTTGGTTTAGGGACCAGACAGGCCTGTTTCTGAAATGTCAAAACAAAAACCAAAATCAGAAAACAATACAATCTGCAAATTAAGCTATAAATAAGATCAAATATTAAAGAAAGGAATATGAAAGAAACTTTTTAATGTTTAAACATGAAAATTTGAATCTTGGATAGACATAAAAACAGGAAAAGGATTTTCAATACCTAAACAAAATTTAATTATTTTCAGAACAGAAAGAAAGATGTGATGAAAAGAAAAGAGACAATATTTTGAAAAACTACACAAATGTTTAGAAGTTTAAGACTAAATCAAAAAAAGTTTGTGAAAATTGTGGTGTTTTTATGAGTTATTCTAAACAATCCCACAAACATATAATTCAATATATAGAATGAACAGAATGACAAAGAGGAAACAACAATCTTACCGCACAAAGATTCTAAGACGCTTCTTATCAATTTTCAAACAGAATAACAAAAATAAAATTTCAGTGAGAATGAGATGGGAGAGGAACAGTGATAATCAATTATCTTTTGTAGCTGAAGAATGCTTTTTATCTTTTCCTTCAACGGTCAATTTCATCATTCACACAAAAATATAGCCGTTGGTGGAGCCTTTGGAGGTTCAAACAAAAATTAAATAATATAGTTTTAATTTGCTCAAAAAAAAAAAAGATTTTAATTAATATACACTTTAAATCTACAATTATTTTAAAATTTCAAGTAAAGATTTTCTAACCCTCTTCCCCTTTCTCACTTTTGGAGCTTACACCAACACTCTAGTTTTATCGTCTTCATCCATTAAAGATAGGTGATTTATGATCAATTTTGACTCAAAATCAATCATCTAACTCGTTTTTCTCTTTCCCTTTTATTGAAATAAGTGATTTTCACATCTATTTTGTTTTTTATTTTGTGATTTCGTCGTCTTAGTGCGACGTTGGTTTGTTCGTCGTATTTGTGCGAAGTTGATTGTCTTTCTTGTATCGTTCAGGTATTTGTTTGGTTCAAATTGTCAGATCAACTTCGATCTAGTGCAGATCCAATCAATGACATTAGCGTCGTCCATGTTGCAGATCCGGAGACATGAGTATTCTGAAGACTTGAATATGCTATAAACATGGATCCTATAAGTTTGTTCGCAGATTCATCCTTTTTATTTTTAGCGAATTTGCATTGTATCGATGTACTCTATAAATTTGAATAAATGAATATCATTTATTTTTGTCAAAAATAAATCTACAATTATTTTACGCATACATATAATAAATATTTTCATAATACTTAATGAATATAAAATATATTAATTGTCATATGTATTGATTGATGTAACAACATATAATTGAATGTATAATTGAATGTATGACTTTCCCTTTACGCCAGTATCTTATTCTCAAAATGGGAGAAATGTTATATATATATATATATATATATATATATATATATATATATATATATTTACAAAAGGATAAATATCGTTAGACTACTTACTCTGTCTAATTATAATTGTCTTTTAAAACTATGTTTGGATTGTCAGATGTAGTGGTATGAGATTATGTTTCATTCTTTGGATTTTAAAAATTGAATGGGATGGCATGAAACATGGAATTCATTCCATTATATACCACCATCTTTATTTTCTCTAGTGTCCAGAAGATCATTTCATCTGTCCGCTCTTTTTATTGTGTTAATGCGTATAAATTAGGAAAATAGTTTTTCTGTAATTTTGATTATAATTATTTTAATTTTGATTAATTTTTTTTTGAATGGCAAAATATATATATAAATAGAAGGGTTCATACCACTTTTAGTCCCTATAATATTAGCGAATTCCAGTTTTAGTCCCTATTAAAAAAAAAAGTTTAGATTTTGTCCCTATAATTTCAGATTCCTCCACTTTTAGTTCCTCGTTTAACCCTGTCAGCAGAATCTGCACATGTGTCACGCTGACTGTGTAATTTTTTACTTTTATCATTAAATTTATTTCCACGTGGCTTTTATTTAATTAATTAAAAATAAATTTTAGAATTGAAATAAAATAACTTAAATTAAAATAAAAAAAAAACTATAATTAATTAAAATAAAAACTTCATCTTCATCTTTCCTATGTTCTTCATGTTCATCTTTCCCTTCCCTTTCCCAATTTTCCTTCTCCAGATTGGCCCAACGCCCCAAAAACCACGACACCTTCATCCCCTTCCTTTCCCCATTAACTTTCTTCTTGAACCATCTTTCTTCTTTCTCCCGCAGGTAGTGGAACACCTCTCCTAAGGAGATTACTCCTCGAGGGGACCCTATCAAAGAGGAGTTGCCACGAAAAAACAATCACTTTAGACGGGCCAAGATTTTCAAACCCTCGAGACCTCCTGTACGACCTCCCCTTGAGGAATACCCGAAGTCGTAAGGCCCTTGAGAACGGATGAGTACGCATACTTCACCCAATACCGACTGTAACACCCCGTTTTCCCAACTTAAAAATTTCTAAACATTTATCAGAGCAAAACCATAAACAACGAGGTATCACATATAACATATTCCAAAACAGTTAAATAATAATTTAACCAAATATCTTAAACATTGCAGCGGAAATTATATCATAATCCATAAAACGTTTTGGCACGCAGGCCCCATCAAAATATTTCAGAAGTTAATCAACATTATAAAATAACATAAATGTTTCACGTAAGAGAATGAAGCATGCATAACAGACAACCCCATCCCGTTACGTATCAGAGCGACCTAGACGACACAGTGAAGGCAAGGCCACTCACGACGGTAACTGCACACTAAGCACGATCACCTGCAAGTTACCCATACGAAGGGCAACGTTTTCAAGCAGAAAGGGTGAGATTTCACAACAAAATAATGTTAATCAAGGTAATTTGAATCATAATTAATACCATATCAATCTTAAACAACTTTGCATATTTGATAAACATTTATCACGTAATCACATATTCAACCGTCATCAACAACATAGTATATTAGACATGACAATGCGACAATGCTCTTAGACTCCTTATATGCATGTGGTACCAATCGTCATCATAAGTATTAATATACTTTAAACGTGCGGAGGACAAAGCTCCTAATAAATCATGCGGAGGACAAAGCTCCTAATAATCGTGGTGAGGACTGAGCTCAATGAATGCTAATGCATGGACTCTTATCAACAAATCACCGTAATCATCATATCAATATGCATCCAATAATTTGGAGCCAAACGTCATCTTATTCATCATATATAGACATTATGCACTTAGTTAAATAACAGCAGCATCATAGTCAAGTAACATAACAACAGGATGATATCATTATATCAATTGCAATTCTATGGCATCATAATATTTAATTCATATCTTACATAATGCGTAATACGTTAATTCATGCTCAATTAATATCAACATGTCTTAAACGGCTTTACAGATTGCATTAAACATCATCATTAGGTCTCATTACCAACTAGGGGTTCACTCTTGATCAAAACGTGCGACACAGATCGCACAAACACTCAATGCACTCCAAACTAGAAGTGCTCGCGAGGTGAGAGTATCTACTTTCCATGGCGAGTACAAGCCAACTCCCCAACTAATGTTGTTCTAGGTTCCATCTTGTCCTACATTCATTCCTAATCATTACTAGGTATGTTCAGGCACTCAAGGTCCAACTAAAAAGTCGAAATTGCAAAATCTTACATGCTCTCTGCCCTAGCTCGCTATGGCGAGTAAGGTTGCTCGTTGTGGCGAGCTGCATTGTGCAACTCGCGAGGCGAGGGAAAAGGGTTCGTGAGGCGAGCGATGAATGTCCATCACTCGCGAGGCGAGATTCATAGCTCGCCGTGGCGAGCGATGAATGTCGCTACGGCCATAGCTGCTATTTTCACAAAAAAATCAACGATTCTCAAGGTTCTAAGCCTAACATTGATTCCAATGTTCGTCCTAAACATTATCTAAGGTCTAGGAACACTTTCTACACCAATTTAATCAATTCCTACCGTTTGATCATCAATTCTAGGGATTTGACCTAGTTTTCGTTTTCTCCAATTCAATCCTAATTCTTGCCAACTAATCATCAGAATTACAATCGATTACCATTACTGAGTTATTAGTCTCACCCTTACCTGGTTATGAAGAAATCGCAGCTCTCTCTTTGATCTTCTCCCTTCTAAGCTTTTTCTCCCTTTTCAAAAAGTTTTCACGTACAATAGTTTTTCTAACAATTAGGTCTTCCCCTATTTATATCTCTTCCTAATAACTTATCTTATCTCACTTTCTCCCCCAAAACTCTCTAAAATATCAAAACAACCCTTAACTAAATATTTTATATTATTTTCAAATCTTTATTTTATTTAACGATAAAATAAATCCCTTAATCTTATCAAATCTTCCAAAACTCATAACTTATCACAATATCAACCAAACCATCAAGATAGTCGTAAATCATTCAAAACATACCAAAATTATGCATATATTATATAAATATAATATAATCGCCTAAACTCGATTAAATAAACAATTAACGAAAGTGGGCGTTAAAACTCTCCCCCACTTAAAAGATTTTCGTCCTCGAAAATTTACCTCAAGCAAACAACTCTAGATAAGACTCCAGCATCTTACTCTCAAGCTCCCACGTCAAGCTTTCACCAGTCGCTCCCGACCAAACGACTCTCACGAGAGGTATCTCCTTGCCTCTCAACGTCTTCACTTTACGATCATCAATCCTCACCGGTAAAGTCTCTACCGTAAGGTTGTCTCTAACTTGCACATCGTCACTCTGGATCACATGAGATGGATCCGGAACATACTTCCGAAGTTGCGACACATGGAAAACATCGTGCAAATTTGAAAGATGCGGTGGTAATCCAACTCGATACGCCACCGTTCCAACTCTTTCCGATATCTGATACGGACCAATAAACTTCGGGGTCAACTTCTTTGACTTCAATGCACGTCCTACACCAGTCATAGGAGTGACTCTCAAAAACACGTGGTCTCCTTCTTGAAACTCAAGATCTTTCCTACGGTTATCATGATAACTCTTTTGTCGACTCTGCGACGCTTTCATTTTCTCTTGAATCATCTTAACTTTCTCAGTAGTTTGCTGAACAATCTCTGGTCCTAAAACCACTCTTTCACCTGACTCAAACCAGCACAACGGAGTTCTGCATCTCCGACCATATAAAGCCTCGAAAGGTGCCATTCCAATACTAGAATGATAACTATTATTGTATGTGAACTCGATCAATGGAAGATGACTATCCCAAGTTCCTCCTTGCTCAAGAACACAAATCCTCAACAAATCCTCTAGCGACTGAATTGTCCTCTCCGACTGACCATCTGTTTGTGGATGATACGCCGAACTCAATCTCAACTTCGAACCCAAAGCCTCTTGCAAACTTTTCCAAAATCTAGAAGTAAATCTCGGATCTCTATCTGATACAATGCTCGAAGGAACACCATGCAACTTCACAATCTCCTTGATGTAAATCTCTGCTAACTGGGCAACAGGAAAACTAATATTAATCGGTAGAAAATGAGCCGACTTCGTCAATCTATCAACAATAACCCAAATTGCGTCGTTCCCTCTAGGAGTATTCGGCAAACTCGTCACAAAATCCATCGATATACTATCCCATTTCCATTCTGGCACATCTAAAGGTACCATCTTTCCAGCAGGTTTCTGATGCTCAACTTTCGACTTCTGACAAACCAAACAGGAATACACAAACCGTGCCACATCTCGTTTCAAACCAGACCACCAGAAAATCTTCTTTAAATCGTGATACATCTTCGTAGCTTCCGGATGGATACTCAAGCTACTTCTGTGACTCTCTTCAAGAATCATCTCCTTAATCTCTCCATCGTCTGGAATACAAATTCTTCCTCGGAATCTCAACACACCTTCATCATCGATTTTAAAATCACTGTCTTTAGTCTGATCTCTAGCAACCAACAAGTCCACAAACTTTACATCAACTTTCTGTGCTTCCTTGATACTTTTCAGAAATTCACTATCAATCTTCAGCATACCCAGTTTCACACTCTGAGGTGACCATTCGCAAACCAAACTCATATCTCTGAACTGTTCAAGTAACTCGAACTCTCTAACCATCATAGCGAACATATGCAATGTCTTCCTACTCAAGGCATCTGCAACAACATTAGCTTTACCTGGATGATAATTCAAACCAAAGTCATAATCCTTCAGCAATTCAAGCCATCTTCTCTGCCTCATATTCAATTCCTTTTGATCGAACAAATACTGCAAACTCTTGTGATCACTAAATACCTCAAATCTCGAACCATACAAGTAATGTCTCCATATCTTCAATACAAAGACCACAGCCGCCAACTCTAGATCATGCGTCGGGTAATTCTTCTCATGAATTCTCAACTGTCTCGAGGCATAAGCTACCACTTTACCATCTTGCATAAGTACACCTCCTAAACCCAACTTGGATGCATCACAATACACTACAAAAGGCTCATCAGAGTTAGGCAAAATCAAAACTGGAGCAGTCGTTAAACGCTTCTTCAATTCACTGAAACTGTTCTCACAATGAACATCCCACACAAAAGCTTTACCTTTACAAGTCAACTGGGTTAGCGGAAGAGCTAACTTGGAAAATCCTTCGATAAATCTTATGTAGTAACCAGCTAAACCCAAGAAACTTCTAATCTCTGTAACTGACTTAGGAGTCTCCCATTGCGATACCGCTTCAACTTTAGACGGATCCACAACAATACCATCACCAGAAATAACATGGCCAAGAAAACTCACTTCTTTCAACCAGAACTCACACTTAGACAATTTGGCATAAAATTTCTTCTCTTTCAACACTTGCAAAACAATCTTCAAATGCTCAGCATGTTCTTCTTCAGTCTTGGAGTAAATCAAAATGTCGTCGATAAACACAACTACGAACCGATCCAAAAATGCGTGGAAGATGCGATTCATATACTCCATAAACACTCCAGGTGCATTGGTAACACCAAAAGGCATAACTTTATATTCATAGTGACCATAACGTGTTCTGAAAGCTGTCTTCTGCGTATCCTCATCTTTTACTTTAATCTGGTGATAACCTGACCTTAAATCAATCTTGCTGAAAACACGTGCACCCACTAACTGATCCATCAAATCGTCAATTCTCGGAAGTGGATACCTATTCTTGATAGTTACCTTGTTCAACTGTCGATAATCAATACATAACCTCATACTACCATCTTTCTTCTTTACTAGCAAAATTGGCGCTCCCCAAGGTGAAACACTTGGTCTAACAAATTTCTTCTCAAGCAAATCTTCCAACTGTTTCTTCAACTCTGATAATTCGGAAGCAGACATACGATAAGGTGCCATCGACACCGGCTTCGTTCCAGGAACAAGATCAACAGAAAACTCAACTTACCTCTCTGGAGGCACATCAGGAATTTCATCTGGAAAAACTTCAGGAAAATCGCATACCACTTGTAGCTTATCAATCACTACTTGATTCTCAATAGATAAAGAAGCCATTAAAGAAAACATCAAAATACCATCACATTCCATTTGCTTCAGCTACTTAGTAGATAAGAACTCTGCACCACTTTCCTCTTCGGCGGAAGAGAAATACACTGACTTGCTAAAACAATTAATATGAACATGGTTGTACTCCAACCAATTCATACCCAGAATCACATCCATACCGCTCAAAGGTAGACAAACTAAATCCATTTCAAAATCACGACCAAACATAGACAAAGGACATTTCAAACATACGAGAGAAGTAGTCACCGAACCCTTAGCTGGAGTTTCGACAACCATCTCTCCATTCATATCAGACAAATCAAGACCCAAAGTAGAAACACAATCGAAAGCAATAAAGCAATGCGTAGCACCAGTATCAATAATAGCAACTAAAGGAGTATTATTAATATAGCAAGTACCTCTGATCAAACGATCCTCATCCTCTGTCTGAGTACCAGTCAAAGCAAAAACCCTACCAGTAGTCGGCGCCCTCTTAGGCTGAGTACACTGTGAACTAATATGACCTTATCCATTATAGTTGAAGCACACAATATCATTACGCTTGCAATCAGCTACAATATGACCCCTCTTGCCACACCGGCCACATTTCTTGATCTCTTCAGGACAAACATTACTCTTGTGGCCTTTCCCGCCACAGTTGAAACACACAATCTCGGTTGCATCCTTCTTTTTAGGCCGCCTATCGTCGACCATCCTCTGTTTCCCTTTATCAGCAGGGGCATTGTACGGCTTAGGACGACTCTGCTGTCCCTTGCCCTTCCTCTCGTTCACAATCTTATAGTGAGCCTTAGTATCCTCTTCGTAGATCCTGCAGCTATTCACTAAATCAGGGAAAACTCGGAGCTGTTGATATCCGATCGCCCTCTTGATGTCGGGCCTCAAACCATTCTCGAACTTGATGCATCTCGAGAACTCAGCATTCTCAGTAGTATAGTGTGGGTAGAACTTCGCCAACTCCACGAACTTGGCAGCATACTTTGTCACAGACATATTTCCTTGCTTCAGCTCAAGGAATTCGATCTCCTTCTTCCCGCGAACATCTTCCGGAAAGTATCTTCTCAGGAACTCTCTCCTGAACACAACCCAAGTCACCACAGCTCCTTCTTGCTCAAGGGTAGGTTGAAGACTAACCCACCAATCATCAGCTTCCTCAGCTAGCTGATGAGTACCAAATCGTACCTTCTGATCTTCAGTGCACTGCATAACACGGAAAATCCTCTCAATCTCTTTAAGCCACGTCTGGGCTCCATCAGGGTCATATCTTCCTTTGAAAGTTGGAGGGTGATTCCTCATGAAGGTCTCCAACATCCTCGTCTCAGCATTAACACCAGCATTTGCATTAGGTTGTTGTCCCACAGCTTGGGCAACAGCTTGTAGAGCAGCAGCTAATGCAGCATCGTTCCTTCCAGCCATTCTGATATTCTACAACAAGTAACAACAACAACAACATAAGATAATAATATAAATATTACAAAGACTCGACACGACTCTTCTAATTGACCGGACGGACCGACCTGCTTTGATACCAATTGTAACACCCCGTTTTCCCAACATAAAAATTTCTAAACATTTATCAGAGCAAAACCATAAACAACGAGGTATCACATATAACATATTCCAAAACAGTTAAATAATAATTTAACCAAATATCTTAAACATTGCAGCGGAAATTATATCATAATCCATAAAATGTTTTGGCACGCAGGCCCCATCAAAATATTTCAGAAGTTAATCAACATTATAAAATAACATAAATGTTTCACGTAAGAGAATGAAGCATGCATAACAGACAACCCCATCCCGTTACGTATCAGAGCGACCTAGACGACACAGTGAAGGCAAGGCCACTCACGACGGCAACTGCACACTAAGCACGATCACCTGCAAGTTACCCATACGAAGGGCAACGTTTTCAAGCAGAAAGGGTGAGATTTCACAACAAAATAATGTTAATCAAGGTAATTTGAATCATAATTAATACCATATCAATCTTAAACAACTTTGCATATTTGATAAACATTTATCACGTAATCACATATTCAACCGTCATCAACAACATAGCATATTAGACATGACAATGCGACAATGCTCTTAGACTCCTTATATGCATGTGGTACCAATCGTCATCATAAGTATTAATATACTTTAAATGTGCGGAGGACAAAGCTCCTAATAAATCGTGCGGAGGACAAAGCTCCTAATAATCGTGGTGAGGACTGAGCTCAATGAATGCTAATGCATGGACTCTTATCAACAAATCACCGTAATCATCATATCAATATGCATCCAATAATTTGGAGCCAAACGTCATCTTATTCATCATATATAGACATTATGCACTTAGTTAAATAACAGCAGCAACATAGTCAAGTAACACAACAACAGGATGATATCATTATATCAATTGCAATTCTATGGCATCATAATATTTAATTCATATCTTACATAATGCGTAATACGTTAATTCATGCTCAATTAATATCAACATGTCTTAAACGGCTTTACAGATTGCATTAAACATCATCATTAGGTCTCATTACCAACTAGGGGTTCACTCTTGATCAAAACGTGCGACACAGATCGCACAAACACTCAATGCACTCCAAACTGGAAGTGCTCGCGAGGCGAGAGTATCTACTCGCCATGGCGAGTACAAGCCAACTCCCCAACTAATGTTGTTCTAGGTTCCATCTTGTCCTACATTCATTCCTAATCATTACTAGGTATGTTCAGGCACTCAAGGTCCAACTAAAAAGTCGAAATTGCAAAATCTTACATGCTCTCTGCCCTAGCTCGCTATGGCGAGTAAGGTTGCTCGCTGTGGCGAGCTGCATTGTGCAACTCGCGAGGCGAGAGAAAAGGGTTCGCGAGGCGAGCGATGAATGTCGCTACGGCCATACCTACTATTTTCACAAAAAATCAACGATTCTCAAGGTTCTAAGCCTAACATTGATTCCAAAGTTCGTCCTAAACATTATCTAAGGCCTAGGAACACTTTCTACACCAATTTAATCAATTCCTACCGTTTGATCATCAATTCTAGGGATTTGACCTAGTTTTCGTTTTCTCCAATTCAATCCTAATTCTTGCTAACTAATCATCAGAATTACAATCGATTACCATTACTGAGTTATTAGTCTCACCCTTACCTGGTTATGAAGAAATCGCAGCTCTCTCTTTGATCTTCTCCCTTCTAAGCTTTTTCTCCCTTTTCAAAAAGTTTTCACGTACAATAGTTTTTCTAACAATTAGGTCTTCCCCTATTTATATCTCTTCCTAATAACTTATCTTATCTCACTTTCTCCCCCAAAACTCTCTAAAATCTCAAAACAACCCTTAACTAAATATTTTATATTATTTTCAAATCTTTATTTTATTTAACGATAAAATAAATCCCTTAATCTTATCAAATCTTCCAAAACTCATAACTTATCACAATATCAACCAAACCATCAAGATAGTCGTAAATCATTCAAAACATACCAAAATTATGCATATATTATATAAATATAATATAATCGCCTAAACTCGATTAAATAAACAATTAACGAAAGTGGGTGTTACACCGACCACCAGGACTAAGCGTACAAGACCACACATCCTCCCTTACAGCCATCGCTCCTCTCATTAGGACCGCTAGAAGATCTTAGAGCATGTCTGCTTCCCAGACGAACAAGGCTCTCCTCCAAGTAAGATCCAAACCCAAAGGCCATCCTCCTAGTGACCTAATTCCCCCACTTCCCATCCACTTGGAGAGATAAGAGAAAAAGTTGCCTAAACCTAACTCTAAGGGTAAAAATGGATTTTAGATAAAACAATAAGGGTAAAAAGTGGAAGAAATTAAAATATCTTTTAAAAATATCTTTACTATCCATTCCGTGCTACCACTGGTTTGCAGTGATTTATAGGGACCAAAAACATATTTAACCCATCATAAATTAAATATGTTTTAAATATGTTTTTATTCCCTATAAAATTATAAATGTTAAAGTTTAATCCCTATAAAAAATTTATTCATTTTTAATCTCTATTTGCATTTTATAGGGACTGTTTTGAAGGACTAAAAGTATTCACTTTTTGTAAAATATTTTTAAAATAGGGACTATTCTTACAAACTATAATATTATGGAGCACTTCAATTACCATTAAAATTTATAGGGACTAAACTTAAAATCTCATGATTTGTAGGACTAAAAACATATTTAACCCTAAATTATAATTATGATAAATTGTAAAGGGTAAAAATGGATTTTAGATTAAAACAATAAGGGTAAAAAGTGGAAGAAATTAAAATATCTTTTAAAAATATCTTTACCATCCGTTCCGTGCTACCACTGGTTTGCAGCGATTTATAGGGACCAAAAACATATTTAACCCGTCATAAATTAAATATGTTTTAAATATGTTTAAATATATTTTTATTCCCTATAAAATTATAAATGTTAAAGTTTAATCCCTATAAAAAATTTATTCATTTTTAATCTCTATTTGCATTTTATAGAGATTGTTTTGAAGGACTAAAAGTATTCACTTTTTGTAAAATATTTTTAAAATAGGGACTATTCTTACAAACTATAATATTATGGAGCACTTCAATTACCATTAAAATTTATAGGGACTAAACTTAAAATCTCATGATTTGTAGAACTAAAAACATATTTAACCCTAAATTATAATTATGATAAATTGTAAAGGGTAAAAATGAATTTTAGATAAAACAATAAGGGTAAAAAGTGTAAAGGGTACTCACCACAAGCTTATATAGCTTATCATATTTGAAAGCAAAAACCATCAATATTTTTACTTTTAATCAAAATTAAAATTTCATAAAAAAATATCGTTCATAATTTTTAATCATTAGCGCAATAAAACGGTCGGGAGTGCCCGTCTTTTCACTAGCTTTGAAAAAAAATTATAACTCAAGGGTTAATAGGTCTTTACCCCCCTGTAATATAGGGCACTTTTGGTTTTGCCCCCTGAAAAAAAAAAATTTTAGATTCCGTCCTTGTAAAATGAAGATTCTTCAAGATTGCCCCCTGAGCCCTGTGACTCAGCAGAATCTATGATGTGGCACCTACATGGTTTTTTTTTTTTTTTTTTTTTGCTTGCCACGTGTAAAAAATAGTTTACACGTCATTTTTATTTAAAAAAATTAAAATAAAATTTTAAAAAACGAAAATCATATTTTTAAAAATCTGAAAAAATTCAAACTATTTTTTTAAATCGAAAAAAAATTAGATTTTTTTTTCCAAAAATTAAAAAACATTTAGATTTTTTTTCCGAAATAGAAAATTGTATTATCTTTTTCGAAATTAAAAAACATTCAGATTTTTTTCGAAATAAAAAAGTTTTTTTAATTTTTTCTACAAAGAATGAAAATTCTGGAAAATATTTTAATTTTTAAAAATTTGGATATAAATGTTTTTAAATTCCAACTATTTAATCTGAAAAAAAAATTTGATTTTATTTAAATTTTTAAAATCTTAACTTCAGATATTTTCGAAAATTTTAAATTTAGAAAAAATTCTGATTTGTTTTTGAAATTTTTTATAAAATCCAGTGTTTTTTTAAAATACTTCCTAATTTCAGAAAAAAAATGATTTTATTTTTATTTTTTTAAATAAAAAATAAATTCGTAAAAATTCAGGAATATATTTTTTGAATTTTTTTCGAAATGCTAACTTAATATATTTTCCATCAATGACAAGAAAACTCATATGGTATACCGTTTCCATTCTCGAACTTAATATATTTCCAAATTTTCCAAAAAAATTATACTAAATTTAAAAAAAAATCCGAATTAAATTAAAATTATAAAATTTGGAAAAAAAAGTATTATCTAACTTTTTTGAATTTGTAAAAAATATTTGAATTTTTTTTCTAATTATTTAATTTCAAAAAATAATTAATAAAATTTCTGGAATAAAGATTTTGAAATATAAAATATTTTTTTTATTTTAAAAATTGAATTAAAAAAATCTGCATGGTTTTTCTGATTGTAACAAAAATCCGAAACTTAATTTTTTTTTAATAATCTGAATTTTTCAATTTTTTTAAAAATATCTGAAATTTTTTTCGATTTTTTAAAAAGAATCTGGAATTAGGAAGTATTTTAAAAAAAATCTGAAACTTTATTTTAAAAAAAAAATTTCTATTTTTTAAATTTTTGAAAAAAAATTTCTATTTTTTTTTCTGATTTTTAAATTATTTTTCGTTTTTTAAAAAATATAGATTTTTTTATTTTTTATTTATTTTAAATGACATGTAAATTATTTTTTACACTTGGCATCCAAAAAAAAATGAAAAAGAAAAAAAAAATGTCACATCATAGATTCAGCTGAGTCACAGGGCTCAGGGGGCAATCTTGAAGAATCTTCATTTTACAAGGACAGAATCTAAGAAACAAATTTTACAGGGGGCAAAACCAAAAGTGCCCTATATTACAAGGGGGTAAAGACCTATTAACCCCTCATTCAATTTTGTTAACTTTTCAAACAATGGAGTGAGAAATCTGTTCCGCTCCATCATAAAATACCCAAACAATATAATGAATGCTCTATTTTATAATGTTCTGCTTAACTCCATTATAGTATGTTCCATTCTACTATATTCCGTTCTGTTTTGTCAATCCAAACACAACCTTAAGAATTTTGCGTGGTTCTTACATATATGTTTAGTTGAATTGATTTTAATGGTAAAATTAATATCATTTAATAAAACAGTCATATTGATTGTAGTTAATGAAGTGAAATTCAATAAATAAAGATATATTATCGAGAAAAAAATTGAAATGATATTAAATGACAATTATTTTGAAATAGAGAAAAATGTTAAAGTGACAATTAAAATTAGACAGAGAAAGTGTAAAATAATTATACTTTGATAATGTATACTAATTAAATTCAATAGTTATTTGTTTTTATAAGGGGATATAGTTATGTGGTTTTTTCTTTTACCGATATAGTTATATGGTTTTTTTTTTTTTAAAGGCCAAAAGAGCATCAATATATTAACAAACCAAAACATAGCACTTGAACACAAGGTGTATCGAAGAAAGCATGTCAAGGAAACAGAGTAGAACAAAACTTCAAGAGCATGCAAAAGCAAAACTAGCTAGGTAACTGATGTTAAACATAAAAATAGGATCTAGCCTTTATAATTGGTAATCAAAATCGAAAAAAACATATTTCGATTTAAACCACCAATATGTCTGAAACTTCACCTTTTCACATAAGACCTGCAAATTTTCCTCCTTTTGCTAAAAAATACATCTGTTACGCTATTCCCAAATAATCCAAGCAATAGAGAACCGAATAACATATAATATGCAATAAAAAATAAAAAATAAAAAAAACTAAGCTACTGTCTACCAGTGTTTTTGGTAAACGACGAGTCTACCTTTGCTTATTACAAATGGGATCAAACTAGAAATACCAAGACATGTTGTACAATCTTTTTCCAGAAAATGTATGAGTTCTCACCAAGTTAATAGGTTGCTCAACGAACGAGATTGAGTTTTGGTAAGAAAGGGATTGTCTCTCGACATGGAAAAAACGTAGTAAATGCAAGTAAAAGTAAAAGACTTCAACGTTTAAAATGCAAAAACTTAAAGAAAAGGTAAATTGCATTGCATTAATGTAAAGGTAGTTTGGCTAATCAGATTACATACATTATGTATGACTCTTTTCTCGAGACGCCGGTACTTCGAGTGCTAGAATTTCTATAAAAGATTTGCGACCTCATTTTTATATGAAAAACTACTATTTATACATAGCAAAAACAACTGGAAAAAGCTAACTACCACAAAAAAACACTTCTTCCATCGAAAACCGCATGTCTTCACTAAGGAAACCGCTGCTTTTGAATTTTAATTCCTTCTTCTTCGACATCAACTGCTTGGCTTCGACCAAATTAGGTCCCGACTCATGTCGTGTTGAACTTCGAGGCTTTTAACCCCTTCCAAATACTAAGTCCATACCTATCGAAGACTCCATGCTGAGGATAATGACTTTAATTCCTAAAAAACAAAAGTCAACACATGTTGACCGCATTAATTGAGTCTGTCAAAACTACAGGCTAACAACTACCACACTGAGTAATATGATCCACGATATTACCATTGAAAGTCGTAGTGAAACTGAGCCAATTAGAAATAAAATACCAAATTCCACCAAAAAATTCACAATTAACAAATAGGTTATGAACATCTTCATTATTGCCGCAATTTGTCGTAGAACCCTACTCATTAGCTACTAAAATATGCCTCTTCCACAAATTATCCCTTGTCGGCACTCTATTAAGTATTAACCTCCAAGAAAAAATAAAAACCTGAAGAGGGACTTCCTTTAGCCAAACAAAATTGTAAGCATCCTGATGATCATTGATGTCCATTTCTGTCAATTTATTATAAGCACTTCTAATATAATAACACATAGAACAATGTAAATGCCAAACCCATTGATCTAGTGATCCAACTTGAGCATTTAACATTACATTGAGAATAAGATAAATCTTCTTTTTCAACAAAATGACGACATTAAGTTTGAATTCAACAAGAAGAATTAATCTTCAATGCACTTCAACCTTGTTTGTCACCGCATGTTCGACTTTGCCTTATTATTGTTACTAGCACCATGTCCACGTTGAAGTATTCCAAATCTTAGACATTGGATCTTGCATAATCATGTTACATCATGTTACTACTGTGCCAACGATTTCTGTAACACCCCGTTTTTTCAACATAAAAATTTCTTAACAATTATCAGAATAAACATCATAAAACGGGATATCACATTTCACATAATCTAAAATAGTTAAATAACAATTTAACTTCCAACAAAATATCTCAATCATCGCAGCGGAGTTAATTCAAAATCATAAATTGTCTTGGCACACAGGCCCCATCATAATATCTCAAATAAATTCAGTTAAACAAATCAAGTCATAAACATCATAGTCAAATACGTATAGGAAATGAAGCATGCATATCATAAACCCCATCCCGTTACGTATCAGAGCAACCTATGACTCAGTGAGGCAAGGCCACTCACGACAGTACAAGAACAACCTACGCTCGATCACCTGCAAGTTACTCATACGAAGAGCAACATTTCCAAGCAGAAGGGGTGAGATTTCACAAAAAAATAATATTAATCAATATAATTCAACAATCGTAATTAACAACATAAACATCTTCAACATAGCATCTTAAACATCTTTCATCATTTGACTCGACAATGCGACAATGATATGCATGTGGTACCAATACAGGGCATTAGCCCCCATCATTATTTGAGTATTAATATACTTCCAGGGCATAAGCCCCCGTCGTTATTTGAGCTAATGCTCCATCGTGTTGAGTACTAAGCTCCAGGGTATAAGCCCCCAACATATGTATGCTAATGCATGGACTCGATCTCTTAAAACATCTTAATCATCATCTCTTATATATCCAATAATTTGGAGTTCAACATCATCTTAATCATCTTATATAGACTCATGCATCATATTTAAATAACAATAGCAGCATAAGCATATCACAACAACATTATGACATCATATAAAGATATCAAATAAAATCAAGCATCAACTCAATCATTCATTCATTAACATTTCAAGTAATGCAATTAATCATTAAATTACATTATAATCAGCTTAACATTTCATAACAGCTTCACAGATTGCAGTTAACATCCTATATAGGTCACATTACTACCCAAGGGTCCATCTCTAAACAAGTTATGTGACACAGGTCGCAAAGTTCTCTGGAAGTGCTCGCGAGGCGAGAGCATCTGCTCGCCACGATGAGTACAAGCCAGAATCCCAACTAAAATTGTTCTAAGCTAAACCAGGTTCAAACTCATTCTAAGTTATCATTTAATCTTTAATAAACATCTTTAGGCACTCAAAAACATCTAAGGTTCAACTCACAAGTCAAAAATACGAAATCTTACATGCTCTCTGGTCAAGCTCGCTATGGCGAGTAAGGTTGTTCGTTGTGGCGAGCTACGACTTGTAACTCGCGAGGCGAAGGGAAATGGCTCGCGTGGCAAGCGATGAACTTCATCCCTCGCGAGGCGAGGATCATCGTTTGCGAGGGCGAGCGATGAATATAGGCTCGGGCAAAATGTAGTTTTTCACGAAAATTCAACAACTCACATGGTTTAAAGTCTAATTTCGATTCCAGAATTCATCCTATTCATAATCTAAGGTCAAAGGACGTTTTAAGCATCAATCTAACAACCTAACATCATTGGATCATCAAAATCACCTATCAACCCTAATTTCATAAACTTTTTAATTCAATCCTAACTTGTTAATTTGATCATCAGAATTACATGGATTAATACTACTGAATCATTAGTCTCACCCTTACCTTAGTTGATGAAATCGCAGCTTTCTACCTTGACTTCTCCCTTCTATGGCTTTTTCTCCCTTTTCTCCAAAAACAGTCGTACGTACAAAGTGTTTCTAAAAACTAGGTTTTCTCTTTTTATATCTCCTCCTAAAATCTTATCTTATCTCACTTTCTCCCCCAAAACTCTCTAAAATCTCAAAACAGCCCCTAACTAAATATTTTATTTTATTTTCAAATCTTATTTTATTAAACAACAAAATAAGTCTCAAAACCTCATAAAAATCGTCACATCACATAAATCATCTAAATCATCATAAATCATTTAAATCATCATAAATCACACATATATTATATAAATATAATATAACTCGTCTAGACTCAATTAAATAATCGATTAATTAAAAGTGGGCGTTACAATTTCTTTATTTCTCCAAGGCTCTTTCCACAAAAATCAATCACTTGATAAACTAATTGTTCTCAAAGGCTTCATCAGCCACATGCATGAAATACATTAAGTTACTTTATCGAAAATGCAGCATGTCGAAGTCTGTATGCTCTTGGTCGAAATCACTTTGCACTTTGCAGCATGTCGAAATAACCCATCTACCTTGTCGAAAATAGAATCATGAGTTCGACCAAATATTTCATTTTTTATGTTAACAACAAGTAAGTATTAGTAATTTAGCATTTGATTTTCATCACTAGTGGACCCATCCCATTTAGTGTTTTACCATGATTCATAACTAAGTCTATTGTATTAAGCTAGTAGTGGCTTTGGCCCCTTCTTGGTTGTCTGTAACTCATGTAATTTTCATGAGTCTTTACCTAGCACTTCTTGTGCCGGTGTGGAGCTCTCTTCTTTGATATAATTTTATATTTTTGAAAAAAAATTATTATCATACAATAATTTTAATTTATAACTAAATATGTTGTCCCTTTTTCAATGTCTTATTTATACAACTAATTTTCTTCAATATTCATTATTATTGTTTCTCATTTAAGACTTAACCCCTATATATTACGAAAGGTTAAAAGATAAATAAATAATTGTAATGAAGTTTAATAAAAGAATATTGAACTTAGATGATAATCAAGAGTTTTATCTGAAACCTTTATTAATATTAAGTGATAAATCTAGTGACATAAGGGGATAAAGATGACAATTTTTTATCGAGTCGTCTAGTGGCTAAAAGTCCACCCTTTTAAGGTGAACAAGTGGGAAGTATGGGGTTCGAACCCCAATCTCTACATATATAATTCAATGTTCTTGTCAACTGATCTATATTCACAAGGATTTATACACGACATATTTATTAAAAACATTGATTTCGCTGTATAAAAAAATATTGATTTCAATTATATGAATTGAGTGTTGCAAATTCGAAATGCTAAAAATGTATCGAATGGCAAATGTTAGTAATTAATGGCTAGATTAGTTTTTCTCATTTGTATGGGTTTGAACCAAGGGCCTCCAACTTCTTAGAATTCTGCTTATTAGCCAAACAGTATTGCTCATTCCCAAAGTAAATGTCCAAAATGCGTGTATGCGCTAGTGTATTTTTTTTTACCTAAGTTAAGTCACGTAGCGTGACTTACTTGCGCTAGTGTATTCTGAGCGTGAGTTAACTCACGCCAGTTGGCCGGTGCAGAACTGAAGAACAAACGTTTTTTGGTCTGTGGTCTGTTTTTTAACATTCAATCCACACGTTTTTAACACTATTTTACACGTTTTTTGACCACATTAATGTTGTGTTTGAAAATGATGCATGATGAGGTTCTGCCTGGGCTAATAATAGCATGTAGCATGACTTAAGTCACGCTGTGTGACTTAAGTTGCGTTCCTCTTATAACTAGCGCAACATAAGTCACGATATGCATATTAACATGCGCAGGGGCATTTTGGACATTTACTTTGAGAATGAACGATACTGTTTGGATGATGAGCAGAATTCAACTTCTTATTCTTTAGCTCAAACCACTTACCTACCCAACCCTTCATTAAATGCTAAAAACTATTTAACTAAAGTTAACAAAGCATGATAATTTCTTTATAAAGCATTGAAGAAAATGTGTTTATTACATACAATTGAAGAAAAATATGGTTCACATTCTCATGTTTGTTTATGCTTTGATCTTCTCTAATTTCATATTTCTTGTTGAAGCAAATATGGGTTTGTGATTTTTCAAACAAGTTATAAATTTTCTATATATCTTATAAACAATATTATATCACCTTGAAGTAACATTCTTTTTTCTTATATGACCTTGCAGTTGTCCTTGGATGTGTTTCTGATGATGATTGTCCAAAGGTGCCTTTACCTCGTTTTTTGAAGTGCATCGCAAATTTGTGTTGTCTCGTCAGGAAAAAAGATTTGTGATGTTTGTCGACACACAAAAGTGTAACTATTATGTGCAACAATAACTATGTCAACTCTAAGCATAAGGTTTGATTTTTATATAATAATGTAAAAACTTTTACATTTTACTTCAAAACTTGATTTATGTTTGTATGACCTTTTCATTTTCATGACAATCTCAAAAGTGTATTATGATATTATTCACATGTATTCTTACCTTTGTTCTTAAATAATATCATTAAAACAACATCATAACGGAATTATATTAAACTACTTTAGTAAATGTAACAAACCAAAAAACTACTTTAATAAATAAATGCAATATATGATCATGTAAATTCCTTAATTATTATACTTCTATATTTAATATATATTTAGTAAAATGTTAAAAATGATTAAACCAAGACTTTTATGCAAGAAGTTCATGCAAATAATTTACTATGCTCATTAAATAACGTTGCAATATGATGTATGCAATTTAAATTTTTACTATATTTATAATTTATAAAAGTTAAGACAAGAATGTATATCTTTATCTTTATTATAAACATTTTCCTTGCATCAAATAAAAAGTACATGTGGCATATTCACATTGTCCATTGTATTTGATGCTTTTAATCAACCAATTAGAATGATTCATGACTCATAGTTTTTGTATTAGCCAATCAAGACAATTTGTTTTTCATTATTTCCATCTACCTCTTCCTCCCATAAAAGATCATGGAAGTTTAATCGCGTAGAAATGCTATTTTCGGCTTTGGTTTGAGGGGATAGTGAGTGCTTGCAGATTTCTATTGTGTGCACCCTTTGGATTTCAAGTGTAATTTTTGTGATTGTTTTTCATTTTGGTTGTATTTATGTGCCTTTTATTCTAGCATGTACGTGTGAAACCATTTTTCTTTGGCTTTAGTATTTTGAAGCCTTGGTTTTGCTATGTATTTTTTATTATATTGTTAGCCTTTAAAATATATGATATGTTGTTTAAAGAAAACATACAATTGGTTCGCATCATGTAATTTGAGCAAGATTTATGCAATTGGAAACATATTAACGTCATTTAAATTTACTATGAAGGTGTGTCACTCATGACTCAATCATATGTATCAAATGCTTCAATAAATATTATGCAATAATAACGATTTCTCTTGGCACATAATCTCGGTTTCCAGCTCTATATGAAATGTGTCATAAATTTATGGTTAAGGAAATGTTATTACTTGATATTTGTTCCAAATAATAAATAATTTCCAAATAACATAATATTTAAAAAAAAATTATAAATTCTTATGAAAATTGATTGTGTTTCCATATATACAATGAACATTGTCTTTGTCTATAAAAAAATATTGGCGTAGTAAATTACTTTTTGGAGAATGTCTTCTTCACAAACAAAAAAGTTACCTTTCAAGATTGAGGTTGAATTATAATTTTATTTTTAAGGGAATGTTTCTTTTTTACAAGATTTTTAAGGGAATGTTGAATTATACTTATAATTTTTTGGAAATAAATGATATTTATTTCATGTAATTTGAAAAATTAATGGGCAAAATTTAAGGTTTTTTCTATCTATAAAATAAAAAAAATAAAAATAAAATTATTGATAGCATCTAAATTAGTCATAAGATGTGCAAATAAGAGATAAAAAAAACCAAATACATTATGTACCAAGATAGCTGTTGTAATTTAATAAGGAAGCAAAGTTAGTAGAATCAATGTTTATATTCAATATAGGAAACATCATTTAAGGGTCAAAGAAAACATTTTTATTTTTCTCTATAGAGAATGATTTGGTGGTGTATAAAAATTAAAAAGTATTGATTAAGTGGATATTATTTCTTTCCAAAAAAACAAGTTCAAACTATTTCTAGAAGCAAAAAAAAATAAAAAAAACATTTGTGATTTGAAGGGTTAAAAAAGTTCTTTTTGTTTATAAATGGAATGATTGAATTAATGGTACATAAAAAATATTATTTAAGATCATATTATTTATGGAAAAAATTAAAACGATTGTGATATTTTATAACTTTTTTTTTTCCGTTTTTCTTCACATGATGCCCATAGAATTCAAAATTCTTTCCATTTTTATTGTATTTTTGGGTTTTCAACCGTGCTCACTATTTGTTAAAAAAAATGCTCGCTACTCAATTTTTTCAATGGGTCCAAAACCAATAATTTAGGAGTTTGGTTGTTCGTCTTTCGTTTGTTTTTTATGTATCAAACATGATCATCTATTGTCACTAGACAGTAGACATGGTGATGATGGATGCATTTTTCTGCATTTGTATTATTTATTATTATTATTATTATTCGATTAGTACATATGTTTTTGTTTTCATTTTTAGTTATTAAAGTTTCAAACAATCACATAATAAGAAATAATACAAAAATATTAGAAAAAATAATATAACAAATAGTACCCAAAAAATGGGGCAGAAGATATAAAATTAAATGGGGTGTTAAATGAGTGTTTGAAAATAATTGGTGTATTAATATAAGGGTTGTTTAAAATATAATTAATTCATTAAATCAAGATAAAATGAAAGTCGTGGATGTGGAGTAACTATTTTTGTTTTTGTGTGAACCCTCTTATTCTCATGGAAAGAGATTTGATAGAGGATTAACTAAAAAACATTTCTCGTCCATTAGCTCACCTTCGTATCGTTAATGGATTCTACAACCAAATACGATTATGTCTTGACAATAATACAAAATTTATAATTATGTCATTGAAAATAATAAGTAAAAATTGGTACAATTATATCTCTGACTAAAAATAATAATTTTATGCCCTCGCAAAAAATATTTTGAAGTATAATGAGATAGAGACTAAATTTTCAAATTTGTTTTTGGAACTAAAAAGGTGCTTTTATTTTTCTTAGCAACTAAATTAGGTCTCAATTTTTATACAAAACTAAATTTTATCTTCACTCAAAATTCAATTGTGACTTCATTCACTATGATAACATAGAAATGTAAATTTTACAAAATCATATTTCTAATCAAATTTTTTTTAGAAATATATAACACCATTAACCTCTCATTATCGTATTTATAGCAATATCAATGACAATGAAATGGTTTCAATGCAAAGATGTATATGGCAACATGTATTTTAAAGTAAATAATGATGCAGACTTTCTTGCATTTTAAATTTTAACTTTGACCATTATTTTTTTGTCAAAAAAAAAATTGACCATTATTTTCTTTATTTGCATTTCCACATATTTCATCTATTGTAGATCAAAATTTGTAAATTTTTTTAATTTGTTGCGTACAATGTAACTCATTTATCAAAGAGCAAATCGAAAGGAATTTAAAATAATATAAGTACGTATTTTATCAATTCATCATAACACATTGACTTTCACATGGTTTGTTCCCCACCAAAGACCAAAAGTGAAGGAAATTGAAATAAAAATATTGAAGTAATTATTTTATTTAAAATAAAAAAAATTAGGCAAATGACATAAAAAAGCAATGAAATCAATCCATCGTAATGTTCATAGTTCTGCGGGAGTATACAATGAGTTAGATCATTACATTTGGCTAAGAGAATCCCCACAAATGAGATTGAGACCATATTTTGACCCAAAACTTTAAGACAATAGGTATATGGGTCATCTCACTAATATGTTGTTTAATATCCACTCTTGCATCCAACGTAAAAGTTTAACTCCCCTATGACACATTATCATCGCTCTTTTAAGTGTGAGACTCTTTGTATTTGTGACTTAGTGGGATAGCCTAATAAGATCAGAGGCACAACATCGTAAAAAAAGTGGGTTGATGGGGGTTTCAAAGAGGGATATTTTTCTTCTTTCTTTCATGAGAAGAGAGAAAGTAAATTAGAAAAAGAAAAAAGATGAAAAATGAAAAATGAATTTGAACATAGAGAAATAATAAAGAAATATAATAAGTGGCTCTTAATTTTATAGTTTTTCCTTGACAAAAAAAAAATATATGAAAGTGAAGGACATCCAAAATATAAAATTTAAGATAAAAAAGTTAAACAAATGACACCAAAAACTAACAAAATAAATTATTATAATGTTGGTACTTTCCATGGAGCCTAAGTTGGATAGTATCATCATATTCGACTATGAGAAACCACACAAGCGAGATTAATATTACATCATCATTCAGAATATTCAGGCACATATATATGAGTCATCTCATGTATTTGTTATTAAACACATATCATTTTATCACGAAGATCTCATGCAAATCGGCACATCATGAACATTCAAAGATTTTTGAAGAATTTGTAAATATTAAGAATGAAGATTCAAGAGGGCCTTAGGAGACTTTGTAGAGAGATGAATTATGTTCCCATGTCCCGAGGCAAGCTATTCGGAAGAAAACACCTAAAACGACGAAAGAACGGAGAATTTGGGTCTGGAAGACACACACATATGCGCCTAGGGCATGGTGCAAGCAGCACTCACATGCGCCTAGGACGTGCGTTGTGCGCCACGAGCATCCAAAATGCGCGGGGCGAAAGCGTCTTTTCCTGCTTTTTGTGGCAAAGCCTGTGTTTTTAGTCTAAACCCAGGTAGAAACTCTCACTATAAATACCAGCGCTCCTCATTCAAAAACTCTCACTATAAGCAATTGAAGAGGATGGCAATTCTGGGAGCTTCTGGAGGAGTTTCTATCTTCTCCATGTTTTTCTAGGGTATGTTTTTATCTTTAGTAATTTGTTTTTAATTACCATGTGTAACTAAATCTTTTTATGTTAGAGTTCTAAGATGAACCTCTGTTTATTTTTTTGGATATTTATTTTCTGTTCACTATTAAGTTTTATTAGGATTAAGTTTATTTCTGTAGTAGCGCAACCCCTGATTAGGTACTTAGGTTGTGACAGAGCCTAATACTGCAACCAAAACAGGTAACTTGCTCTGTTGCAAACAGATAAAAATTGTAATCTCTAACCCTTTACTCTTTTATTTTATATCGTCAACTTAAAATAAGAAACGCAAATTGTTTGGACAAAACGACAATCCATGTGGATACGATACTCTAATTATCACTTTATTATTTGGTAAATGATTTGGTACACTTGCCTAATCCTCACATCACCGCACAAGAGAAAAGGGCCTCGAAGAGACGCGACTATAATATCAGAAACCTTTCATGGGGAAACCCAACGAATGAAAACTGATCAGACGTGAAATTAGAAATGACTAATATGTGGCAAAAGGAAGATAACACCGGACAAATTTCAGAATGAATGGACTAATGTCACCTTCCCCATAGCAGGTGGACTAAATAAAGGCCAAAAGTCTGAGGGGGCAAGAGAGAACATAACCCATGAGAGAGCCCAACCTAAGACAACCCAACTCATAGAAGCAGAACCTAGAAATATTTTATCTAGCAAAAGTATACACAATAAAGGTCGCGACATCACCATGACAGACCTTTAATTCTACTAGGTAGAGAGGCTGGACCCCCATCTAGTTGTGAAAAGATCAATCAACAAGAGCGAGAAGGTCAGTACACCTCTCCTTATGATAGACCATTCACCCTAAAGAGATAGTATCATCCACAATGGACTTTTAAGCCTTAGGATGGAAAACTGATATTCTCCATAAAAACCAGTTGGATACGCCTAAAATGGTCAATGAATCACACCATCTACAACTGGCTAAAAAGCCCAAGACAAAGAGAAACCGAAAACATTAATGGGTCATCCAAAGCATGCTCGACACAACCCAACAAGGTCCGAGTACTGGAGTTCAACACATCCCTTGTCATTAAAGACGGGTTCCTCTTGAAGACTTCTCCCAAGCTACATCCTAAATTTTTCAAGCTATAGCTTAGGGGGCAACTATTGTGAACTAGGCTAAGGCTTATTTCGACTAGAATCAGGTCCAATCCAGGATCAAAGAGCAGGCGACGTCATACGCTGGATATGCTATAAATCTCACTAGATAATGGTATAGACCACCCGATCTTGACCATCAAATTAGAATACAATGCAAGAATACCATCCAGATGGTCACACCTATCTCTTAGGAATAGCTTTCCATTAAAAAACTTAACAAACAAACCAGATGAGCTTAACTGAAACATCCTTCCATGTGAAGTTTAACAACCACTGTGAGTGTTCACAAACATTATATTTAAAAGAAAAATTCTTATGTTCTTATTCAAAAATAAAATCAAATGAAAAAGCCAAGAAAAATGATTTAGGAATTTATTGTAAATTATCTTCGGTTAGAGTTAGCCTCGATTCATCCTAAATCTATCAAGAGAATAATAATAGTGCCTTGTTTTTTTCAAAGATATTTATTATTATTGAAAAAGCACTAGGCGCATTATTATTATTGAAAAACCACAGTCTTTTATTATTATTGAAAAATAATAGTCCCTTGAAAAACAAAGGACTATTATTATTACCATTTTTGTACCAAATTGTTGGGTTTTGCTTTTGTGGTTCATTGGGTCAGGTCCTGCCCCCAACCACAGTCTTGTATTTCATTCTCTTGATAAAAACTTGTCCCGTATTTTTTTCTATTTATCAATGGATAGTGCCTAGTGCTTTTTCAATAATAATAAATATATTTGAAAAAAAAAAACAAGGCACTATTATTATTCTCTGGCAGTCTTTTATTACTATTGAAAAATAATAGTCCCTTGTTTTTTGCCTTATTGCTCTCTGATAGACTTGGATAGTGCTGCTCAAAGGTTGATGTGATGGCTTCATTAATGTCCTCTTCCTCAACTTCAGCCCCCCAGAATTTAAAGAGAATTTGCACACTCCTAAGCGCTGCAGCAGAATGGAGAGAGGGTTTGAAGGCATGAACCAAATTTTGGTTTGAAGGGAGCTTGTCACTTGTCAAACTATCATAGTAGGTAGTTATAGGCTGCGGCATAGATGGATGAGAGGCGGTGTTGTCAAGAGTAACTTTGACACTAGCATCAATAGCTGCAATATGAACACAATCACCTGGCTCTGCAGGAAACCTTAGAACAGAACTGCTAGGCAAAGCCAAAGGGGTGAGAACTGGAGTATTAGCCAAACGTAACAGAGTAACCGGATCCACAACCTTTGAGGGCCTTTCTTCAATAGAAGTATGTGCCTTGTCACGAGAAAAAGACACTACCTCAACAACCTCTAAAGGAGAGACAATAGCAGCTTCAGAGACAACATTTTGCGAGTCAAATGAGACATTTATGTTCTCCACATCTGTAGAGAAATCATCCCCCGGAACCTCAATATTCTCATCATTCAGTAAAGCATATGAATTCTGCAAATCAATACTTAAATTAGCAACACAATCCTCAAAATCAATGTTAGTCACAAGACAAATATCTATTTGAGTAACCAAATCAACCGTCTGTTTAGCAGCCAACTGCCCAAGGGTCATATCAATATTTACCACATCCACAACATGACTAAGAGAGGAGGACTCTAAGTGTAATGGTTGTTGTGTAGTATTGACTAAGGCATCCTTATTGGGCATATTAGATTGTTGAATAGGTTTCTCCTGTTGATTTTTGGGAACGGCATGATGTTGTATATTGTTAATGCGGTTGCAATGCTGAATAGAGTGACCTAACAACTTACAGTGATAACAAAATGAAGGCTTACGCTCATACTCCACAGCTACCGGGAAGGCAAAACCTTCCCTCTCAACCACCATCGAATCAAACAGCTTACCGGACATATCCACATCCACGAGAATACGTGCATAGTGCCCAAAAAGACGGGATTGTGTGCCTTCATCTATAGTGAGAGGGGTACCAATACCGGATGCGATTTCAAATAGTGTGGTCTTCCTCCAATATTCTTGAGGGGGATTCATGAGCCTTACCCACAACTGCACGTGTGACTGAATCTGGTTTTGAGGATCAAAGTCTTTAGACGAGCAGAAGAATCTTAATATTCCTAGCTTTAACTGAACAACACCCAATGCCCATACCTTCTTCATCTCTTCAATGGAGTGGAAGTTGAATTTGAAGTAACCCCTGCCAAGGGGAGTGATGGACCAAGGCTTCAGATGTGGCCAAAACCCTTCCAACTTCTACTTAAGAGCCTTCGATGAAAGAGGGGGATCACCCTTCTGCAGTGTGAGTGGCCGGAATCAGAAATTGGTCAGAACGGCTTGGATCGCCGCGCAAAGACGTGGACGCGGTGGAAATGTAGATCTGGACGAGTTATGTTGGAAACCCATAAAACCGAGTTCGCGGGTCGATTCGCGACCTAGTTGGTGTTTCGTTTTCCATAAATTCGGGTTTACCGGGTCTGGTTCGTGATCCAGTTCGCCAAAAACGAATTTTTCCAATCAGAAAGTAAAAAAAAAAAAAAATGTTTTTCATCCTTCTTAATCTCTTAAACGGTTTCAAATCCTATCATTAAACTCATTGATTATTGAAGATCTTCCCAATACAACCACTATCAATAATTAGGGAAATTTTTCAATAAACCCATAAATCATGGAACCTTACCAATGCAATTTTCATATTCATAGCACTCAACTCCCTCTCTTTCGTTACTTATTTAATCAGTATTCTACCTATTACTTCTGCAGACAACAGTCCTTCATTCTTACATAAAAAAAAAAAAAAATAATCCTTCATTCTTAAGTTAATTATGATTAAGTTTTATTGTTGTTATGGAGTTGTATGAGTACTATTTTGAAATTTTTAAGTGTTTTTTTTTTTTTTTTGTCAAGTAGCCTAGTGGCTAGAGCTCACACAATTTAATTGTGGAGAAGTGGAGTGTCCGGGGTTCGAACCCCGGCTCCTGCATATAATATGCAATATCCCTACCAACTAAGATTAGCTCACGGGTAGGGGTGAGAATAGTCCAGGCCAGGCCAGGCTTTGATAGGCCTGAGTCTGGCCTACGAAATAAATCACAAGCCTGAGCCTGGCCTATGGCCTATCATAGGCTGTTTTTCTAGGCCTGGCCTGGCCTATTTAAAAGCCTGGACTGGCCTGAAAGCCTACTTACAGGCCTACTTCACATTAAGGCCATCAAATAGTTCATCTGGCCTACTAAATAGGTTAAACATGTCTTAAAGCCTACTTAAAAGCCTATTTCACTACAAGTAAATTTCAATTAGATTAAAGCATACATAAAAGCCTATAACAACAAAGCCTATTAAAGGACTAATAGATAGAGAAAAAGATGTTTATATTTTTAATATATGCAATTATTTTAATATAAAAAAATATTTTTTAATAAATAAGTATTAATAGGCCGGCCTATTAGGTTTAAAAGCCTTTTTTTGAAGCCTAAGCTTGGCCTATTTAATTAAACAGGGTTTCTAAAACTCCTAAGCCTAGGCCTATCTACTAAACAGTCCAGGCCAGGCCAGGCCAAAACAGGCCAGGCCGTAGGCCCCTGTAGGCCGGCCTGGCCTATTCCCAACCCTACTCACGGGGATGTTTTTTTTTCTTTTTCTATTAATGAATTTGAGTGTTATTTAATTTTTTTTTCTATTAAATTATGTTGCTTCATATGAATATGTATGAATTTATATGCAATTTATACGAATTTCTAAATTTGGTAGGATCTTACGATCCCCCGATTCACGATCTCATGGGTCCTACCCGATCTTACTTAGGATCTCGAGTTTATCTACCTTGGGCGCGATAGTCCAACGAACGTAAGGGGGCGAAACTGAGTTGCAAAAAAATGCATAATGAATATTCTGAGCATTTAAATAGGCGTATGGATCGTCTGCCAACACAGAAACAACCCAAGTTGCAACAGCTATCTTCAAAGTATCAGCAGGCCATAAATGCCCTTTCGAGTCAGAGCAACCAATTACAAACCGAATCCATAAAGTCGCAGTGGTCTTGAAACTTCAGTCGCAGTCCAAATCAATGGATGAACAAACGACATAAATCTATCATTGTCCACCAACAATGCAAGAAGCAACCACGGTGGATAAAATCTTTTAGGTATGATGAATGACTACTACCGTCAACACGGAGCATCTACACACCTAGCCCTTTCGAGCAACATTAGGATAAAACCAATTGTGTTAAATCGAGATATGCATCCAACAGAACAACAACATAACTAAAGAACCCATATCTTTAATCCAGAAAACCAGATTCATGATTTTCAGACAAAATCACAGAGCCGAAACAAAGTAACCACCCCATCTTCATCTCCACGGAACAAAACGAAAACAAACACTAATAATCAAAAACGAAAAAAAAAAAAAAACATAGCAAAAACCAGATCAAGACTAACTCATAATCGCGTCAACACCAGAGCTCTACAAGACAACAACGACGTTGAACGAAACCAGTGACGACAATATAATCAACACACCATGACTATGAAAGGACAGTCGCTGAGGCGCTTCATCGACGACGATCTGAAACCCATAAATATATTTTTCATTTATATGTAAAACCACATTTAAAAATTCATGGGATAAATAATTTTCATCAATAAATTAAAAACATAAGGTGGGTTCTCATGGTTGTTCAAAAGTCATCACCAAGGTTGTTCAAAAGAGTACTGTATGGTGGTTTTGTGGCATGTGGGCTCTCATGGTTTCAAAAGAGTCGAAGGATGATTGTTTTGAGAAGATATGTGATTGTGTTCATATTGTATTGAGCTATTGGCACTTGTTTGATAAAGTAATTAAGACAACGATGAATTCACAAAATGAAATAACAGAGGCAGATTGGGAAGAAAGGGTCGATGAAAGAGAGAAGGAAGAACAGTAGCAATAAAAAATGCAGAAAAAATGGGAACCAATAGAATGAAGGGGACGGAAAAAGTCACTCAAAAATGAGAATTAAAATCATTAAGAGTAAATTACTGCTTTGTTCTTGAATTTTGATTTTTCCAAAAAGAAAAAAAGGGTATTTTAGTCCAACTCAAAAGGTATTGATTGCTAAAATAGACCTTCACAAAAAAAAAAAGGTCTATTGTAGCAAACCTTATATATATATATATGAGATTTGCTAGAACACACCCACTAGTTTTTACGTGGGAGTGTTTTAACAAGTTATAACTAAAAAGTTAATAAATACACTTTAAGGTGTATGTTGCTATAACACACCTTCTAAAAAAAACAAGTGGGTATGTTCTAGCAAATTCTATAGGCATTTGCTAGAATACACCCACTTATTTTTTAGAAGGAGTATTTTAGCAAGTGAATAACTAAAAAGTGGTTAAATACACCTTAAGGTGTAGCTTTGCTAGAACACTCCCACATAAAAACTAGTGGGTGTGTTCTAACAAACCCCTATATATATATATACTTATTTGTTTATTTATATATAATAAAAAAAATATTCAACAAAGCTATTTGCTCAAAGGACACTTTCTAAGAAAGAAAGAAAAAATTTATGTTAACAAATAAAATTTATAAAATTATAAAACTTTATTAAACCTCCTCCCAGAATACTATTTTTATATTTGTTTTGTTTGAACTTTTCACCAAAGTCCCAATTGCATTGATTGTCATTTTCTGTACAAACTTTATAAATTAGTAATTTCATTAAATTACACAATGATCCTCAAGTCCTCAACTTTTGATTCCTGCATTAAAAACAAAGCAAAAGACAAACTACGTACATGTATTATAAGCACTCTTTCTTTAAAGAGAGACTCCTATTCAATTTGATGTTGGAACAAATCCAAATATTGTTACTGATCAAGTAAACAAATTTGCAGCCATGATGTGAAGTGCACACTAACTTTTTCTTCCAACATACCCACATTGTTGCAGCCATATCTGTATTGGGATGCCAACTTGAGTAATTTTATTTTTGGCGTTAAGTTATGTTATCTGCATCTGTATGTCCTCAATTCAAAAATATTCCTTGCCAATGCCAACCTTTTTTCCTTTACTTAAATTTCATTTCATAATTTTAAGGGCTTAATTAATGACGTGGTCCCTTAAGTTATTTGTTGATTACATTTTAGTCTCATAAGTTATTAACATTACAATTTGATCCCTTTAAGTCATCTTTCGTCAACAAAATAAATCCTCACTGTCAAAACTGTTAAACCAATGTCTAAGGTGGATACACATTGCAAGTTGTCACGTCACCGTTCACATGTGCCTATTTAACGTTTTGGCAAAAGACTGATAGTGAAGATTTATTTGGCTAACATATACTAACTTAAGGGACCAAATTGTAATGTTAATAACTTATGAGATCAAAATGTAACCAACAAATAACTTAAGGGACCAAATCATTAATTAAGTCTAATTTTAATCTTGAACTATTCTTGATGAATTTTTTTTTGTCCAAGTAGTCTAGTGGCTAGAATTCACCTTTTTCAAGATGAATAAGTGAGGTGTTCGGGGTTCGAACTCCGGCCCTTACATATAACAATGCATGTCCCTGCCAACTGAGTTATGTTTACGGGGACATTCTTGATGAAAACTTAACTTCTTTTGTTATAAAAATTGAATCTTTTGTCAATTATATTGTGTATATGAATTTTGGGCTGCACCAATGTAATACTCCTACATGAAATATCAATAGATAAAATGTTTTTTTTTTTTAAGGAATAGATAAAATGTTATTTATAATCCCTTCAACAAATAAAAGTTATCTATAATGAAAGTCTTAAATATAACCATATTTAACTATTTTCATCTTTTATTTTTTAATAACTCTTCAAAGAGACCAAATTATAATAGTCACTAAAATTTAACTAAAAGAGAGACCAAAAATTAATTATACTCACTAAAATTGTAATAGACGTGAGATTAAATACTTTTCCAACTCGAAATGAAACCTCATTTTAAGACTATGCTTGTTCCTAAAAATAAAATAAAAAACTATGCTTGTGTTAATAATTCATGAAAACAAGTATTATACAAACATATACTGATACACCGTAAATCAAGAACTATGGGCAACAACAATTAAGTGTGGGACAACAACATGAATTCTGCTCATTACCTAAACAATACCGCTCATTCCCAAAGTAAAAGTCGAAAAATGCCCCTATGCATGTTAACTTGCATAGCGTGAGTTAACATGCGCTAGTTATAAGGAGAACGTAACTTAAGTCACGCAACGTGAGTTAAGTCACGTAGCGCATGTTAACTTGCGTTAAGTACTATTTTCGTTCAAAACCCAGCATGCAACCATAAAACTCCATTTTTTCTTTCCCTCCACCTCCAAAAACCCCAAAAGTGCAAAATTTTGGGTAAAAATCTTCATTCCAAATCATTGCAAATCGTCAGGAAATAAGTTTCTACGCTCATCAAACAACAGGTAATGTACCGTCAAAACTTTTTCATTTTTGTTAGTTTTGCTGGTAGTTTCGTTTTTCATTTCAGTAGGCGTAGGGCTCAGCGTGAGTTAACTCACGCTAGTTGTAAGGGCAACGTGACTTAAGTTGCGTAGGTAGATAGCACTAGCATGAGTTAACTCACATTTCACAATACACTAACGCATCTTAACTTGCGCTAAGCATTCAACAATAACTCACAAATAACACTAGTGCATGTTAAGTCACGCTACTTATCTTAAGTTACGTTATAATTTGCACTAGCGCATGTTAACATGCGTAGGGACATTTCGGTCATTTATTTGGAAATGAGCGAATCCATTTGAGTAATGAGCTGAATTCCAACAACTACACTTCCAAACAAAGGGAAAAGGCCCAATATATTAGAAGAAGTTGAAAATCGCTCTTCTCGCTTTTATTTTTGCTCATTTTCACCCCAATTTTTAAAATTAACCATAGTGGTAGTTAATTTCTGCTCCGTACCCAGCGTGAGTTAACTGCCGCTACCTCAGCTGTAGTTAACTACTGCTACGTCTTCTTAAAGCAGAAATAGTAGAGTTTATTTCGTCCATTTCCCAAAACTCAATCTCTAAACAATCTCAAAACATCCAACACCATATTTCTTCAAATTCAAATCAGACACCACTTCAATAACAAGTAAGTTTTCATAATCCATTACCATTAACATTTTATGTTAATATGTTACAACGTTCCTCTTAAATTAAAAATGTTTTAGTTTTAGGGTTTATGTAAATTTTAATTTTTTTATTTATAGTTAATGATTAAATGTTTACATGTTTATGTTATGAATCCTTGTTAGACTAGAATTAAGTTGATTAAATGTTTACATGTTTATGTTTTAGTTTTTAGTTTTGGAGTTTATGTATATTTTGCACTCCAAGTGTTTGATGAAATGTTTGAATGAATTTTTTATTGATCGTTTTAATTTCGTATGGTGTAAATTAGAACCAATGGACATTTATCCAGTAGATCCGAAAACGATATTAGCTGCAGTCAGCTACAATGGTGGAAATCTCAATCTGTTCAGGGTTCGGGTCGATGTCACGTTATTAGATCTGAATGATCAACTAAATCAAATCAACTGACGACTCAACCACAAAGAGACAAGGAGGATGGACGATGTTGGGTATCAACGTCCATCGATCGACTCAGCCAGAAGACTGCAACTCGGAATAGGATTTCGGCCTATTTCTAAGTTCATACATCTTCTCTAGGTATGTCACCTCTCTAGGTTTGATGAAAGCATTAAGACCTTTACATGATAAAATTAAACAGGATACATAAAATAATTGAATAAAAGAATTAATTAAAATTAGTCCTACAAAATAAAATAGAGATTCATCATAGAACCCTATCCAATTAGGGTTTAACTATTCATGGTAACTAAAGACAAATTACAAAGAAATAAAACATATCATGGAGACTAAGGTTGAGGAGAGAGACTCCTCCCTTAAAGCTCCTAGCACTTGCCTTCCTCTTGAACCGTTTTGTTATGAATTAATAATTGTGAATAAGAGGAGTTGTATGTATAGGCTGATTTTCTAGTAGGTTTGGGCTGAAAAACTGAGATGTCTTCGGAGGCCTCTTAGTCTTCATTCACGGTCTTCCAAAATCCTTTTGAGATGTTTTGGTGTGCTTCATCATGCGATGGTTTTTTTTTATTGATTTATTTCTAGAGTTGTTTAATTAAAGGAAATGTATAAACTCTAATGGCATCGTATTTGGCGTCTCTAATGTTGATATTTTTGCCATGGGTTTGGTATGATGCTTGGTCATTCAGCGTATAATTGGCTGGTACGAAGTATATGTGTGGCATCCCCCTTTCCTTGTGACGTTAGTTTTATAAAATTTCTTGAAGCATAGTTAGATGGTGCACACAAGCTTTTTTTTAATATATTCAAGGATGATGAAGACTAGTAATTGCAAAGGTTGGAAGAATAAAACATTCTAATGATGGCTTTTAACACTATATTCCAAATCCTTCAAAAAAAAAAAAAAATACACTATATTCCAATTATGTATTCTTGAATTCACATTAAGGGTTTGTAAGATGCGGCTTGCCTTTGGACTGCAATCTTGTGCTCTCGGCCATAGGGTGCTCTTTTTGGATTGGTATTGTATTGAAGACTTTGTATGATGATTTTGGTTCATCTTCAGAGTAAATGATAGGGGTGAAGTATATGCAACTCCTCATAGATGATGGGCAGAGCTCTTTCATTGCGTGTGAGTATGGGAGGAAACGATTTTTTTGCTGATTTTCTCCCCTGAATTTTTTTTTGTGATCGGGGTTTGAACCTCAGATCTTATATATTTTATGTATTGTTCATACCAACTGAGTTAAGACCACGAGGACTTTCTCCCCTGGATTTGAGGAAAAATACCAATTTTTCTGCCCAAACCCACTTAAAAATTAGACTATAAATACAACTTCTTTTATTCATAATTATTCATTCATAACGAAGCAGTTCAAGAGGAAAGAAAAAGACTAGGAGCTTTAAAGAATGAGTCTCTCTCCTCATCCTTAGTGTCAATAGTATGTTTCAGTCTTTTGTAACTTTATCTTTAGTTACCATTTAGGATTTTGAGATGAACCTCTATTTTATCATTGGACCTTTTTAATTCAATACTTTTATTTAGTTATGTTATAATCTCTATTTAATTTTATTATGCATAAGTCTTAATGTTTTTACTGAACTTGGAAGTGTGATACCTAGGTCTTATGACTAAACATAGGTGACATTTAATTTGGGAAAGATTAGTTTTTTCCCACTATGGGAAAGCAAGTTTCAACCATTAGATTAAATGAAGAATACATTCATATCATACTCCCTCAATACTATATTGTTCTCCCTTTCTCTTCAACCTCACAATAACCGATTTCTCACTTTCTCTCTCTAACTCCTCCTCCTCTCCTCTCTCTCTTCCAACAGTACCATTATAACCACCACACCATCATGTTTAACACATAGATCTCCATCACTCTTTCTACATTTTGTGATAATTTGATTATTTGATCAAAGATTGATATGGTTTTGGATTTTTTTAAATTCTTATCTCTCTCTTATTTTATGGTTTTGGATTTGATTTTTCACCATGTTCGATTATACTACTGGATTTGTTCATTTGTATTCCATGTTCCATGTTCCTTCATGGGTCCACTTGTTCCCCACTCTTTCTTCCCAATTGCCGCAACTGATGCTTCCAAAGATCTCATATACTGTTTGAAAAATGAGTTATTTTGGTTAATTAGTAGCTAGATATTTTGTATTAAGATGAAAATAATGATGAAAAAGATTAACAGTCATATGTTCTGGATAGAGAAACTAGGAAACCAAAAGGTTATGGATTTTGTGAGTATAAGGATGAAGACTAAGATAAAAGATGATTCTTTTAATATTGATATAGAAACCACATATAAGTCTAATGGTATTGTATAAGTGTGGAATTAAAGAAAAATGGAGGTGTGAGATCGTGTAACTGTTACGGTAGAAGCCACAATTATTATGGTTAGAGGTTGCTTTGCTTCAAGAGGAAAAGACACAAAGGTAGGGGGAGAAAGGTGGTGGTGGAAGATGATGTGGGAAAGATCTAGTGCTGAGAGACCATAATAACATTGTGTTCCCTATTTAATCTAATGGTCAAAAACTAACTTTCCCATGGTGGAAAAAAACTAGCCTTTCCCAAATTAAACCCCACCCTAAACATAGCAAGAGAGAAAACTCTCTTTCGAATGTTGTATATTAAATTTTTTGTTAATTTTATTCTTTTTCCCCTTTATAAGGTAGACGAGATAAGGTTGCCCGTTTGTAGAACTACTAGGGTAATATAGAATATGTTATGAAATTATAAGATTCATACACAAAGTTGCAGCCTTTAGATGACAATTTTAGAAATCCTAATTCTTTTATGTTTCAATTAAATCTGAGAGAGTAAGACCTTACTCTAATATTCTTTTCGTGCACATACTGACCCATGTAGGATTGATGAACCTACACACTTTAGTGTTGCGTATAACTTTAAACTAATCAGCAAGTGAAACTTTATAGCTTGAGGGACATACTTCCCCACAAACTCATAACTTAAATAAAACCATTGTCGAATAACCGAATGAAGAGTTGTTTTTTAAGTCAAATAAAAGAATAGAGGGGATTCGAAGAATCATTAACGTTGCTAACATTCTGCAAACAAACCAGGTTACTAACTCACTACTGTTATGCACAATCAAATCAAATTTGCAAAAAAACCCTAATTTACTCACTTTATTAAATTTAATTGTTTTTATTTTCTGCATTTAATAAGTAACGCTAGTAAACGATAATCTTTTTGGAGACGATCTTACATATCATTTTATTACTTGTAAACGATTTGGTACAATTGTCGAATTTGTCCATTAGTTGTTATACAATTTTAAAAATAAAAAAATATTATATGTCAGTCATGTGTGACCTCGCTATTTGGAACAACGAGGCCCAAGAGGGTTGATGGAAAGTAGAACAACTCTGATGACCACTTGTAAGTTATAACCTCTCTAATAGAACCAGCAAGGCCTAAACAAGTTTGACAAAAAGTAGGACAGTTTGAGATATTTTTTATAGGATTAAATCTGTTTTTGGTCCGTATAAATATGTCAACTTTTTCTTTTTAGTCCATCTAAGAAATTTCTTCAACTTTTAGTCCCTCAAAAGTTTTTCATCTTCACTTTTGGTCTCTCCTTTAAAGTAAACTCATATGTAGAATTCATATTCTTGAATAAAATTTTACAGAAAAAATTATAATATTAAAATAATTTCTCCAAAAAAAAATTAGAATTTTTTTAACAAAACATGAATTAAATATGAATTTTAAATCTTTTTACGGTTAAAAATTTATATTTAATTTATGTTTTGTTAAAAAATTCTAATTTTTTTTTTAATATTTTTACAATATTCTACACATTTCAGCACAATTTCATTAAAAACTACAAAAATTACCTTAAAAATATGGACCAAAAGTAGTGATTGAAAATTCTATAAGAATTAAAAATTGAAGGAAAATTTTAGAGAATTAAACCGAAAAATTGATTTATTTATAAAGATAAAAAAATATTTTACTTAACTAGAGTAGTTTGACAAATGTTGGTGTCTTAATAAACTGCAACACTACCATATCTTAGGGATACGCAATTTAATTATTTACCACTTGTTATTTAGGGAAATCTCAATTGTACGCTAGATCAATTCAACAACTAAGATTTAACTTTTCTAACAAAAAACAACAGCTAAGATTTAACTAGAAAAAAGTGATGAAAAGTATCTAATTTCATAACAATTATCATTTCAATATACTAAAATCTTTTTTGACCAAAGCAACTACTAATGAAATTGAAAACATAAACAAATAGACATGTTTACGAGTACACCAAGAAAAAACAGTGTACCTCCCTTCAATGTGTTTGTCTTTAAAGGGTAGGAGTTTCTTTAAGTTGAATGAATGTAGATATTGAAAACAAAAGAAAGAAAAATAAAGTCTATTCATGTTGGGGTATGCTCCTCTTCCCTCTCTTTTTTTATTAAAAAACTCATCATAGTCTTTGAAGTGGACATCCAAAAATCTCACATTATTTATTTTTAAGGTACAATTACCCGTTAAGTTTAGTTTGAGGTTTGTAACAGATTGGTTTTTAAGTTATTTTGGTTAAACATAAGTTATTTGTGTTTGAAATTTGTAACAGATTGATCATTTAAGTTATTTTGGTCACACATAAATCTTGTAAGTTTGTAAACGTTTTCAATTTAGTCATTCTGTCAACCAAACATTACAAAAACGATGATGTGACAGAAGGACTAAATCGAAAACTTTTACAAACTTAAAAGACTTATGTATGACCAATATAACTTAAAAGATCAATCTATTACAAACTTCAAACTTAAAGGACTAATATGTGACTAAAATAAATTAAAAAATCAATTTATTATAAACCTCAAACTTAAACGACCCGAATATAATTTAATCCATTTTTAAATACAAACTAGGAGCTAGTATTAGTAGATGGGAAAATAGTCCAAGTAAAGTTGATTAACAAAAAGAAAATAAAGTGTTAGAAAAAAGGACATGGTAGAGTTATCGAAGGGGGATGAAGACGTGGATGGGTGCATCGATCATCCAACATTGTTTGGGTCGGACCACATAAATAACAGTGCGGTCCCCTCCCTCTCTTTTTTACTTTCTTCAATTTCAAACTAGAAGAAAAAAACAGCATGTAAGGATATACTCTCTACTCCCTTTTTATAAACACTTTTTGTTTTTGTTATAGTATATATTATGAACAATGGATAATAAATTTAATATGTTTATTTTATATAGTTATTTCCCTAAAATATATATTCCCCTAAAATAAATATTTCATATAAGAGGAATGATATTTATACAACTAATCTTGAACAACTTGTGTGATAATCATTTTTCCTCTCTTCTTATTGGATAAAAACAAGGCTTAATTACACTTTTGGTCCTACCAGTTTGACCAACTCACGAAAATGGTCATACCTTTTTTAAATCGAACAAAATCGTCCTTAAACTATATGTTTTTTGCAATTTTAATCCTATCTCCCTATTTTCAACTCCAGAAACGCACAGAAATGACAGTTTTAGTCCAACAACCTATGTTCAACATGAAATAAACAAAGAATAAAACATCTGGGTACAAGGAATCCACTTTATTCAACACACTAACCTAATTTCCGAGACATGTTACATACCTCAAACATGTCTTAGAAATTAGGGTTTTTCTTGGTTTGTGTGTTGAACAAAGTAGATTCCTTGTACCCACATGATTTATTCCTTATTTATTTCATGGTTGAGCATATGTGGTTGGACTAAAACTGTCATTCCTGTGCGTTTCTGGAGTTGAAAATAGGGAGATAGGACTAAAACTGCAAAAAATATATAGTTTACAGACGATTTTGTTCGATTTAAAAGAGGTATGACCAATTTCGTGAGTTGGTCAAAATGCAAGGACCAAAAGTGTAATTAAGCCTAAAAACAATAGAGAGAGAGAGAGAGAAGAAAAGAGAATAAAAACACATGTAAGTATGAGAGAAATGATTATTTCAAAAATTGTCAAAAAATAATTATATAAATATCATTTCTCTTCATATAAATCTTTCATTTATTTTTTCTTACAAAGAGAATCGGCTTGACGAGCCAACCTTATAATTTCACAAAAACTATATCAGTAATATGTTTTTGATAGCCATAGAACACTTAACAATATTATAAGCCTGCATATTTACTAAAAATCAAAGTGAAGATTCATTTTTTTTTTTTCTTCTTGTTCTACTACCAGGTGCCAAGTATTGAACCAAGCATCACTTGATTGAGATGTGACCTTTCAACCAAATGAACTCTTGGAAATTGGCATATTCATTTTTATCATTCATAATTTTATGCTGGCCACTTGGTTGAGATGTGGCTTTACAACCAAATGAACTATTGGGAATTGGTAGATTCATTTTTATCCTTCATAATTTTTATGCTGGTCAATTTAATTATTCACAAAAATAAAAATTTGAAGTAGTGTTTGACATTTTCATATCAAAGATAAATTAATCCTTTTTATAAAAAAATGTCAAGGGGTTAGTAAAAATATTGAAACAATATTAATAATCATTTTATATATGTTTATAAAAATATTCAAACCTAATATCTCAACTTTTTCTTATAAGAAACTCAGTATATACATATGAGTATCTCAACGTTACAATGCTAAACTTTAAACAACGTATAACATCTTAAATATTTTTACTAAAGAACTTATAAGTACTAAAATACTTCAACCAAACAGATGAACTCAAGTGATAAATTAGCTTCACTAAAAATGAATCGTTCAGAAAAATCTGAGTTCAGTTTTTGGATTGAATAATTCTTAACTAAATTATTACTAAAACCATTTTCTTTAAAAATCGAAAGATTAACGTAAGAAAGAAAAATACTTTGTAAAAAAATAAAACTTAGATACAAAACATATTTTATATGAGGAGTAAATAAGCAATTACTCCCTCTGAAATGTAAGTTTCGTTAATTACCCCCCGTGAAATTAACGAAACTTCAATTACCCCCTTGAAATTGCACAACGTTAATCAATTTACCCTCTCCGTCAAATTCTTCTGTTAGTCAACATGATGTTTTGCAAATACCCCCATGAAGTTTTGCACTTATGTGCAAAATGCCCCCCGAACTTGAAAATTTATATTTTTTTTTCTTATCCTTGACTCAAAAGATATTAAAGGCAGACAATTAACAATTAACTTAGGTCATTTTCATTGTTAAATGTCAAAATGAAATATGGAACTAGAAACAACACATGAAACATCTTATTAGACTATTTTCATTACAATGAGAACATCTTTGGAATTCACACTCACCCACCAACCTCACAATTATCATCCACCATGTTTCACAAGGAACAAACTTTATATCACCACAAGCCTCACATCCACCATCACCTCCTTCAATTTCATTAATCCTTTCACAACAACAAGCAATTTCTCAAGCTTCTTGCCATCATGAAGTTTCTGAATTTCCTCAACTCCACCACCAATGTATTTCTTTTCAATAAACACATTTGGTAATCCTCATTTACCATAGTACCCTTCACCAAGTAACTATTTAAGCTTTTACTTGAATCCTAAATGCGCTCAAGCTTCTTTGTTTACCTTTAATATCTTTTGAGTCAAGTATAAGAAAAAAAAATATAAATTTTTAAGTTCGGGGGGCATTTTGCACATAAGTGCAAAACTTCAGGGGGCTATTTGCAAAATGTCATGTTAACTAACAGAAAAATTTAACGGAGGGGGTAAACTGACTAACCTTGTGCAATTTCAAAGGGGTAATTGAAGTTTTGTTAATTTCAGATGTATAATTTACGAAACTTACAATTTCGGGGATAATCGCATATTTACTCTTTAAAAGAGACATAATTAAAAGAGATGTGTTATTTGAACAACCATTTTGATGACAATTTTTGGGACAACCATAAATTTATAAAGGAAAGTAGGTATTGACACGAAAACCAAAACAATAGAGAGAGAAAGTAAAAGTATAATACGAATATAAGAGAGAAAATTATGACAAAAATTATCAAAAAATGGATGTTCAAATATCATTTCTCTGATTAAAAAGGGAAGCTAGGGTCCTATAATAATTGAAAACTCCAAAGATACCCCTATCCTTGATTTTTTTTCCCGCCCTAGAGTACTAGAAATTCCAAATCATATGACGACAACTACCATCATCAATGTAAATGATACCCTCACTTCCTAGGGCCCCACACCATCCTTCACTTTAAGAATCTAACTGTCCTCCATTACCCGCAAATCAATGTCTCCGAAAATTTAAACAGTTTTTTATTTTTATTTTTCTCTCTGTTTCTTCTTTTTCAATAATGCCAATACCATAACATTTTTACTTTTTTTTTAACTCTCCGGTAATTTAGCCAACACGCATCATTAAAATGTAGGAGAAGTACATTATTTAAAAAAGTACATCATTAAAATGTAGGGAAGTATTATACCCGAAAAATAAAATGTAGTGGAAGTACAAATAATCACCTCTTTTAAGAAAAGATATGGGTGTTTTTTAATCACAAATTTTAGTTACTTCCTCGTTGTTAATCATAAATAAATTTTAACTATTTATATTTATTTAATTAATAGTATATGATTATATGTGGTCCATAATATATATCACATATATCATTAACTGAATATTAACATTAAAAAAAATTAAAATTTGTTTATAATTGACAATAGAAGGAACAAATACTATCAAAAAAGTATTTAGCTCATAACTGGAGTATTAGAACATCTTTTATTTTTGACAAAGAGTATTAGAACATCTTAAATAGAAACATAATCTTCGTAAAAATAAAACATATAATCTCGTTAAATAAAATGCTAACAAGTGCCTTTAATCTATTGTTTAATCATAAAAAATTAGGAATTTTGACATTGAAAATTATATATTTATGTCTTTTACGTTTATTTGATTTGTATTTTTAAGACAAAATCTCTTAATGTATATTTTATGAACAATGCCCTAATACACTTGTTTGCAAGATCCATTGAATCAATTACACATTACATTATCCGGTCACAAATATAAGCAAAAATTTATTTTTTAAATTCATTTAATAAATAATGTATGTGGACTATTAAATAGACCACATATATCATTTATTGAATGAACCTAAAAAGTAAATTTTTGTTTATATCAATGACCGGATCGTGTATTATTTGCTCAAAGCCTCAAATTGTAGACCTTTTTCTCAAAAAACCATGCGGGTTAAACCAAATAGTTTCACGCTATTCTTTTGACAAAATTCTCCTCAAATATAATAAAAAATAAAAACCTTTTTCTTTATGTGTATAAAAAACCCTCACACTATGAAAACATCACAATTTACATTTACACTTGGAGCTCCAAGCTCATCTACTCTCACTCTCTCTCATCACTCACTCTTTCCCAAAAATGTTGAAAACCTCACCCACCCAACCACCACCGTACACGGTGGCTCTCCCCCTCACCATCCTCCTCCTCTCCCTCCTCACGGTGGATCCAGTAACCGCCTACCGTCCTTGGCCACAAAACCCTACAAAAAACATTACAGACTACGCCTTCGGAACTTCCAAGAAATACGAAGGTTCATCTGAGTTTGTAAAACTAAGGTACCACATGGGACCTGTTTTAACAAACATCATAACTGTTCATACAATCTGGTACGGTAATTGGCAAAAAAACCAAAAGAAAATTATACGAGAGTTTATAAACTCAATCTCAGCCAAAAACACACCTCATCCTTCAGTTTCCGGTTGGTGGAAAACCGTTATGCTTTACACTGATCAAACCGGGTCTAATATCTCAAACACGGTTCATCTAGGTCAAGAAAAAAACGACCGGTTTTATTCTCATGGTAAAACCCTAACTCGTTTATCTATTCAATCCGTTATTAAAAGTGCTATTAGAGCTAAAACAAAACCATTACCTATAAACCCTAGAAGTGGTTTATATCTCTTGTTAACTTCAGATGACGTGTACGTTCAAGATTTCTGCACGTCAGCATGTGGGTTTCATTACTTTACATTTCCATCACTAGTTGGTTACACCTTACCTTATGCTTGGGTTGGTAATAGTGAGAAATTCTGTGCGGGACAGTGTGCTTATCCCTACGCTGTACCACAGTTTATGCCTAATGTGAAACCTTTTAAATCACCTAATGGTGATGTTGGAGTTGATGGTATGATAAGTGTGATAGGACATGAACTTGCTGAGCTGGCAAGTAACCCTTTGGCTAATGCTTGGTATGCTGGTGGAGATCCAAGTTTTCCAGTGGAAATAGCTGATTTGTGTGAGGGTATTTATGGAACTGGTGGGGGTGGATCTTATACGGGACAGGTTTTAGATGATCATGATGGTGCCACGTATAATATGAATGGGATTAGAAGAAAGTTTTTGGTTCAGTGGCTTTGGAGTCATGTTTTGAATTATTGTACTGGTCCTAATGCTCTTGATCATTGATATTCTCATCAATGTATGTATGTACGTACAATGAGATATTTTTATATTTATATTATTTTTGGTATCACTCTTTTAGTAACTTGTGTTTTGGGTTTGTTTTGTGGGTTTGTGGTGGTGGTTACGTTTGGGTTTTGTAATTTTTTTTTGTTACGGTAGCTAAGCTTGATCATTGTGCAAATAATGTAATTTTGATTGCATATGATATATGAAAGTATATAATTATAAATCATCCGGGTCACGATGTCCGGCCTTACAATTTTTGACATTTATCAGATAAGCTAGGACTTGTAAACAATTAATTAATAAAAAGTATTTAATCACATTAATTAATATTTTGTAATTTTATTTTCTTTTAATTATCTCTTGATTTAGTGTGTGCATCTAAATATTTTATTTCGGTTTGGTTTATGTTCAACCAAGTGTGTCGAGAGTGTGTTGATGATCTCCTCTAAGCCAAATACCTTTTATCCATAAAGTGCCTACTACTACTATTTGGCTATAAGAAGGCAATTTTTTGAGACTTCAAAATGAAGTGTGTTTAGAGAAAATCATTTAACAAGTGTAAATCTAGTATAAATTGGCATTAATTAACAAAACAAATATAGTATATATTTTGAAAGTGTAGTCAAAGTCTTAAAAGTGTAAAAAATATGTTTTTAATGTAAAAAAATTCTTTTTTATTTCTTTAACTAGTGTATTAGAGGTATTTGGATATTTTTTTAGGGGGGATTTGGATATCATTTCACCATTTTTTGTCTTTGTAATTGAATTTAATCTTCAACAAATTGTTTAATTCATGTTTACATAAAAGTCTTCAAGCATAAATCATTTTTATTATTATTTTTTTTGACAAATTTTTTATTATATTTATGTTTCATTTTACTTTTGAATAATGTAAAATTGATTCAACGGGTAAAGAATTAATTTTGGCATGGTATAATTGATTTTAATTTCAAAATAATTTAACGTTTTTGCCTCTTCAATTCATTTTTCAATGAAAGTATTTAAATATAAATTATTTTAAATGTTTGGTATCATGTTTAATAACCAAAATCTGAGTGGTTCGTTGTAGTTCTTACAAACCTATTGAGATAACAAACACATTTACTTGTAGTCTAAATAAATTTTACATAATACATATGTTTCAAATCACAATGAGGTTGATGAAATGACAATGACATTGTGATTATATTGCGTTATTTGGATTATAATCATGGACATAATAATTTGAATTGTGCTATTTGGATTTTGGACAAACGATTTTCAATACTTTATATCATTGAGTGTAAATATCCACTGTATATGTCGAAATTTATTTAAAAAACATCTCTCTAATCATTTTCATAAAATTGATTACAAATGCTGCATGTGTGAGTACGATTATGATTATATCCAGAAAAGGAATTAAAGTGGGTAGGTGATGACAATAATAACAAAATCAAATTAGATGGGTTTAGGTAGAGTTTAATTTTTTTTTTAATAGAATCAGAACGGTGGAAATGAATTGTACTATTGAATAGGGATGCTAGTTGCTAGATATGATTGAATGTGATGAACAAGGACATACTTTCGTAGGTGTTGATGTTGCTCCCTCACAATTGCACATTTCACTATTCTTGTCCTTGTAAATCCACTAAGGGAATCAAATAAGGTTGTCATACTCGTGGGTTAACATGAACTTAAAAAGAGTTTATAGACTCAACCTGTAACGGATTTATGAAAAATTAAAATTAACTTTAAAATCATATGTAAGTGACACATAAATGACATGTTTTTCTTAGATCTTTTTCTGTTACACTGTTAAGTGTTTTGACAACAGACCAATGCTCTAGATACCAATTGAATGTGAGAAAAACATAAGAAGGGGGATTGAATTGTGTTAGCTTTTTCTTCGTTTTCTCCTAAGCTGAAAACACTGATCAGAAGCAAATAAAGTTCTACTTCTGAAGTGATTTCTAGAACTAAATAGCAGCGGATAAAACAGAGAGAGAGAGAGAGAGAGGAAAGACACAAAACAATTATACATGTTCCTTCCACAAACCGGAAGTAGTCCTGTCCCCCTTGAACTTCCAAGGAGAGTTCACTAAAATGTAATATCTGATTACAACTGCTCACTGCTACACTAGAAGAGACTTCAAATGCTCAACCACAACTGCAAGAGATTTCCTATGCTCCTGAACACAATCAAGAGACTTCTAATGTTCAAGCACAACTACAAGAGACTTCTAAATTCAAACAGAATTACAAAGAAAATTGTTTGAGGTTGAACACTTTATATACAATTAGTGGTGTTCACAATACAAATTAGATACAGACTCCTAAGTCTCTAGAATTTCTAAGATATGAACTTTGATAAGAAATTATAAGTGAACTTTTGATGTAGAACAATTTCAACAGAGTTTTGGTGCTTTCAAATTGTTGTAGAGTCTTCTTATTCTCTAAGTCTTCACTCCTTTATATAAAGGTGTGAAAGAGACGTTGTGAATTGCCAGCACATCAAAATAAGAGTCGTTTGAAGTTTTGATCAATCAACAATGATCTTTTGCCTGATATGGTTATTGTCCTATGAAGGATCAATTTCAAATCCATTCCCAGCATGTAGGAACATTGTTGCAGGCAGAGCTGTTATCCTTGTCTTGTAGCAGAGACACATGGTGTGTTTGGTTTGCAAAACAGCAAGTACTGGACAGAACAGTACAAGATAGAACAGTACAACACAAGTCAGAACAGCACTTGACAAATTTTTTATGGCATTGAGTAGTTTTTTGTTTTAAACGATTTTTTAGGGACAAAATGCTATTTTGGTATTTTAGACAACTTGTACGTGAGACAAAAAGTTGTGTTGTGGTTTGATGAGGGACAAAAATATGAGTTTTTGTCTTGTCCCTTATCTCCAGTTTGTCCTGTACCTGAAACTGTTTTACAAATCAAACACTGGACAACTAGAGTTGTTCTGTCATGTCCTTCATTTTTTAGCAAATCAAACGCACCCACAAACTGAGTAGTGGAGATAGTGGTTGTACACTTCGTACAATTGTACTATGTCAACGCTCTTCAAAGAACAAGCATCCAATGCCTTCAAATCCTTTCAAAATAGTCGTTGCTTCACTTTTCCAGTCTTCTGCAATGCTTAGACGAGATTAAATCCATTGAACAGCCTTTGACGCTTTAAGTCTTGCATCTCGAGATGAGCTTTAACTTCTAGTGATCTTGCTTCTGATGAGATGCTTCTTATGAAAATGCTTTTGATGACATCATCACTTCAGGAGCACTTTTGTCTTAAGGAACACTTCTCTTCAGATGCCTTAAGCTTCCTTTTTGTTGATTCCTTTGCTCTCTTTTGTTCTTCCAGAACCTAATAATGATTCCAAATTTTTGTCTATGGTCCTGTACACCAAATATTAGCATATCCAATTGACAATTTTTAATACTTTATTATCATCAAAACTCTCAAAGGGTAATGTTAAACACATTTTATTACAACAAATAGAACATCAATTAAAACAAAAATGAAAATTTCAAACTTCATAACAATTTTTTTAACAAAATTAAATTATATTAGAGCAAGCAAAATAGAAAATTAAAAATACCGTAGATGAGACATATCTTCTACCAGAATACCATGTACTATATGATTTTTTTTTTTTTTTTTACAAAAAATAACTATCTCATTTCATTAATAAGAACATCTTGAATACAATCAGGTAATACAATGAAAAGGTGTGAAAAGGTGGATACTAGCATATAATGTGGCCACCTTATGAAGTCTATGAGCAACCTTATTTGCTTGTCTCCTAATAAACTCTACCCTTGAGTTTGTGAAAAAGGATGCGAAGGTAGTCCTACATTCTCTGATGATAGCTCCTAAATCAGATACATCATTTCTAGTGCTATGAAAACTATCTACTACCCTCTTAGAGTCAAGCTCGAAAATTACATTATTTAAATTATGCTCTTTTGCCCATCTGATAGCATATAAAAGGCCAATAGCTTCTCCCTCGGTCACATCTAAAAGCGGCGATGACCAACTGGTTCTAGCTTTCACTAACCTCCTGCGATCACCCCTGATGCAAATCCTTATACCAACACGGTTGCTTTCTTTGAAGAAAGCAACATCTACATTGCATTTGAACTGACCATCATCCGGCTTGCTCCAAACTGTGTTGTCAATACGTTGTTGTTGTACACCCGCTCTATGACAGCTGTCTTGCGCGTTTTGCCAACCCGTTAGAAGATTAAGACCTCTGTCACGAACTGCTGCAGTAGTCATGACTTCATTCCTCCAGATATAATCATTTCTCTGTTTCCAAATAGACCACATAAAATAAGCCTAAATGACTCGTTGACTCGAATCTAGCACTTGCAGTATTTCAAACATAGTGACCCCAAAGTTAAGATTTAATTGAGCCTTTTGCTGAATTTTTCTCCACATCCCTAATTGTTGCCAACACTGCACACTCTTTGTGCAATAAAAAATATATGCATACTATCTTCATCCTCATTCTCGCATAAAGCACAAGTCTTTGTGCAATTTACCCCTCTGTCTTGAAGTCGGACTCTTGTAGGAAGAGCATTTCTGCACGATCTCCATAGAAAAGTTTTCACCTTGGATGGCACCTTAAGATTCCAAAGGAGTACCCAATTTCCATCCCACCGTTGAGTACTCAAGTCCACATGTTGACTGAGACTGGTGTGATATCCACTTCTAACTGAATAAATACAATTGTCTCTGACTTCCACACTCTTCTATCGTGCTGATTAGGTTCAAATATAGGAGTATTAAGGATGCGATTAGTATCTTCGATGCTAACAAGGTTCCTCAATAAACCAACATTCCAAAACCGAGTATGAGAGATGAATAGATCTGAAACAGTAAGCTTTTTGAATTCTTCTGAAAGACTTTTTGGCTTCTGTAAAACACCACCATCCACTAGCCATCGTTGGTCCCATACACATATATCAGTACTTGAACCAATGCTCCATTTGTATCCTTTGCTAACAACTCTTTTGGCCCCCCAAATGCTTCGCCAGACGTAGCTTAGATCGTGACCAATCTTTGGGTCCAAGAAACCACACTTGTTAAAGTATTTTGCTTTGAATAATCTAGTGACATTGTTGTGCGGTTCCGTCATGAATTTCCAAGCTTGCTTTCCAAGCATAGCCTCATTAAAAGCGCGGATATTTATACAACCAATACCTCATTCCCTTTTGTGAATGCTAAGCCTTTCCCATTATATCCAGTTGATTCCTTTGGTGTTCCTTTTGTTATGACCCAACCAGAATGAATTCAGCATTTTCTCTATATCAACAATAATGGATTTAGGGATAGCAAAGATACTCATGATATACGAAGGTATTGACTGCAAGACCGATTTGATCAGTGTTTCTCGTCCAGCTTGTGACAAACATCTGCTGCTTCATGAGTTAATCTTCTTCCATACTCTTTCCTTCACAAATTTGAAAGTAGATGTGAGAATTCTTCCAACCATAGAAGGAACACCAAGGTATTTTCCTGTTCCCATAACCTGTTGAACTCCTAAGGTTTGAGAGATAGAGGCCTTGACTGCATCATCCACATTTATGCTATAGAAAACTTCGAATTTCTGAAAATTTATGGACTGGCCAGAAGCACTTTCATATATCTCTAATATATTTTTCATACTTTGAGCTTGACCACTTTTAGCTTGAAAGAAAAGGAAGCAGTCATCCGCGAACAAAAGATGAGATATGATTGGTTCATTCTTGCAAATCTTTGCACCACTTATGGTACTGTTTCCTTCCGCTTGATGAATAAGTGATGACAACCCTTCAGCAAAAATGATGAACATGTAAGGTGATAACGAATCTCCTTGCCTGAGGCCACGACCTGGAACAATGGGACCAATTTTTTCACCATTTAAAATAACTGAGTAGTCAACCGACTCTACGCACATCATAATCCACTCTAACCATTTCGAACAGAAACCCATCTTCCCCATTATGCTCCTCAGATAATCCCAATTGATTCTATCATAAGTCTTGCTGATGTCTAATTTCAAGGTCACATCCCCTTCATTACCTTTAGTCTTACATTGCATATAGTGAACTATCTCAATTGCAGCTAAAGCATTATCCGAAATTGACCTTCCGGGCACAAAGGCAGACTGATTCTCAGATATGCATTTTAAGAGCACTACCTTTAATCTGTTAGCAAGAACGTTTGCCACAATCTTGTAAAGCACATTAAACAAAGCAATCGGTCTCCAATCTTTCATAGATGACTGGGTATCTCCTTTCGGAATAAGAGTGATGTTGGTAGAATTTAAGGACGGATGGAAAAAGCCATTATCTAGCCAAAAACATGCATCCTCAAAAATATATGTACCAGAACTACTCCAAAAAAATTTAAAGAAACCCGGATTAAAGCCATCTGGTCCTGGGCACTTATCGTTCCCCATAGAGAAAGTAGCCTCTCTAAACTCATCAACAGAAAATGGCTGAGTGAGAATATCATTATCTTGGGTTGAGATAGATTATGGAACCGCATTAATAACACCGACCCGATCCCCATCCTTTCGCTGAAACAATTCGAGAAAATACTCCTTAGATATACCTTTCATACCATCTATAGAAGTGCACTTAACCCCATTTGCATCCTCCAGTTGGGTAATTTTGTTAACCGCTCGCCGAGAGGTTGCTGAAGCATGGAAAAATTTGATGTTAAGGTCTCCATCTCGGTACCAGTGTGTCTTCGCCCGTTGTTTCCATAAAACATCATCTGTAACAAGCAAAGAGTCGAGTCTTCGCCTCAGAGCATTATAATAATTAATGTTTGAGGAGCACACCTGAGTTCAATCTCTTTCAAGTTTCTTCCTGCACTTTTCAATTTCTTTCCTTATTGGTTGACAATTATCCTTACTCCACTGTTGAAGATCGACAGTGCAATTCTCTAACTTATGCATGATCGGCGTGTGGCCATAACCCTCCCATTTCTAAGTCACATAAGGACCAAATTCAGGTTCAATTAACCAAGTATTTTCAAAACGGAACTGCCTGTTGCGGTTGGTCATAGTTGCTTTAGGCATGGTTTCTAGCAAAAGCGGGTATTGATCCGAAGTTGTAGTAGTAAGACATTCTAACCTGCCTGTTTGGAAGAGATCAAACCACTTATCAATAGCGAGAGCCCTATCCAATTTTTCCTCCAATGCCCTTACCGTACCCAAGCTTTTGAACCACATGAACTCATAGCCTTCCATATGGATATCAATCAAGTCTGCATTAGATACACTTGCACGAAACTCATTAATTAACCAATTAGGTCTATTTGTTATTCCTTTCTTTTCTGAAACATGGAGAATGTCGTTGACATATCCTATATGATGCTTTCTATAGATCTTTCTTTGAGCCCCAGTCACTATCCACCGTCATTCCTTCATAATCAACCTGAAAAGTAACATCATTTTCAATGATGTCTCATAACTCATCATCAACTTTAAAGATATGACTATACATCTTCCTTTTCCACCATAAGAACTGAGAAGCATCTCCACTGAATGATGGAGGTCTGATTGAATAGTTGTTCTTCTAGGAGGTAGAAGTGTTGGAGTTGTAATCAAATTGTATGGTTGCATCAATACCAGTACCATTAGTACAAGAACTCATAGGAATGTGATCACCAAACATGATTAAAGGTTTTTCTCATGATCTTTTCAGTGACACATTTAAGTGGCTGAGAACATATCGTGTTCTGCTACCATTTGAAGGTGAGAAAAACACAAGAAGTTGAGGTTGAATTATGTTGGCTTTTTCAATCTTCTTCTAAGTGTTTAAATTGATCAGTGTCTTAAGCCACAATTCAGAGTCTGAAACAGAGTTATGAGATGAAGCAGTTTAAAATATAAACACACACACACACACACACACACAGAGTGAGTGAGAGAGAGAGAGAGAGATAGAGAGAGAGAGAGAGAGAGCAGTTTATACTAGTTCTTCTCACAAACCGTGTGTAGTCTAGTCTTTTTGAACTTCTAAAGGATTTTCACTATAATCACTACAATTGCTCAAGCACATAAGCAAGAGACTTTTATAATCTAACCCAATCAAATAAAAGATTGTGCTAGATTTACACTTGATATACAATTAAAGGTGTAAGCAATACAAAACAGAATGGACTCTTAAGACCTAAGAATTTTTAAGATATAAAGTTTGTAGGAAATTATAAGTGTAAATGTACTTTCATTTTGACAAAGTAAGGGCACTTTTCAAAATATGCAGAGTCTTATTTTTCTTCAAGTCTTCAGTTTCTTATATAGAAGGAAATCTGAGAGACGTTTGAGAGGTGTCAGCACATTACTTTGACACCTTAAGTATCTTGATCATAGACGTTGGAATGTTTCTTGATTTGATTAATGTTGTTGAAAAGACATTTCAAATTCTTTTTCTTAAAAAAGAATTATTTGTTTCATTTCAATTGTCCTTGAAGATATTTATCTATTTCTGCACGTGGTCAGAAAAGGAGACACTGTATTATTTGAGTCTGATAGTGATCTCTTCAGAAGATAGAAAAACTAGTTAGAGTTTTTTGATGTTGATGTGGCCTTTAGAGTCTGAATCCTTCAGAAGCTACACTTTCTCAATAATTTAATTTCTCATTCTGAGATTCTCATTTTTGTATGTTCATAGTCTTAAATTCATCTGTCAATAAATCATAGTCTTTTTAAAGTTTTTTTAAAAAAAATTATTTACCGTGATAGTGGTTAATAAGATCTTTAACAACATTAACTAAATCTTCACGAATGAGTTTAGAAAATACAGCATCTTCATAATTAGCTTTTGATTCTGCATTAGAAAATGTTGAAGTCATCAGAGCCAAATTGGTTTCTTCTTCATCAGTTTCATTTTCAAGACCTTCTGATGTTGCCATGATACTTTTCTTATCTCTGCTCTTGAAATTCTCTTTCTTCGAGATTTCCATCTTTGTCATGTTCTTTTGAAGATCAAGACAATCAACAAGTCAAAAAGAGTGATAGTTGAAATTATAGTACTCGTATGATAGATGTTTTACATGATGTTATGGACAACAAGTATTACAATATGTGATGTCCCAGACCACAAGTATGACAATACAACACAATAAACAATGGACAAGAATAAAATAGAGTACAATAAAGAAGAACACAAGATATTTGATAATCCAGTTCGGTGCAACGTCACCTACATCTGGAGGCATCCATGCCAAGAAAGGAAATCCATTCTAAATAGTATTAGTTCCTAGTCTTATGTGAACAAACCTTGTTCAGTGCCTCTTCACCTAATATTACCCGTGTATTTCTATCTAAAACTCCTCCTAAATATGAGAACCCATTTCACTTTCTCTCAACCACAATCTCAATGATAGACTCAATCACAAATACGATAAGATTAGTAAAACAACTCCAAACACAAACCAACTGTTACTAGAAGCACTATAGTGGTATACAAAGAACAATTACAACTAAACTAAACAGACCTTCTCTATGAATTAATGGCGGCACATAGAGAGTTAAACAAAGAAAAAGACTCAAGAAACACGAAATATTAAAAAATATTCTTCAATGACGACTTCGATGATTTGCACAAGGGTTGAGTCTTTCTTATATAGCCATAGTATGCATGAGCTTTTCTTCACACAGGCTAAACAAACGACCAAATTTATATTTTTAGTTACAATCTTCTAGATGCAAAATATGTTTTTCCCAAATATATTATGGACATTTACTTCAACTACACGGAAGCACAAACCAGCATAGGCAGACTTCTAGAACCACACGCTTCTTGGAGCATAAGTAACATATACATATTCTTCAGGAAAATCTTAGATCACGAGTGAAAATACATCACTCCAAAGAAAACGAAATACAGTACAACACCTTATGAAGAATCTCGTACTACATGTTTAGGACATTTGACACAATTTCTTGCAATAACATAATATTTTAACAAAATGAAGTCAACTCCATAATCAAAAACACAACAATAATTATTATGTTCGTAGTGCATATAGAATTTGTGTGAATGAAATTGCAGATAATTCTCATTTGCATTTACTAGGGTGGTGGAATTTGATATGGAAGTTAAAGGTTCCTCCCAAGATTAAAATATTTTCATCCATACTCTTTTTTATGATACACATATATATCTCCTAAATCCAGTAGGGTTGGTCACGACATTTGCCCACTCCAGTCGTCACATGAATGTATCTTGCTATAAATTTGAAACAATTCTAAATAGACAGTCAAGTTTAAGTTATTCACACACTTAGAGGACTTTGAGGGTTATAACCTAGGGATTCCTACTAAACATTTATGAAATGTCATCCTTCCTTCCTTGGTTCAAATAAGATGGGTAAAACAGTAGAACTTATTTGTCTTTATTTTTTTTGACAGAAACATACATTTTTTTTAAGAGAAATTTTTTTTTGGTTCTTGATTTATTTTCTTTTTCTATTTTTTTTTTTGTGTAGATCCATGGTCATCTATATTTATTTATTTTTTTTCATTTTTTTTCTTTTCTGACAAAATATGTTCTACTGTTACCCCACACCAAACTTAAGATACTGCTAATTCCAAAACGCAACTCCAAACTTAGTTTCAAAACATGTGCAACCATAATAATACATATCTAACTTCAAGTGAAATCAAACATGGTGCATTAAAAGTTCAGGACTGTGACGTGATTCGTCACTAAGTAACATAAAAGAATATTTTGTGTGTAATATAAAAGGGTGGCTTGAAAGGCTCAAGGTACCAAAGTGGTTTCACAACGCACAAGAATATAAAAGGGTGGCTTGAAAGGCTCAAGGTACCAAAGAAAAATTGTCTCGTGTGTAATATAACCTAATTGATCGTCCGTAAAGAACTGTCGCAAATTCAAGCAAAAATAGCATTCATATGGAACACTCATAATTGAAAATATTTAAGTATCTAACAATTTAGAATGGATAACGAAATATTGGCTCTGAATCTCATCGGTTATTCTATTCAGAAAAGAGATGGTGATCTTATAAGTACCTTCACTGGTAAGCCCCAGAAAGTATCGTGCTCTTGAATGTAAGGGTAAACTAGCCTCCGCCAAAAGCGCTTTGAAATGAATACCTATGACTAAAACAAATTTAAATATAAAAGGAAAGGTTTATATGTAAATTAAAAAGAAATAAATTTTATTAGATAATACTTGAAGGATTAGCAACATAAAAAAAAAATATTGATTAGTCAAAATCATCTTAGCTTAGCAGAAAAATAAAGGTAATGGATCGCCTCCCATTCAACGCTTGGTTAACGTCTGAGTCTCGACGGTCAATAGGTTGTCTCCTATCAAGCGCTTCTTTCAAGTCATTAGCTTTACGAAATAGGTTACATCCTATTCAGCGCTTGTTTTGCGAGCCCCTTTCCTTCAGGCTCCTTGATCTTATCTTCCTCCTCAACCTTCATGTTGGGTTCTTCCTTAGGCACATTATCATGCTTAGGGTAATTGTATTGTCCAGAAACTTCGTAGGTGATGTAGTCTTCTCTTGATCTGATGATAATTATCCCTTGATCCACATTTATTATAGCCCGAAAAGTGGCGAGAAAAGGTCTCCCTATGATCATTTGAACTCTATCTAATCCCCTCATTTTCATAACTACTACCTCAATAGGCAAAATGAATTCATCAATGTTGATATCCATAGTCTCTATTATACCTTTAGCATTCTTGAGAGAGCCATGACAAGTTCTATTCTTACTTCGTGAGGGTTCAACTCCAACCCTCGAATCTTATTGAATAGTGACAGTGACATCATATTTGCGCTAGATCTGAGGTCACACATCACTTATCCAACATAGAATCCCTTGATGGTAACTAGTATGCTAAAACATCTGAGGTCTTCCTTTTTCTTCGGAGGCTCGTCATCATGTTTCTTGCGATCTTCCTTGGTAACAAAGACCATATTTTCATGAAGTGGTTTAGCGGTGGGTGAGAATAAGTAATTCAAAAGGCGGTTGTGTAACACCCCGTTTTTCCAACATAAAAATTTCATAAAATAATCAGAGTAAAACATCACATAAACGGGATATCACACTTCTTAAAAATCATAAATGAGGTAATTAACTAATTATCTTTCCAAAAATCATCAACATATTAATTCAAACTTTGCAGCGGATTAAATTCATTAACATAAATAAGTCTTTGGCACGCAGGCCTTATTAAAATATACATAATACGTAAAGGAATAGAAAATAGCCACAAAAGATCTCATCCTGTTACGTATCAGAGCATCCTAAGACTCAGTGAGGAATAAGTCACTCACGACAGCAACAGCAACAACCTATTAACGATCACCTGCAAGTTACTCATAGGAAGAGCAACATTTCCAAGCAGAAGGGGTGAGATTTCACAAAACAATAATATTAAGCATATAATTCAACAATTATATTTAATCAACATCAAATCATCTTAATATTCATTATAGATAGTAATATATCATTTAGCACTTCAATCATAGTTTGCATAAACAATTACAACTTCACAACTTATCAACATAAACATCCTTGACTCGAGAAATGCGACTCCAACTCGACTATGCAACTTAGACATCTTATATGCATGTGGTACCAATACGGAGCATCAAGCCCCTATCGCTATTTAAGTATTAATATACTCCAGAGCATCAAGCCCCTATCGCTATTTAAGTATTAATATACTCCAGAGCATCAAGCCCCTATCGCTATTTAAGTATTATTATACTCCAGAGCATCAAGCCCCCAACAAAGAATGCTAATGCATGGACTCGACTTCTTAAACATCTTAAATCGACAACTCTTGTATAATCCAATAATTTGGAACTTCATCATCTTAATCAACTTAGACCGACTCATGCAGCTTAGTTAAATAACAACAGCAACACAGTAGTATACAAAAACAGCATGACATAATAATATCAAATGCAAATCAACAACGTCTCAATTATTCACATATAATTCAAGTAATGCATATATAATTATATCACAATATAACAACATCAAATCATAATCAACATCAACTTAAACATCTTATATAATTCACATAATGCATATACAAATATATTACATTACTATCAACATTAAATCATATTATAATAGCTTCATAGATCATCAGTAATATTATATTCAACCCTCATTCCTACCCCAAGGATCAACTCACAACATGGGTTAAATACTCTTAAACACCTTAATTGAACTCATAGTACTTCTAGTTTTGAGGGTTGGTATTATCCCATAAGTTTTGGATTAACTTAGAAACGGTTATGCTGAATTTTCATAAGGTTTCACTAAGACCTCGTTGGACTATTTTCATCATATCTCAAAAACTAAAAATCATTTTCAAGTGAAACCAAAGCCATTGGAAAGCTAACTCAATTATCTACAACTTTCATGTTTACACCGAAAGCAAATTCAAAATAGAAAAGGGTGAAAATTACGAATATTTTCCAGATTTGCCTGCCAGAAAATCGGTGGCCGATTTTCGTCGAACCAAAGCTAGAAAATCAGCTCAGAAATCGGTGACCGATTTTGAGCTTCACAGCAGTTCAAAAATCAGTTTAACAATGCGTTTTTCACTTAAGAATCGCTCTGATTTCACTAGACTCAAACACAAACTCCCAAATTTGTTAGAAAACTTAACCTATGATTATTCTACAACCTGAACATCAATTCTTAACACAATTATCATGGTTTCTACACTTTTCTAATCAAACTCAACAATGGAAAACCTAATTCCCAATTTTCAAACTAAACCTCCAACATGTTAAATCTAATTATCAGAATCATAGGCTTAAGAAGATTGAATGTTAGTCTCACCCTTACCTTAAGAAATCGATTGCAAGGTTCTCTTCTCGTTCCTCCTCTTCTCTAGGTTTTCTCCCTTTTTCTCCAAAAACTGGTTGTACGTGAAAAAACTATTTTGACTTTCACTTTTCTCTTTTTATAACCTTAACCTACCTATTTTCTCTTAACTCCACTTATTCTCTTAAACTCTTCTAAATTCCCAAATCAGCCCCCACAACTTAAATCTTATTTCTATTTTCAAGACCTATTCTATTAAATAATAAAATAACACTACTTAATAAAATAACGACACACCACATAATCATATAAAATCACATAAATCATCAAAGTGGACTCTAAACTTTATAAAATAATTAAATAATTAAAGAGGACGTTGCAAGTTGCAACATTGGTTCTTGGTCACCTTCCTGGTTTGTAAGACATCCCTGAGAGTGGACCATTCCTTCACCATAAGCTTCAGTGCATTTGTGACCTTGCTTTTAGTAGTCAGAGAATCAATCTCTTTCACTCCATACTTTTCCACTTCCATCATTTAGCAAGTTTCATTTCTAGGATTATCTAGAGTTGTTCCGGAAAATCCTATTCGTGTAGCATTTGAAAATTCAGTAGACAGTTGTCCCATCTGCACTTTCAAGTTCTTTACAACAATTTTGTGTCGCTTTTACATCTCTTTGACTTCCTTAGATAGTCTTTTAAGTTTCCCTTGGGTATTTGTCGCGGTGATTTTCGGAGATCAAGCTATTGATTAGCGTTGACTCACAAATTTAGGTTCACCACCAAGCTTTAATTTTTTTCAAGGGAAATGGGGAAAAGTTCGAATAAACCCACACTTTTTAGAGATTTAAAGTTCGGGGGTTAGTTACGTAAAGGGAAAATATTAACACCCTAAACGTCTATAGTATTCTATAGGAACCTGCTTTTATTTATTTTTGGCTAAAATTATTTGTTATTTTGCTTGTAAAAAGATTAGTGTAAAGAGGAAAAGAGAAATTATCTTTTATTATTTTTTTATTTGGAAAGACAAAGTATTTTGCCTACGTATCCGTGAGGGATCAAAACTGAGTGATTTGTTTGATGTTTTTTATTATTTTTTGAAAAGGTTTTAAAAATAAAAGCCAAATGGCAAAGAAAAAATTTGTTTGTTTTTTTTGTTTATATAAGAAAAGGGTTTAAATATATTAAAATGGATTAAATTTTTTTAAGAAAATTAAAATAGAAAAATCTCTAGATAAAAATCATGGTTTTTTAGGAAAAGAGTTCTTTTTTTGAAATTTGTTTTTTGGACTATTTGAATGTTTTTTTTGTTTTTATATTTATTATGTTTAAAGGCTTAAAAGTTGAAATGATGATGAATTAAATGCGAGAGAATTCCGTAGTGACATTAGGTAAAAATGAATCCCCATTCCCTTGGATAATAAACTAAACCTTTTTTTTTTTTTTTTTGCATTTTTGATATATGAAAGCTGAATAAATAAATAAATAAAGACAATGCATATTTTTTTTTTATATTTACAATTTCCCTAAAATACATTCTAATTGTAAATTAATAAATAACAAAAATTAAAATTCTATCAAATAAATAAACAATGAAACAAAAATAAAATAAATAAAAAATGGACCAAAAACAAAACAAAAAATAAGGTATTTTAAAATACCTTTCAGGGACAATAAACTGAATAGGGACTATGGTCTTAAGACCACTCTTAAAATCCGACGGGACAGAAAAAGAGGGATATTAAAATAATAGCTCGTCAACACAAGATAAAGGAGGGAGAAGAGAGAAAAGTTATTTGACAACTCAAGAGAACTTTTTGTGTCTGTATAAGTGAGTAATGAGAGCTCTATTTATAGGTTCAAAGGTTGATGAAAATGAAAAACTTGTTTAATGAATTTTGATGGGGAATGAATGTGATTTGAATGATTTTTGAAATGGGAAAGTTGACACCTGACTTAGGCCACGAATGGTGGCGTTGGCTAAAAAAATTTCGGACCCCTTTGGACACTTTTTAATCATTTTTTTAGATTAATAAATATAAAATAAAAAACAGAAAATGAAATAAAATAAAAGTAAAACAAAATAAAAAGACTGAAAGAATGACAAAAATAAAAAACTAAAATAAAAATTAAAATAAAATAAAATAAATAAAAAGGTGGGCCCGAAATGGACCAACCAAAATGAGTTATTTTAAAATAGCTCTCAGCCGAAATTTTTCTCGAAAACACAACATTCTGTGCCAAGAGACAAAGTGAAACGGGATCATAAGTCAAAAATTGGGGTATGACAGATGCCCCTATTTAAGTTTCTTCGTCTGTGCCAAGAGACAAAGTGAAACGGGATCATAAGTCAAAAATTGGGGTATGACAGATGCCCCTATTTAAGTTTCTTCGTCTGGGGAACCGAAGATGAAATTTTCGATTCAACGGGCCGAAGAGACTTAAATACAGAGTACATCATTTTTGACCTTAAGATACCGAGAATGCTCGTGATGCAAGTATGAATGCAAGACGACAAAGACGATATGACTGGGGAAAGAAACAACAAACAAGATACCCAAGTTCGTTAAACAAAGGGATCCAACTCCATTGGGGGTAGTGTAGTTTCACTGGGGAAAATGGTTGTCTATTATCGTATTGGTTCAGAACAATAGCTTAATAATGACAAAAGCTTTTTTAGTGACATCTCTTGACCAGACACACTAGGGATGACAGTTTTTAGAAAAATTAAACGGTATTTGCAAGTTGTTCGTTTGTAGAACCTGCCGCTTGGCACAATGAGTTACATCTCGTGACCCGACATATTGGGATGACACTTTTGATAAAAATGTGACATCTTTAGACCAGACACACTAGGGATGACACTTTTGTGACAATGTGACATCTCTAGACCAGACATACTGGGGATGACACCTTTGAGAAAAATGTGACATCTCTAGACCAGACACACTAGGGATGACACTTTTGAAAAATGTGACATCTCTAGACCAGACACATTGGGGATGACACTTGTGACATCTCTAGACCAGACACCATGGGGATGATACTTTTGAGAAAATGTGACATCTCTTGACCAGACACACTGGGATGACACTTTTGTGAAAATGTGACTTCTCTAAACCAGACACACTAGGGATGACACTTGTGACATCTCTAGATCAGACACACTAGGGATGCCACTTTTGTGACTTCTCTAGACCAAACACACTTGGGATGAAACTTTTGTGACATCTCTAGACCATACACACTAGGGATGCCACTTTTGATAAAAATGAAAGTAATTTGCAAGTTGTTCGCTTGGCACATGATGAGTGACATCTCGTTATCTAACATACGGGGGATGACACTTTTGGGAAAATAAAAGGTATTTAAGTTGTTCGCTTAGCACAAGGTATTTCAACATGTTCGCTTGGCACATGATATTTGCAAGTTGTTCGCTTGACACAAGGTATTTGGAAGCTATTCGCTTGGCACAGGGTATTTCCAAGCTATTCGCTTGGCACATGGTATTTGCAAGTTGTTCGTTTGTAGAACCTGCCACTTGCTGTTTGGGTTAAGACCGAACTGAAGAGATACGGCCAAACAAGACTCTGGGTGACTAATGCAATCATGTATGAATAATGTTGTGTATATGTCGTGTATGCGTGAATGTATGAATACATGAATGTATGTATGAATGTACAACTTGTATGGCTGTATAATTGTATGACTGTATATAATAGGTGACCTTGACGAAACAAGACGGGACTGGTGAGATGGGAGACAGACTGACATTGCAGTACAAACACTAGGCAAACTTCAACGGAGATGATATCATTGGGGACAAATCGAGCCATTGACAAGATAAATCCCGACACAAGGTAGTAATTGATGGGGAAGTAGACACTTCCTAGGGAGAAAGCCCATTATTAGTTAAAAAGTCTGGATCACCTTTTCAGGTCTTCAGTCCACCGGGAGTATATTTCCTTTTTTGTGCCCCTAACTTTTGCTTAGACCGCCCTTTCGGTTTTCAGTCCACCAGAACGCTCTCTATTGCCTAAGCCGCCCTTTTAGGTTTTCATCTTAGCGACCTTTTTTATTGTATTTTTTGACAGAAGTCCTTCCACAATGTTTAGCCATGTTTCTCTTGCAGAGTTTAACCACTCTCGAGGCGGATGTTGACGAACGCTTCTCCTACTCACGAGTTCAAAGAGAATGTGTTTGTTGTTCACATTTTTCAAAAGATATGGAAAAGTTTTAAAAAAAATTTGCTTTAAGTATTAACATCAAAAATAGAGGAAATTTTGAAAATAGAATAAATGAGAATTCCAAATAAATATGCACAGACTCAAATTTTATTAATTAAGTGGTGGTCTGCCAATGGCGTGACTCCACAGATCTTTGCAAAATTTTGGAAAATGGTAAATATATGGGAAAGATACATTGAACACAATAAACTCTATTCTCCCTAACAACTTTGAATTTCACCGTTCCGAGTCTTTGATTCGCAGATGCTTCAAATCGGAGGTGTTTTGACAACTGAAATGCCCCAAGTGAATCATGTCTGACCCGATGCAATTACTTTGTCATAATCCTTAACTTTTGCATAGATTGCCTTTTCAGGTTTTCAACCTATGAGGATAATCATTTTCTCAAATGTAGAAAACATTACAAAAGTCCCGAAATCATAGGAAATTGTTCTAATACTCATCCTTTTTGCTGCTAAAACCTACTGAAAAAGACTGAAAAACATGTTAAGAATTACGTAAGATGACATGTCATCAGCTGCCAATATTTATCCTCTTGTATCATCAATTGGGTCATCCTTTTCCTCAAAATTGTCATATGATTTAGGTCAGCTGTTGAACCTTGATTGCGACACTAGGTTAATTCTCTTCGACAATTATCAATCTCTTTCACGAGCTAAGTTTAGAGGCATAGTGCTCTAACTTCTCAGCAATCGGCATACCTGCACTAGAAATCCAAGTGTCAGAAAAAATATCATGAATTCATGGTTTGACACACCACACATTCTTGAAAATAAAAGATATTTTGGGCACCTAAACACAATTGACATGTTCCTTGTTAAAATCAGACAGTGATCAGAAGAAGGAACTACTAAATTCTCCACCTTAGTATTAGGGTATAAACGAATTCATATTTCATTAGCAAGAGCACAATCCAACCTTTCTTCAACTGCTCTCGGCGTACCCAGACTTTTAAATCGAGTGAAGAGGTATCCTTCCTTAAAGACATCAACCAAACCTCCATTTGAAACAACTTGTCTAAAACCATTAAGTAACCACCTAGCACGATCAAAGCCCCCTTGCTTCTCACGGTCATCGATGATGTAATTGAAATCAGCTAAGATGCACCACAATAATAAAGTAGCATTCAATAAACTTCTCAAACAATCCCAAGAAGCACGCCTTCCACCTCCTTCTGGAAAACCATAAGAACCTGTAAATTGCCATTTTCTTCGACTAGGATCATTGACTTCGACATTTATATGATTAGCAGAATAATTTAACAGCGTATACTTAAAAGAATGATGCTAAAATAGTGTTAGACCACCAGTTCAACCATTACTACTAACAACTAAGCAATTATCAAAACCAAATAAGTAACGAAATTTGTCTGTTTCATTCATTAGAGTGGACTAAAGTCTCATCGAGAAAATAAGACGTCCAACTTATAATAGCGAATTAGGTATTTTAACTATTTAAAATCTTGAATGTAGTTCCTAAGTTAAAATCGGAGAATTGATGAATGCGTGCTTGAAAAGCCAGAATAAATCCAAACAAATATGAGGCGTGAGTTGGGGTCCCACTGTCGGGTCCTTACTTTGCTCCTTTTTCAAAATTTTAAATTTATTGGGATTTGTGAAGTGATGTTTATGATGGTAGTACTTCTTTTTACTGATTTTTTTAAAAAATCTTGAAAATGCTTTCGTAGTCTCTTTTTTTCTTAAAAGTGGGGCATGTTTTGTTCTGTACTAGGCACTAAAAAAGCACCCATTTGCTCCTTAGAAACCCAACCAGAAAACGAAAAGAGGAACCGATTACTCTTTGTTTTTACACCATGATCTTGATCCATGGGATGAGGATTTGCCTTTGCATTTTTCAGCATACTCAAGGATCGCAAATACTTTTCCCTATATATTTATCTTGTTAAATATTGGTCGGTTTAGAATACATGTGCTTGAAATTTTTTTTTTTTTTTTTAAAGAATGTGCTTGAAAAATTTGATGTGCTCCGTTTTGTTAAAACAAATGTTCTAATAAGATGTTGCACAAAATGTTTTGACTTATTGATACAATATCATAGATGCCTTGTATTCTTAATAAAACTTTCTTTATATAGATTCTTTATCTAATACTCTTAAAACACTAGATAACAAACATAAATTGACAAGTGTTCCTTGAAAATCCAATATACTTTGAACATTTTTTTTATTAATATATACTTGGTTCGATCAATAAGAAATCAACTCATATCTAATTAGAGTTTAGAGTACAAGTTCAAATTTCATTGTAAGTGTTAAGATTAGTAAATCCCTCTATTAGGGTTGATTAAGATTTGAGATTTTTCGAGACTTTGTTCAACCTTTAAAATGGAGTTTATTTTAATTATGGAAAATGTAACGAGTGTCTTCGGGGCACTCTTTAAACACCTTTAAAGTTAAGTTTTTATGAAAATTTGTATAATCAATGCATTGAAATTTATAACATTTGACTTTTTAAAAAAATAATTTCTAAATTTGGAATGCTTAAAGAGTGTCCGAGAATATTAATTAACAAGATTTGTCTTAAAAAAAAAAAACAATACACACATAGCTAGGTTACTTTTGAGTTGATTAGTCTAAGAAAAAAAGGATGGGACTGAGCAGGATATCAATGCATTAAATATCCAGGTTGACTCAAAAGAGTGAGCAAAATTCAACAAATTATGAGACCATTGTTTGTTTGGTCATCAAGTAACGCAATTTCCGGAAGTACAGCTGGATTTCACTATGGTGATTGGTCTTAAGCTGAAAACAACATGAACAAGAAAGGGTATACGAATAGAATAAGAGTATAATAGAGTACTAGTCTAGTAGGTGAAAGAGTGTCTGACAGTAGGACAAAGCCTGAATAAAAATCAAAGACTACACGAGTGACCCTTGAATTAAGGAGAAGTCATTATAAACTCACATATATAAGTGGAGGTATTGGGGTTCGAACCCTGATCTTGACATCCGGCTTAATAATTTCGGTATTTTGTCAGTTGAGTTAGGACTTCTGGATTGAATTAAGGAGATTTTATGTTCTCATTGTGAGGTAAGAATTTCAACCGAATTAGTGCATGTTTCTTTTAGATTTTGTACTCAAATTATATAAGAAAAATGTTAATTTGTGTCATTAGAGCACATGTTAAAGAACTTAAATTAGAAATTATGCTAATTTATTCTTTTTAAAATTGAAAATTAATGTTTTGTAATAAATATTTACCAATTATGAAATCCTTAATATATGCTTTAAGGACACAAGTTAACATAACTCTTATATTAATGTAAAAATTACTCCACCGTTCCATAATAGGTGATCATTTTGTGAAAACATATTGTACTAAAATAACTGATTTATTTTACTTTTTAATGAAAAATTAATTTTTTTTCCACTTATAATTCTAATTAATACTACTTTCATCACTTTAAATTCAATATATTTCATTTTGTATTTATGATAATAGTAAATAAACTAATAATTGACAAGAGCACTTAAAACATTTTTCTCGCTCTTTCACTTATACATTTTTCTTAATAAGTATGAAATGAACAAATAACTCACTTAATTTAGAACCTAGGGAGTACAAAGTTTATGCACCAACACTTATAACAATAGGAAAATGTTATATATTGCATGTTATTTTTAGACAAGTGTTTGATTTTTTATTTTTATATTGCATGTTAATTGACATAATACTAATATATATATATATACACACCTAATTAATATAAATATATATTTAATTTTTTTATCTTATACATGTATCACATATAGATTGAGATTTCTAGGTTTCCATATACTCCACAAATTAGTGGTAATTAGCTTTGTCTGAGATGCTAGCACTTGCTTTAATAGATTAAAAATAATGGTTTGTGCATTATCAAACTAGTGCAGAAGCGGTTCGATCTCATGTTAGACATTTGCAGTGTGCCATGCATCAATTGCAGTACCACGGTCAAAGAAAATATGATAACTATCTTCGTGTGGATTATTGCATGTAACACACTCCTTCAGCCAATAGAGGGATACTCGTGCCGACCCCCAACTATGGTTCGCCAATAAGAGGAATGTTGTGCCCTAAGCCAGTTCTGCATCGAGCACCTTGCATGATGACAATCTTTGCATTCAAAATACTCTTCCACACAAAGCTAGGATTATGTCCCAGTTTCGACCCCAAGTACCTATTATTGGGGTAATAGCAAGCTTTGAAGATCCTTGCCACTAGGCTATCAATTTTGGTATGAAATTTCCACACCTGTTCACCAAGCATTGCAACGTTAAATGCTGCTAGATCTTTAAAACCCATACCTCTATTGTTCTTATGCATCGATAATTTTTCCCATGACAAGCAATGCAAGCCTCTTTTTCTTGTTCCCCCATTTCCTCACTAGAACACATTCATCCATCTTCTCAATCTAATCTAAGAGAGTGTTAGGTAATCTTAAGATGGTCATCACATACGAAGGGATTGACTGCAGAACAACTTTAATCATTACTTCCCTTTCTGCTTTTGACAGACATTTACTACTCCAGCTGTTTATTTTCTACCACAGCTTGTCTTTGATAAAGCTGAATATTGCCTTCTTACTTCTCCCTATCATCGGTGGTAAACCAAGGTATTTTCCGGTTCCAAGTAGATCACATGCTCCTAAGATGTTGGTAATTGATTGATGCAACGAATCTTGGATATTCCTACTATAGAATATTTCGGACTTAGTAAGGTTGATGGCTTGATCCGATGCTTCCTCATAAATTGTTAAAATTTTCTTCATCACATGAGCTTAACTTTCTTCTACTTGAAACAATAGGAAACATTCATCAGCAAACAATAAGTCAGACACCACCGGGGCATTACGATAAATACGCACACCATGTAGTTCCCCTTGGTTTTTAGCAATTATGATCAATGCTGATAAGCCTTCATCACATAGAATGATATATGTAAGGTGACGGAGGATCTACTTTCCTCATACCATGCCCTAGAATAATAGGACCCACCATATCTTAGTTTACTTTGACTGAGTAATCAGATGATTCCACACACATAATGATCCAACCAATCCACTTGTCAGAGAACCCAATTTTGCACATCACATCTTTAAGATAAGATCAGTTTATCCTATCATACGCTTTACGAATATCTAGCTTAAACGTGACACTTTTATCAATACTTCTAGTCTTTGTCTTCATATAATGGAACAACTCAATAGCTACTAGTGTAACACCCCGTTTTCCCAACTTATAAATAATATAAAATAATCAGAGTATTCAGCTTAAACAGAATGACACACTTATTTAAAAGATAAATAGAGTAAAATTACTATTTATTTAAACAACTTTTATCAATAATTCAAATTACATCGCAGCGGAAACATTTCTTTGTTCAATAAAAAGACACTACGGCCTCAACATAAACAACTTCTAAAAAATTCCATTTCAAATGGTTCATCAACATAATTCATAATAATACGTAACAAATGAAAAACAATACAAATATCTCCATCCCGTTACGTATCAGAGCGACTCCTAAGATGACACGAGGAATGAACTCACATCAGCGGTTACTCCAAGTTATCTGCACGTTACCCACGTAGAGGCAACATTCAAACAGAAGGGGTGAGATTTCACATTCAATAATAATAAGCATATAATTCTTAAAAGAATTCAACAACACATAACAACATCTATTCATCATTAGTAAAACTAATAAACAATAATTTAAGTAAGAGAATTTATCAACATAAACAACAACAATTAAACAATGTTAATGCTTTACATAATTCCAACTATAAATCATCAATTAACTTCAAATCATCATTAACAATGCTTCACATAAACAACATAAACAACAACAATAAATAATATTGATACTTCACATAATTCCAACTATAAATCATTAATTATTTCGACAACTTGACAAAACGACGACAACACCGACATCAACGATGTAACAACAACAACATCAACTTGACAAATGCAATATGCATGTCGTACCAATCAGGGCATCAAGCCCCCAACGTATAGAGCAAATAGGCTCACAGGGCATCAAGCCCTCAACTTAATAGAGCAAATAGGCTCACAGGGCATCAAGCCCTCAACTTTAATGAGTATGCATGGACTCAGCAACCAACAACTTTAACAACTTAGACAGCTTCGACAAATTCAACAACTTATACGACTTCAACAACTTAGAACAACAACTTACAACTTTAACGACATTGACGACAACAGCGGCAACGACAACAACAACGACTTCGCATCATAATATCATAATTCATCAATTATGAACAGCATCATGTAACGTCATATTCATCAACATATACATTCATATAATAATTCATCAATCATGAACAACATCATAGGACATCATATTCATTAACGTATACATTCATATAATAATTCATCAATCATGAACAGCATCATATAACATCATAAAATAGGTTAAATACTCTTAAACACCTTAATTGAACTCATAGTACACAAGCTTTGAAGTTTGGAGACAATCCATAAGTTTTGGGTTGACCTAAAAATAGTTATGCGGAATTTTCATAAAATTTCACTAAGACCTCCACAGGAAAGCTAACACAATTATCTACAACTTTCATGTTTACACCAAAGGCCAATTCAAAACAGAAATGTGTGAAAAAGACGCAAGAATATGAAACAGGAGATGCTGTCACTGTGCAGCTCTCGGGAAAAAAAACCATTTTTCACCCCCAAAATCCCAATTTTGACTTCCCAATGCCCAAATTTGATTCCAAAACTTGTATAACCATTTCTATACATGATAATGCACTCAAAACCATATAAAAATTGACCCAAAACATTATTTTAGAAAATCACAAATTATCAACCTAATTCATCGCATTATCTACTCTTTCTACAATCAATTTTAGTTTCAAACCCTAATTCTACAACATCAAAACCTATTAACAACTACAAGGTTAAACCCTTTTTCAGGATTACATACCTATGATTAAAGAAGGTTAGTCCCACCCTTACCTTAGATTGATTGATCGCAAGGTTCTACCGCTTTCTCTTCTCTTGGTTTCTCCATTTTCTCCCAAAAACTGTTTTCACGTATTCTGTTTCTCTATTACTAACCCCTCTTTTTATAAACCTAACATATTATCTCTTATTCCAAATCTGCCCCTCACATCTCAATATTCTATTTTAATATATATATATATAATATTTCTATAACAAATAACAAATATATCTCTACCCTTCAAATAACAAATATATTTCTACACCGGATAACATATATTTCTACACCAAATAACAAATATATTTCTACATCACATAACATATATATTATACTAATAAATACCAACATATAACATAACAAAATATCACTCATCAAAATAAATCGACTAAATTATAAAAAGATATATAAACTCAATAAAATAAATAAATAATAAAATAGGGCGTTACAACTAGTACATTATCTAGGATGGATCTACCAGGCACAAAAGCTGATTGAGTATCAACAATACATTTGTGCAGGATCCTCTTCAGTCGATTCACAAGGACTTTCGACAATAGCTTATAGAGAACACACAACGCGATGGGCCTCCCGTGTAACACCCTAACCCCAACTAGTAATTTTATAAGCTATTAAACAAATAATATTTAATCATACAAAGGTGTCACACATTCTCATCATTCAAAAATACACCCATTTTAATAAAAATAATGCAGCGGAATTAAGTTCTAAAACATTGTCACATCCTCATAACAATTAAATCGAATTCAAATATAAATTTCAAAACAAAGTCTGGAAAATAAAAGAAAGAACATGGTAGTACTCCAAACTGCATGCAGAAATTGTTAACTAAGGCCTTATCTAGTTATGCATCAGGAAACAATATTTTTTTATCCCTTAAAGTCTTATAATGCTTGTCCAAAGGATCACTAAACCACTTGATCACTTTTCCTACTTTAGTTATGCATAGTAGATTATCAAAGCTTTTCTCATTTTCTTAACCAATGTTCTAGGGCATCGGTTAACATTTTTCTTTTATTTTTTCTTGTTTTTCAAGGAAAGATTGTCTAATTTTCTTCACTTAATTTTAGTCCAGTCAAAAGAAAGTTTTAATTATATCAAATTATTTTAATACATAATCATTGAGCTTTCTTTTTAAAGAACGTAATCATTGAGATTTATCATCAGCTCAAAACAACATTGGCAATTGGAAAAGTGGTAGTAGCGGCGCCTGATCTTGATGTTTGATATTCATGTCTGTTCACACTCTCATGTAGGATCTTGTCCATGAAAAACTTTGTCCTCATGTACTCCCTCCGTCCCTATATGTAACCCCCCGTTGCTTTTTTCACATTTCTTAAGAAAAGTTGTTAGTGTAGTTAATGTGTCTATTTTATGTGTTAATATTACTAAATTGTCCTTTGTTTGTATGTGTATTAAATTTGACTTTTTGTATTTTAAGACAAATTAGTAGGATTAATGAGGGGTATGTTTAGGAAAATAATAGTAAATGCATCTAGTAATTTGAAAAGGAGTTTACATTTAAGGACAAAAATAAAATCAAATGGGTGCTTACATATAGGGACGGAGGGAGTAGTATATAGGGGAAAATGTTAAGAATGCCTCTAAAAAATTCATTAAGAACTTTAAATAACAACTTTTGTAGATAATTTTGTTATTTAAAAATTTGTAGATTAATTTTGAAATTTTTAATTTAGAGTACTTAGAAAAAGTGTTTTGTAGATAATTTTGTTGAGTTTGTTTATCTTCTACTTTAGAAGAGGGAGCTTGATTGAACCTTTCGAGCAGCTAGAATAGCCAAACCACATATAATGTTTTATTGTTGCTCAAGTCATATACTTCTTCCGTTCATATTTATAAGTAAAAAATAATTTTTTAAGTATAATCTCTTCGTTTCAAAATACATGTTCAATTTTTGCAATATGCACTATTCATCTGACTTACTTTGACCATACTTTTTAACTAATGTATAAATACAAATATTAGCATGTAAGATGTTGTTTGATTTGTCTCGAAAAATATTTTTTAAATATTAAATTTTTATAATTTTTTACTTTAGATAATTAAATATATTAACGGTCAAAATTGTGCATTAGCATATGTGGAGTGGTTGACTTGAACATGTATTTTGAAACGGAGGGAGTATTACATAACTAATGTATCTGACCTATAAATATGATCGGCTACATTAATTCATTAATCAACCTAAAAAATTGTTTTTTCTTTATAAATGTGACAGGATGAGAATAATATATGTATTTGTTTTTTGTGTGACCACAAACCATTATCCACTCCACATGTAGGTAGCTATTTGATCTAAATTGATGAGAAAATGTTATGATCCTCTCTGTTTTTAATGAGAAATGTGTAAAAATGAGAATTCTATTTGAAGGGATAAAAATAAAAATAAAAAACTGATGAGAATATGTTCTTCTTCTTCTTAAAGCATAGTTTTTTGTCTATGTGAGCTTTACTCAGTTGGTAAGGACGTTGCATAATTTATGCAGGGGTCGGAGTTCGAACACCGGACACCCCACTTCTCCACATTTAATTGTGTGAACTCTAGCCACTAGGCTATTAGACAAAAAAAAACATAGTTCTAAAAATCTGCTTGGATTGGCCGATTCAACTGTGAACCAGACTCATTACCGGTCTGAACCAGCTATTGGATCACCTATGCTATTAGCTCAGATGCCACATCATCGAACTGGTACAAAAGAACCGATTCGATAAGTTGGCCTTTTTTTTTTAGTGTTAGAAACTAAAAATGTGTAAAAAATAGAAATATGGCTGGCACAAGAATCAAATCAGGTACCTTTGACAAAATATGATGCTAATCTATCTCTAGGCTACTGCAAGCTTTTGTTAAATTTTTTTATTTTTAAATTGAGGAATTTTTATCTTTAGAATTAAAATATTTAAATCACTTGTACCATATTTTGTCAAAAAAAAAAAAAAAATCACTTATACAATATTTTTCACGATATATTAACATATTTATTATATTTATAATTATTGATACAAATCAAGTCTTTTGGATCAATCTGGTTTAACATCCATACAAATTGTTATTGTAAAGACTGAGTTATACAAACGAAACATCCAATCTAATAAGATTCAGTCATACAGTTCAATCAAAAATCCAATGGTTCCACCATTGACCTAATAACTGATCCATTTTTTTAAAACTATAATATAAAGTAGGTGTGAAGATTGTTTACATTATTAATCAGTCATAATCATCGAATTATTAAGAACATTTGATTGTAACCATATTAATTTTAAAACCACACATGGTTGATTGTAAACACTTAAACATCTAAGGCATAAGCTACACTAGGATTTCATTCTTCTATTGAATATCATTATGAAATGGTAGATATTACCGGTGAGGGTTAAAAGAATGTGGGACATATATATATACCGTATGTTATTGCAAATATCATCACCGACCTAACTTTAGAAGCATGAAGATAGAGTTATTGCAAATATCATTATTGACCTAAAGTAAGAGACATGAAGATATAGTTATTGCAAATTTCTTTGCGTGAGAAAGAAATGCAATAACTAGAATATGGGATGAGAGGTTGGTTCAATTCATCTGAAACTTCACATAATTTTGATGAATAGATACACGCAACATTTAATGGAATTGGCATTTCCGACATCTAACCTAGCTGCTGTTAAAACCAACAAGAAAGTCTTACATAGACACAAATACAAATGAAAAATGGTTGGACACATATACATAAATTGATAAAGTTAAAAGAAAAAAAATAATTGAATGATGTGACTTGATTTTTTCTCATTTATTTTTCTCCATTCATGTGAGTGTACCCAAACATTATTCATTTGTATTTGTGCCTAGGTAATACTTTATCTAAAACCAACTTAAGATTGAGTGGTCCATATATATGTCCCGAAAAGAAAACAATAATGAGTCAAATAGTCAATTACCCCCCCCCCCCCCCCCCGAAATTGCAGGTTTCGTCAAAAACCCCTATTAGACATCTATCAATTACCCAATCCGATAATTTCCTCCATCCAACATGCTGCCGTTAAAAGTCATGTCACGTCATACAGGGATAATTGACTACATATATATATATATATATATATATATATATATATATATATATATTGAAAACAATCTGATTTTTTTTTCTTTTCATAATTAACTTTTGAAAAGAAAAAATAATTAACTTTCTGTCAAAAACCCCCTGTAGTTTATCAGTAACGATCAAAAGCCCCCTATAGTTTATCAATAATGGTCAAAAGTCCCCTGTAGTTTTTCAGTAATTAACTTATAATCAAATTGACACATGAAGTTTATCAGTGCATTGGAATATTTAATTTATAATAAAACTTCTATTGAAGCATAAACCATAAGTTGTTAAAGTACTTAATACATGATAACTTACAAAATATAACCATAAACCATGAGTTCATAACTACTCGATACATGATAACTTTTAAAATATAAGGGTTAACCATCAGGTCATAAAATACCCAATACATCATCAAAATATTATAACTTCCAAAATAAGTTTAAACCACAATCCTTTGAGTTTTCTTTGAAGTATGCCCTTGTCCAAGCTTCTTTTGGCCACTTGTTTAGATAATCCCAAGCACTCTGGTTCAGCCTTTAACTCTATCCATATACCTATTGAACTGAGACACAGTAGTTGACTTAGCACAATCCCAAACCACACCTCTTAACTCCTTATCTTTCCAGTTCTTTGTAAAGTTTTTCCACAAGTGCATTCCACAGTACCTATGTGCAACACCAGGCATCACTTCCTGAACAGCAGGTATAAGTCCCTATGCACAACCAAAAATTTAAAATGGATTGCAAGTACACGAAAATATTATGTCAAAACCCCCTATAGTTATTCAGTAATGGTCAAAACCCCGGACTTATTCAGTAATGAGTTACTATGCATATCAGCACATATAGCATATTCTGCACTGTTATTATTATGCACATATTCGAAACTAGTAATAACAGACAGAAGTATTTAGTCACTTTTATTTCATTATTTCATTATATATTTAGTCACTTATATCATTATTCATTAGTAACTAACAGAAGCACATATAGTAATAACAGAAGCACTTTAGTCACTCTAGTCATTTAAAGCACATATAACTAGTAATAACAGAAGCACTTTATATAAACTGCACATATAGTCAATTTAGTAATAACAGAAGCACATAAAGTAATATAACTAGTAATCGTGATTTTTTCAAATTATTAACTGTGTCGGCATGTCAGTGTCAGTGTCATGTCCGTATCCGTATCCGTGCTTCATAGACATAAACATTATATCAGCATATAGAAGGAATAAGATTCATAGTACTGGCCATAATCCACCAACATACTTAACACAAAATAATAGTCATGCTACAGAATAATAGATCCTATTTTCTCTTCAAATGAATGAGAAAATATGGTGCTAGTTTGTTACAGAATAATAGTCATGCTACTACAACACATGAAGTTATATTTTAGGCCACATTTAACCATAGCAGAAGCATATATCACTCGGTCATAAACTATAGCAGAAGCATTAACTATAGCAGAAGCATTATTCTACACATATTCAAAACTAGCATTAACGTCACTATCAACGGACAATGGTCTTAACCCCAAATCATAATCTTCGCCAAATTCTTTCCTCATCCACTGCATACCCTCAACATTCCCATAATTACCACACTCCACAACCATTTTTTTAAGATCAGGTATGCAAACGAGGTATGTGTCTACATCCCACACACGTCTTCCTTTCCCTGTATATTCCCGGTTACCTCTTCCATTTCTTACAAACCTCCCTCCATGATACATGATAAGTGATATGTCCTCATTCATCCTATACATCCAGAAAAATAACATTCAATCAGAATAATAACAACTTAACCCTAAAAAAACAAACATCAGATAAACATGCAAAATCAAAGAAATTAATAACATTCAAATACTATAATATCACATATAAACAATAATAGGATGATTAAAATGGTAAAAGAGATAATTTCCATATCAACCTTATTTGTCAAAAAATCTAATCTTTAACATGCAAAATCCATCAAATAGTAAGATTTAGATATAAAAACAGTAAGATTTCCACCACTATGGTAGTTTTTTTTTAGACCAAAAACAAAGCAACAAAGTTTCAGGACTTATGAGAAGTGTACCTTACATACGTGTTCTCTTATGGTGACAGAATGATGAAGATGGTGATATCTAGAACTGAAGGTGCGACGACGACGTTTTAGACGACGGCGATGGGCTTCACGGCGGCGATTGGTGGTGGTTTCCGGTGATTCTTCGTTGGATACCGGTGTTGAAAGGGAGAGAAAAAGAAGAAGGATTTTGGAACGTTGTGTGTTAAATTAGGGTTATATTTGGGGGAAAGTAATAAAAAAAAAGGGTACTGCTAACCGGTGCCCTGGGGCACTGGATAAGGAACATTAAATAGACAATAAATGAATAGATCTTACATGATTTACCTCAATTAAAATAGGAAATAAATCAACTAATTAAAATAAGAAACAATTATATTTAATGGGTCAAATTTCTTGTCCCACTCCCATTGTATTAATGCCTTCATTTTTAATAAAAAAAATTCCAGCAATTTTATTCAAGAAAATTTGTTTTACGTGATTTTTTTTTAATCATTTTTTGAAAGCCTATGCATATAATTAGTAACATATCCAAATAAATTGAAAATAAATTAACAATTCCAAAGATAAAACATATCAAATTAAAATATTCAAAGATAAAACATATCCAAATAAAATATAAAATACAAAATTTTCAAATGTGTAATTAAATCCTCTTCAAAATAAAATAGGATTCCATGCTTTGTATAGTCAACCTCCTTTTCAAAACTTGTAGAAATTCCACTCCAGGTGGTATGCATATTCCTATTAAAAGAACAATCAATATAACCAAATAAATTAATTTTAATTAGTAACAAATAAACATAATTATACAAAAATTAGAAATATAGAGAATTTAATAAATAAATGAATAATAAATGTGTACCTAAACTTTTGGAAGGAGAATTGGATTTAAATTTGGATCGTCACAAATTTTCTTTTTCTTTTTTGCCTTTTTCTTTTCCTTAAGTGGGCATGTGGCAATGTTATGTCCTAAACCTCTGCATAATCAACAGTGTTCATATTATGTGATAGCTCTTTTCCACCTTTAAGTCGTCGTCGTTTGGGACGACCTTTAGGTTTGGATTTTGGAGGACAACGAACAACATGTTGTGGTTGAGGTTCATTGTTACAATCTAGTACTTGCTCCTCACCAACAACATTAACTTGAGACTCCACATCATTATCATCGTATGATACTTGAAGCAACCACCGTGAAGGCAAATAGTTAGAAGGGATTTCATGACAATCTTTATGAAGAAAAATACTAAGAATATGACGACATAATATCCCCCAAAATTCAAAGAGCTTGCAACTACATGTAGCTACCTTACCATCCCAAAACACTACATGTTTCCTACTATTAATATCTTTATAAAACCGCACCACAAACACATTACCATTTTCATGATCAATTAAATATTATGAGGACCTCGCAAGCTCCTCTTGAAACTTTTGAAAAGAAAAACGAGTGAGAGCACTATGAGCTTGCTCTTGTAAAGGTGACATCAACTTCATATTTGATCCTTTGCACTTCTCTAACATTATATCGTGGTCTTCTTTTTGCTTAATATCATCAATTGCTACATCAACCTAAAGTTAATATAAATGAATTAATATGGAGTTTTGGGAATAAACATTAATGCATCATACCTTCCAAACTAACGAGCTCTAATATAATGATCAATACAACATACCTGCTTTGCAAAGTCAGTTAAACTTGTGTGAGAATTGATGAATCTTTTAATGAAAGCATTAATACTCTCCGATCTTCCTGTGGTTGTCATTCCACCAAAGAAATGATCACGAAGATAAGCGAGTGCCCAATAATTTCTGATTTCATACAATCCTTTCACATGTTTATTTGACTACAAGTTAAACTTAGCAACAACTTCTGGCCATTGATGCTCAAATTCTTCACATGTCTCTAACTTATACAACTCATAAAATTCAGAACACCATTTTGCATATTTGTCTCGAAGTAGAGCATTAAACCAAGAACTAAACTTGAAAGTTATGTGCCATATGCAGAAACTATGTTTTGTCGATGGAAACTCTTTTGAGATTACTTCTTTCATCCATGGATCTTGATCGGTTAGTATAGTCGCTGGTGGCTTTTTCATCAAAGATATAAAAGTCTATAGAGAATTTAAAAGCATTTAGATTTTCTATGTTAATTAAAGACGAGAAGCATATGCATACCAGAAAGGCACATATAATCAAATATTTTTTTAATAAAAGATATTTGAGAAATAGTTACCTTCATTAGCCAACGAAATGCAGACACCGTTTCGTTCCGTAAGAGTGCACATCCAAAAAGTAGTCTTTCCATGATTATTCATACCCGCAAAAAATCCCAAATGGCATTTCATAAGAATTGACCTTGTATGTAGTATCAAATACAACAACATCACCGTATTTTTGGTACCAATCAAAACAAGAAGCCGAGGACCAAAAAATATGCTCTAACCTTCTTTCTTCATCAAGTGTATAAGCATATTGAAATTTAGAGGAAGTTTTTTTTGCACCCTCACAATACTTCAAAAGATCCATGACATCACTTCCTTCAGTTTTTTTATTAGCTTTCACATAAAGATTGCGAATGTCCTTTTCAGTATATGGAAGATAACCATGCTTCACATTTTTCTCTAGTTCTATAACCCGCATTATTTGTCTAACCGAAAGCCCACCTTCTTTTAATAAGAAAATGCATTCACGGTCATCTTCTAAGATAATTCGATAAGCCGGTAAAAAACGCACCTCTGTTTGGTTTAGCAAACCATGGTTATGTTCGACAATAAACGATGTGACTCGCCACTCAATTGGAAACATATCATGAGATTTTTGTAATTTGATTCGTAAATGAGCTTTGCATTCACACTTTGAGGATTGTCTATTTCTCTGCTCTTTTGATGGTTCCATTATTTTCAAGGATGCTTTACCTTCACGATGACAAAAAATATCACGTCTGCAAATAACCCCATTCTTTTTTACGAATCTACCTTTTTTAATTGAGAACCCTTGTTGATAAGCATATCTCTTATAAAAGACATAGGCTTCTTCTTCACTAAGAAAAATTTGACCAACAAATGGAACACAATTTGTCTCAGTTCCGTCTTTATCGACTTCTTCATTTGTTCCATTATTCAGACTTAAAACAGAGTTTTCTTTCTCAACATTCTCCACTAAATTATGATCAAGTTGCTCACTAATTATTTCTGAAGAACCATTATCTATAAAAATATCTTCTATTGGATATTCATTCAAATCAAAACTTATTTTATTGTTTGTCTTTGTAGCACTAATATTATCCATTATGTTATTTATCATCTACAAATAAAAACAAAAACATATAAACCAATAACATAAAGACAAGATATAAACACTATAACATATAACATAATAAAACAAGAAGGTAAAAAAAAAAAAAAAACCTTGAATAGTACCTAAAGTTTGAAACGTAAAAGACAAGAAGTTTTTTATATTATATATACAAATGCATACCGTAGGATTTCATATATATAAATGAGCATAAAAAATGATTATAAAAAAGAGAGTTGGTACCTGTAGAAAGCGGTGTCGTAGGATTTCATAGAAAAAGTGTAAAATGGAAATTTGTTGAAAAGTGGTGGCGGAGAATTTACTTACGAAATTCAGAAGAAAAAAGGAGAAGGAAGGTTAAAAGGACAACTGTAACATATGTGAGGCGCCTGTATATTAATGTTGTCTTTTAATTAGTATTCAATACATTCTTTCCTACTTTAATTAAGTTGACCAATTTTTAATTTTAATTGAAGTAAATTAAGTGGGGCCCATTGATTTTATTGTTCCTTAACCAGTGCCCCACTGGATAGCATTACCCATAAAAAAAATGTTAAAAGTGACTTTTATAATTCAGTCATTTACTCCTTGCCAGCAAGCATTGACACGTCAACATCAAATAGCCACATCATCACCTTTAACTAAACCACTTAACAGAAGGACCAAATTGACTGACGGTGTAAAATTTCGGGGGGGTAATTGACGTTTTGTGAATTTCGAGGGGTAATTGACGAAACCCGCATCAACTAACTGGTTCAAACAATAACGATCCTAACTCACTACATTCCCTTTTCTTATAGGAGTACTTAATAAATAATTTCTTCTTCCTTCGACCATATCTATATGAAGGCTTCTCCATCACTCCCCCTTAAAGGGTTGTTGGTTGTCAACGCCGCCGCCGCGACCTTTGAATCTGCCCACGTTGTCATTGCTGCGTTGTTTGGTGGGATCTATTTTCGTTTTTGTGTTTCTATTTTGGGCTCGGTCCTTCGAGCACCTTTTTGGCTAGATCGGAGTCGACGCCTGATATGAATCTGCAAGTGTATGGTTTTATTGAGTAGTAAAAGTTATCGATCTACAAGGAGTTTATGTGATAACCAATCTAATTCTTAAAAGTTTTATAAGTTCAATGATTTATTGGTTTAAGGTTTAGATCAAAAGTGTCATGAGATTGTTGTTTCCATCATAATGCTAAATAATAAACATTCCCTATCTATTTTTCTATTTAATGTTAAATTCATTTTTAAAGACAAGATTTTCTTTGACCTTTTAAGTTTCCTTTCAGAATACATGAATGTATCTCAATAATAATCAAACCTATTCTCATGGTTGATTATTATTGAGACCCTTTAAGTGCAAACCTTATTGTCTCAAAACTCATAAAATTACTCTCATGTTTTGTTTATCTTGTCTAATCTCATTTGTTCTAATATCAAACTTCACATTTCGGTCATTCATTTGATATTTGAGATGATGAAATAACAATATCAAACTTCACCCATACCTAATCCATGTCCTTGCTAGTAAAATTGTTCATGTCAATAGTCAAAATTGTACCACGAATATCATCCAAACCATTGTCAAAATCAGACCCATACTTATATCCAACTGTCTCTCAATATATGATATTGTAACACTTAAGATTAAGCTCTGGAAGCCACAAAAGCGTACAAGGAAGCATCTACTGCTGAGTACAAACTCAGCCCCCAATCTTAATAGGTAGGTAAAGAAGCCACCCTCAAGTGAAGGTCCCTCAATAAAGGACCTCTACCAGCCACAATATCTTCAACCACCCATCCCAACTTTTTATCAAACAAAATATATGTCCCTTTCGTGTTAATCGGTAATAACGTCCTTAGGCTAATAAATAGTTTGGCGATACACATGCATTATTGAAGTAGAAGAAGCTCACTTTGTAGATCTCTTAAACTTTGGAATAAGATGAATTAAGTGAACAGTCCTAATTGCTCTCTTTGTGGACAATCCCTCTATAAACCTTGATCTCGACTAACAACCCCTGAGATCAATTTCACCCCAACATCAATCTTCAGAAGTTGTGCACTTTCCTAGGAGTGCCTCCATCTGTTACAGTTTCCTGTCACCTTTTTCAACCTTTGGTGGAAATTAAATCTGTAAAAAACGGGTTTCCTTGTCTCAGCCTCACCTAAAGTTGTTTGAGTCATTCGAGGGATACATCAAAATTGTGATGGGACGCGAGAAATCAGCATTAAACGTGTATCCAAACATACACTTAGACTATGTTGGGGTAAGCAACTTAATTAAGCATTTATCGCACAAACACTTATCATAGAAGTGTTTATGTACAATCTATTTTATAGGATACAATAAAGTCAAACAGACTCACAAGTGATTATATTGGTATATAAGTTCAAATAAGTCAATCTAAACAATCTCCTAGTCAACTAAGTTCTCTATTCTTCGGCAACTGCAATGTTATAAAAGGAACACCTTCATAATTGGATGCATCAAGCTTCTCAAAGTCTGGCTGGGCACCTTAAGCACCACACCCTACCCACACTCGGTCACAGTAAAAACTTTTCCATGCAAAACTTTTGCATCCAGTAATACAGTTCTAAGTTTGCCATCATTAATAGTTGACTACATTCTGCTAAAACAAAACATGGAACCTGAATTCTTGCAAGGAAGTTTCAATTGGCAGAAATAATAATGTAAGAGATTTTAAGTGTAAGGGATTAGATGAGAGCTCAGTACATAATTTAATAAAAAGAAGTAATCCAATTAATTACAAATGGGATTGAATTCCTTTCAAAAACCTTATTTACTTGGCCATATGATGCAATATGGGGTTGCTGCTTAGGATCCAACAGAAATTGTTCAATCATCATTCTTGTCACCTGTCATCTTCGATTCTGGTAAATTGAAGCCAGAATAGGATTGCAATCATCGTCACTCATAGTACTTTTTCCAGACATTAGAGATTTCTAACATTATGACATCAAACACACTATTTTTGATCCGTGAGTTTCTCATTCTGCTTATATTTCACCACTCCAAATGCTACTGCTCCAGCAAGAAACAATAACACTGAAGGGGTAAAGGATGGATAGAGATACTTGACAAGGAAATTGTCCCACTCATCTGGAAAAAAGCCTGCAATAACACATCAAAGTATCAGCCACAATATCGATGTAAAATGACATTAATTCTTTGGTCCTAGGCTTGAACCTAAGTCAACTAACTGATTGAGATACAATAGCTTGGAGACCATCTTAGGTTTGGGTCATAGTCAAACTCACAAGTACGTCATTCTTTAGAATAAAGGTTTAAATACTAAAACGATCTTGAAAAAAAAGCAGATACATTTTTCTTGTCTGATAAATGAAAAACATTAGTTTAGTCCTCAAATTTTTTAAATAAACATCAGAATTATCATTCAAAAATGTCCTTGAATAATAAATAGTATAAAATTTGACAATACTAGAAATTTTTAGTACACATTGATACTTTCATTTTCGGGCGTATTTTTTCTCAAGTATTATATGATGCACCGATACTTTATTTTTCCTCCCATCTTGTACTTGATAGTCTCTAATACTCTGTTATTATGTGTCAGTGCAGTATCAAAGACATTTTTCCAGAGAGAATAAAAATAAATCCTTACAAACACTCGATATGTTGTCGATAGGCTCTAGACACGTCGTCTAACTCTTCTTCTTCATGGTTCTTCACATGTCACATATACATAAGTTTTGTCGAATGTTAAACCTCAATCATTAATTTCAACAAATGCAATTTACATCCCTACTTTTCCCATTTAGATCCTAAATTCTAATCTCTGGTTGTGTTAATGCTATAAAAAGGGGGCCTAAGCTCAAAACATAGCATTCAAATACAAGTGAACAGAGCTTATCACATTACAATAATTCTCTATGTTTGATAGTCTAAGATGTTTGATATCAGATTACAAACTTATCAGATTACAGAAATTATCAGATTATCCGGGTCCTTTCTTTTACCAATTTGGGCCAACAGGGACTGTGGGCCTTCGAACATTGGGTTTGGCCGAGTGGGTCGGACTTGGGTTATTTTCTCACTAATATATTTGTTGCAATTTATGTGATTATATCAACATTTCACCAATTCTTCAGCCATATTCAAACTTTCAACACTATTTTCAATAACCATCACTAAACTTCAATAGAATATTTGTCATATTTTGTGATTTTTTACATAGGTATGCTAAACTTATCATATCCTAAATTCTTTAAGAAGTGACGTATTGCGGTGTCAAATATGCGTGTCATATCTTATACATCTAATACTCATGTCATGTTTGTGCATCATAGGTTATCATCTTTACTATAAATTTACAGGCTCTATTTTTCTCTGTTGCCCAAGTTATCCTCCAACCAGAAAACCAGAGACTAGTTTCTCTTGAGGTACGGAAATCCATAAAAGAGACATGGTTATCTCTCAAGTCAACCACGTTGATTGCAAATTCGTACTTCTCTTTCTTTTAGGGATATATCTAAGCTTTTCTTTTAAATAATTGTCAGTTCGTGTACTTGCCGCTTATAGCATAATCTCTTATCATACTAAACAAAAGATTAAAAAAAAAATTAAACTAAGCTATTTTCTTAAGTTATCCTAGAAAGCTTATCGAAATCCGCAGAACACAACTTATGAACATCTAATAAGCTGTTTTCTTAAGGGTCTTTTTGGTAAGACCTATTTAGTAACCGTCACTTTCTCACAAGCTTATTGCGATTTTTGATAAACTAATTCAAGTAGCTAATAGCTTAAAGTTTATACCTTATCATTATCTATCCTAATTTTCCCCTATAACCTTAATTGAAAGAAAAAAAAATTAAATATTAATTAACTATATCATTTTTTAGTCATTTCATATTTATAAGCAAGTTAAACAGCTAATTTTACCAAACATTACTAATTCAATTCAATTAGCTAGTTTATCTGTTATCAGCTATAAACCAGTGATACGATCATAAGAAGTTACAGAGAGCGTACAAGCCCGAAGAAAGGTTCATGGGTGACTTCATCTTATTCTAGTAAAAGAATAATGACTCGGCTAGATTCTAGGAGGATCTTTTAAGCATATTCTATTAGTTAGTGACTAAGAAGCGCTATTGTGTAGCCGTTGTAGTTATCTTATAATGAGGATCCACAAGCTTATAAAAGCATTGTATGCCTCATGATAATAATCAATGAAAAATAACAAATTTCCTTTCTTTTATATCTAGATTTCTCTCTTAATTTCTGGAGTGCGATACCTACTCGAATTGGGTCGTATTAGCTAGCTTATCAATCATTCGCTATAAGCTCATCTTCTATAATAGCTGGTTTATCCGCTATTCGCTATTTTTTACCAAATAAAGGCAAGTTCTCCTAAACAGTCTCACAAGATTGGCTTATCTACAACATAATTTTTTTCAATGCTACAAAATTAAATAAATGTAATGAGTTTTCAAAATTAGGATTAAAAAAAAAAAAAAAAAACCTGACCTGAAGCAGCAAGAGCAATACCCTCAACAAGAATAACCGAACCAAAACCAAGCCACGCAAGAATGAAACCTTTTTCAACAGCACTCTCTTCTTGAACTTGTGGTTGTTGTTGTAATTGTTCCGAAACGAAAGCAGGTTTTTCAACCGGATTACGCCGAATTATGGAAGCTCTATCTCTTTGCCCCTTCTGTTTCCTTTTAGTGTTGTTGCCATTTGATGGACCAAAACCCACACCGGTTTTGTTGGGAATTGAATCGGACGGTTCAGATGGTTTTTCGGATTTGATTGTGAAGGTGGGAGAGAATGAGTGTTGTAGTTTGGTGGTGAAGGAAGTTACGAATTGTGTTTGTAGCGCCATTTTTGTTTTGTTGGAGTTGGAGCTCAACTTCACCACATAGTTTCTTTTTCCTTCTGATGATGATAATGATACCTCACCTCCTATCATATTTCGTTAGAGAAATGATATTTGTACAACTACTTTGTAACAATTTTTAGACAACTTTCTCTCTCATACTCACATTTTATTTTTAATCTTTCTCTTCTGTTTCTCTCTCCATTGTTTTTGACCAATGAAAAGAGAGAAAATGAAGGTTGTCAAATAGGTTGTAACAAATAGTTGTTCAAATATCATTTCTCTTTTCTTTACCTTTACGTAATATTTTTTTAATATTTATTTTAAAGAATTTTGTGTTTTTTGGTCAAGAAAGAATTTTATTTTATTTAAGAGTAATCGGGTCCTAAAGTTATTTTTGGTTGAGTAATTTAGTGGATAGAAATTCTCATTTTAATTAGAATAGGGTGTTGCTAACCAATGTCTTCGGAGCACTGGATAAGGAACAATAAATAAATGGATCTCACTTAATTTACCTCAATTAATGTGTAAAATATGTCAACTAATTAAAATAAAAAATAGTTGTATTTAATACTGCAAATTTTCTTTCCTTTACACATCTAAATACCACACGCGCGCGTGCTTCTCATTCTTTTCCATTGTGATTTCAATTTCGGAATCACTCCCATTATATACAGCCTTGATTTTTTAATACTTTTTTTCCCTGCAAATTTTACTCAAGGGAATTTTATTTACGTGATGTAAAAACAATAACATATAAAAACAAGAAGAAGAAAAAAAAGAAGTTTGAATAATACCTAATAAGTTGGGACTTCCAATAAATTGAGCGTATAAAAGAAATTGTGTAAAAAAAAAAAAAGAAGTTTGAATAATACCTGCATAATTGAATATAGTATTGATGATGACAGAGAGATAATAGATAGCAATCATATGGTTGTGTAAACAGATGGAATGGAAAGGATGCGTCTCTATAATAATAGACGTACCTTTGAGAATTGAAAGAGTATTGAATATAGCTTTTATTATTTTTAATTAGTTGACATATTTTACACTTTAATTGAGGTGAATTAAGTGAGATCCATTTATTTATTGCCTATTTATTGTTCCTTATCCAGTACCCCGATGGTTAGCATTACCCATTAGAAGGGACGTTTAAACCGCAAGTTCTGCATATATTATGCTCTGAGACGGGTCCTAAAGTTTAACAAGTTGAATGAAAGATTATAAATAGGTCCAATTATTGGTGGCATTTCACATGGGAAAGGTTAATCCTTTTCCACCATGGGAAAGTTGGATTCAATGATTAGATTAAGTGAAGAACATATTCTTAACATGCTCTCTCAACACTAGATTTTTCTTCACACTGTCTTCCAACAGTTTAAAAATTCTGAAAATTAATTTTCAGAAATTAAAAAAATATAAAAAAATTCAGATATTTTTTTTTTAAATTCTGTAATTCATTTATTGAAAAAATGAAAAAAAAAAATTATTCTGAATTTTATTTCAAAAACCTTATTTTCCAGAATTTTATTTTCTTAGAAAAATAAAAAAATTTAATTTCAAAATATTTTTTTTAGGATTTTTATTTTATTTTTCAGAATATCTTATTTTATTATGAAATTAAAAAAATATATTCTATTTAGAAAAATAAAAACTTATCTTAGTTTCCAAAATTTGAATTTTATTGAAATATTTTTTTTTTTCAAAAAAAAAATTCTAACATTCAATAAATGAATTACAGAATTTTTAAAAAAAATTATCTGAATTTTTTTATATTTTTTTAATTTCTGAAAATTAATTTTCAGAATTTTTAAATTGTTGGAAAATAGTGTGAAGAAAAATTTAGTGTTGAGAGAACATGTTAAAAATATGTTCTTCGCTTAATCTAATCATTGAATCCAACTTTCCCATGGTGGGAAAGGATTAAGCTTTCCCATGTGAACACACACCCCAATTATTATTTGTCATTTAGTATTGCATCCAATTGTTTGTTGAGCAAGTATTGCATTAGTTTTTTGGTGGCATTTCACATGGGTAACCTTAAAGCTTTCCCTTCATGGGAAAGTTGTGTTTTGACCATAGATATAATAATATAAAGGCTTAATTGCACTTTTGGACCCCTATCTTTTCAAAAGTTGCGGTTATGGACCTCCAACTAATTTAAATACAAATCAGCCCCCTATGTTTATATTCTTTGGCAGTTTTGGACCCCGAGTCCATTGTTGACTCGGTCAACGCTGACGTGGCACCCTAAGTGAGGTGTCACGTGTCAATTTTTTTAATTTTTTTGCCTTGGGGGTCCAAAACTGCTAAAGAATCAAAACATAGGGCGTTGTTTTGTATTTAAATTAGTTAAGGGTCCATAACCGCAACTTTTGGAAAGATAGGGGTCCAAAAGTGCAATTAAGCCTAATATAAATATTCAATGGTTCAGATCTTTTACCTGTAACCTTTACTTTACTTTTTGGTTCTACAAAATTTTCAAAAATTTGGACCCCACCTTGTCTTAGTTTAATGTAAATTATTTAATGGACTAAGAGCTTATATAGTTATGGACCTATTTGATTGAATACAAATTTTATGAAGTCCGAATGAAAACGGTATATTAACATCCCCTTAGAAGTTTCGTCTCACTTTGCATAACAAAGACATTAATTAAAATGTGGTTAAATAAATTGTTAAGTCATTCTAGTTCAAACTTTTATTCATTTAAGTTTTACAACGTAACCAAAAAAACTATAAACCTATGAATAAAATTATAAACTATAAACTTAATAAAAAGAATGTTAAATTTAACTAACAAAAGAAAATTAGACGTACTTTTTTTAACAGTATTGTAGCAATTGACAATAATGTAACAATGAAGAATGTTAAATTGTACATCATTTAGCATACTTTACAAATATACTCATCAGAGGGAAAACGAAATTAGAATCAGATTTTTTGAAGAGTTAAATTATTTTTATTTGGCTATAGTTCAGATTCCAGTTTATGGAAGTCTCTTTAGTTTAGGTTGGCGTAAGATGTAAGATGAAAAATTAAGAATTATGAAATAAAGTAAGATGTAAGATGAGAAATTAAGAATTATGAAATAAACAAATAAGGATAACAAAAATAATAGTTTTAAGGCTTCGCATTGTGTGCACAAAAAAATGGTAATAAGACCTTTTATTACTTCTTCCCTAAAAAAAAAAAAAAATTAATTTAACGTGGTTTAATTTATTGGGTGTAAGAAGTAAAATTTATTAAAGGGGGGTGTGATACCAACTTCAGTTTAATATTGTGTACTATAAGCTGTTTGTCCCTTCCAACAAACCAAAAATAACCTGATCAACTGCCATATGTGGGTAAAAACACAATTTTCCCATAGTGGGAAAGCTTTAAGGTTACCCATGTAAACACACACCCAGTTTTTTTGTTGGAAGTATTGCATCCAGATTTTATTCATGGATTGATATTATTTTTAAGAAAGTGTCTAAAAACATCTGTAATGTAATAAACTAACAAAAATCATTTATTTATACTTTTTAAATAAAAGTACAGTTAAGAACTCAATGATTTCAACGATACAAAACTAAAAAAAAAATCCTTAAATAGATCAATTAATATGTATTTTAGCATGTACATTAGAAAAAATAAAATAAAAAAATTGAAAAGAGGAAAAAATCACGTAAACTTGAGATGGTGAAATCAACTTTTATATAATTTATTTTTTATTTTAATCATGTGACATGTTAGTTGTTAAAGAAAAAACATAATTGCCAATAACTAATAGGTAGGTACTTTTTTTTTCTACCAACGGGGTCCTTAATATGTTAATGTCCTTGTTAAATAAAGGACTCTCCGATGGAGATGCTCTACAACATCTTAGAAATTGTAATATGATGAATTATCCAAACTACGTTTAGCTTATAAAACTTAAATACTTATCTCTTTTTTTTAAATAAAGGACTCTCCGATGGAGATGCTCTACAACATCTTAGAAGTTGTAATATGATGAATTATCCAAACTACGTTTAGCTTATAAAACTTAAATACTTATCTCTTTTTTTTAAAACACTTGTTGAATAAGCACTTGATTGAACTATTTATCCAAACATAACCAAATGATATGATTTTGATTAATATTTTAGGTTTTTGTAAATTTGGTTTTGTTGCATTCTTCGAAGTTAGTTGCTCGTAAAACCTAAAGGGAAATAGTAAATCAAGTAGAATTAGAGATGTATAATATATTGTAAGCAGTTTCATTTAATACTCTAGCACATCTTGATTTGGATGGTTGAAAATTTCTATTTCATAATATTAAATAATTAGGCTGTAGCATATATAAAAATGCACGTGAAACAACACCAAGAATACTTTCATCTATTCGTTGTTCTACTGCAATATATGTGTGTATGTACATGAACAAGAAATAATTCAATCAAGAACGTTTAAGAAGCCCCTTCAAAAAAAAAAAAAAAACGTTTAAGAAGCATTTTTTACAAAGACTCTAATATCAGCAAAGGGTGAAAGACATTACACTGTCTGTTTCACTCTATTGAGTCCTATAGAAAATAATTGTCATTTCTAAACTAGAGCAGCAGAAAACAAAAATGAATTTCAGAGGCACGTCGGATTACTGCTAAAATGGTATCAATACTATATTATAGTAATTGCGTGGATGTAGCGTCCGTGGTAGTACTGAAAATGTTCATACTATTTTCTATAAGAAGTTCGCCAAATTGAACCTCACTGCTTGGAGAAATTTACAAACCTCTTCTGCTATATCACGACACAGATGGGTTGGAGTCGTCCGGTGTTTCTTTGGAGATATGCATCATATTGATAGACACTAGCTGACTTATATTCTGTAAGCAAAAAAGTAATAAGATATTTTTTGTCAATCCATGTGGAACAGTACAAACAAATAAACAAAGTAATTTAGGATAACTTCAAAGTACAATAATATTGGCCTAATGTGATTATATTTACAAAATATGAGGACAAGCATCATAGGTATTACCTTAAACGAGAAGTTACTAAACGAGTACTGCACGCCAAGAGCTGAATTACTGAATTCTGTTAAACTAGCGCATTCATCGCCCTGCTTAACCAGATATCGTCAGAAAAATCATGGTAAAAGAGGACTGACAGAAAAATGACATGAGGTGAAATCTTTTTTTTCAAACTATATTAAAAAAATAATTTCAAAATGAGAAAAAAAAAAACAATGAGAAAAATTACTTCTGATTGTTTCAGAAGTAATTTTTCATTTGTGAAATATAGGTTTGCGGCTTATGTTCAGACAAATTGAAACACATTATCATATACTTAAAATCAAGAAAATAAAATTAAAAATTATTCTTACATCTTCATCTAATGAATCGCTTCCTGAACCACTGCTGGATGTTTCAGAATGGTCATAAAAATCACTACCTCCAGCACAATGTTCATCATCCTCTACATTCCAAATGTAGCGGCTCATGAAATAACTTGTATCGTGAGCTTCAGCTGATGGTATGAACATAGCCTGCAGGAAATTGGTTGGATCCCAAGTGTGAGAAATCAAGAGTATGGCGCAAACCAATCAAACTCAAATAAAATTAAAATGACGACCTTCTGCCTTGCTAGCGTATCCCAATTAACATCCTTGAAGAAAGCATGGCGTTTAACCTGCACAAAATAATATATTATTTGATTGTGTATATGTAATACCATAATTTGTGAGTACTCCGTTTCAAAAGGCACTGAATAACTCACTTCTGTAGCTCCTGTTACACCTAATCTTTGGACTGGGTTTTCGATCAGTAATCTGAAAGAGAACTTCACTGTCAGCTATAATCAACATGACAGGAAACATAATGTATCAAGTGAAAAGAGGATTGTAAGCCACTGCTAAATTGAAGAAGTTTCTATACAATTTAACAAAAGCATGTTCTATCATAGGAATGCATAACACTTGAAGAAGTTGCTTATACAATTTAACAAAAGCATGTTTTCTCATATTTGTCTAGCTTGTTCTAACAAATAGTGTTCAATCGTAAGCTACTGCTAACCACATCTTTACAGCGACTTCTCTTACAGGTAGAGGATATGATGAGTTCGTGTCACAAATGTTCAACAAGATACTGGATGCATTGCTGGATGGAACAAAGCCCTTTGAAAAAAATGGTTCGGACATCTACCAGATTCTATCGTATTCATGCTAATCACTGAAAACAATCAATCTACAAATCATTTACTATGCTCTTAATCTATCACCATTTTTACCAGCAGCATCAGCATACTCTCCTATAGTCCTATCAAAACATATCGAGCAAACCCTCTGGATTTACGTATCAATTTTTACCAGGACTTTGATGCCTAGAGTTAAAATTACTGAGGTAAATACAAATAGAATGTTCATATTAATTTTGCAGTTACAAAGCATATTCGCTTTTAAACATCCATAAAATACATATCTACTTTGATAATGCTTACTTGTTCATCAAATCGTATGCTTCAAAGCTAATCTCCTCAGGATACTTTGGCCATTGTATGTCTCTGTTAATTATGTTATCAAATATTTGCTGCAAGCAAAAAAACAATGAGCAATAGTATTTAGATGTGATATTCTTCAAAAATTTCAAAATAAAATTCTTAACCTTTTAAGATCCAACAAATCCATAGGTACTTGTAATGAAATTAAAACTCTAAACAAACGAAACTAAAACTCTAAACAAATATAAACCATATAAAGAGAACTACGTAAAAATGCAAAATGCGGATATATATCAAGTATCAATAGTGCCCCAAACAAAGGTAGCAGATTGTTTTTGTAAACTGGATCTGCCAGTTTGACCAGTGGAGAACCAGTTGAATTGGTAAAAAGGTGGAAAAGTTGTCATTATTTTTCATATTATTTATCATCTTATTTTACTTAGAAGACATAACATAGTCAATTATATTAATTTAAATTATTTTCCTATGTTGAGTACTATTAATCACCGTAGGAAAATAATTTTTCCTATGTTCAGATCAAGTCCACTGTCACTGATCTGGACTTTGAACCACCTTCAAGAACCCCTATGTTGCACCTCTATCATCTAATGGAGCTTCCCTATCGTTCGGAAGACAATTTCCTCCCTTCACGGGCAAGCGTCATGTTGTCCCCTCTAAAAATGAGACCCAAACCTGAGCTACCATCTCTTGTCAGAGGAACTATTTTGAAAGGAACACAAGTTTTTGCAAGTTTGAGAACCTCTAGGCCAAACCACCATGATTATATTTTAAACATAAATATGTTGTTCTTACTTCTTGGTGCCTCTGTAGACTCTTTTCTGTGTGGGATGTTGTTAAACATAAGTCTTCGCTAGAGACGTTTAAAAAAAAAAGCCACAAAAAAGTTTTGGATGATTGGAAAACACAATGTGTGTGGAGCCTTTGTGGCTGAACATCCACTTTATCATCCAATGTGAGATTCTTACTCACACTTGAAAATACTAACATTAATCGTTAGAATCGACTCTGCAACTTGGATTGGGATTGTCCCTAATAGTTTGTAATAAACATTGATTTTGTATTTGAACGAATTTGTTTACCGTCAACAGTAAAAAAAGAGTAAAGGAAAAGAAATAGAGAAGAAACATATAGGCTAAAAATTCACCTACCTGTGCATGATCTGCATTAAAAGGTGGAATACCCACAAGAAGCTCGTAAAGTATGACACCCACAGACCACCAATCTGCAGTTGTACCTACAGAAGTGCAAACGTATATAAGAATGTATTGAAAATTAAAAGAAATTAGAACGAAAAACTAAATTTAGTTATTTATTTTTGATAAGATGTTACTACAGACCATGTCCCATGCCCAAAAGTATTTCGGGTGCCAAATAATCTGGAGTGCCAACTATTGATTGTTGTTGACGTGCCTCCCTTTTTGAAACATGTCGAGGTTTTGGTTCATCATCGACTAAAAAACCATTAGTGAAAGATGCGGGTGCTGATAAATCCTCCGTGCTGTTGATGAGACCAACTTTTGAGAGTCCAAAGTCTGTCAACTGTAATAACAAGGATTAAACATTTACAAAAAGTGACGAGGAAGGGACAAGTATGTAAAAGAATCGAATCCATGATACTAACCTTAATATGACCATCTTGTCCGATCAGTAAGTTATCTGGCTTTAAGTCTCTGTGAATTATACTTTGCGAATGCAAATACTCCAACGCAAGAACCTGTGGAGCGACAAAAAATGAAAACATTACGATAAACAGAACAAAAAAAAGTTGAACCAACAAACTACAAAAGCCAATATGCTTACAACTTCTGCAATATATACACGAGCCATATCTTCATCTAAGCAACCTAAGTTTCTCAACATAGAATAGAGATCTCCACCATTTAAGTACTCCATAACCAAATACAGATTTTCTTTACATGTGAAAGAATAGTAAAATCGGACCTGTTTGTCACAGATACATGAAAATTAGATTTGTTAACAACGAACATCAACTTCATAAATGAAGTAATGAATGACATGGTATGGCCTGCTTACCACAAAAGGATTTCGAACAGATATAAGAATGTCTCGCTCAGCCAAAATACCTTCAACTGCATTTTTACGAATCATATCTGCCTTTTTCAGAACCTACAAAAATATCAAGGAATAGTTTAAACGTTTTCTAATTATTCAGTTAGTTAATTTGACAAGACTTTCTATTCTAATGGTTTCTATAAGCTATAACACCGTTGCTGGACTGAATAATACTAGTTTTATTTTACAACTTCAGGAATGGATACATGCTTTTTGTATGCACTGTTTAATAACATAGTTTGCTAAATCAATCTCTCTAGCTTTGTTTCTGCAAAGTAATTATTTGATTCATTTCGGTTTAAGGAAGCTTACCTTAATAGCAAATAAATCACCAGTCGATCTTTTCTGGGCAAGAAAAACTCGTCCAAACGCACCTCTGCTTATTGGTTTTATTATTTCAAAATCTTCAATAGAGGTTCTGTCCTTAGAAAAACCATTAATTGGGCTAGCACGAAGGCTACGGATTGTATCATCATCCACTGAACTCTCTTCATCAGCCATGCTATTTGATGATTCTGCCCTTTCATCGTGTATTTGCTCACAAAGAGTTAAATATTTTTCTCTATATGGTGCAGAAGATTTCAAGCATTATTATGATAGCAGTAAAAGAAAAAAATCTCAAAAAATGGGAACACAATTTTCTGTTTATACTACCTAATCAGGGCCGGCCCAACGTGTTAAGAGGCCTAAAGCAAATTTATGATCAGGCCTTTTAAAATTTAAATAAATAAACACAATGCTTATAAAAAGAACAATAATATCAAGTTTGACCGAGAGGATTTGAGGCCTTGATCTTGCCTAACTGAGCTAGACAAACATCTATAATTAGTTTGTCATATTATATGTTTATAACTATATTAAATTTTTTCGAGGCATTTTTTCAGCCCAAAATTTTGAGGCCTAAAGCTCTGACTTGGGTCGCTTGACCCTTGGGCTGACCCTGTGTCTAATATTGACATTAGCGGTTTTAGAAAATATCTGGAAAAATCTTATCGATCATAAAAATCACCAAAATACATGGTTGTCCTGAAACCTGATGAAAAAGTGACAAATGCTTACTGCAAAAGTTTCTCTATTCGTCGACCGAAAGTATCCACAATAAGTGCATCCTCTTTTCTGTTCTGAATTACACATCTCAGGTCTTCCACGCAATCAACGATATACTGGAAAGCACTTTCGTCACAGCTGTTCGCATTTGCAACAGCACGAGCTATTTCAACTAGCTTGTTTATCTGTCATTTGACGGTCTAATTATCAATATAAAAGTTCAGAGAGGAATGGACGAATGGAAGCCCCCATTCTTTGTACCCACTCTTGCATTCATTTTTTCAAAAGTGAACACTTTTTAAAAGGTCATCAATTAAGGAGAAAACCATCTTGAATTTTTTTTAAAAAAAAGACCAATCACAAACAATGTGTTCAAGTGAGTATTCAAAAGAGTGTATCACTAGTATAGTAGCATGTCGCAAATTCAGAAAATGAATCAGACAAAAATTTCAGAGATGAATCTCATGGATTATAATATATATAAGTTAATGATATATGCTTTCATGTAGTGTACTTTTTTTGTGCATGTAATGATTTAATATGAAGAATAACCATATGGAAGTGTATACCTGGTCGTAACTCTCAAGTTCAGATATTGGTCTTCTTCCACTTACACTTAGTAACATTTCTATCTGACTTGTTCTGGGTGTAATCAACGGTGATCGCGGTGTCAAGCTTTCAGGAGAAGATATCTTTGCGCCATGATCAGGTTTTAAGCTATGAGCCTCGCATGATATTTCCCGTGAAAGGTTTAGATCATCCGCAACAAAAGTATTGTCAGGAGCAAGGTCAAGCATATCTTCAGAGCATCTAGATGACATGTTATTTCTTTCTAGAGATAACTCATTGAACTCTTCATGCAAACTTGATGTTGGTGTCAAGGAATCAAGTAACATTTCAATTGTTTCGGCAACTCTTTCAAGCCGTTCATTTACATTTAAGCCTTTCAAATCACATTTATCAGCTATTGTACATATTCGAGAATGCTCCTCCACATGTAATATTGGTATTTCAACCTCACAAATCCTGCAGATCATTGAATCATCATGTAATAGATTTTGCTGATCTCCCCAATATCCCCAAGAAGGCCTCCGCGTTCTAGATGACGGCTGTGAATGTTGATCAGGGTGACATGACAAAGTATCCCAGTTTTCAGCATTTTCATCTTTTACTGCATCTTGACCTACACGATTTTTCTCCGCAGCAGATGGAAGCTTTCTCCAAGAAGCCATCTTATAGCTGCTTCCAGGAGTCGAATCAGTACTTGCCGTAGTAACTTCCACATTATCAATCACAACACTTGCATGTTGATCAGCTTGACTTTGTTTTGTAATCGGTTTGTCTTGCTCTTTCCCATGTGACTTTTTTATCAGCTTCTCAGCCATCTCATGGTCACTAGGTGGAAAACCGCAACTCTCTTCAGCCTTCATAATTTGCTCGGAATATACTCCAAGATCGCTGAGTTGGTGAAGACCAAGAATGTGATCTTGTTCTTTAACACTTTCCTTCTGGAATTGCACTAGACGAGTGCACCTAGAGAGAATAAACAACAGGCGCGTATGTGCTTGCTTGAGGATCCCCACCGGTATATCTTGACGTTTATCATCTAGTTTTTGAACAATAGTTTCACAGTTGATCCAAAACTCAGCCGCTGTCATCTTTGCACATTGTCGAGCAACAACCAACAAATCTTCCAACCCCTCTTTCCATTCAGGATGAGACCCAGGTATTTTTTCAAGAGTACCCACCAAATCACCAGCAAAACCACCCAAATCAGAATCAACTTCTTCCTTTAGTTTTTCAAACTTAGCTCTAATCTCCACCATGATTTCCTGTAACAATTCATTTCATTGAAAAACCATAGAAGGTAGTTTAACAAATTTAGTGTTTTAAAACAGATTTATTTGAGCTTATCTAATGATCACGTATGTACTTCTGAGACTGTTTGGGAACGCTTATGACATTTCAATAAGTCAAGTTTAGCTAATTTCCATAAGCTCTCCAGGATAGGTTATGAAAACAGCTTATAGCTTAAAAAAAAGTTTGATTCCATAGCCGGGGAATGAACCCGGAATTCATAATATTGAATTTTCCTGGTGCTCAATAGCGTATATATAAACGCATACATGATAAGCGCTTCGTTATGCTGTAAGCGCTTAATTAGGTTGTTTATGTTTCAAATTGATGATAAAGAAATTGAAACAAAAAGAGTACCTGCCCAAAGGCACGATGTTTCCAGACTGGAAAAGGCCTAACTCCTTTGGAGTTAAGTTCATGGGAAAAGCTTTTAATATCAGGCCGGTTTTTCCTTTTCTTACCACTTGTAAGTCGAAGAATTTCCTGATAACGTGGGGATTGAAAATCTTTGGCATAAGCTGCATGATTTCCCTGTACAAAAACACACGCCATGAACCTGAGCTACCTACATTTCTCCAACTATTGAACACACACACACACACAAAATATTACTAAACTAAACACACACATACTCACTGAAATTGAATAAAGATTTTTGAAGCATTTGTGTACACGGACGCCAGACACGTCGACAACAATAACAAATAGAAAATATGCCATAATTGAATGTAATCACATGTGTTGGTGCCATTTTGGTATCAGACACCAACACTTCTTGAACACCAAACACGACACGTCTTGAACACCAAACATGACACGTCGACAACAATAACAATTAGACACAACATGTCGGCAACAATAACAAAAAGAAAATATGTCATAATTGAATGTAATCACATGTGTTGGTGTCGTTTTGATATCAGACACCGACACTTCTCGAACACCAAACACAATACATCGGTAACAATAACAATTAGACACGACATGTCGGCAACAATATCAATTAGACACGACACGTCACATCATGTCGCAACAATAACAATTAGAAAATATGGCACAATTGAATGTATAATTGTTTGTGTCCAGACATTGACACGTCTTGGACATTGAACACAACTTATATACATAATATTTACTGAATATTATATATAAAAACAAAAGTATAACATATCACCTCCAATATGAGGAGTTGTGAACGAGCTTTCAACGATTTGGATTGATTCCAATGAACTTTTCCCCCTAAAAAAGAACAACAATGAAATATTTCACTAACCAATTTATTGCAAAATTAAATTAAATTAAAGATACATCTGAGGTAGATTTAACAATAAAATCTAAAATCACTTTTTGGTTCATATTATTATAGAATCTAAAACTAGAACGTGGTTTTAAATTGTATTCCGAAACCTCAATTACAGCCCCAACATATATGATCTGAGCCATTGCAATGACATTGCAATCTTTAGAGCACCGACACTTTTGTTCGAAGACGTGTCTGGTATCTGACCCGACACAGACACAACACCAACAGAAGTGATTATGTTTAATTAATCCATTTTTTTTCAGATATTTGTTCTACGTATCGGTGCCATGTCTGTGTCAGCATTCTTAGATTGCAACCGGAACATTTTGTAGCAATATAAAATTTCGCAGCTAGCATAACCGCAATCGCAATATAAAACCTCGTTGTATATATATACCTAGGTCTTTAGGATGTGAAACTCTAGATCTAAATTTAGCGACATTGTTGACAACATCTTTTATAGGGAAAGATGGAGCACCAGCAGAAGAAGAATGACGAAGAGGCGAAGAGAATCGCGTTCGAATTTGATTAAGACCTAACGACGAAGCTTGCAAAATGGAAGAAGAATAAGAACATTCAGCACGTTCGAATTCACTTTCAGTTACGAGAACGTCTTCTTCTTCTTCTTCTTCTTCTTCACTTTCCTCCTCATTGTCATGATTCTTGTTCTTATTATTCTCTTCTTTGCATTCGTCGTCTACATTGTTCGATGATAATGTCGCGGTGCGGCGGTTTACAATGGGAGGGAATTTCTGAAGAGTTCTGGATTTGGCGGATACCGGCGACGATGTCGCTGGTGGTGGATCATTTTCCGGTGGGGGAAGGTTGGAAGACATGGATTGGGATTCTTCATAGCATTGTGAGAGATGAAAGGAAGAGAGAGAAGGTTTGAATCGAGAAATGGAAGAGAGAGAGAGAGAGAGAGAGAGAGAGAGAGAGAGAGAGAGAGAGAGAGAGAAAAGCGGGATTTGATTTTCAGTTATGGAAGGATGGAAGGAGAAGATAGTTTGTTAATCGTCCTTCCCGCGAAACAAGTGCATTGTGTATTGTTTATTCCTCTATTTAATTATGGAATGAAATACATCAACTTTCTTTTGTCACAAATTATATCAAAGATAAATTAGTTATATCAAAGATAAATTAGGTTTTGATTCCCGTAAGTCATAGATCAATTGTTAAAAATGTTGAAATTGTTAGACCAGACATCATAACTGGAGTTCAAAGTTCAATATTTAAATTTTGTGTATGTGAGTTTATGATTACCTTATCATCTCGTCTATCTATCCAATAAAAAGTAGTTGTTATTTCATTAGAATTAAAAGATTAATCAGTGTATAAACATTTTAGAACTAATTTTAAATTTTTAGAGAATGGATAAATTAGATTGCAAAAAAAAGTTGTGAGATTTATTTTTAATTTTTTTGAGGGAATTTATTTTTTTTTTTTATTTTTTAATTTATTTGTTTATTTTTGAAGGAGTTTATTTGTTTATTTATTGTTATTATTACAAGCCGTTTGGGTGAACGAATGTCTTAAATCTTGTGCCTCCAAATTAGTATTGGTCCAATCAAATATTTTACCTACTCTTTTGGTGATTCCGAAAGTTATATGCCCCTTCAAATATGTATGAGTAAAACTAAATTTGAAAATTATCTTCACGAGCTTAACTTAGTTATTAAAGATAATGCTTAATATATGCAAGGTATGGGATTTGACACCATAAAAAAAATTGAAAATTCATTTATTTTTTTGAAAGATTGAAAATTAATTTATATGCACTGATGAATACGGTGACAAAAAAATTGTAATTAAATACTTGATTTATATGTATTGATAAAAACATTGAAATAATTATTTTTAAAAAAATTATATTAAGAATTATATGTGGCAGTCCACCTCATCATTTTTTAATAGAAAATTGAACCAAATGATTAATATGGGCACATTTTAAAAGATAAAGGATTGAAATGAAAAAGAAGATAAAGGACCAAATTTTACAAATAAAAAGCTAAAGGACCTTGGAGTAATTTTACCTAATAAGAAACAAACAAATCTTATCTATTAAAATTAAACTTCAATCGTTTTGGTGGTTAAAAAGGGAATATCCATCTTTTGATTAGACCATCACAATCGGTGGCTTAATCCTCTTAAGTGCCTTGTTTATGTTTCTTAAGCTGCATTTTTAGTTTGTATTTTGTTTGGTTTTTCTGTTGTTTTGTTGAGAACCATTTCAATGTTTGACCTTTAATGCCTGACTCTGGTACATATTGTGGACCTTCCTTATGAAAAAGATTTTCAAGAACAACTTATACCAACAAAAGCTAGACCTATTCAAATGAATGAAGAACTTCTTCAAATTTGTCAAAAAGAAATCAAAGATCTCTTAGTAAAAGGATTTATTAGGAAAAGCAAAAATCCTTGGTCGAATCCTTGGTCATGTTCAACCTTTTACGTTAACAACCAAGCTGAAATGGAAAGAGGTGTTACTCATTTAATTATTAATTATAAACCTCTTAATCAATCCTTAAGTTGGATTTATCACCCTATCCTTAACAAGAAAAATCTCCTCAATCGCATAAATGATGCAAAAAAAATTCTCTAAATTTGATATGAAATCTGGATTTTGGCAAATCCAAATCAAAGAAGAAGATCACTACAAAACAACTTCTACTATTTTCCTTTTGGACAATACGACTGGACTCTTATGTCTTTTGGGCTAAAAAATGCTCCTTCAAAATTTAAGAGAATAATGAATGACATTTTTAATCCATTTTCAAAATTTACAATAGTTTATATTGATGATGTGTTAGTCTTCTCCAAATCTCTGGACCAACATTTAAAGCATATTAATACTTTCATATCCACAATAAAAGAAATGATCTTGTTATTTCTAAAACAAAAATCAATCTCTTTCAAACAATGATTAGATTTCTCGATCATAACATTCACCAAGGAACCATTGTCCCCGTTCATCGAGCAATTAAGTTTGCTGATAAATTTCCTAATTAAATCATTGACAAAACACAATTACAAAGATTTTAGGATGCCTAAATTATGTTTCTCACTTTTTTCCCCAACTAAGTAATATCATCAAACCTCTCCATGATAGGCTTAAAAAGGATCCTCCTCCTTGGACTGACGTCCATACAAATGTTGTCAAAATTATAAAAGGTAAAAAACAAATTATTGCTAATACTTCCATGACTGGAATGCTGCACAACAAAAATATTCCAAAGTTAAAAAAGAAGTTTTAGCTATAGTTTTATCTATTTCAAAATTTCAATCTGATTTACTTAACCAAAAGTTTTTAGTTGCAAGTCAACAAAAGATATTTTACTAAAGGAAGTTAAAAATCTAGCTTCAAAGAAATTTTTTCCAGATGGCAAGCAATTTTAAGAATTTTTTTATTTTGAAATTGAATATCTCAAAGGTTCAAATAATGATCTCCTTAGCTATCTCACTCGCGAAAACTTATAGGGTAAAAAGTAGGATGCCAAAAGCGGCTAGATCCACCTCCTTTCGAGGAGGTATGACTTCAACAAATTTAGTCCTAGTAGAACTAACAACAAGAGAAACAAGACAATCAGGATCATCCACCCAAAACCAATCTATTGGGGCATTAACCCAAAATCCCTCAATCGGGTCATCTTCCCAAAATCTCCAAAATCAAATCCCCTTTGAAAAAACATTCATTGGAACATCAAAACAAACTAGAGTAGACTATGTTATCCCAATCCAAACTCTTTTAGCCTTTCAAGAACAAGGTTTAGTTAGTCTCCCCAGCAAGACTTAGGCAGATGTTGCTGATGAAGAAGAGGAACAAGTGTCCTTAGACCTCATCGTCAAAAACCTAAAAAATAAAGCCTTGCAGCTCAATCCAAAAACCCAAACTAATCAAATTCAAGAAGGAACTAGCCAAACACAATTCAATAACAACCAAACTACCTAGTTTCAGTATACTTCAAAGTCCAAGTTCCTACCCGTTATCCAAATGGAACCTGAATTTTGGGGTAAAAACCCAAACAAGGTCTATTTAAAGATTTTACGACCAGGATTCCTTCACCAACCTTTAGCGTTTACTAAAACACAACAGTTTAATGAATTTATCCTGGTAGATTCAGACTCAATTTCCATCCAACATTATAAAGATGCGTCAAACATTACACACTAAATTATCTAAATTCTCACGCCCACATCGTTTGGGCAAAATCCAAAAAAAAATTCTCAGGTCTTTGATCCCATCAACTGCAATTATTGGGATTATGTCCAAGCTTGGACACATATCTTCTGGAAACAAAATAAAGCCGACAAAATTGGTTCCTTGGCAGGAGTACTTTGGACCAATTCATCAAATATTTCCTTCCGAAGTCCAAGAAGAATTTCAAGTTTTTAATAAAAGGTTCAAGAAAGATCTTGACAATCTTCCAATTGAACTAAACTTCTTCGCCAAATTCTCTTTAACATGGATATTTTCATGGCAATACAAATATGGGCAAAGCTCAAACCAAATGTTTTACCAATGCTACAAAAACAAGCTTTTGTCAAGTGGTGGCCCTGTGTTGATACCTCAAAAGCAACTGAAGAAAGTGTCAACATATGGTTCAAAACTAATCCAAAATATTTGTAGGTTGCAGATCCAGACACGTGTAAACTTCTCAATTAAATAGTAAGTATTGCAGGTGCCTTAGCAGCCTCGTCATCTAAGGATAACTTTTTAGAAAATCTATAAGGTGTCCTTAAGTGGATGCAACATCTCTCCCCATCCTCTCGAACCATCATCTTCCTCCATTTCATACAGTTATGCACAACGTTTATTTGTATGGCCCAAAACACCACACATATAAAAAAAAAAAAAAGAATCCTGCTCTCCACCCTGCACATTTTGCTCGCACCCTGCAGCCGTTCTAAATTTACCCTTGTGCGCCTTAAATAATGATGCGTAACTTAACTCACGCAGCGCATGTTAAGTGACGCAGTGTTACTGTTTTCGTACAAAATCCATCAGTCCAAACTCCAAGCACCATTTTCTTTCCCTCCACCTTCAAAAACCCAAAAAGTGCGAAGTGCGATTTTTTGGGTCAAAATCCTTATCCCAAATCATTGCAAATCGTCAGAAAGCAAGTTTCTACGCTCATCAAGCACCAAATATCAGGTATTATATCATCAAAACTCATCTCATTTTGCTGGTTTTTGTGCTTGGTTCGTCTGGTTTTCGTAGGCAATAGGGCTAGGTGCGCAAGTGGTAAAGGGTGCGTGACTTAAGTCACGCAAGCGTTAAAGTGTTGCGTGACTTAAGTCACGCTACTGTGCACAGTCATGTTTTTGAATTTTTTGCGCCACTTTTGTTCTTGGTTAGCTTGTTCCACAAGTAATTTATTTATTCTTCTTTTGTAAATTTTTTTTATTTAATAGATATATAGTGAGATGGTTGACAATGTCGCGGATGATGACGTTGAACCGAAACCAGCCAAAAATGAAGCTTCCGGTGAAGGTTCCGGCGATGTCAAACCAACCGTTAATTTGAAACCGTTTAAAGTCCAAATTCCAATTCAAGCTCGAATTGGTAAAATTGAAGATCTTGAATGGATGGAAGACATGGAAGAAGACGACAATTTAGGAATTTCACTAGACCTCTTAGATAGGTTATTATAGGTTAGGACACTTATAGGTTGGTCGGTAACACTATGCATCTTAACTTGCGAAGCGTTAGTTAACTAACACATAGTTTTTCACTTGTGTTAGTTAACTAGCGCAAGGGTAAATTTGGAACGGCTGCAGGGCGCGCGAGCAAAATGTGCTGGGTGGAGAGCAGAATTCAAAAAAACACACCTAACTTCTCGTATTTGAACCATATATTAACATAGGTTCCATCATGCACATGCCATTCTTGTCACAAGGGCGTCGCAACATCTATACCAACCTTCAGCCGCATAGAGGAGCTATGCACAATATTTCGAGCATCAAATTCTTTAAGTTATCCAAGAAATTTCCCAATACCGTTTCCTACTCTAGATTGAATGAGACCAAACGATTACTGATGAACCTGAACCATATCCATGTGTTCAAATTCACACTCGTCGAAACCACGTCATGTGCAGTGCAGTACATTTCAATCACCATGTTAAAGTTATCATAAACCCAAGGTCCTCCATTGAGAACTTTTGCATCATCAAGACGATGGTGGAATTGAAACAAAAAGTCGTCTACATCAGCCCCTTGAGTAAGAAAACATGACCTCTTTCTCAGACAACAATTGACCAATAAGACAATGGTCAAGGATTTAGGTATCAGTAGAAATGAAATCAAGGTTTAGGGTTAAGCCTTCATCTGTCAAGGTTAAGCCTTCAAGTTGAGTTTAGAAACAAACATGGTAACGATGACGAAAAGGCAAGCATGAATAGAAATGTTATTAAAGCAGTAAGATCGTGGAAAAGAAAGCAAACATGATTTAGGTTTTTATGAGAATGAAAAAACTATCCATTGGGGTCTGCATATATAGGCATGGTTGGAAACATCTAAGTTTATCTAAAAACCAAATAAGCCCATTAATTATAAAATTACCGAAAAACATCGGATTTTTTTAGTAGCAATATTTTACGAAAAACAATTAAGTGATCGTTAGTAATGTAGCTTTTAAATCATTCCCTATAAACCCATTAATTATAAAATTAACTTTTCAATTATCTATAATTTTTTTTTACCAAATAGAGTTGCCTTATTAGACGATAGTGTAAAACTAATTTTGCACTTTCATCAAAAAATTCTAAATTAAAAAACTATTCTTTAAAAAATTTAAATATTACAATTTTTAATGCATTAAATACACATGTTTTTATAAAAATAATTAACATTTAAAACCCTTAAGACACTCGTTAACATTTTTTAAATTAAAGGCTTAAATATGATAATCGTCCATGTAATTTGGGCCATTTTTTTATTTTCGTCCCTGTAAAAAAAAAATTGTTTGAAAAAGGTCCCTGGCCACAATTCATAAATGACTTGGCATGTTATTCGCCACGTGACAGTTGCTGACTGTGCAACTTTTGCCACGTGCCAGTTCACATAATTAAAAATTTAAAAATCATAAAATATTTCCGAAAAAAAAACTTTGAAAATTAAAATTTTTAAAAACTTAATTTTTTGACATAAAAACTGTTAAAATTATAAATTTTTTAAAAAAATGTGAAAATTAAATTTTCGAAAAAATGTATTTTTTTAATTTGAAAAATTATATATTAAATTTTTTTCGAAAATAATGACAATTATATTTTGCAAAAGTTATAAATTAAAAAATTTTGAAAATAAATTATAATTTAAAAAAAATTCTAATTTCATGGTCTTTTACGAAAATTTTAATTCTAAATTTTTTTTTTCTTAAATCTCAAAATATATTTTATTAAAAAATTATACAAAAAAATAAATCAGAAAATTATTTTAATATTTTCTGATTTTTTAAATTGTTTTTTAATTTTAAAAACAATTTTCAGAATTTTATTTTTTTAAAAAAATTAATATTATGGGGCACGTCACGTGACAAAAGTTGGACAGTTACAAACTGCCACGTGGCCAAAACCATGCCAAATAAGCTGATAGTGGGGCCAGAGACCTTTTTTCAAACAATTTTTTTTATAGAAATATATTTCTGTTATGAAAATAAGTAAATAGAGAGAGTAATAGAAAGAATGAGAAGAAGAGAGAATATGAGCAGTATTCTTATTCACTAATGTGTGTATCTCAGTGTTACAAATGAGCTCTATTTATAAGAAAATAGAGTAGCTTATGAACTAAGCCCAATAACCTAGTAGTATGGCCCAATAACACATTTGCTTTTTGGACATCCACTATTAATATTTATAACACTCCCCCTTGGATGTCCATTGAAGATATGCCTCATTAAAACCTTACTAGAGAAAAACCTAATAGGAGAAAATTCTAGTGAAGGAAAAAGAGTACAATATCTTGTGTATGATAATCTGCCTCGTTAAAAACCTTACCAGGAAAACCCAATGGGACAAAACCATGGTTAAGGGAAAAAGAGTGCAGAACACATTTATGTCTCCCCCTCATAAAGACAATCATCTATGAGACGAAGAAAATCCAATAATATTTGTTCTAGTTACTCAAAAGTTTACTTGCAGCGACTTTGTTGAAATATCTGGTTTAACTTCATAGTGTTCTTCAAATTAGTAGTGCTTGAGAATTTTCTTCATATTGAGTTGTTGCAAGACCCCCTTTAAGAAATCAACAAGTTTCTTGTACTTGTAAAATCATCATCCTTGATAAAAGGGCATTCTTCACTTCCTTGATTATGTTGCTTCTTTAAGATACAAAATATATGCTTGACTTTGTTCTGATATCTGTATTTACTAACATTGGCAAACCAAAATACCACAATAAATATCATTAACAAAATACATTGATGTCCTCGTTTGAACTAAGATATGGTACTTCAGGACCAATTCAAGTTGTTTATCATTTTCTTGAGGACATGATCTATACTAATATCAAGTGACATCACAATCATTATAGTACAATCAAACTAGATGTGTCCATATCAAATACATTTGTTATATAAGTTTCTTGATGCACAAAATCTCAATTAAATAATAAATCTTCAAATCCAAACAAACTTTGTGCATGCAACATATTTAATTTCAAATATTTCTATAATCAATAGCTGTTAGAATCTCTTCAGGAGTTCAATAATATTTATACCATCATCATTAAAATGATTATAACAAATTCATTTTCAAAGATTTAGAATGGACATATGATGTCATTTCTTCAATATCTCGCGAAAATTAATTTTTATCGGAGAGTTTCATATACTCATCACTAACACGTGAGTCATACAACTATATTGCAACACATCTTTCATATAAATTGAGCCTTTCATGTAATACTAAACTTAATCAAGCAAGAAAAAGTTCTTGAATTAACTTCAGGTAAATATGTCTCTTAAACATAAACGTTAGACATATATCAGCTCACTTCCGGTGAACATATCAAACTCTTTACATATGTATTTTATCAATGTAATTCTCTTTCGCGCGAAAAATCTTATATATCTAATTAACTTCACATCTTCAAGTGTGCGAACCACAAGTCCAAAAAGTTCGACTTTACAAAGCGAGTTTGATTTCATGTTTTAATCCATGATCCTCGTTAACACTCATCACATATAGCGCTATGTTATAAGCAAAAACATCGTCAACGTTGACTTTAAATTTTATTCCACCTCATTCCATTCATGACATAATTTATCGAGATCTCTTTATTTTTCATACATCTCAGGTACCTGGTCGGTTCTTCTGGAACTTAAAATCAAATATGTCAGATGACTCTTTTAGAGTTTACACATCCTTATTTGGGTTATCTTTATTTTTTAGCTCCTTTTATTGTTTGAGGATTTTATATGTGGAACTGATTGGTCTACCACGCTTCATGCGCAGTTGCTTATTTTATTTGTTTAACTTTGCAAATGAGTTATATTTTGAGGATCAAGATGAGACAATAATATTTTCTTTCAAATAATTCATTTGAACTTCAGGTTCACATTTTCAGCTGCTTATTCTCTCCCCCTAATATTGGGAAAACTAATCAGCCTACTAGGCTGTAAACAAGTTGGCTCAATACAATTTATAATAGATGAAGATTCATATCAAATAGATTTTCCCAATATTCTATCATATTCAATCTAAGTGCATTATATTGGAGTAATTGTGATAGACACAACACATCCAAAAATTTACTTAGGTGAGAAATATTAAGTTCTTAACCAAAATATAAATTATAAAATAAGGGGAGGACTTACATATGGTAACTTGTTGGCTTGATGCGAATCAATATTTCAACATATTGGTTATTCCCAAAGTAGAGTTTTGAAGGTATGGTCTCATAAGTATAAATCATACAATTAACTTTAGACGTCTAAAGAATGGATCTTCAAGTCCATTTTATGAGCATATGCTACAAGTTATTTAATATCAATTTCAATTGATAAATGATACTTATCAAATGTTTTTTTGAAAAGTTCAGAAAATAAACTCTTTGTCAAATTTGTTGACAAGATAATCGCACACGCTTCTGGTTTGTGGGTTAATAATAACCATACATGTCATTTAGTTCATCTACACTTTCGATGTATTGATTCACAAATATCAACTTATACGCATTTACATATATTGAGAGACCAAAATTCTCAAATTTTCTACTTTGAAAAAAAAATAGTTAAGACACAAAAAGTATTTTATTGAAGAATCTTCTGGCTCTTCAATACAAATTCATTAAAATTTATTTATTTTTCGCATCATAATGAATCCGGGATAACCCAACCGGTATTGCCAACTACAAACTTAATATAATTTGTTTGTAAACTTCTGGTTTAAAATAATATGTGCTTCCATTGCACTAATATAAGTGTAGTACAAATCAGAGGAAAATAACTTTTCCACAACACTTATTTTCTTCAAAGTATATTTCACCGAATAACAAAAGAAAAAATCATGCTCTTCAGAAGCCTTCATTAATCATGTAGTTCTTGAGGAACTATATCATAAATGATCAAGATAAATCATTATTTGAGCAATCTTTAATACACTCAAAATGAGCATTCTAAACATGATTTGTAAACTTCTGGTTTACAATATTACGTGTTTCATATGTTCTTATCTATTTGAAACAATAATGACCAAAAAAAAAATATCCAAGTGAAACTATATAATAAATATTCTAAATTTATCTTTTGCATTACCATCGATAGAAATATAGATTAACACAAAATTTCTCCAATAAACAAGACTTTATAAATCATACACATTTCTCAGGTGAGTAATAAGGCAACACAAACTGTTAATAAGATATATTTTCAAAGTTTGACATAAGAAAATATGGATATCTCTCATGTAATATTTACGAGATAAAAATCTTGTGGAATAAGGAAGAAGAAAATCTTAATCAAATATATTTTTGTTCATAGAATGAGAGAACAATCTTGCAAGTTTATGAAAGAAAACAAAGCATAGAAGTTTAAAATATTACCTCAAACAAAAATTCTTTGATACTAATTTTCAACTCATCTAAGTTCATACTAGTGGAACTTTATGACTTTGACTTGTATCATATCAATAGTAATATCTACTAAATCAACTTCCATAACCACGGTGTTGGATATATAAAACAAATAGCATGAACCATTCACTTCTGCGAATGACGTTCAATTTATGATGTGACCTTTCACCATTTTAATCAATTCCCACTATTTTGTTCAATTACAAATGTGACTAATTCAAGAACACATAGTTGAGTGGTATAGAAATACACACATCCCCTCTTAGTTTTCTTTTTCTTTCCAGATTAATATGATGATCAAATAAAAAGTTTCTATTATGATTTAAATGTATAGTTCTTCGGGAACTCAACATCAAATTTACAAACACGATGACAAGGGTGTTTGATACTAAAGTATTAGTTCTTCAGAAACTATGCCACAAATCTTCATGAACAATGATTGAGATAATTCATTCCTTGAGTAGTCCTTCATGAATGCTTTTAATAATATGTTTATTTTAGTTCTTCAAGAACTATATCACAAATGTTCATAAGCAATGATCTTTGAAAAATCATTCTTTAAGTGATCCTTCAAGGATGTTCTTGAAAAAATTGTAGTTCTTTGGGAGTATATCATAAATGATATTAATAATCAATGAAAAAATTGCTTCGTTGACCAATCTTTCATATATGCTTTGATAATACAAGAAATTAGTTCTTCAAATTCGAAATTATGTCACAAGAGATCTAGAACCAATCAATGATATTAATAATTACAATAATAAAAATCATAATTATAAAAGTCAAGACGTAATTAACGATAGTAAAGCAGCAATCGGTAAAATATGATTTCATGGCTAAATAAATTGTCTATCCGGTCAACCAAATAATTCTATGTTTTTTACTTATACTAGATTTTTAAGCCAAAATTTTGGATCTAAAACTAATAATAATCGAAACACAACACCATGTATCAATACACAATAAACAGCGTTTTTTTTTAATTGAATTAAAAAAATACAATAACGCACACAACACAAAAATCCACTACTTCATGCATAAATTGTAATTGATCTCAATTCATTCAATATCAATTATTTATGCAATCCTGCGAGGAAGCAATAAAAATTGAGTTTTTAAGTTCTTCATGAACTATAAACAATCATATCAATTATTTTGCCAATATTTCAAAGATGCTTCACTATTGGATTGAATTCTGCAAGAATTCACTGAGTTCTACAGTAACTTTATAATAGATCTCAATATGAGATGAATCCTCATGCCTTCTAAAAAAAACCAATCCTTGTGCAATCCTTCAATGATGCGTGGACGTTGAATTCTGCAGGAATTCATAGCTGAAAAAATAGTTTTTTTTTTAAGTTCTTCAAGAACTATATACCAAATTTGATAAAACGTTTGTTCAATCCTTCAGGGATGCATTTACTGTTGAATTCATCAGAAATTCATAAAAAAAAAAAGATTTTTAATTGATCCTTTAAGGATGATCTAGGTACTGAATTCTTCAGGAATTCATTAAGAAATTTTGTATGTGCAATCATTCAGGGATGCATAATTTTGTATGTGCAATCCTTCAGGGATGCATTAGTACTACTGTCGAATCCTTCAGGAATTCATTAAGAAGATTTTATATGTGCAATCCTTCATGGATGAATTAGTATTAGTGTTGAATTCATTAAGAAAATTTTGTTTATATACATATAATCATTCAAGAATTTTTAGGTTAAATAAATAGTTCTTCAGAAACTCAAACGCATATATCATAGATGTATATGCGTAGTTCTTCGGAAGCTTACAATCAAATCTACATTAATATATTTAAAATAAAAAATCAGATTGTTATAGAGAAATTAGCTACCAAAGATTAAGGAAACAAACAACCACTACACTGACGTGCCAATTGAATCCATAAATATAGGAAAATTAATTTTCAGTTTTCAAAACAAAACAAAATTGTGGACCAAATCTTGTCGAACCCTTTTCTTTCATGGTGAATCGGTGATCCAAATTCCAATTTAAATCTCACGATGAGGTATCAAACTTTTCAAACTATGTTTCATAAATTAGGCAACAAATCAAGTAATAAAGTTATATATATTCTTAGGAACAAATTAAGAATAACATACGTTTCAAATTAGGAGTAATATACATTTCAAAGTAGGTTACAAATTATTCATGAACTAATCTCTTGTTAATTTGTTTGGTTTTGAACGAAGAATCCATGCTAATTTCACATCGCGGCTGGAATGAATTCAAACAGTACAAATTAGTTCTCCGATAACTATGTAACATCTAATTGAATTTTCAGAAATTCAAGGTAAACAAACATGAGTTTTACTTCAGAATTATACACAATTAAATCAACTATTTGATAAAAAGTTTTTAAGTTCTCCAGGAACTATACATAATCAAATCAAAATGTTTTTTTTTCGTTTCAATCCTTCAGATGTGCATATTGAATTCTTCAGGAATTAAAAAAATAGATTTTTTTTTTTTAAGTAATCCTTCAGGGATGCACTATGGTTGAATTCTTCACTTCAGGAATTCATTAGGAAAGATTGAGTTTTTATAAGCAATCCTTCAAGGATGCTTTTTTTTCTTTTTAATATAATATAGTTCTTCAGGAATTATATTATAGATGTGATCAATCTCTTACACTATCCTGCAAGGATTTCAGTGATGCATGGATGTTGAATCACGAATAAATAACTTGCACAATAACAATTATGTGTATCTATAAGACACTTATTCCAATTGATGGAAATCATCGATACAAAATTACATCTTATTTTATATATTATAATAATTAAAAAGAGTCATGTACGTTTTTAACAAATTAAAGCCATCGATTCAAAAATACAAACGATTATCACCAAAAGAGTCATGTTGTTATATGAATTTATAATAGCGATTAAAGAGGTACATAGATATCATGTATGCTATCACGTATACAAACAACTAAATTATATGCAAGGGGAAAAACTATCAATTAGTGAAATAGATTATACCAATACCTCTCAGTTGGTTAGAGCATGTGCTGATAACGTGTTATGAAAATAAGTAAATAGAGAGAGTAATAGAAAGAAGGAGAAGAAGAGAGAATAGGAGCAGTATTCTTATTCACTAATGTGTGTATCTACAAATGAGCTCTATTTATAAGAAAATAGAGTAGCTTATGAACTAAGCCAATAACCTAGTAGTATGGCCCAATAACACATTTATTATTTGGACAACATCCACTATTAATATTTATTACAGGATAAAAATCAAAACTGGTCAAAATTACATGGACCATCATCATATTTAAGCCTAAATTAAATTATAATATTAAAAGTTAAAACAATCGAGGTGTCAATTTCCTCATGATATATGCATGTGTAGGTGCCCATTTCCTAACACTTTACAAGTACCAGAAAATCTCCATTCGCGCAAGGTAACCCCACCGTAAGAAACTGAAATCAGTTCCAATAACCCCACAAAATCATCAATTCAAGAAACAGAAAATGTGGAAACGCGCAACCTCTTCTTTGAAATCATTACTTTCCTTTCACATCACACAGGTAACTAACTTAACTATCGATTCTCTTTCACTTCTTCGATTCAGATTTTGAATTTTATTCGTTTCTCTGATTCTAGGAAGGTTCTAAACTCAACAACGCTTTTCATTGCCATAGATTTATCTCAGGATCGCCTTTACACTTTCAGGTACTATATTACACTTTCACGATTGTTAATTTTTTATTGATTTAAAGATTATTTTTTTGCAGATTTTTGTGAAAAGTAGATTAGAATCACTTCTTTTAGAAAAGCATCTATGGAAAATGATTTTACGCAAAGTTACTTATATATATATTCTATTTTAAGTAATTTGGTTCAACTTTATTTCTGAGTTCCAAGAGTTTAACGAGGAAACTCACACATTCACTGTATCTAATGTCACTTCATAATCCTTTTAACTTTTACAGTCTATTAAGAAAAGTTGGTAGGGTAATTAAGGTTATGTATTATGTGTATGTTATCTATCCTCAAATATATAAGCAAATATTCTTTTTATCAGTTTCATTGAATAATTGATGTATCTGGTTAATTGGATTCATTGGTTATTCAATGAACCTGACAAAGAAAAAAAAGAAAAAAAAAAAGAATTTTTGCTTATATTTGAGACCAGAGGAGTAACTATTCTCTTCGTGAATAGATGTATCAGATACTTGATACTGACATTCTATCTTACTAGACAAATGATAGACTATAAGGGCAACCCGGTGTACTAAAGCTCCTGCATACGCATGGTCCGACAAGGGGTCCCAGCCTTACCCTCTTTTTACACAAGAGACTGTTTGTTTACAGGGGACTTGAACCCGTGACTATGTTTGGGAAAAAATTGGAAAAAATTAATAAATGCCTATAGTAATTTGAAAAATTTATGGGTAGTTTTTCTTCTTCTTCAAAGAGTCCTTGTAGTGGATGAAAGGAGTAGTTTTCTGATTTTTGTCTGGATTCTCATCTTTTAAAAAGTGGATGACAAAAGTTGATTTTAAATGAATTGGCAATTTGACTAAAAGTGATTTGAATGTAAAGTGATTTACCTTTGGATACATTCATGTGAAAGTGAATTGAATAAAATCCAAGGCAAACATTAATTATAGAAACCATAAGTTACAAATTCTAGGTTCAAGTTGAATCAATTCTATTTGAGAATATCCATACGTAACAAAATCAATTTTATATACATCTAAAATCAATCTTCACTCCTCCAATGTGAAACCAAACATACACTTAAAATGATTTAGTTTTTAAAAAGTGTGTTTTCTAATTAAAAAGTTGGAACATAACAACCAACCTCGAAATCCATCCCAATAGCCTTTGAAGTTAGTATATAAAAATTTGTCTTGTTAGTCTCTAGCATCATTTCAATATATAACAGCAGAGACTAATGAAACAGATTTTCATATACTCTAGTGACTAAGTAGGAGAGATAGTGATACTTGAAGGACTAAATTGAGGTTTTATACTTTTTTGTACTTGAGACGTAGTGCTGGATGCTATTTCCCTTCAATTGCATGTTTATATCATTATCAGTGTGTTAAAATCAGTTACTTGTGTGAATTCATCTAAGTAATGTTTTTTTGTTCCTTTCTAATTGGTTAGATAAACTTTTCATTTTAATATCATCGTTCATTCTTTGGTTTTTGTTATAATACAATTACGAGTTTGAGGAAATATTCAATTGTTAAATTGGTTAGCACTGAAATAACTTCTAATTGCAGTTTGTGAACGTCAATGATTTACTGTCATATGACCGAAGAGTTTGTCTTTCAAATAATATTGTCTCTGAGTATGATACTTTAGTGATCTCCTGCCTTTCTTTGTTCCCTTTGTTGCAGGAAAAGGACGTGGTTTCTCCCAAACATATGGATTCGGTTATAACTTTTGTTTTAGGTAAATAAAGATGCATTTATTGTTTAAAATATTGGCTGAATTGCAGTGAAATCCAAAGTAGCATTTTTATAATTAAAATGAAAATAAGAAATGGCAATACAAAACAATTTTTTCAATCTCAATAGACCGCAATTTTGTGAATGTCTCAAAGTGAGTTTCATGCTGTTCTCTACTTGCATACCCTGTGTTTCTATGTTTGCAATTAGCATTATTTATGGATGTAATGTCTTCATATTTATTATTAGAATTGGCAGGTACTTGTCGATCACGGTCTACCAAGGCCTAATTAGATTATTTTTGCATTTAATGTAGTTGTTCTGTTAGTGGTTATGGCAGTAATGTGGCTGTTTATGCAGTATTTGAAGTACAAAACTCCTTGTTAGGTGGAAACTCTGTTTGTTGGCATGTTATTGTAACAAGAATTACAATTCTGGTTTATCCTAGAACAATTAGTAGCCGTAATTTTCTAATTCTGTGTTTGAACTCTTGAGTCTGATAGAAGTCGTGTAAAGAAATTTAAAAGTTATTTGAAATGGTTCAAATTAATCACTCAACTGATTGTTCATTTGTTCTCATTATCTATCAGGATATTATTACACAAATGGGCATGACTAAAAGCTAACGATACAATGGCTAAGCTTAACTTATCTTGAATCTTGAAATAAAACCGACTAAAATGAATTAAGGAATACAAACTCCTGTTACATACTTCAGATATTTTTATTTTTCATCTTAGAAACAGAGCGCTGCAAGTTTTTAATGATTCTATTCACTATTGTTTTTGGTTGGCTTTAAATAAGTCATACTGATAATCAAATACTGTTTTCATGCTCTCAGGGGGGCCTGGTAGTGGAAAAGGTACACAATGTGCAAGAATTGTTGAAACATTTGGATTTAAGCATCTGAGTGCTGGAGATCTTTTGAGGAAGGAAATGGTTTCTGACAGTGAATATGGGTAATTTTGTCATATTCTAATTTTTTTTATATGTTTCCTCGGTGCATATTTGAGGGTTTAACAATGAAAACATCAAAACAGCGCGATGATTCTGGAAACAATAAGAGAAGGAAGAATCGTTCCATCAGCGGTGACTGTCAGATTGATTCTAAGAGAGATGCAATATGGTGACAATCGTAAGTTTCTTATTGATGGTTTCCCTAGAAGTGAGGAGAACCGCATAGCTTTTGAACATATTGTAAGTTTGATTTTCTTAACTCTTTATCCCTTAAATTTGGGTTATAGAAAGTAATGTTCTCTCCTCTTTCGCCTTTTCTTTCTAATGTTAATGAGTTGTTATAGTATAGGGTTATTTTTGTGCCAGCTCTGATTTTGTATGCTTTGAATTGACTACAAATTTGCCACATCCTCTTTATTGTTAATTATACCTTTACAAATGCACTATTTTTACGTATTAAACAGATAATGTGTTTGAATAATTTCTTCTATTCTACCACATAATCACTCTTTATTATGCAGACTGGAACAGAACCAGATTTTGTTCTTTTCTTTGATTGCCCTGAAGAAGAGATGGTGAAACGGGTGCTGAGCCGTAATCAGGTTATTATCAAATTCTTGATGACGTATTTCAGCAACTGATAGAAACTTCTGTTTGATATATGCTGCTATTTTACGCAGGGTCGAATTGATGACAATATAGATACAATCAAGAAACGTCTTAAAGTATTTGAGGCATTAAATCTTCCTGTAATCGATCATTATGCAAGAAGAGGGAGACTTCATAGGGTAATTGTTTATTTTCAGTTTTCATTTGAATTCAACAGTCTTGACATTATAGAGAGACTTATATGACCTTGACTTGCATAGAAAAGCTGCCCTTTCTTAATCTTTTGGTTATAGATATTTTATTAACTATCCCTTAAGGTGTGTGTTGCTGTGCTGGTTCAATATTCAGTTTAATTTCTTCCGGTTGGGAAAATTCACAAGATAGTCTTTTGTGCATTTGGCTTAAATTATGACTTGACTTGGGATTTAGATGTATGTTTGTTGTGGTTTATATAACGATGTGATTAAGAGTGGTCACAGTCAGATTCGGTCGGAATATCATCCACCCGATAAATAACTAAAGTGTATAAACCGGCATCCATTTCCATCCATTTTTAACTGTTAGGATGGATGGCCAGTCTGGTGGAATTGCGGGTCTGGGTATTCCGTGTGATGGGTGCTCCAAAAAATGCATTCACGTTATTGCATTGGACGGGTTCTGAACCCGTTGATATAGATGTTACCGAACTGAAACTGTCCAAGTAAATCTGTCTTTAATTGTTTTGTATTGTGGGATGACTTGACACCCGTTTGTATCAGATGGCAAAACTAGTCTTTCTCAGTTTTCTCGGTTTCTAGTTGGGTGTTAAATTGTGATAGTTATGTGATGGATTTTTCTTGTTTAAAAAAATCAGCTTGTCACATGATTGTACATTTCTTTCTGGTAAATTATAAGTTAATTATATGACAAACTAATCTCTGCAGATCAATGCTGTGGGAACAGAGGATGAAATATTTGAGCAAGTTCGGCCAGTTTTTGCGGCATGTGAGGTATACATTCAATTATAAACTTATAATATAATGTTAGTTACAAATGCTCAAGATGTTTGGTGCCACGTACACAGTTAATTGTTTTATAATGAGGGCAGTGATCTCTTTGTCTCTCCCTGAGCACCTAAAATGTTAGGACTTAGGACCGACCTTGTTCATTAGTATTACAAGTTATTAAGGTTAAGGCTACTAACCCTCTAAAGTGTTTTATTAGCTGCACAAATCCATACATCCATCAACATGTGTTTTATTAAGCATTGCCTTTATTTGCTTCTGCGGGGAAGAAAAGGAATATTCCAAAACACTATTTTTTGGGTAGTTGATAACTTGTAATTCTAAATTATAAGTCCACCTTGGCTTACATCTCTTTGTGTATTAAATATTAATATTGTATTTTATTATTTAAAACCTCTAATCACTTGTATCACTCTGTGCAGCAAACGGCTGCATGAAAGCTGCGTGAATAGGCTGTTTGTGAGAGCATTGTAAATTTGGGTGAAGTTTGGATTTTGTGGGAACTCTATATTTCCTAGTTAACTTCTAGTTAGCTACAAGATCCAAATTCCTGGCTGATTTGCTCTGGAAATTACCGTAAAACTCATCCACCGGAGAATTTTAAAGTGACTGGTTGTAACGGTTCGAGTTTTATAATGCTGTTGAATCGTATCCCTCGACAGGAATAACAGTAGATGAATGTAAATGTTTGATACACAAGCTAACATTGTTGAGTTAATACCAACTATATGTTGGTTCTAGTGAAAGGATTTGGATTCTTTTGAATTTGTAATTTTGAATTCGATTTACATTTGCGTATAAAAAAATATATATGGAGGAATTTTGCCTTTAGTATCTTAAATGTGTTAGGTACTTAAAGAAGGGGTATTTATTTGTTGGATTTAAAACTGTATTGTAATAAAACAACATCAAAAGAAAGAAAATAACTTGAAAGGAACCGAACTCTTGGCTAAAATATATCCTATCTCATTCAACAAACTATGAACTTAAGAGCATGTTTAAGGTTGCATATTTACTCGTTTCTTCTAGTTAAGACTTTTTTTTTTTGGTTGAGTTGGAATTGATAGAAGGTGGATTTATTAGATAACTAAACATGCAAAGACTTTTTTTTTTTTTTTTTTTTTTGTGGTGGTCGAGGTTCGAACCCCGGATCTTGCATATTTTATGCATTGTCTATACCAACTGAGCTAAACTCACGAGGACAAACATGCAAAGACTTAACACCACATTGTATAATACGTGTGTTTCTTGAATAATGAATCACCACATGTGCTTGATGCATGCTCCATTTGAATTCCAGATTGTACCATAAAATGCGATGGTTACAGTTACAATAAAGATTCTTTGATGTACAGGAGCATCACCTAACTTCCTTGATCAAATTAAAGAAAATTTAATATTATTATTTTAATATGATTATCTTCACATAGCTAGCTAAGAGAGCTGTTTTTATAAGAAAACTCTTATCACGTAGCTGTTGATTATCTAATACAATTCCTATCCCTCAAAGGCTAAAAAATATAAAATTCTGACATTTTCTGTTACTGTTGAAATCAAGAAATTATTTAATACAAGCTTAAACGTAGAACAAAAACAATGGACTAACACCACCACATAAATTGATTCTTCCAGCACATACCCTAAGTAGTTGGTGCACCCAGGGACAAGTATAATAGTAGAGTGAATATGTAAACTGGTTGTTAAAGTATGTTGGCGAGTCCAGAGAAAGATCGGGAGTCAACTACCAACTAATTGATTCAAGACCATTAAGAGATTGAGATACCATTCAAAGTTCGAAGACATTAGTAATATAGGTCATCTCTGATATATACACCTTCCGATCATTATTATAAACAAAAATTTACATTTTAGATTCATTCAATTAATATCGTATAGTCTTTATTGTGGACCACATACATCATTTAATGAATAAATCTAAAATATTGATTTTTCTTTATAATAGTGACTGGAGGGTGTATCTCACAATTTAGTTCAATCATAATCAACGTGGAACTACCACCAACACTTGAATACCAACAGTATTTCGCTCAAGTGCGAGTACCTCACATCACTAAAATTTATTCATACACTAAGATATCATTCCCGTTCCCCATCAAACTGAATAGGGTTTTGATAACAATTGTTGTAGATTCAGTGAAAAGCATTGGGAGCTTGGGAGCAACAACTGACTAATGAATCAAGGATCACCAAGTGATCTAAACACTACATCTCCACCTAACATCTCAATGTATAGATAAGATAACCACCTCTCTTATATATTAAACATTTAGTCCATTCATAGTTGATATCGAACTTCAGATCAAACTTGAATAACATGAAAATTGTTGGCATCAATCAAAATAGTTTATAAATTTTGAGTTGGAAGATATATTTATGATATCAATTAACTACGAGTAGAGTTGGCAATGAACCGAACCAACTCGAAAATAGTTCGAGATTCGATTCGATAATTGACTCGTTGAACTTGGTTCATGAACCAAATGAGTCGAACTTGAGTTGAAAATTAAGCTCATTAAATAAATGAGTCGAACTTGAGTTGAGTATGGTTCGACTCGTTTGGTTCATGAACCAGCTTGATATATGTAAAATATTATTTTACATATTGTTATATAATATGTAATTTATTACAAGCTTCTAATAATTATGTACTTTTTTCATAGGAATTATTACTAATTTAATTAATAATCAACGATAATTGTTATGATAGAAGAAAAAAGTTAATATCTTTTGAAGGCTTTTAAACAAACATTTGTACACAAATAGTCCCACATCGGGTGTTTTGATAATATTAGAGAGTAAGAGTGTATATATAAGAGAGGTGGATGATAATGAGTACAATGTAAAACATGGTATGCGCTACAGTAGTAAGTGCTACTTCCTTTCTACCTTCATAGTTTTATTTAATTTATATTATTTTTTTTTTTTTAAGTCAAAGACATGTATTTTTGACAAAAAAATTTTTTGAAGAAAAAAAGCTTTTGAAGTATACAATTCGAGTAGACGAGTTGAACCTAACGAGTCGAACCGAGTTGTTCGCGAACTTTAAACGAGCCGAAATTGAGTTAAAATAAAAGGTTCGTTTCAAACTCGAGTCGAGTTTCGAGCCGAACTAATTCTTATCGAGTTGAGTCGAGCTCAGACAGGTTCGACTCGACTCGACTCATTTTCAACCCTAACTACGAGCCTAAGATAATTAACTTTCAGGATAATTCTTCTTCATAACTTTTAATGCCAATGATAATTAACTTTGAACATTTGGTTATTAATTTTAAGATTTTAAAATATAAAATCCAGTTTTAAGTAGTCATCTTTTAGTGGCTTTAGTAAGATTTTGGTTATATATCAGGGTAAATTCAAAGAAGGGAACAATTGAAAGTGATGTATCCAAAAAATTTCTCTTCAGCGAGGGTACCTATTACCGGATCTTAAATAATTAAGATCTCACCATTGCGGATAGTCTAAGGAGATCACAACCGTTGGATTGAAATTTTTATAAGATTGCATGTGGTCTCTATTTTCTTTTTTTCTCTCTCTTATGCGCTCATCTTCTTCTTCCTCGTTTCCTCCAGTTCCATGGTGCCGATAATAAAATCTGGATCCCATTACGGAGACGCAAAATCAGTTTCCCCATTTCGTTCTAAAATTGGTGGTAGGGGTCATCACTTTGTTGCCACTGTTATATCTGTTTTGCACATGTCGACTTATTTGAATTGAAGGAGTTGAATGTGCAGAAACAAGGAAGAAGGACAGTCAAAGACATTGATTGCGTGTTGCATAGAACACATGCACTTTTTATCGATTAATTAAATTTCAACCATTGATTTTAATCTCATGGTCATTAATCAATCCTCTCATCTCTCACCATAAATAAATACTCCTCTCACTTGATACAACCTCATATAGCAACAATACAATCGAAAGAACCATAGGTTTGGACATTCCACATCCATACGTTAGAAATTATTAAAATAGCTGAAGATATGCTAAAGGTACATATTAAACTTTCTTGAAGGAATTAAGGCAATAGGAAAAAAAAAAAATTAAAAATCCTAACAACCAAGCTAAATTCTTACTCATATGACTGTAAGTCAAAATAATAAATCGAGATTCACCGTCTTTGATGTAATCCAACTTCGGAACAAGATATTTGCAGGTGCTCGATCAAATCGACCATTTGTGATTTATGAGATGACCAATTCTCACACATATTGACAAGACATTTGCGTAGTTGAAAGGAAGCTGAATTTAGTGATGGCAAGCGAGATATTCTCAAGCATTGTAGCAAACATATAAGGTACAAACTTGAAGCAAATGAAGCAAATTAAGTAATACCAAAATAGATAAAGATACAGAACAATGAAACAAATAAAACAACCAAAAAGATGTTGAATCTCAAACCCGGTGAAGATAGAGTAGTCCATGGGGACTTTCAAGGAGGCCGCTTATACGACTTTTCACTTGACACAACCATAACAACCAGATATGGAGGAGGTGTTGGACGATCCGTGGGATGAACGCTTGAATGAGGCGTGGAGGAATTGATATCACCGTTGGAGCACAATGAGGGGAAGCACAAACCGGTAGTCACAACACAGTTCATGGGGAAGCGAACAACACTGTAAACGGGTTGCGGATGAAGGCGGTTAAGGCCGGAAGTAATTTGAGGTTGAATGAAGTTTAAGCATAAAAGTGATTTTGGGGGGTAAATGATTTGGGATGGAAATCGAAACGAAGATGAAGGTAGAAAGCTGACATAGTGATGATTGAGAGGCAGGAAAAACAGATGGAATAGTACAATTCAAAGGGATAAAAAAGACATTATACGTCATTCTCCTCGAACCCTAGAAAAGGGTGGGAGTGGCGCAAGGAATTTTCTCCCTCAAACTCTAGGAAAGGGTGGAAGCGGCTACTTCATAGAAAAATATTTATTTTAACATAAAAAGAGAGGTAAAAAAAGAGGGTATATACACAATGTAATTTAAACATTTATCAAGAGAGAACAATATAAATTACTCTAAAAAATAGGAATAATAATCACATTGTAAAAGCCACAAATTTTACATTAACCTTGGTATGAAACAACACTAGTATAAACTATATCTAAAATAAAAAATGAAAAATTACACGCCCAATTGTCGTATATATGGAATGGAAACATATATCATATTCTAACAAATACTAATAATCAATTTTGACTGTTTAAAAAACAAAACATATATCATACAACATAATGGTTTCCTTGATTGAATGACTAATAAACAGGTTTTTAAATTTCAATTGAAGTAATGCTGCAAATCTTTATATTACACAAAATGCAGCCATATGCTCGCAATTGCGATGCCATTGCAGAGACTTCAAAATCTTTTATATTGCGGCCACAATGGCGGTTGAACACATTTAAAACCATGATTAATAGGCAAGCCTATTAACAAAAGCCAAAGCATTGCTTGTCAAAGAAGTAACTTTACCAACACTTGTGTTAACCATCTTCTTTATTGAAGATCTCACTTCCATTTCATCCAACTCATCCGTACATGTTCCCTCATCAGTTATAGCAGCACTCATCCATGTCTTTATGGTATCCCATTTAAACCTATCATCACTAGTTGTAGTACCATTCAAATGCACGAGCCCGTCAGACGATTGCTCGAGTAGATCCACCGTGTCATCGATGTTTTCTCTGCAATCGGCAATGACCAATGTTTCATCATGTGTTAGCTTCTTGGAACTTAGTTTCTTCAATGTGGTTGATGCACTTCTTGCTGATTTTAGAGCTAGATAGATAGAGACTTTGGTGAGTGTCATTTGGTTTGTTTTGATTTTTGATGTGTATGGAGAAAGTGACTTGTAACAATCATTTGGGTATGTGGTTGAATTGCATTGAGTCTTTAAAAACTTTTTGTAGGTTGTTGAAGTGGATTTTGTGGTGGAGTTTGATGCACATGTTGTAGATTGAATAAGAGTTGAGAGGAATAGAAGGGTAAAAATTATTATGAAGAGATTATGTAATTGCAATGCCATGTTTTTTTCTTCTTCTTTCAATTGGTTCAATACAAATGCATAAGGTGGCTTTTATACTAAAATTAAATGTGGCAAATTTGATAAGTTGGTATGATAAATCGATTTTGTACACAAGCAACTATAAACCGTACAAGAAGGGATTGCACGTGGCACATGTTGATTTCGTGATATTGTCAAAGTACACGTAATAACAAGAATATAGATCCCGTTGGATATACTATAAGATCAAATAATTAAGGGGGAAAAACAGGGATTGCACATGATCTAATAATTGACTTTGATCGGAATGTGTTGAAATACAAAACAAAAAAAAAATTGGTCGTTAATTTAGTTTCTAACCTATTATTATCTCTCTAATTTAGTCTACAATATTGAGCTGATTTTTCTTTAAAAATAGTATTAAGATTCTTCTTAAAGAAGATTTATATACTTTAAGTGAATGCGTATTTCCAAAAGTGTTCAGAAAGGTAGTCTGTGTCGGAGCTATTATCTATCGCATCAAGTTAACTCAACTCCAATGGGCCGGTTAATGCGCTTATGAAAATTGTGATCTTAAGGTTCTAGCACAAACCATAAACTCCTAATCGTATCATCTAATGATAGCATCTATTCATGAAATAGAGTTTTGAGACCTACATATATACTTTTTTAATGGAAGAAATCGAACTTGTACAATACTTACGCCATGTGCATCATTGCATCAACTATTTGCGCTAAACTCCGATGCTTGAGATCCATGTAAGAATTCACACATCACATTATACTGATGTAACCCCAAAACACAAAGGAGACAACTCCAAAACTAGACTCCCTTGTTCAGTGTTTCGTTTGTGACTTATTGAGTCACCTAGCCCATGTCGAACACATGATATACATCATGTTGCTCTTATCTTATGTTTTAGGATGGGGATATGGTACTATCCTCTCTTTGATGGACCACTCTAAGAAAAAAAGAAGTCAATGTGTATATATTCTTATCTAGCTATTTTAAAAAAATCAATCTGAATATTAAATTAAAAAGACCTTAAGATCATAATTTAATTGGTTGAACCGGGTAAACAAATAATAAATAATAGGAAAATGATAACATGTGCCCCAATGGCACATGTTAAGAAATTTAAAATAGAAACAATTGTCTCAAAAGTTACGTATTCAACTTTTAAAAGTTAAAATTTCATTATTTTCTGTAAAAAGTTTCTAATTTTGAATTCCTTAACTTATGCTCTAAAGGCACAAGATAACAAGACTCTAGATAATAAAACTCTAAGATCAGATCATTTGAGTCCATACAACAATGTACATCAGCCAATAAAAGCAATAGAGTAGCAGACACAAAAGATTAGTAATCTACCTACTTTTACCATCCCCTACATACATATCCCCAAAGACTTGTGTATTCCAATAGCTTTTCAACCTTCTCCTCCTCCCACGGGTATCAACATTATCCCCTCCTTGATATACACCAAACTTGCAACTAATTATCCAACTTTACCAACCATAGCTCCCACCAAGACACCATGTGCATGGATTGTTAAGCTTTGAGTAAACGAAGACATATTGTCTAAACCACAATAGTTTCAAAAGATAATAATATTGAATTGAATTAAATGAGAAGTGAATTGAATGAAGATGAGGTGTTGCGTGACAAAAATGTTACAAGAAATGTCCCACATCGCTCACAATAGTCTTCTCAATTATCTAAAGTAAGAGGTAATAATAGAACTGGACCGGATTGTTTTTTATGACCACCGTTAGTTCTATAGTGCACATGTAAACATGTTTTACATTATATACAAGTTACTTTATATCATTGAATTAATAAATATCATCATTAGACTAAATGAGGGATAATCTCATGAGTTTGACTCAGTTGGTAGAGATATTGCATATTATATGCAGGGGCTGGAATTCGAAACCCAGACACCCCACTTATCCACATTTAAAAAGTGTGACAAAATCATTTTATTTGTAGATGTTAGACAAAGTCATGTTGTGTCACGGTTTGATATACAATCTTGTTTACAACTACGAGAAAAATAATTATCGAGAAAATTGAGAAACGAATAAAATGAAATTTGAGAGGGCTATGTGGATGAGATCTCACCATTAAGATGAATTCAACCTAACTTATAATTTTTATAAGTTGTAGAGTCCAATGCTTTTTAATGGTAATATCATTTAAATAACATTCAAGTTTTTTTTTCACAATTGAGAGGATCCAAATCTGCTATGGACACTCTTTTATAAACTCTCTCTAACACTCATTCTCTTTTTAAGAAAAACTCATGTGAAATAGAGTCCTACACTTTAGAAATGGATCTCATATAAAGTGGTGAGACTCATATGAGTTTCATCTAATATAAGAGTGAATGTTAGAAAGAAAGTGTTCCTAACATCTCACTCTATAGACATACACATAACAAAAGGGGAGACATAGTACAATCAAACAGAAATAGTAGGCCAAGGACTAGAGGTACCCAACTCATTAGAAGGCAAACAAAAAAAAAAAAACAAACATAAACAAGAAACGAATGAAAATAAACCAATATGCCCCTTACCTTCGAAGAGAAACACCACAACCCGACTCTGACTCTATTGATTCCAACACAAGATGGGTGGTGCCTCCCACTCGTGAAGGAGAAGAGGTTGTTGGTGTTATTACCTATGAACCTCTTCCACGACGAGAATTTCAGCCTATCAAAAGCTTGATATATGTAGGTCACCCAACAAAGATTAGATCATTGCGAGAGTTTGAGGTACTTCACACAACAACATGTTAAACTAGGGTCAAACTTAATATGAATCTCTTCTTAGAATCCAACCCTCATAACCACTCAAAAAGCAAATAAGATCATGGTGGGGCACAAACTACTAACTTTGACACCCAACTATATTGTGCCCCCGTGAACCACCAATATTCGTCTAAGACGATTCTCCTTAATCGATTCCTTATTGTTAAGAAGTTACCAAGTGAAAATAATTTCCTTAGAAGGAGCCTAAGACTTTCACACCCTAGCCAAAGAATTCTCCCATGCAGCTGACGTTACCATGTTGTCCAGTGGCGGAGCCAGGAATTACATAGAGCTTGGGTGAAAAATTTATCGCAAATTCACATGTGACATAATATATATAAATTCCTTCCTTCAATATATATATATATATATATATATATATATATATATATATATAGATAGATAAATAGTCATATATAAAAATAAAAAAGGATCGTCATATTAAGTTGTTTGAAGGATTTATCGACAGTGGCGGATCTTGAGTTATTTTCTCGGGGGTACCAAAATTCTTTGAAATATATATTAAGCTGTTTGAAAGATTTATCAAAAATGTTAACTGTTGTAGTGGTTTAATTTACATGAATATAAAAAAGTAAATATATACAAAAATATAAAAAAGGGAGAAGAAGGAAGAATCAAACTCGTGACGTCTGGGAGAAAAAGCAACTGCTTTTCCACTGCGCTAACTGGAAAATATGTAAATAATATGCCTGATATAATATATATAGAAATATTGGGGTACCATGGGTCCCAAGGAAGATACGCCACTGATTATCGATCGAGCCCGGGCCACCGCCTGGGGTTGCTGGGCGGTGAAACCGCCCCTGTTGTCCCCTACCCTCCTAACAAGGATCAAGCACACCAACTTCACCGAGAAAACCCATGAATGATCGTGCTTGTACAACCAAGCATTTTCCCTATCATGGGAGCCTATATGAGGTAACCCATTACGGAGACCCTCGAGTTACTCCACTTCCCAAACACACAACAACCTCCTCCACTAAGATCCCACACCCACTCATCACCCTCTCAGTAGTCCGTCTCCCCAACCCTACAATTCTATTTCTCCAAGACAAGAAACAATTGTTGATGCAACATCCTCAACAACACGCCCCAAACCCAAAGATCATACCCGATTTTTTTATTTTTATTTTATTTTTATTTTTATGAATTAAGTGTGAGGTCAAAAGACCATTTTCAACTTTGCACTAGTTACAAACCCGTGCTTCGCACGGGTTGAATAACGTATTTTTTTTTAAAAAAATTTAGCCCAGAAGGAGAAATCTTATAAATTACGGAAAATTATTGTCCTTTATAAATGTGAAAATCAAAGTTGCGTAAACCAAAATTTTGCAACATAGAGCCTAAAGCACTACATAAAAAATAACATAACAACTATTGTAATATCTTATTCCTTAAAGTTAATCCGAACGCAAAATTTTGCCATAGATTTAACCTAACTTCTTTGCTTAATTTTACTGTATTAACCCTATTTAATTTAATCAAAATGTTAACGTTAATTATTAGGGAAATCAAAATAAACAAATCGCACGTAATTTTTCTCCTTAATTTTACTAAACAAATTATATTAACTCTATATTTAATTTATGCAAAATGCCATATCTTATTTATAAACGTTAACCCGTGACGCAATATTAACGCTAGATTTAACCTAATTTTTTCGTGTGACTTTACTATATTAACCCTAGATTTAATTTATGCAAAATGTCATCTCTTATATTTTTAAATGCTAACCCGTGACGCAATATTAACCCTAGATTTAACCTAATTTTTTCGTGTGACTTTACTATATTAACCCTAGATTTAATTTATGCAAAATTTCATATCTTATTTCTAAATGTTAATCTGTGACGCAATATTAACCCTAGATTTAACCTATTTTTTCGCGTGACTTTACTATATTAACTCTAGATTTAATTTATGCAAAATCTCATATCTAATTTTAACCTAATTTTTCCCTCCACACTTTTGCATTTACTGTTTATCTAAAGTAAAATAAAATGATGTTCCCAATTATATGCTGTTTTTTTTTGGAAAGGAATAACCGTTAACCCGTCTCGCTATACTTAACATAATCTCTTACTTATAAATGTTAACCCGTCTTGCTATACTTAACCTATTTTATTTCTTAAAGTTAACCCGAACGAAAAATTTTGCCCTAGATTTAACCTAACTTCTTTGTTTAATTTTACTGTATTAACCCTATTTAATTAACCCTGTTTAATTTAATCAAAATGTTAACGTTAATTGTTAGGGAAATCAAAATAAACAAATCGCTCATAATTTTTCTCTTTAATTTTACTAAACAAATTATATTAACCCTATATTTAATTTATGCAAAATGGCATCTCTTATTTCTAAATGTTAACCCGTGACGCAATATTAACCCTAAATTTAACCTAATTTTTTCGTGTGACTTTACTATATTAACCCTAGATTTAATTTATGCAAAATGTCATATCTTATTTCTAAATGTTAATCCGTGACGTAATATTAACCCTAGATTTAACCTATTTTTTTGCATGACTTTACTATATTAACCCTAGATTTAATTTATGCAAATGTCAGCTCTAATTTTAACCTAATTTTTCCCTCCACACTTTTACATTTAATGTTTATCTAAGGTCAAATAATAATCTTAGATAATCACGACATAAAAAAAATTCTTCGAAAGAAAAGATGTTTAAACAACGGAACATTGTGATTCATCATAAAATATGTATGAGTTGATTTAGAGATCATTTAATCAGTTTATGAGATTAGGAATTGACATAATGTTTAGGATGAAAACAATTGGAACCAAAAAGGATCAATGATGTGTGAATTATGATTACATATTATCCAAAAATAATATTAAAAAATAAAAGAAAAGGTTCCCAACGTGAATTGAAGAGAGATACTTGTGAAATAAATTGTCGAGAAATAGTTTTTTGAAGTATCATTCAACAACTTTTGGCCAAAGCTCGTTCCATTCAATTTTATGGATTAAAAAAAGTACATTTTTTAGTAAGTACTTAATTGATATTGTATTTGGCCTAACTTCTTCTTAAAAATGTAGAGAAGTTTGTCAAACGATACCTTAATCTCCCACAACGGCAATGTAGAAGCAACTGAATTTGGGAGAAAAAATTTAAAAATGGTTAAAAATATAAAAATTGGAAAATAATTAAAAGTTATTAAAAATATAAAAATTAGAAAATAATTAAAAAATTGGTTAGGGGTAAAAATGGAAATTCATAGGCCAACCTCCAAAAAAAAAAACTCAACCAATTTATAATTTACCAAATTGCCCCTCATAGGGGCAAAATGGTAAAATCAATGGACATTAACTTTTATATTAGTATATAGATTCCATGCTCTTGAAGAATAAATCTGAAGTGGACTCCAAAGTACAACCCAATCGGGAAACATATTTTCATCAATGAGAAGCCACTCGAAGATCACCCGGATGACCCTCAATAGGGGGAGAGGAGGATAAAGAGGCATACATGACTATTAGCATATCATTCCAAAAATTGTTCGTCCTTGAATAATCCTCCACCTCCGTTTCATAAGAAGGGCGACGTTCACTAGACGAAGATCTCTCGCCGCCAATCTGCCATCCTTTTTAGTCTTACAAACTCTCTCCCATTGAACTCAGTCAATCTTTTTCTTTCTGCTAGCCGCCACACCCCTCACCCACACACACATAAACTCCCTTTGTAAGCTGACAATCCACTTTCAAACATTGACCGATAATTTCATAAAGGACATGTAAAAGATGGGTATTGAATTGAGGACCGAATTAAGGATGATAATGTTAGCATCCAAGCTGATAAATCTATTCCCTTAAGAACTCAGCCATCTAGAAAGTAAATCTATGAGAGGTTGTCAGGTCTAAAAGGCAGGGACCTTGTTCTATAATGAAAAAAATTCTCCGCCAAACCCAATAAGTCATCACTAATATTAAACCCCATAAAAGGGAGACACACCACATGCAAGGTCAGAGAGAACTGTAAATTACTGATTTGATTGAAAGATTCAACCATTTGGCCGACGAATTTATTTGACTTTCTTTTACAATACTATACATTGAAGTTAGTTATGTTTTGTTTTGAAGTAAGTTTGAATCTATTTTCAGATACTTATTTGTATTCATTTTATTAGATTCTTTTATAAGCATTTTCGTACATAAATTCTGATATGTCCGGTGAGGATGGATGAGTGGCAAAGGTGGCGGATAATGTTCCAGTGTGACGGTGACGGTTTCCGTACGACGACGATGAGTCTTTGCGGTGGAACGAAAGGTGCCTGCAGGCACGTTAGCACTCCAACGCTCAAGTTAGTAATGAAACTGAGAAAGAGTGTGTAGAAAGTGTTGTGAAAAGTGAATCATACCTTAAGGGTGAAGCAAGTTCACCCTTATCTAGGCGCGCATTAAGCATAACCGTCTCCGAGTTATGCGACGTATGATTACGGACAGCTAGAGGACACATGTAAGGTGATCCTCACGCGGGGGGACACTTTTGTGTGGCGCGGTGCACTTGAGCTGGCGTGTTTCTTCAGGAGCGGACCCTTAATACGATGTAAGTTTATGCCACGTGTCAACGTGTGATTGGTCTTATGACCGATCCAGAACTGATTGATTTAATGTGTATTAATAATCTTTAGTTTTCATAATTGAGTGTGGTGTTTATATTTAACAGTTAACTATATAACTATTTTCGCTTTAAAATGAGCTTTTTCCTCTTTTAAATAATAATTTCACTTTACATTTCCACATTTCAGAATCCTCACATAGCCATTGAGCAACAACTACTACATAAATTTTTCTCTCTTCACCAAAGGGTATGCTGAACTTCAAAGTATTACTTCAAAACTACTTTGGTATTCCACAACTACCAATCAACAACAAAACCTAACTCATAAAAAAACAACATAAATCTCAACAACTAATTGCTACACATTTACAATCTTTTACACACTTAAGTTGAACCACACAATTACATTGATAATGCTGGAATAATGAATCTACATAAACAATACGTTAATTAAGCTATTTTAACCATGTGAAGTGGAAAGTTTATTTATCAAAGCCAAAGCATTGCTAGTTAATTGAGCAACTTGCACAATGCTCCCTCTTACCAATGTCTTAACATTCTCCGTAGCATTAATCTCTTGAAATCCGTCGGTACAAGTGTTCTGATCCGTCAAAGCAGCACTAACCCATGTTTGTACATCACTCATTGTTAGCTCAAAATTTGAAGTCCTAAGACGACTCATTTCATCGATAGACCTTCGTAGTTCATCCACGGAGTCACTCAGCACTTCGACGCAATCCTTCATAGCTGCAGCCTCTCTTGGGTTCAACCCCTGACCTTTAGATAGAGTTGACATCAAAGCCGAGGTTGATTTTGCCGATGCAAGAGTCACGTTGAGGGCCGTTCCTGTTAAAAGCATGCGATTTGTTTGTATGAAATCGGCATGCTTCACTAGGGATGTGTAGCATAGTCTTGGGTAAGTTGTGGAACTACAAGAATTTCTAATGAATAAGGTGTTGGATTGTTGGTATGGTCTGTCATTTGCTTGGATAGAGTGTGTGATGAAACTAAAGGAAAAAATTATTAGAAGGATCTTTGAAGAAAAAGCCTCCATTTTTTTTTTCCAATCTAACTCTATAACTCAATTGAGAATTGGGTAGTTGAGGAAATATGGGAAGGAATGTTAACTATATATAGGACTCAAAATAATCTTATTTTTAATGTTGAGAAGACAAAATAAATCTTATGGATTTTTTTTTTGTGGCATTTGGAATTGTTTTACCGGTCCCACACCTGTTATTATGAAATGAAAATAATTAAGCAACTAAGAGGATATTTTAGAGAAGGATCTCAAAATGTGATCCAAACTAAAAAATTCGGGTTTTTATGAGGACCAAGGTGCTAATGACTTTGAAAAAAGATCCGTGTAAATACATTTGCAGGTGTTTTCTTAAACACAAGGGTCTTAAAATTTTGGAATGTGACATCATCTCCTCATCTGAAATTTATTTTATCATAAAAGACATATTTTCTCATCATACCGAGCATCTCATGTGCTCTATGTAATTCATATTATAGAATAAAAACGGCATAATCACGTTATAAAATTCTCCACAACATGTCAACACATTTTAGATTTTAGAATTTCAATAAAGTGGCGAGAAACCCATACGGTAAAAAAAAAAAGGAAAATGCCAAAATAAAATAATTGGGATAACTAGGCTTTCTAGCATCTCTCAGTTTGAACCGAAAGAGGGACATTTATGTGAGTAGGGCCACAAGTCTAAATGGGTGAAACACATATTGGTGTTGATGGATTCATAAAATTGTAGGTTTTAAATTGGTTTAATAGAAGTTTTGGTCCCCTAAGGCTTTGTTTGCGAGTTTTGAGGGGAAGGAAAGAAAAGGTTAAGGAGGGGGAGGGAAGGAAAGGGACGGAAGGGAGAAAGGAGGGAAAACCTTTCCCTTGTTTGGGAGCTAAAAAGCCAATAAGGTAAGGAGAGATGCAGGGCTTATGTTATAATTTTACTATTTTACCCTTTTTCCTCTTAAAATCAATACATTGTTATACTTCATAAATTTACCTTCTAATTTATTCAAAACAACTTATCTCATGAAAAACAAATTATTACGATCTATTCTTGTAAAACAACTTATTTATAAAAAAAAAAAAGCTTATTACAACCACTTTTCAAAAACAGCTTATTCAAAACAGCTTATTTATGTAAAACAGCTTAATACGATCTCTTTTTCAAAAACAACTTATTCAAAACAGCTTATTTATACAAAACAACTTAATACGACCTCATTTTCTAAAACCGCTTATTCAAAACAGCTTATTTATACAAAACAACTTATTACGACCTCTTTTTCAAAGAGAGCTTATTCAAAACAGACAAAACAGCTTAATAGGATCTCTTTTTCAAACACAACTTATTTTTACAAAACAGCTTAATACGACTTCATTTTCTAAAATCGCTTATTCAAAACAACTTATTTATACAAAACAGCTTATTACGACCTCTTTTTCAAAAAGAGCTTATTCAAAACAGCTTATTTATGCAAAACAGATTAATACGATCTCTTTTTCAAAAACAGCTTATTTATACAAAACAGCTTAATACAACCTCATTTTCTAAAACCGGTTATTCAAAACACCTTATTTATGCAAAACAACTTACTACGTCCTCTTTTCAAAACATAACTTATTCAAAACAGTTTATTTATATATAAGCTGTTTTGAATAAGCTGTTTTTGAAAAAGATATCGTATTAAGCTGTTTTGCATAAATAAGTTGTTTTTGAAAATGAGGTCATATTAAGCTGTTTTGTATAAATAAGTTGTTCTGAATAAGCAATTTTTGAAAATGAGGTCGTAATAAGCTGATTTATATAAATAAGCTGTTTTGAATAAGCTGTTTTTGAAAAAGATATCGTATTAAGTTGTTTTGCATAAATAAGTTGTTTTGAATAAGCTGTTTTAGAAAATGAGGTCGTATTAAGTTATTTTGTATAAATAAGCTGTTTTGAATAAGCAGTTTTAGAAAATGAGGTCGTATTAAGCCGTTTTGTATACATAAGCTGTTTTGAATAAGCGGTTTTTGAAAATGAGGTTGTAATAAGCTGTTTTGCATAAATAAGTTGTTTTGAATAAGCGGTTTTAGAAAAAGAGATCGTATTAAGTTGTTTTGCATAAATAAGCAGTTTTGAATAAGCGGTTTTAGAAAATGAGGTCGTATTAAGCTGTTTTGCATAAATAAGCTGTTTTGAATAAGTAGTTTTTGAAAATGAGGTCGTAATAAGCTGTTTTGAATAAGCTGTTTTTGAATAAGAGATCGTATTAAGTTGTTTTGCATAAATAAGTTGTTTTGAATAAGCGGTTTTAAAAAATGAGGTCGTATTAAGCTGTTTTGTATAAATAAGCAGTTTTTGAAAATGAGGTTGTAATAAGATGTTTTGTATAAATAAGTTGTTTTGAATAAGCTGTTTTTAAAAATGAGGTCATATTAAGCTGTTTTGTATAAATAAGTTGTTTTGGATAAGCGATGTTTGAAAATGAGGTCGTAATAAGCTGTTTTTTTTTTTTTTTATAAATAAGTTGTTTTGAATAAGCGGTTTTAGAAAATGAGGTCGTATTAAGCTGTTCTGTAATAAGCTGTTTTGAACAAGCGATTTTAGAAAATGAGGTCGTATTAAGCTGTTTTGTATAAATAAGCTGTTTTGAATAAGCGGTTTTTGAAAATGAGGTCGTAATAAGCTGTTTTATATAAATAAGCTGTTTTGAATAAGTTTTTTTTGAAAAAGATATCGTATTAAGTTGTTTTGCATAAATAAGTTGTTTTGAATAAGTGGTTTTAGAAAATAAGGTCGTATTAAGTTATTTTGTATAAATAAGCTGTTTTGAATAAGCAGTTTTAGAAAATGAGGTCGTATTAAGCTGTTTTGAATAAGCTGTTTTTGAATAAGAGATCGTATTAAGTTGTTTTGCATAAATAAGTTGTTTTGAATAAGCGGTTTTAAAAAATGAGGTCGTATTAAGCTGTTTTGTATAAATAAGCAGTTTTTGAAAATGAGGTTGTAATAAGATGTTTTGTATAAATAAGTTGTTTTGAATAAGCTGTTTTTAAAAATGAGGTCATATTAAGCTGTTTTGTATAAATAAGTTGTTTTGGATAAGCGATGTTTGAAAATGAGGTCGTAATAAGCTGTTTTTTTTTTTATAAATAAGTTGTTTTGAGTAAGCGGTTTTAGAAAATGAGGTCGTATTAAGCTGTTCTGTAATAAGCTGTTTTGAACAAGCGATTTTAGAAAATGAGGTCGTATTAAGCTGTTTTGTATAAATAAGCTGTTTTGAATAAGCGGTTTTTGAAAATGAGGTCGTAATAAGCTGTTTTATATAAATAAGCTGTTTTGAATAAGTTTTTTTTGAAAAAGATATCGTATTAAGTTGTTTTGCATAAATAAGTTGTTTTGAATAAGTGGTTTTAGAAAATAAGGTCGTATTAAGTTATTTTGTATAAATAAGCTGTTTTGAATAAGCAGTTTTAGAAAATGAGGTCGTATTAAGCAGTTTTGTATACATAAGCTGTTTTGAATAAGCGGTTTTTTGAAAATGAGGTTGTAATAAGCTGTTTTGCATAAATAAGTTGTTTTGAATAAGCGGTTTTAGAAAAAGAGATCGTATTAAGTTGTTTTGCATAAATAAACAGTTTTGAATAAGCGGTTTTAGAAAATGAGGTCGTATTAAGCTGTTTTGTATAAATAAGCTGTTTTGAATAAGGAGTTTTTGAAAATGAGGTCGTAATAAGCTGTTTTGAATAAGCTGTTTTTGAATAAGAGATCGTATTAAGTTGTTTTGCATAAATAAGTTGTTTTGAATAAGCGGTTTTAAAAAATGAGGTCGTATTAAGCTGTTTTGTATAAATAAGCAGTTTTTGAAAATGAGGTCGTAATAAGATGTTTTGTATAAATAAGTTGTTTTGAATAAGCTGTTTTTGAAAATGAGGTCATATTAAGCTGTTTTGTATAAATAAGTTGTTTTGGATAAGCGATGTTTGAAAATGAGGTCGTAATAAGCTGTTTTTTTTTATAAATAAGTTGTTTTGAATAAGCGGTTTTAGAAAATGAGGTCGTATTAAGCTGTTCTGTAATAAGCTGTTTTGAATAAGCGATTTTAGAAAATGAGGTCGTATTAAGCTGTTTTGTATAAATAAGCTGTTTTGAATAAGCGGTTTTTGAAAATGAGGTCGTAATAAGCTGTTTTATATAAATAAGCTGTTTTGAATAAGTTTTTTTTGAAAAAGAGATCGTATTAAGCTGTTTTGCATAAATAAGTTGTTTTGAATAAGTGGTTTTAGAAAATGAGGTCGTATTAAGCTGTTTTGTATCAATAAGCTGTTTTGAATAAGCAGTTTTTGAAAATGAGGTCGTAATAAGATGTTTTCTATAAATAAGTTGTTTTGAATAAGCGGTTTTTGAAAATGAGGTCTTAATAAGCTGTTTTATATAAATAAGCTGTTTTTGAAAAAGAGATCGTATTAAGCTGTTTTGCATAAATAAGTTGTTTTAAATAAGTGGTTTTAGAAAATGAGGTCGTATTAAGCTGTTTTGTATAAATAAGCTGTTTTGAATAAGCTGTTTTTGAAAATGAGGTCGTAATAAACTGTTTTGTATAAATAAGTTGTTTTGAATAAGATGTTTTTAAAAAAGATGGTAATAATTTTAGTAATGTCTAAAATTGGAATTTTGAATTATTAAGAGGGCAAAATCGTCAATTTGTATGTTTAACCCCTCAATTTGGGGGAACTTTAAAATTGGACAAATGAAGCCTTTCAAAACCCTCCAAAATCTTTCCCTTGTTTTTTTAAAACTCGCAAACAAGGGTTTACCACTCAATAAACATTTCCTTCCCTTCCCCTCCAAAACCCAACTCGCAAACAAAGCCTATGTATTTGAAAGTTGCGATTTTGGCGTCCTAATAACAAAATAAAATTAAATTCAGTCCCTCTAATTGCTGTCCCTTTTGCAGTTTTGGCCCCCTAGACCAATTTTGACCATGTCAATGCTAGTGGTCGCCACATGTGTAATTTTTTTTAATTATTAAAAAAATAAAATAAGTTAAAATAATTATTTTTTAATTAAAAAAATAAAAAAACATTAAAATAAAATAAAAAATTACACATGTGGCGTCCACGTCAGCATTGACTTGGTCAAAATTGCCCTGGGGCCAAAACTGCAAAATGAGCAGTACTTAGGGGGCTGAATTGTATTTTATTTTCTTAAGAGGTGAAAATCGCAACTTCATGATACTTAGATGACCAAAACTACTATTAAACCTTTTAAATGTGACATAGAATCGCCACCCTAACATAGACCATGGGATATATTTAGTAAGTGTTTGTTTTGGTGATGGAAGCATAGGTCACGTGCAGGGCCATTCCTACAAAAATGGAGGCTTGACTCTCAAATAAAAATAGGCCCCTAGTCAAAATAAAAACACATTTTTTTTAAAAGAGCAAAAAAAAAATATAATGTTTTTTATTTAATTTTTTGAGAGAATAATTATAATGTTTGTTTTTTTAAGAAATAATTATAATGTTTGTTGTTAGAGCTTATTGGAAGAAGAGGAGATAGTATTTAGAACTGGCCAAGTGCGATATAACTCCCAACTAACTAACGAAATTTGGACAAAATATTGGCTAATAATAACGTTGCTTACTTTGTTCACTTTTTTGTGGTGATGGGATTTGAACACCAGATCTTACATGCATTATATATTGTCTATACCAACTGAATTAAGCTCAGAAGGACTTGTTCACATTGTTATTTAAAAAATTTGATGTTTCCCAATCACCTAAAAAGGAAATGAAACTCCTATACCCCACGTCAATTACAACTTATCCCGCAAAAAATATGGTCTAGAATTCTCTAATCTTTTCCAATGCAGTGATTGGCTATTACTAGCAGTCATTATTGTCTTCTGCAATTGTTGATAATAATCAGTCGACTTATAGAGATTTTTTTAAAGTAAATGGTCATTTTAATCTTAACTCTGCATCTCGTTGTCACATAGATTATTGATTAAGGATTAAAAATAAAATAGTCATTGAATGTGCTTTTTCGTGATCAGTTTAGTCTCTGATGCAAAAAACTTCTGTTAATTGATGAGGTTACAAATGTTTGTGTTTACAAGGTGCATGAGGTATTACAGGGACTAAAGTGAAAGTAATAAATAGTCGCTTTAATCCTTACACCAAAAATCAGTATCCTCAAATTGATTCGAAAATAGTCACAGGGACTATATGAAGAGATTTGGATTTGGGTCTGATCCAAACATAAAACGAAACTATTAATTGATTGACAATTACTTTTCCCACACTATGTGCTACTCGCACGTCTTGTAAAACTCTCAAAATACCCTTCGGATTATATAATCCGAATTTGATTCCCATAACTTTTCGGATTATATAATCCAAAAATTCCTTTTACCAGAATTTTAAATACACTTTGGTTTATTTTATATTATTTAGATGCCAAAATCATAAAATAAATAAAAGAACAAAATTGATACACATAAAATCTCATTTTATTATGGCTTAAATAGGTCTTTCGTCCATGCAAATATAGGCCATTTGAATTTTCGTCCCTGAAGTTACTAATCCTTCCAATCTGTCCCTACAAATATTAATCATTTGACTTTTGGTCCTAATTACATCTGATTAGTAACTTCAGGGACGAAAATTCAAATGACCTATATTTGCAGGGATGAAAGACTTATTTAAGCAAACCACCTCGCCCAATCATCACTTGCCACATGGGCACCACGTCGCTAATGACAGCCCACCTCAGCAAAAAAACTAATTAGGACCAAAAGTCAAATGATTAATATTTGCAGGGGCGGATTGGAAGGATTAGTAACTTCAGGGACAAAAATTCAAATGACCTATATTTGCAGGGACGAAAGACATATTTAACCCTTTTATTATTATATCGATACATTTACAATAAAATATTTTTCTTGTATAGGGAAGGAGGATTTGGGTGTAACTACATCTGCTTCTGAAGAAGATGGAGGTGATGGGGTAAAGCAAAATAGCGTGTTTTGTCCTCACTCGCACGCTTACCGGGAAACTTCCCAGTAGGTCACCCATCCCAAAATTGCTCCAAGTCAAGCACGCTTAACTGTGGAGTTCTTATGGAATGAGCTACCGAAAAGAAGATGCATCTTGTTGATATAGGTAGTACCAAACAATTCTTATAAGCCTTCCTTCAACCATGCAGTCCCATACCTGCACGGCCTCAGGAACCCTCTCATTCCGGTGTGATTCGGTTCCTCTAGAAGCTGTCAGGAGCCGCTCATTGTCGTGCCTTGTGCACCGGCGACCACTCCCCGCCCTCGTCAGCCTTGGGTGTTACAGAAAGAGATCTTGATGGCCAACCTTGCACCCAAACATATCAACATGACACCTAGACAAACCGCACTTCTTTGCAGTGCATTGTCTTTGGCGAAATGAAACCGAATTTATTCGACACTTGTGAAAAATGAAGGAAACTGCGTACCTTATGTAGGGTGCGGGACATTTCAGATTATATAATCCGAAACATGATTTTTTTTCATGTGGTTTACATTGCACCGACATTTTCTGTGGTCCAAGACGCCTAGAGACCTCTATAAATAGGCGTCCTTGAATCAAATCAATTTCGAACTCAACTACAGAGACACAGAGGATGGATGATGTTGAGTATCAACGTCCGTCGACCGACTCGGTCAGAAGTGTGCGGTTCAGACGGACGATGAAGATCATGAACGAAGACGGCGTGAGAACCATGTTCTCGATCTTTGGTCAGTACAGTACTTGAGGGCTGATCTATGAACTACGAAGAGATCAGGGCACTAATGGATGCACCACACGAAGACATTAATTTAGATGATGTGCTATGTTTTATTTAATTATGTGTTTTATGTTATTTTTATTACGTGTTAGTTATACGTTGTTGAATTAAGTTGTTTTATTATGTTTTAAATAATATATATTATTTAAATTTTCATTATGTTTAATTTTACGTAAAAGATGTTCATTTAAACGCTTAAATAATTCGAATTCAACTCAATTTTATACGGTGTAAGTATAATTCAGATTATGTTGGTGATTCAGATTTTATACGGTGTAAGTACCTCAGGGTATGTGTCCATGGTGGAAAATGGAGCTATATCTTGATCATCTAAGAAGCAACCAATTATGACTCTTTCTACTACCAAAGCTGAGTATGTTGCAATAACTTCTTGCTCATGTGAGAGAATATGGTTAAGAAGGATAGTTAATTACCTAGGAGAGGTTCAAAATAATAGTACTGTTATGCATAAAAGATGCAAGCACATAGATGTGAGATTTTATTTTCTCAGGGACTTGACTAAAGATGGAATCATAGAATTGTTACACTGCAATTTACAAGATCCAGTGGCAAATATAAGGATCAAGCCTCTTAAGCTTGAAAACTTCTGCAAGAGAGCAAAGTTGGGAGTTGTTGATGATTTGGATTAAGAATGATGCATACTTGTAAACTATTATTGATAAATATATACTTTAAGGGAGAGTATATTAGGTTAAGTGCTAAAAACTTGATTAGTTTGTGTTTAGTCTAAGCTTGCATGGTTTACTTGTAAAGAAAGCTAGATTTTTTCACTTGATACTTTACTATTACCTACTTGATGTATTTTACATAACGTATGATAATATAAACACTTTTCTCCTATCACAAATAACATTGCTCATAATTATGGCAGTATAACTGTAGAAGAAAAATTTAAGGGAAAATAAAGATAACTTGAAAAATTTAAGGGAAAATAAAGATAACTTGAAAAATTTATGGGAAAATAAAGATAACCTTGGTTAAATCAATGGGGCGCTTCTCCTTATGACCTAATATCTCGAAGGCCTTCTAAATACACATCTGGTAGTAATATATTGGATGTACGTTTTATTGTCAAATATACATCTGATAGATAATTATCATATGTGTATTTAAAGGGTCTTAGAGATATTACAGCTTAAAATAAACGTCCAAATCAATAAATGGTTTGATTTTATGCATGGGTCAGACCTAAGTCTAAATGATCTCTTCCTATAGGCCTTGTCAGATACTGACATGTACTTAATGAAACTAGCCAAATAATTCACTATAAGCCGACTGATATTATCAATAATTGCAGAAGACAATAATGATTCCTAGTAACCAATCTCTACATTGGAAAGGATTAGAGATATTTTTTGTTTGGAGCAGATTAGAGAATTCTATACCATAATAGTATTTGCGAGATGTATATGCGATGTTAAAGTTATCTCTCAAGTTGTAATTAACGTAGGGTATATGAGTTTCATTTCCTTTCAAATTTCGTTAGTTAGTTAGTTCTCATCCATCTACACATCCTAAGAAGTAGGACCATATCCAATTGCCCTGTTCTGATTCATCTATTTGTTGTTGTTTTTTTCTATTTTATTTTTGAGCAATGATATTTGTATATCTATCTAATGACAATTTTGGTGATAATCATGTGTTTCTCTCTTCTTATCGGTCGAACACGTTGGAGAGAGAAAAAGGAAGATAGAGGATAAGAACAAAATGTGAATATGAGAGAGAAAGTTATCAAAAAGTTGTCACAAAATGGTTGTACAAATATCATTTTTTAAAGTAAGAGACACCTTTATCTATCCAGAAGTCCTAGCTCAACTGACAAAATGCTGAAACTGTTAGGCCGGATGCCATGACCGGGGTTCGAATCCCGATACCTCCACCAAAAAAAAAAAGACACCTCTATCTGTGATTGAGAAACTCTTGTATGATCACAAGAGTTTGGACACACTTCATAAATGAAAAAAAATATAAAAAAAATTAAATAATAAGTATTTTTTAAACTAAATTGAAAATAAAAATATCTTTCTATCCAACCTTCTTAGCTTGCTTGTCTTAGAAGAGATGATCCAACTCCTAGCAAGTCCTCATACTTATAGGACAAGAATGTGGTTTCCTTCATGAATGTAGAAACTTCAGAGATGTTGGATAGTTAAGGATTAAATGTACAAAACCTTTAGAATTTCCAATACATTTTCTAAGTTGAATATGTACCGGTATGCAAAATACATGTTTTGATCATTTAAGTTTGACAAAAATATCGAGGTCGTCCTTTAAATTTGTTAATTAAGTTTCAAATACCAAAAGAGGTATTTGGCCGTACTAGTATGTCTTAAGGTTCACAAATAAATTTCAGGACTTAAAAATGCTCATCCTTCGTTACAAGCATTGAAGTTATTGTGATTATTTAATAATAGAGAATTACTCCTTCCGATCCTATTTATATCTGGGTCAACATAAGCTGATATATCTGATTCAATTTTAACCGGTCTATGCAACATATTGCGCCACTTACCGGTCCATATGTCTTAAAGTTTGTATTTGCAAAGAGATTAGACAAAGGTTTTTAAAAACTGATCAATTCAACCCCTCTATTGCAATTTTCTGTTTTTTTTTTTTTGTCATAACAAAGAAAAATAGATTATGGAAGACACATCTAATGCAAGCTCAGAGAGAACTATAAATTACTGATGTGACTAAAAGATTCATCTTACCGATCATGGTTGGGATTTATTTTACTTTCGCTAACGATACTATACTTTGAAGTTAGTTATGTTCTGTTTTCAGTTAACGTTCGAATAATTTTTTCAGAGATTTATTTGAGTTCATTTATAAGCATTTTCGTACTTACATAGATTTAGTGTGTATTAATAATCTTTAGTTTTTTTTAATTGAGTCTTTTTTCCTAGAGCCTAGTTTCTGTTTTTTCTTGCTTTCTTTTTCTTGTCTTTGTTTAGCTTTGTAACAAAAAAAAAATTGAGTGTGGTGCTTTTTTCTCCTTTACATTAAAATTTCACTTAACCTTTTTCACATTTTATAACCCTCACATAACCATTGAGCAACAACTACTACATAAAAAAAAAAAATCTTTACCAAAGGGCAAATGCATATAAAAATCAACATAAATGCCAAATTCACTCACTTGTATTGGCATAAGTCTCAACAACTAATTGCTACACATTTACAATCTTTCACACACTTAAGTTTAACCACACCAACTTGAAGCTGCATAACTTGAGAATGCAACACTAATTACATTAATAATGCTGGAATTATGAATCTACCAAAACAATACCTTAATTGAGCTATTTTAACCATGTGAAGTGGCAAGTTTATTTATCAAAGCCAAAGCATTGCTAGTTAACTGAGCTACTTGCACAATGCTCCCTCTTACCAATGTCTTAACATTCTCCGTAGCATTAATCTCTTGAAATCCGTCGGTACAAGTGTTTTGATCCGTCAAAGCAGCACTAACCCATGTTTGTACATCACTCATTGTTATCTCAAAATTTGAAGTCCTAAGACGACTCATTTCATCGATAGACCTTCGTAGTTCATCAACGGAGTCACTCAGCACCTCGACGCAATCCTTCATAGCTGCAGCCTCTCTTGGGTTCAACTGCTGACCTTTAGAGAGAGTTGACATCAAAGCCGAGGTTGATTTTGCCGATGCAAGAGTCACGTTGAGGGCCGTTCCTGTTAAAAGCATTTGATTTGTTTGTATGAAATCGGCATGCTTCACTAGGGATGTGTAGCATAGTCTTGGGTAAGTTGTGGAACTACAAGAATTTCTAATGAATAAGGTGTTGGATTGTTGGTATGGTCTTTCATTTGCTTGGATAGAGTGTGTGATGAAACTAAAGGCAAAAATTGTTAGAAGGATCCTTGAAGAAAAGGCCTCCATTTTTTTAATCTTAATCTAATCTCTATAACTCAATTGGGTCTTGGGTGGTTGAGGAAAAATGGGAAGGAATGTGACCTATATATAGGACTCAAATTTATTTATTTTTTGTTGAGAGCACAAAAAACAAATCTTATGGAATTTTTTTTTTTGTTACTTGTGGAATTTTAATTGGTCCTACATTAAGCCAATAGGAAGATATTTTAGAAAAAGGATCTGAGAATTTGTTCCATACTAAAAAATTCGGTTTTTTATGAGGACCGAGGTGTGCCATGCGGGAAGGATGTGAATTTCAATTGTGCACATACTATGAACTAATAATGAAGCTTGTGTCAATAATTAGGAGTAGCTAGTTGGTGTTTATCTTTCCTTTCAATTTTAACTGATAAGAGTGACATTTATGTGAGTAGGGCCTCAAGCCTAAATGAGTGAAACATATCTTGTCCAAGTTGAGTTTGATTTTTTTTTTTACTAAATTATACTGGATCTTTTAAGTTATTTTGGTCACCACATAAGTCCTTTAAGTTTGATGTTTGTATTAGATTGATCATTTAAGTTATCACACATAAGTCCTTTTAAGTTTGTAAACATTTTTTATTTAGTCCTTATGTCACATCATCGTTTTTGTAATGTTTGATTAATAGAAGAACTAATTTTTTTTTGAAGAAACAAAAATGGAATATATTACGATAAACACTGTAATTGTTGAAGCACAAGACGTGCCAAAACAATCACATAAAGACTACAGCCCTGTCAAAATTATATCAAGGATAGTCAATGCCCATACATAGAAGCGGGCTCGACCACCAACTATGTGTACCAAAAATAAAGACTATGTTGCTAGCTTTCAACCACCACAAGGTATTTGATTTTACTTTATCTAACAATAGTGGTATAGAACTTTGACGATTCTGAAATAACCTATCATTCCGTTCTTTCCATAAAACCGAGACACATTGAAACCAAATCAAATGAAATAATGATTGACGCGATTTCAAACCACCTGCATATTCAATAAATTGCACAAAGTGATCGGAGATAGTATGAGAATCGACCCCTTCGACACCAAGCCAAGCCCGCACCAAAGGCCATAATGCACCAAAAATTGGACAAGACAAAAATAAATGATTCACATCTTCAACCTGCCCGCATCCCGTTACACAAAACCGATTTTCCACAGCTATAATCCCACGTTCCACCAAATTTGATTTAGTAGGTAAACGATCCCTCAACAGTCGCCAAGCAAGGATAGAAACTTTTAAAGGAACCTGTTTATGCCAAATTAATTTCATATTTTGATGAACATGAGGTTGTTCCTGTGATGTCAACAAGTCATATACACCACGAACAGTATAACCAGAACTAAATTGAAAACGTTTAAGATACTTATGTGTGACCAAAATAACTTAAAATTAATCTGTTACAAAGACTCGTGTGTAAATAAAATAACTTAAATGATAAATCTGTTATCGATCTCAAACTTAAGACCTCTTTAGCCTTTTTATTTGAGGAAGTATTTGCCACCACGTTTGTAATTCTACTATTTGGATAGTCCCCACATGGTGGTGGCGATGGAATCGATACCCTAAAGACCATGGGGCCTATTTAGTGAAAGGAGATTAGAGAATTATTGAAGATATTTCTTTTTTCGGATTTTTGAGGCTAAAATCATCTATCAAGTTGTAATTGACGTGGGGTATGAGGTTCATTTCCTTTTCTACGTGATGGGGAAACATCACAATTTTTAATTCATGCTATCAATTCAAAGCACTATTTGATAAAGAAACAAGCATTTGCACAATGTGAACAAAGTAGGACACAATATGGGCCAATTATTTTGTTCAAATTAGTTAGTTAGTTAGGACACATCCCACTTGGTCGGTTCTTCTTTATCTTATTCAGCAGATTTTGTAGATAACTTCGGATTGATTGGTCCCCTAGAATCGTATCGGATGGTAGAAGTTTGTCTTCGTGAGCTTAGCTCAGTTGATTTGGACAATGCATAATATATGCAAGGTCTGGGGTTCGAATCTGGCCACCACAAAAAAAAAAAAAGATGGTAGAAGTTTGTTAGAACATTTCATAGGCTAAGAGAATCTCCAAGGGATGGAGCTTCAATCAGTAATGCAAATTAGAGAGAACTAAATCATTAGAAGATAAATTTTTTAATTTTTTTAAGGAAAAATATTTATCATTTCATTAATAGAAAAGTTGAAAGAAAATTTTAGAGGGACTAAAATGAAAAGTTGACATATTTATAGGGATCAAAAACATATTTAACCTTTAATAATAAGTTGTTTAATATAACGAGGTACATTATAATAAGTAGTGGAACTAGCTAATGATGTGGCAACCCTACCAGAATGTGAGCTACCTCATTTGTTTGTCGTCTATAGAACTCGCCCTTGGAGTTTGTAAATTGTGAAGTGAACAAATGTCGACACACGGATCTAATTTGACTATCTCCGTAACATCAACCTGCCTGATGGAAAGCATCTATAGTAACTTTGGAATCAGATGTGAAATCCACGTTGTTGAAGGACATGTCGCTCAGCCATTGCATTGCATAATATAACGTCAACGCTTCCCCCATGGGTACATGACATTTCAGAGATATGGGAATAGTTTTTGCCAACACAAAAGTTCCTTCCTCGTCACGGATACAAGTACATATACTTGTTCTTTTAGTTGATCAAAGAAAGATGCGTCAACATTTCATTTAACACGACAACGCCATGGTGGCTGCCACCGCAAAATTGCCTTGTCACCAAATTGAACCTGGAGTCAGCATCATCTTGATCAGCGGTGTGAACCGACCATAAAGGTATAATTGTCAGAGCAACGCTGCTATAAAGTTGTCGATCCGTGCTTTAATGTCGAGTTGTTGCAACATGTGGATTCGCTAGTTTCAAGTCTTCCAATAAATGAACAACACAATCAATTACCTGAGCAACTGTGTTATGATATTTCTTGCCAAAGCTTAAGGTTACTGTGTTTCCAAAGGCTTCAAAGAGTGGAAGCAAGGCTTTGGGAATTTTCGCTCTATAGCTCATGTAAAAGATGAAACACTACTAGAAAATTTACATTTGACATCAGGGCTTTCACATCAGTGGAGAAATACTTGAAGGGAAAGAACTTTGGAGAAGGTTTTCACACCAGCTGAGGAAATGCCTAAGAGGAATAATAGATACTAAATAGTTTTCACATCTGTGGAACTAAATGACTGAGGGAAAAGATAAACGCGGTGACAATTTCGTAATATTAGTGCTCTTTACAACAAACATTGTTCACATCAGTGAATACAGTCAGCCGAAGGGAAAACAAATAAAAAATAAACAAATACGATATTAGTCATTCTTTTCACCCGCGTTCTTTCTCTCTTCTTGATCAAATATGGTGTCAGGTGTGGTGCTTGCGTGGGAAATCGCACGCTGAATCATATCCCTAGGGTCTTTCTGATACCAAACCTGCACAGCAAAAGAACAATAAAAAAACATGGTTAAAGTCTTCATAGTGGTTTGGGAGTTACCTCTTGGAATGAGCCCGACATTTGTAGAGTTTAGAATTATTGCATCTCCAAGGGGACATATCTTCTGCGCAACACTGAAGTCTCTCAGGTACCAAAATTCCATTATAGATAGTCCACCTATCACACAAATAATTAAAGCCAAGTTCAAGCTTCCATGCATTTTTATACCTAAAATTCCGCCCAATACATTCAGTGGCGGAGTCAGCAAAAAATGTCAGGGTGGGCCACTAAAATTAACTATTGAAAAATTGTTTAAAGTCTCGCAAATTAGACCTATAATTGAATTATTTAAATTTTTCGGATGTGCCACTACACCAATTTGCGGGAATTTGGATCAACCGAAACCTAAAATCGACATAAAATTGTATAAAATCTCGCAAAATAGACCTATAATTTAACTATTTAAATTTTCGGGTGGGCCACTACACCACTTTGCAGGAATTTGGATCAACCAAAACATAAAATCGACACAAAATTGCATAAAGTCTCGCAAAATAAACCTATAATCGTTGATTTTTCAATTTTCCGGGTGGGCCAGCCCATGAAGGGCTCCGCCACCGAATACATTGGAGTCGAGCCATACCCTCTTTGATTGTGAACATCATTTGGTCTTAAATAGGTTAGTTTTGGTTACAAAACTTCATTCTACCGTACCATCATTGTTTTGAAAGACCTTAATATGTTTTAAACCATCTTGAATGACATTGATTATTATTAAATTGTTTTAACGTTGCTAAATGGTTTTATAAAGGTGGATAGCTCCATAGACTAAGATGGTAAATCAGTTTTAGAAAAATAGAAAGAAGTAAAATTTGAGAACACCGAGAAAGCAATTTTTCAGTGACATGAAAATAGTTGATTTCTAAAAGAAATTCTTTAGAGTCGGTTTGAAATAGTTTTTGTTTTCAGTTTTTGAAATATACAAGTCTTCTTCTTACAATAGTTATTCTTTTACATGTTTTAGTTTTAGTCCTCAAACTTAAAAAATTCAAATTAGTTTCCAAAACTGTAATTTTAAAAAATAATATAGCAAAAAAGTTTTTAATTTTCAAGTTTTTAAAAACTAAAAAAGAGTTTTTTGGAAGTGTTTTAAACAGGCTCTTTGGTTTCTTAGGGTAATAACAACTTATATAGAGATGTGAATCATGCAAAGAATTTTTTTAAGTCTCATTTAGTTTTTGGAGCATGATATCATGTAGTGAATGAAAAGGTTGAATTAATTTTGAGTTCTATACTCCATATGGAGAGCTACATCAATACTCTTGATAGACTCACCTATGTGAATGTGGAGGTTTTGCCGCTTCACGTAAAATTGGGAAAAAAATTTAGAGCGTTCACTACACGGGGATAACGTGTATGATCATAATGTAAGGGCTATTGAACTGCACCCTGAAAGATTGAGCGTGTAATATTGTCTGAGATTGAGTTCAAGACTACGAGTCACTCTAGTATATTCGAAAGCATCATCACTACGCAATAGTTCAAGTCTACGGACACTATTGTTTATGTTCAATCTTATGTTGGATTATCTTACTGCTTGATGAAATGAATTTTAATAAAATTAAGTGGAGGATTGTTTTTTTTTTTTTTTAGGGAAATAAGCTTATAGCTTTTCATTATGGGTCTTATTAACTAGTGCTCTCAAGGCACTGGCTAAGGAAACAAAAAAGGAAATAGGAAATATTTGCATTGAAAACATCATTCTTTACACTTTTTAAACTTTGACTATACAAGTTTCAAGGTACTTATGCTATATTTGGCTTCCTTAACCAGTGCCCCGGGGGCACCAGTTAACATTTCCCTTTCATTATTAATCAAAGTATGTATAGAATGTGGAATATTAGGATGATAATGGAAACTAGGATGATTTAGTGCTTCCCTAGTTAGATTATAGGCAAAACTATTGGTTTGTCTCCTAATGAACTTCACATCAGAGTTCGCTAAATCAGTCATTAATAGGTGTCTACAATCGTGTATTATGGCCATGAAATTTGAGACCCCATCTCCCTTATAGATACTTTCTGCTACCACTTTTGAGTCCGTTTCGAAATCCATATTTACCAAATTTAGGTCTTTCGCTCATCGAATAGCATGTAGGAGTCATGTAGCTTCTCCCATTTCCACATCAAGTAAAGGTGTGAAACACTCAGTACGGCTTATAACATGATTTCCATTTGCATCGCGAATACAAGCTCCAAAGCCTACTTTATTGAGAGAAGCAGAAAAGGAAGTATCAACATTGCACTTGAATCTCCCGACGCTTGGTTTTGACCACTTACGTATGTCGAAGTGCGGGATTTCCGGCGAGTTGTGAATCCTTGTCTCTTGCGCGGTCTTCCAACTATTTAGGAAAGCCACCGCTTGGTCACCAATCTGCTGAGTTGTTTCTACAATATTATTCCACACTTTGTTGTTCCCGTGTTTCCATAAGCTTCAAAGGGTAACCGCAAAAATCTGCTGCTGAGCGATGTCTAGCTGCTGGAGTAAAGAAAAAATTACATCAGCACAAGAGGCAGTATGAGACCACATCTGCTGAATTGAGGGCCAAAATCCCAGCCGCTTCCAACACCCAACACTCTTACTGCACGCAAAAAACAGATGTTTCCCATCTTCCTCATGATTGTCGCATATGGCACAAGTTGGGGGGCACTGGACTCCTTTTGTGATCAACCGCATACGAGTTGGTAAACAATTTCGACATATACGCCACAAAAAATTCTTAATTTTGGGTGGGAGTTTAAGGTTCCAAATTATATTCCAATTCCTTGAAACCCTATGTTAGAGTAGAACATTGTTACTGTTAATAATCTCTCGATATGCGTTGCGCACCGAGCACAAGCCATTCTTTTCAAATCTCCATGTTGCTTTATCCATATGAACTGATTGTAAAATGGGAGTTTGTAGAATCTGATTAGATGTTTCTACATTAAACATATACAGGATAAAATTCTCATTCCACTTCTTTGTATTTGGCTTGAAAAGATGACCAACGGTGAAAGCATCCCACATGACCTGCACTTCTGTAATAGGCTGAAGACAAAGCAAACCTTTTAGCCACGGTTGATTTAAGTGGAGGATTGTTGGTGATTTTGTCAAAATTAATAAATAAAATAAGTATATATCTTTTGGTTATTACCCTCTTTGACCGTGAACATCATTTGGTCTTAAATAGGTTAGTTTTGGTTACAAAACTTCTAATGTTTTGAAAGACCTTAATATGTTTTAAACCATCCTTGAATGACATTGATTATTATTAAATTGTTTTAACGTTGCTAAAGGGTTTTATAAAGGTGGATAGCTCCATAGACTAAGATGAGAAATCAGTTTCAGAAAAATAGAAAGAAGTGAAATTTGAGAATACGGGGAAAGCAATTTTTTTTTTTTTTTGGCTTTCACATCGGTTTCCGATCCTTTAAAGATGGGCGACTAATCCGGCTTATGCGTAGAGACATACACACTGGTCAAGCGTTGTTCCCACTGGAAATCGAACTCAGTATTCCTCGAGTACGTCCTTTGAAGGATCTCCTTGCCACTGGAGCCCAAGCAACTTGGTTGAGAAAACAATTTTTTAGTGACAAGAAAATAGTTGATTTCTAAAAGAAATTCTTTAATCTTTTGTTTCGTATACCAAGCAGTTTTGGTGATGTGTTGGTTTGGTGAATTCTCTTTGTGCAGAGAGTATTCATACTTAAGTTTGGAAGGGTTGTTTTATTCTGGGGACCATAGTTTTAAAACCCGGCTAGGACCGGCCAGTCCGACTGGTTGAACCGTGAATCGGTGGTGTACCTGATTCGAGCTGTTTATCAGATCGGTTATGCAATTGAACCGGTTAAAATCGATTTGGCTTGGTAAAAACCGGTGGAAACCGATGACTCGGCCGATTTTCCGAGTCAATCCGGTTTAGTATTTTTTTCTTTTCAATTTGTCATAATTAGTCGTTAAGCACACGAATTAATACTAATTAATGCTCGGTTTAATACATTTAATACCGATAAATGCTTCAACAACTTGGACTCTTGTAAAAAAATCTGAAATATGAAAAAATTGGGGACAACAGGAATCGAACCGTGTACATTAAAATCAACAATTGGAAGCTTAACCACTACAACAACTTCTAATCTTGATTATAAATTTGAAATATATTATATATGTAAATATATTACATTTTAATTTTATAAGAGGAAAGAACACATCATTTTTTTTCTTTTAAAGAGAGCAAATTAATGTTAAATATAATATTTACACAAAAATAATAATAATATACCCATCATATTTTTTTTAGAAAATCTACGTATTATATTAATATTAATATATATGCAAAACAAAATCTATTTCATGTCATTAAAATATAGTTGTAAAATTATTAATATACATATTACATGTCAGTTTTTTTAGTTTTTAAATGAACTAGTCACCGATTAAATCCGATTTAATCCGGTTAAATAGTTATATAAATTTAATCTCAAGACCGAGTTATCTAACCGAGTCATCCGAGTTGATCCGGTTCAGTAATGCGGTTCGATCAATGACTCAGTGGTTCGACCATTGACTTAGTGACCCAGTACCCATGCCTAGTCGATGACCGAGCCGAGTTTTAAAACTATGTTGGGGACAACGAGGCAAGAAATAAATGTTGCACCATTGAGGCAGAGCCGCAAAAGGTCTTAAAGAGAGCGACCTAGTCCGCGACTCAGCCCGAATTTTGTATCTAACATAATTATTTTGTGTGCTTTCAAGTTTGAATTTTTTGCAGAATTGTTTTCAAGTGTTCGACAGATGCAACAACTATTTAAAGTGTTCAAGAAATGTTCCAACATATCTGATATGGGGAAGCAAGATTCTCAAGAATAGCACGAGGGAAAAACTCAAACCAAACATTATTAACTAAAGCTTTATCCAAACGCTCTTCAATCGCTCTCGGAGTACCCCAAGCTTTTGAACCAGGTAAATAGTTATCTTTCCATTTTTCAAAGGAGAAATGATACTTGAACATCCATTTTTCAAACAACTTTTGAAACAAATTGATGACACTAGGTCATATAGCACTTTCGTTATAGTTTTTATATAATTTTGGTTGAGTTCAGGTGATTCTGTATGAGTTAGAAGCTGCAAAAAGACTGATTTTTTATGCTGAAGCTAGTAGGAAATCGTACTCCGATTTGTAGCATTGGAGTCCGATTTATGAAGCTGTTTTGTGACATTTGGTCTCGTAAAAAATCGTGCTCCGATTTATGAGCATCGGGCTATAATTTGGCAGTCGCTCCAGCTAAGATTTGAGTTTAATGAAGCAATCATGCTCTAATTTACATTATCAGAGTACGATTTTGGCGTATTTGAGAATTTTCCTTTAAAAGGGAAATTGTTTTCTTAAGGAAGGGTCCGAAATTTTGGAGAAAGAAACTGACTTTTGGAGCTGGAGATCTGGAGAGAAGGTGGGAGAACATCAAAACTCATATTCGGTCACCAATTTCATGTAATGAGTCATTCTTTTACATTAGTTATTTGTGTTTTAGCCATGAGTAGCTAGATCCTCTGTGATTAGGTCAAGAGATGATTTTGTTCTAACTCATGTTTATGTAACTTGTAACTCTTAATCTTTATGAATGCCATTCTAGTTTATTCATTATAAACTATTCTTAATGCTTTTATGATTCTGACCCAATATAATCAATTCAATAGTATATATGACTATTGACACTAGCGTGTAACTCATAAATATCTATACAGTTCAATCTAACGGACAATCTAGGGATGAAGCGTTGTTAGGTTGTGATAATTGAATTAACGGACTTAAAACCTTTGATGATTATAGGGACAGATTGAATTAACGGACTTAAAACCTTGTGATAAGTTAGTACACTTGCTAATTTTGTATCACAAATCTCTCTCATACTCTCATTGTACTCTTATTCTCTCTCTTCCTCTTTCTCTCTCTATTGTTATTGTTCAATTTTAACATAGTCAAACATCAAAAAGTGACAAGGAACAATAAAGCATCAATTACAAAGGAGAAATGATATTTGAACATCCATTTTCAACAACTTTTTAAACAAATCTCTCTCTCTCATACTCTCATTGTACTCATATTCTCTCTCTTCCTCTTTCTCTCTCTATTGTTATTGTTCAATTATAAGAGAGGAAAAAAGGTTGTCATAAAAAATGTTTAAAATTGGTTGTACAAATATCATTCTTCATTACAAAGAAATGACATGAGTGAGAATAGCTAGGAACCGGCGCAAAAAATCCAAACACAATGCAACATCTGAGTTGAAATCTCTACATCATTCTTCCATGACCCAAGCTTCAAAATTCAGGTAACGAATTCAAAAAATCCAACATAAGTATTGCAGCCACGCTAGTTAAAGACTACAAATGAAGAATCATATGTCCAGGCCTCATTTGCGTCCCCAATTTGATATAATGATCGTTTGATTAGACCACAACAAGGAGCAAATGCGATATAACCACATCCGGAGAAATGGGAGCAGGACATAGCTCATCAAAGCAAGCGATACCTGCAAGGCGAAGACCGATATACACACAAGTCGATCCCTTATGGGCTTCTAAACGAACCATTACTCATCACAAAAGTCAATCTCACTTGAGCCTCCTAAAGGTCGAATCTTATGCTAATTACTCTTAGCACATAGGTCTGAAGGCTTCAGGACTGGAATGCCATTTAGCTCGATTAAAGAGGTTAGACTTTGCACTCGAAAGCTCTGGACGAAAACTATCACTTAACTCCCTTAATTAATAACTTGGGGGAAACTATTATAGTCTGGGTCCAGGCACAAATGAGTGTTAAGTTTAGCCTTCGCCACTCATACATACATCTCCAGAAGGATCATTTGGAGTGCTGCCATCGAAGAAGAAGGCCGTTGACGAAAGTCCCTATCCAAAAGCCAATCAACACCACTATCCAGATATATTAGGTCTGGGAAGATCAAGTTTGTTGATCAATTTTTTAACGTAATTCCATCGAAGCATTCACAGCATGGTGTATGCAGGCGTAAAAAAATTAAAATTAAATGCAACTTTAGTGTATACAAATTAAAATCAACACTTTTATTTTACAGTGATTAAATTCAATACTTTTTTAAGGGAAGTCAATACTAATATATACAAGAAATTGTATATTCATATCAACAATTTCTTTAACAACTAAGATGCCCTATTTTTATGATCTTAACAAAAAAAATATTTTGAAAGAGAATGCATAACAATGGTAGACTTATCAGCTTTGTATTTGGGTATTCCATTAGGTAGTGAACCTAACAAAACCAAAAGCTTGGAATCTTGTACTAAAGAAAACTCAAGATAAATTGGCATCCTAAAAATTAAAGGTCCTCACTGTAGTATCGTATTCGTTTTCTTAGGGTTCAGTGATGTCTCTTGCTCTTTGATAGTTTTAGATTATGTGTAATGTGTACCTTTAATTTTAGGACTTATTCTCACCTTGCAAAAATATAGTTTGCACACATAAAACTTTTGATAAACTTGTTATTGAACATGCTTTGAGATGGAAATCATATATTACAAAGTGTATAGTTTTATTGTGTTTTCAAACTATATTTTATGCACTTTTACACTTGTGAATTGATTCAATGGCATAAAAGACATCTTGAATCGATTCAGTGAAAATAGGAAGGTTTTGGAACACTTTTGAATCGTTTTAAAACATGTAGGAGACAATATGAATCCTTCAATCTTCGTAGTTTGGTCATCGAATTGATTCAATATTCATCTGAATCAATTCAATCTTCAAATGATTCCCAGAACCCATTATAGTCTCTTAGTCGATTCACACTTTCTCTGAATCGATTCAGATTTTGTTTTTCACTAAAAATCGGCTTTCTCTTGTTCTGAAACCCTCCACCTATAAATATAACTTCCCCTCATTGTACCCATTTATTGAATTCATCCATTACTATTCTCCTATGAAGCACGAATACGGACACGGACATCAGACACGACGCAGACACTGACACGCAGACACAACTAATAATTTTTAAAAAATGAAATAATTCAGTGTAATTACAAGTGTCGATGTCGTGTCTATGTCGGACATCGGAACACGCCTAATCCGAGGAGCGTCCGTGCTTCATAGCTTTTCTCTCTGCTCTCCTTCTCTCAGAAATATAAAATAACACTTTCTTCATTAATCCGTGAGAATTTGGATCTAGATCTACAGGACAATTGTTGGTTGTGCAATGGTTTGAATCTTTCAAGGAATTTGAGATGCTCAAAATTCCAAGGGACATAAGAAGCTTTCTTCTAGGGGGTTTTCTAGTTCATTAATCACGAGGGAAATCGATTTAGGGACTGAAATGCGTAATGGGCCAATCGAGTGAACCTTCTTTAAATCTTTCTAAGATTTTGATCAGCTGCTGAAAGTTTTTCTTCCATTTTTGGTGTTTCATCTTCGTCAAACTTCTTTTTACGTTGAATTGATTTTACTTCCATTATTGGTATCTCTTCTCCCTCATAACTACCTCTTAGACTTTGTTTGGGAGTTTGGAGGGAAAGGAAAGGAAAGGCTTTGAGGGGTGCAAAATATGAGGAAAAATAGAGAAATCTTTCAAAAAATTTAAAAGAGTAGTTATTTAGAGAATGATAAATTAATGCATATGATTACTTTATTTTTAATTTTAAAAATATTATAACAACATAAATTAAATTTGAAGAATTCTTATTAACCCTCCAAAACCCCCCAAAACCCTCCTCCAATACAATTTTTTAGTTCCTCCAAATGAGGAGGGTTTTGTATTATGAAGAAAAGTTAACCCCCCAAAGCCCTCCTCTCCCATTTTCCTCTATTTCTTCCACTTACTTATTCTTTTTTTCCCAAGCCTTCCCCTCCAATCCCCTCCAAACTCGCAAACAAAGCCTTAAGGTCAGAATGGGGTCCTCTTCTTCGGTTTTCACTTCATTAGAATCCTCCCCAATTTCACTAGGATTTTCCTCTTCACTTACCTCTTCATGGAAAGCTTCTTCCTTTCTTTCCTTTTCAATTGGATCTTTACTTTCGTTTTCATCTTCCTTCTTGCATTTGCTTCTCATTCTTGCCTTCCTTCCTAGGTATCTCGGCTTGCGCCACCAACGAAGTTATTTAACTTGTTGGTTGTTCCGTCTTACCTTCTTCCGTACCTTCGGCTGCCTTCTGTCTCTTTTATTGAGCACACTTACCCATTATAATCATCTTGCACATCTCGCTCCTTGAATTGTTAAAGGCATTACCAAAGTGTCCGGTTTTTGTCAAGTTTTAGCAAGTTGTGTAGAAATCTGTCCATTGAGTCTCTAAATACTTTACTGAAGCCTCGGTGTTTCTTTGAGCTTCCTCATGATTCTTAGAGATGGATTCAATGTTACGTTGAGTAGTCTTCACGTTTTGGGTTAAAGGTGGTCTTGGTATGGCGACTTGAGTAATAAAAAATGTTGCCTTACTTCTAGAATGGTAGTCGAGATTTTCTAAATAAGGTAATGTACTTTGGAAGACGGTTATATGTTCGGTACACAATATGCAGCTAGAAACCTCTATATTGAAGCAAGACATAAGTAAAAATATATTAATTAGGCTATGGAGTATAATATTGTCAATGACTAGATGAGGAGACAAATTTGATCAAGTTATAAGGGATGGTTGGTTGATGGGAATAGGTGGCGGTAAAAAAGTTAAGATTTGGCTAAATAAGTGGTTGGATGGTATACCATTAGAAAATTTGATGAGAATGTCCACATGGGAGTGTGGGATTACATCTTAGCAAAATTATCAGCACCGGTAGACACCTAAGACTCCAACGCAACGGAGCTATGAAATACCGACTTAGACCAATAGATACGGATACGTCGATATCGGTAATAATTTGAGAAAATAAATTAATTGAACGTAAACACATATATCAGTGTCACATCTAGATAACATTAGGCAGACTGGTTTCAAATATAGTAGGATGTTTGGTGTTGGGAGTAGTCATGGCTCCCAAAATGGTTTGGAATTTGGATTGCAAAAGAATGAATCATTGCAGTGTTGATGAGCCTAGTGGTTGGTTTGGGATCTTGGAGTATGCTTCTCTTAAGGTCTCAGGTTCGATTCCCTTTAATGTCAATTTCGGTGGACAAGTCCATACAGTGCTTTGCTCTGGCTTAGAACTGCTCTGGCAAGTGAGCGGAGGGATTGGTCACCTCAGATTAATCGGTCCTTGGATCGGATACCGAGTTTAAAAAAAAAAAAAAAAAAAAGAGTTGATGAGCAAGAGTTTTGAATATTCGTATAAATCTCAACCACTAATTTGTGTACAAATTTACAATACACATGCCAAATTCACTCACTTATATTGGCATAAATCTAAACAACTAATTACCACACATTTACAATCTTTTACACACTTAGGTTTAACCACGCCAACTTGATGCTACATAACTTGAGAATGCAACACCAATTACATTAATAATGCTGGAAATATGAATCTACCAAAACAATACCTTAATTGATCTAGTTCATTCATGTGAAGTGGCAAGTTTATTTATCAAAGCCAAAGCATTGCTAGTCAATTGAGCTACTTGCACAATTTTCCCTCTCACTGTTGTCTGAACATTACCCGGAGCATTAACCTCTTGGAATCCGTCGGTACAAGTACTCTCATCCGTCAAAGCGGCACTGACCCAAGTTTGTACATCACTCATTGTTAACTCGAAATTTGAAGTCCTAAGGCGACTCATTTCACCGATAGACCTTCGTAGTTCATCCACGGAGTCACTCAGCTCTTCGACGCAATCCTTCATAGCTGCAGCCTCTCTTGGCTTCAGCCCCTGGCTTTTTGAGAGAGTTGATATCATAGCCGATGTTGATTTCGCGGACGCAAGAGTCACGTTTAGGGCCGTACATGTTAAAAGCACGTGATTCGTTTGAATGGAATCAGCGTGCTTCACTAGGGAGGTGTAGCATAGTCTTGGATAAGTTGTAGAGCTGCAAGAATTTTTAATGAATAATGTGTTTGCTTGTTGGTATGGTCTTTCAATTGCTTGGATAAAGTGTGTAATGAAACTAAAGGCAAAAATTATTAGAAGCATCTTTGAAGAAAAAGCCTCCATTTTTTTTCTTTCTAATCTTACTCTATATCTCAATTGGGGTGGTTGAGGAAAATGGGAAGGAAGGTACACTATATATAGGACTCAAAAAATCTAATCTTTTGGGTTTTTTAATTAATTTTTTGTGGTATGTAGAATTTTTAATTAGTCACATACACGTTCTTATAAAATGAAGATAATTACGCCACTATGAAGATATTTTAGAGAAGGGCAACTGGGTGCACTAAAGTTTCCGCATACGCTAGGTCTGAGAAGGGGTCCCGCCATTTGGTGTATTGTACGCAGTCTTACCCTATTTTTTTACACAAGATGTTGTTTGTTGTTTCTAGGACTTGAACATGTAATCTTCCAATCACATGACAACAACAACTTTACCACTTACGCAAAGGGTTTCAAAATTATTTTAGGACCAAGGTGCCATTCGGTAAAAGGATGTGATTTTTCACGTACTATATGCATGAACTAATTAAGCTTCGTTCCAAAAAATTGGGACCGGTGGGGTTTGTAGTTCGTCTCAATTCGAACAAAAAAGAGTGACATTTATGTGAGTAGGACCAACATGCCCAATTAGGAGCAATAAATCTTTGTCCAAGTTGAGTATGATTCTTCTTTTGGAGTAGTATTTGCCATCACGTATGTGATTCTACGATTTGAACTTAGTCCCCACATAGTGGTGGCAATGGATTGAGAAACTTTTGCGAGTTTAAGATATTATAAAATTGACACCCTAAAATAGAAGTTGGCGGCCGTATAGATTTTTTTTGTGGTAGTCGGGAGTTTGAACTCCAAATCTTGCATATATTATGCATTGTCTCTATCAAATGAGTTAAGTTCACGAGGACCATACAGATTTACATATGGTATAAATATTTGAGAGATTGTTTGTCGAAACTTATTAAAACAACTTATTACATGTTCATAAGTTTAGCTTTTGGCCAAAATCAAATCAGATTTTTTTAAAATAGAAAAAAAATGTCATACTACAAAGCATGAGAAAAGTCATTTAAATCTATCAAATTAATCTACTTAAATAAGTATGAATAATAGTTACTTTTTTGAAGGAATGAATAATATTCTTTGTTACTATTACTACTATTTTATTAAGTTTTATACTTTGGATTAAATTATAAATTTGTTAACTTTTTTCTGTTATTTTAAACTTATTTTAAATTTGTTAGTTTATTCAAACATGCATATTGTAACATCCTTAAACCCCAATGTAATAAATCATTTAAATAAATCAATTATTCAAAAGAGTTTAAGAATGTCACGTCATCAATTTTTCAAAACATGCATATACACAGTTTTTATAAAACTCGCAACGAAAAATCATCATACATAAATATTTCATCAACATGTAATAATCCTCAAGTACATGCATAATAAAATCTCAACATCATGTCTCAGGCCTCATAAACATAACAATAGTCTCATCAAATAAAATTCAATAACAGATAAACAACATAAAAAGAAAAAGTTCTGACACTCATAATCAAAGCCTAACTAGACACCAAGCAAAAGACAAAGAGGTAGCACCAAGCTAGTCCTCGAATACTCACAAGCAATAAGATCTCAATCATGCACGCCGTCTATGCCATTCATACAAATGGATAGGCGGTCAACCAAACGACTACTGGGGTTAGATTATATTCCACATAACATACAATCAATAAGATAACATTCAAAGATTGCAAGTGTAGCATATATATATATATATATATATATATATATATATATATATATATATATATATATATATATATATATATTCATCACTACTAGAATACTAACATCATGTAAATATCACCATAATTCATTCGAATAGAGAATGGTGGAGCAGTTGCATCCAGAACCACTGGAGGTGGTGGAAAACCCCAAGGTTTCTGATGTTTCTGTTGCACTCTCATCCCAGTTGATGTTGGTTACTCAAGTAGAGCACAATGATGTGCATTCTAATGTTATGGAACAAGAGCGTTCGAAATCGCGAGAGCTGGTGGAGAGTCCCAAGATTTCTGATGCGACTGCGACACTTTCATCCCTTGTAGCGCACGATGACGCGCAAGAGAGATATGTTGAATTGGTTTCTTTCGCATGTAGGGAAATATCACCGGTTCATACGGATCACCATTATGATGTAACACATGATGACGTGCATTCTGGATCCCTAGTTGGCCCTCTCATAGTTCGGTCCATTGTAGAGCCGGTTTTGGTAGTAGATGTTGAGGAGCGGTCTAAAGATGTGTCTACGGATTTGGTGCAAGTTTCGGCCCCCAGATAGTTTGGTGATGGCAACACAGGAAGACATTCATAGTAATCCGAGAATTCAGCAACACATGGAGTTATGGCGTTGTATTCGTGATTATGATAAAAAGTCAGCTAAAATGCCATTCATCCTGGTTTTAACCAAGAACCAAAAGCAACAACTGAAGAAGATTAATGTTAGTAAGCCACCGTACAACACCCGCTCTAGGGGTGATACCTCTCAAACTAATCAATGATTGTTTTGTATTGGAATGTATGTGGTTTGGTAACTCAGACACGAAATTGCTTTAAAAAAAGCTTGTGTTATTTTTTTTGGCACATTCCTTCTTGGTATTGACATGTTTAGAGTCACAAAATTTTGTTCTAATGACAAAGGAAATTTGTTGTCGAGCCTTTGGGCTCTTTGGGGCTCGTTGGTGCCGGTTTTGCTTTGAAACAGTTGGCATATTGCTTGTTCTCTTTGAATTCGGATTATTTCCTGTCATATTTTTCAGTGAAGGTAATTGTTGTGCGGATAAGTTTGTTAATTTGGGTCACTCGGTTCATGGGGCAGTGTGGTTGTCGGTTTTACCTCCTAACTTGCAGGAGGAGTTTTATTTGGACCGTTGTGGTATGCCTTGTTATAGGTTTCCTTAGGCGGTTGTTTTCTTTTTGTTTCTGTATTTTCTTCTTTTTTTTTCGTTTTTTCCGAGGGTTTTAGTCTAGTCCTCCTCTTTTATCTTTTTCCCCTTTTTTAATAATATTGAGTTTTGCGGTAGATGATGGGATCCAACGGGATGTTAACCTAGTTGGGATATCGTTGCTTCCCCTTGATGTCTGTCATTTCTCCTGATTTAGGTTTAGCGAAAAAGAAAGAAAAAAAAATTAACTAGAAATATTAGAGAATTGCAAAAGATATTATTTTTTGTGGATATATACGATGTTAAAATCATCTCTCAAGTTGTAATTGACGTGGGGTATATGAGTTTCATTTCCTTTCTAGACGATGATTGGGAAACATCACAATTTTTCAATTAATGCTATCAATTCGAAGGCTCAGTTGAGAAAGAAACAAAAAATTTGCACAACGTGAACTTAGACACGTTATGGGCCAATTATTTTGTTTAAATTAGTTATTCAAGTTCTCATCATCTACAGATTCTACGTTTGGTGCGACTGCCGACTAGCACAACTTCAAGTTTCGAATGTTTGGTTTTTTTTTTTTTCGAATCTCGGATATTGTATATATTGTCTTTATCAACTGAACTAAATTCACGGGGATAATGTTTGGTTTAAATGATGGTTTCTTATGTTTATTTGAATTTTTAAGTTGGTCATTTATGGTTTAAGAGTTTTAAATTGATCTCTTATGTTTTAAAAGTTTTAAGTTGGTTTAAAACGTTACATATATTAAAATAAATTAGTCTCTTCCATCATTTAGCCGTATAGAGAATGAGTTGAGGATAACCATTTAATTCATCAATTCATCATCCATCTAATCCATCCAACCGGTTTTGAAAGATTTTTAAATTTTTTTATTTTATTAAACTTAATATTATGTGTTAGAGGAGATTAACTTATTCTAAAGTTTTGATACAACATTCGGTTAATTGCATTGCAGTTTTCACTTTGATCCTTTCATCAGTTTTCTTGTTACATTTTAACTTCTTAAGTTTCAAACACTATCCAAATTAAAACAGTGTTTTTCCTCGAAAAAAAAAAAAAATACACAGTGTTTGTAACAAAAAACAAAAAGGACCACCATAAAACAAAAAAATTACTTAAAAGATCAAAAGTATAATTTAACATATTTTAAAAGTGTTGTAAGATTTTTTTAAAAGATTGTCCTAATTTTTGTGTTATTGTTTTTTCCACTTCATTAATTAAGTGAGACTCAAATTTTGATCTTCTTTACAAAGTTTTCAATTTCTATATATTAATATAAAATAGCACTAATTAATTCCTTAATTTTAATACATGTATAAGTTTAGAATATAACAAAAGTTGGGATAAAATCTGCTAAATCTCAACAATACAATATAATTCAAAAATAAGAACAAAAAGAGCACAACTTACATGGATAATATGTTTGTTCGGCTACCGGCTTTTATTTTAAAAAAATGTTAACGGGTGCTCCTATGATACTTTTAAGATCTTGGGCTCCTGATCCTGGTGTCGAGTATACGGTCACTGGGGCTTATCGCACGCTCACTGATAGGATGCCTCCCAATGATCATGTCTGAGCGGCTCTCTTATGGAGAAAGGATGTTCCGTTGAAGGTGTCGGTGTTTGTTTGGCGTCTTTTTAGGCACAGATTGCGTTCTAAGACAAATATGTTTTGTCGTGGCATTATTCCTTTAGAGGACCAGCTGTGTGTCATTGGTTGTGGTCATCAGGAGTCGGAGACTCACTTGTTTTTATCTCGTAATTTTTTCGTCCAGAGTTGACAGCTTATTCGGAATTGGTTGTGTTTATGCGGCGGATCCTTGTAATATTGTCAATCATTTTTATCAGTTTGACACTTCTTTACGTTTTGGCAAATCAAGATGCCCTCTTTTGCATTTGATTTGGTTTGCAAATGTGTGGATGTTATGGAAGGAAAGGAACGAAATGTTATTCCGTGGTCAAGAACGATCTCCCTATCAGATTTTGGAGGCCGTTGAACTCCTATCATTTGGTGGTATAAAGTTAAATTTGTTGCTTTTCCTTATAGTTTTCATAATTGGTGTTAAAACCCTTTCTTTTGTGCGGTGTTGGCTCATTTTTGTTTTGTTACATCTGAACTGTTATTGTATCTTTTGGTTGTCTTCTATGGTACACCTTGTACCTTGAAAAGAAGCCGTTTTCAGTTATATATTTCATTTTGATTTCTTCAAAAAAACTTTTAAGATCTTTAAATGGTAAATTTTAAAAATTTATATAACCAATGCATTAGAAATTATAATATTTAACTTTTTATAAAATAAATTCTTCTTTTTGAATCTTTAAAGAATACCTCGGAGACACTTATTAACAAAATTGTTTATTTAATTTTACTTAAATAACGAAAAATGCAAGTTTAAAAAACTATACTTTTTTTTAAGGATTAAAAAAACTATACTTTTTCCAAGATTCTACACCAAAACCTCCGTTTAGTTTGTCTTGGAGCGTTTTTAATGGGACCATGTGGGGGCATCATCCATCATATTTCATGAGGAGTCAAAGTATAAAATCATCTCATTATTAGTTTTGAATTTGTTTTATAAGTGGGGTCAACTTCCCCTAATTGGCAATGGGTTTATCCATTCCCTACTCTCAAATAACTTTTTTTTTTTTTTTTATAAAAATAAACGATATTCATTTATTCAAATTGATAAATTACATCGATACAATACATATTCAAAGGCACTAAAAATAAGAATGATGAATCTGCGAAGAAACTCACAACATCCATATTAATAGTATAAAACAACAAAGTATTTATGCCTACACATATGACTATATTAAAGTCTCTAGAATATTCATGTCTTTGGATCTGCAACGGCTACGACGCCAAAGTCATTAATCAGATCTGCACTTAATCAAAGCTAATCCTTCAACCTGAATCAAATAAACACCGCACTAAGACGGAAAATCAAAAACACACCGCACAAAGACGAGAAATCAAAACAAATAGAGTCGTGCTGAGACGAAGAAATCACAAAAACAAACGAAAGAAAACTGAAAATATGTGGAAATCACTTATTTAATTAGGATAGAAGAAAAAACAAGTCGGACGGATGATTTTGGGTCAAAATTGACTCTAAATCACCTCTTTCAATAGACAAGAAGAAGAAAAAATCGATGGCTAGGATTTGAGAAGGAGAGAAGAAAGAGAAAGAGACACGATATGCTCTCAAATAACTATAATGCTCAAGTAATCTCTAATATTTTGGATAACACATATTGTTACATATTTACAAATCAATAAGAACTAACAAGACAAATATTTCAAACATTAGAGATTATTATTTTAAATAGTTGACAACGAAGGAGGGAGATTATGTAAATTCAAGAGCAAGCAAGAATAATTTGTTCTAGATAACTTTGAAAACCGTTTATAATTTATATGATAATAGTTTGACACTTATATTAAATGAGTTTTTTTTTTTTTTTTAAGAACTTATATAATGAGTTATAAACACTTAATTAAACTATTTAACGAAACTAGGTCTATATATCATTTGGGACTTGCGTAGATGAAGAAAAATGGTTTGGGGTCTATGTCTCACCATCCGATTGAACTTAAATCAAGTGGAAATGTACATGGATTAATGCAGTAGATATAATTTTCTTTCGAATGAAAAATTATATTTATTGTGTTTGGGAGATCAGTGAACGCTTGGAGCGGCAATGGGTTATACATCTAGGACCTGTCAAAAGAGAGAGACATGACCACACTCTTACCCAAAACCCTAAGACTGAATTTTTATAGGTTTCCTCTTATATATATTCAACGTTTGCTCCATTTCTAATCAATGTGGAACATTATCTCTCACACTTGATTTCTAACAATTTCCTCCTCAAGTGTGACTAACCCACATCACTAGGATGATCCATACTAGGATCCTGCTCCCACTCCCCCAGCAAGCCTAACTAGGCTCTAATACCAATTTATTGGGGAGACTAAGAGCGCTTAAAGCGGCAATGAGCTAAACGTCTAGAACCAACTAAGAGAATTATAGAAGATATTCTAACCGCTAGAATACTTTCAAAACCGGAAAAGAATAGAGAATTATAGAAGATATTAATTTTGTGCGGATATATACGATGTTAAAATCATCTCTCAAGTTGTAATTGACGTGGGGTATGAGTTTCATTTCCTTTCTAGATGATAGGGAAACAACACATTTTTTTCAACTAATGTCATCAATTCGAAGCTCTATTTGAGAGAAAAAAAAAAAAAAAAACAAACATTTGAACAACGTGGACAGAGTAAGATACGTTATGGGCCAATTGTTTTGTTCAAATCATCTACAGATTCTACGTAAGATGCAAATAGCACACCTCCAAGTTGCAGTTACACATTCTGATTTTTTTCGAAAATATTTTGGACTGCAACCTCCAAGTTGCAGACTCTAGATATTTTGGACTGTTGAGCCAATTAAGAAGAATATAGTATCGGAGATTTGGTAACATGGCTCGTGTATTGAGTTTATTAGAAGACAGACAAGTCAATAAGGTTGTTTATGTGTTAGCAAACATCTATAGCTAGTTTTCTTATTTTCGCCGATATACACAATTGCATTAGTACTTTTATTATTGATGAATTGTGGTGGGTTGAAAATCCGACCTAGAGATGTTTATTATTGATGAAACGAGTTAAGCTTTATTTTCACTAAGGCCGCCCATAGATTGTACTTGTTTCAGTACTTTTATTATTGATGAAACGAGTTAAGTTTATAGCCGTCACAAAAACAAAAACTATTCTTCATGAAAAAACATGAGTTTGATTTAGAAGGCAGTCAAATTTATACAAAAATAAATGAGTGTTCATCTGCTAACTACGTCATTGTGAATACCTACTAGAAGTCAAATATTTGAATAAAATTTTGTTTTACAATTGATAGAATAAAAAAATTCAAAAATTTATTGTTGGTCTGCCTGTTGTCGATTAAATCACCCCATTGAATGTTATTTTATTTAATATATAGAAATATAATGACTTTTTTTTTTTTAAACAGTTAATGTTGAGTATGAAAGAAAATAGAGATATGTGATAAAATTGTGTGTCTGGATAGTCCTACAGAATGTCTATTATATAGAAGATTTATACACTTAATTACAAAGGAATATTTTAGATCATATTCTATGATAAGTAACTTAGAGAGTAAACTAAAATCTATAAACAATGTAAATATAATTATTTACTATTTCTTTAAATATCAATGGATATCAACACTCCCCTCAAGCCGGAGCATATAAGTTAAATGTGTCAAGCTTGAGACATATGTAACATTTTTTTTAAGGTTTAATAGCAGTTTTCGCCCCTTAATTTTCATAAATTTACGATTTTGGCCCCCTAAAAAAAACTACAAAATTGCCCCCTAAGTTTTGCAACTGCAGTTTTGGTCCCCAATGCCAATTTTTGGTCAAAAAAAATAACATGTGGCACCTCACTTGGGGTGCCACATCAGCGTAGACCGAGTCAAAATTGGTCTTGGAGGCCAAAACTGCCACAGATGCAAAACTTAGGGGGTGGTTTTGTAGTTTTTTTTTCTTAGGGGGCCAAAATATCAACTTTGGGAAAGTTAGGGGGTTAAAACTGCTATTAAGCCTTTTTTTTAATAGCAAGCCACATATATAACTTCTTCTAGGACCTTGCACAGATTTTGTAAAAACATTTTCAATTGATCATTTGAATTGGCAAAGTTTGTGATGGATTTTGTAAAAACATCCGCCAAATAGACTTAAGGCAATATGCAACGTGCCTTGACTATCACATACAAATGACATTATTTGTGCTTCTTCTAATTGAAGTTCTCTGAGTAGCTGATTCAACCAAATGAGCTCACATGTTACATGTTACAAGCTGCTTGAAATGAGCATGTGTTTTCGTGGATCATAACTGAAAATGAGACCGAATTTGTAATTTTGAGTCCTTCAAGACAAAAAACAGCCAAATGTGCACTCATGTGAAGGGCACGTGTGGGAATTTACGCCATACAAAGAGTCACCGCGTGAAAGGTTATCTGCGGCGGAGATTTCAATGACAAGACAAACTATGGATTGCGGTGTAGTAGGTTTTTAGAAAGGTCGCCATAATGAACGACAATGGTAGTGGTGGTTTCTAATGAATTTAGATGTCAGAAAGTGTCATGGTAGTGAAGGAGGACAAACCGGAGTTGAAACATAGTTTATCGAAAAAATTTCTCCCCGAATGACAATGGATCCATTGAGTAAACACGATTTAGAGTTGCCTCTCAAAAGGCTCTAGATACCATGTTGAGTAAGAGAGAAAAGAGAGACATACAACAAAACTGTTTTGTCTGAATTACGTTACGAAAGGTCTATTACATAGGAGATTATACGCTTAACTACAAAAGAAATATTCTATATTATAACTGGAAAGAGTAAATTAATTTTTTTTTTTTTTTGTTAAGTAATCTAGTGGTTAAAATTCACACAATTAAATTGTGGAGAAGTGGGGTTTATCCGGGGTTCGAACCACGGATCCTGCATATAAAATGCAATACCCCTACCAATTGAACTAAACTCACGGAGATAAATTAAAATATATTTACAACGTAAATATATTATTTGATATTTATTTAAATATTAATGAGTATCAACAATTAATTGTTAATAATCGAACGCGAGATCAATTTTATCACCACACTCCGTGAAATCAATTGGACAGACTAAATTCAATCTATAAACTTTTATTGTTGTAATGAATATATAGATTGAATGAGTTTATGTTTTGCTGATTATTTGGAGGGATGGTGAACACAAATATAATGATATACCAAATCGAAAAATTATAATATATTGTAAACCAATCTTTGCCCTTTTTAAGAAGAAAAAAAAAAAAATCAAAATCTCAAACATTTTTTAGAAACGACAGACTATTCAATTATATGATTCAACTTTTCAATTATATGATTCGAGCAAACAAATTCAACCTAACTTAGCAGATGTCTATGTTTGGTGTCTAAATATTTTAGATTGATTGATTTAAAAGTTAAAAGCAACACATATATGTAAGGATTTATCTAAGAGTTTGCATTAAGAAAACCCATCCCCGTTCACAGAAGTTTTTAAATTTACTTTCTTTCGATCCTTCAATCCGGGCAAAATTTATCTGGAACGGCCAATTAGGACGAAGCTTTTGGCCATTATGAATGAAATATTGCACTGTTATGTTTAAAAAAGCTAATGAAATGTTGCACTATTAAACAAACAAAAAAACTAATTTTTTTTACTCTTACTTTTTACTCTTAGTGTCTATAATTTAAAATAGAAAATAAATCATCCCCTCCGAAACTCACCATCCAAACATAATAAATATGATGTAATAGTTCAATAGGAGCTCTAGACTCCAATACAAAAACTAAAAGTTGCATAAAAAAAGCAAATGTCTTTGGAACGATTTGCAGGGAAAAACCTACATGAGCTTAAGTCAGATTCCCTCAATCACTAAAAGAAGATAAACTCATACTCCCTCTGTTTCAAAATATAAGCAAATTTTACTTTTTAGGTTCATTCAATTAATGATGTATGTGGTTCATATATATGAACCACATACATCATTAATTGAATGAACCTAAAAAGTAAAATTTGCTTATATTTTGAAACGGATGGAGTACAGATTAGTGGGGAAGGAAATCTATGACCATGAGGCTAAGAGGCTTTCTTGGGAGGCGTCATGTTAAAAAGAAGGAATACAACTGCTTTGATGGTAGTAATCTTGAACAGCGAAAAAGTGAGTATATATACCAACAAACCTGTACGGCGTAAAGTCAAGTTAAAAGAGAAATGTTGTGACACCGATTTGTACATGAACAAAATATTTAGAATTTGAAAGAAATTTTTACCAGTTTGAAGACTAGGAAAATCAGCATCAAAACTGCTTGTTCCCCGATTACTAAAATACTGGATAACCTACAGAAGAATTTCCATTCAATCAAATGGGCATTTCTGAGGAAAAAGTGAACTATCAACAATAAATTTATGTAGCAAATGCATTTGAAATTAATATGCATATGTTGTAGCTGATAAGACATAAAGTTATCAGCCTCGGAAAGCGGCGCGTAGCTGCTGACCTAAAAAGCGCTATAGTGGGATAGTGCATATAAGACTCAAGGTAATTGAGCAAAAACATTCAAATCCGGAAAAATGGCTATTAAAACAAGGTTTATTACAAGCATTTAGCAGCCGTCGCGACCGCAAATGGCTTTGATTTGGGCCTCTATATTGGGCTGTGATTGAGTTTTGAAAATGAACTGCTGAAACTTGAAAATAATTGAGTGTTGTGCAGTTTGGTTATTGCAGTTTAAGTACGGTTATTTGGGTTCGGTCAGGTTAGCAAACTGTGTTTGAAACATAGGTTCAGTTTGTAACTCACAGAAATGGATCAGTTGATTTTAGTGCAGTTTGGTTCGGTTCAGGTTTTAAGTTTGTTTGAACAGTCCTATGATTTGGGTTGTTTGAAATGCATGTGTCATTGTGGGATTTGGCTTGTTTTAAATGATTGCATGTGTCATTGTGGGATTTGGGTTGTTTGAAATGCAAGTTGCACTTTAGAGAGGTTGCGGTTATGGTGCATAAGGAAATCCTTATGCACCCTTGCATAAATCCAGAAATGGTTTCTGTGAGTTGTACTCCAAAACCATTAGATATACTTAATGGTTTCCAGCACCCTGCATAAATCATAGTATGTTTTGTATAAAATTATGCCAAAACCATTTTGCTGTGGAAATGGTTTCTGTGAGTTGTACTCCAAAACCATTTCTGGATTTATGCAGGGTGCATAAGAATTTCCTTATGCACCATAACCGCACCCCTTTAGAGAGTAGAAGGCATGGGAAAAAGGAGTATGTAAAGAGAAAAACATAAAACACACCTATTATTCATCAAATATCCAGTAAAAGGAAGCACTTTCTTATAAAACTATATCCTGTAAAAGGAAGCATTTTCTTATAAAACTTCAATGAATTATTGACATATTTACCTTCAGCAGGGAATACCGGTTAGCAAGAGTAGCCGCGAATAGAAGCAATGCTAGGGAAGATAGAACAGCATATAATCTCAATAAACTCGACCGGCTTCGTCTTCTACCTTTCACACAAAATTGACAGAGATAGCTCAATTTAAAGGTTCATATAAAAAAACTCAATAAAATAATAAAGTTCAAGGTTTAGCAACCTATATCGGCAATGATCAACAAAACAACACTAGCAATAACAGAAGAAATGGCAACTGTATTTGGTGTATCCTCTTTTATTCCTGGTAAAAATGCAAATATCACTCCTATTAACAGAAACAAAGCCTGCAGGGTACAATTTAATATTTCAGATCTATACAAGACAAAAATAAAGATGGCAGTTGATACAAATATACAGATTCATTCTTTGTCGCAAAAAATTCAAAAAGATAAAAATAAAATTATTGCATAACTATGAACATCAATCAAACAAATAGACTACGGCATTTATAAAGCTAAGAATATTACAACATAAAACTACTCCCGGCTCGCAACTGAAACTTCCTTACTAAGATAGTTTCTTTACTAGTCAAATGTATCTTGAGGAGCAGAACAAAACAGTTTAACCATATTGAGTTTTTTATAATAATTCATAACCATTCTTCATTGAATATAACTAACATCAAACCGAGTTAATCCAATTAGTACTATCTCGTATTCGCAAATATGCCAAACTTCCAATGCAGGAAAATAAATATGTATTGTAGAGTTGTTGTAATACTGGACCAAAAACACGGCCAATTGATAACTTTTTTTTACACATTTCTTGCAAGTGAAGGAGCATAATTAACCAATATAGACCTGTTATGTTCAGTAATTTCAGCTAGAAATCTTTTCTAAATAAAAACTTGTCTCCAATGTTTTCTCAATTCCACGGCATTCCAATTGTCTCTATGCCTCTGAAACAGGCGTATACTAATATGAGTAAATACCCAACTAAGTCCGAGGCAAAGTATACAGAGACCTATTTGGTCCTGAAAAATTGAAAATGTCAATTTGGTCTTTAAAATCGCAACTATAGATCAAATTAGCCCTTATACAGATAATGTTTAGGGATATTTTAATTCACATTTAAGATTCTGAAAAACTGAACTTCTATTAATAACCCCGAATTTCCAATCACAAGACGTTATCGGAACGGAAAACTACAAGGATAGAACGATTGAAACAAGGTACAAAGCCGAAACTACAACAGAAAAATAAAACACATTCTAAGAACCCCCTTGTCCACAACAGAAATCTAAAGCTCAGGCGCACAGCCTATACCAGACAAGCGAAAACCAGAAAACCACATGCACATCTAAGCTAACATGAATACAAACCAGAAAAAACACTACCTCTCCAAACCAACTTAAAACACAAATGAAGAAACCTGTTGGAGCCAAAACCTGGAGCCCCAAAATATGAAGTAAGAGATTAGTCCAGTTCCAATCAAAATTGATCTAGTGTAAACCGGATCGAAGTATATTCAACATAGTATATACAAGGTGTTTTCCAATGCCACAGAGTTGTTTTAGTTCACAGTGAGATTATAGGGAAACTATAGACAGGACTCGATGGAAGAGTTGGTGAAATGTGTGTGTTGTGTTAATCGTGGCGCGAAACCATCTTTATATAGGGATTACATCAACAATCCTAATTGAATGATCAGCGCTCCTGTGCGGTCAAGCGCACCAAAGTCCTCTGTCCATCCTCGATATGGACTGAAGCCCAACCCGGAACAAAAACCAAGCCTACCACCAGTCCCCCCAAGATAAACACTGTCCAACAGCCAGAAAATTCCACCAACTTTGCCGAAACTTTAGTTTCTCATAGTTTCTTAAGGTCTTCCTCAGCCTCTAGTAATTAGACTACCTTCCAACTGATCTATTCTCCTAACTACATAATTTACCGATATTCTCTCTACATGTCTAAACCACCTAAGCCGAGTTTCCACCATCTACATGTCTGGTCTTACCACGCATCCATTGTAATTATAAAATAAAAACTAAAATAAATAAAATCAATGGTACCTCAATGATAAATAAGACAGAGAGACGTTTCTTCCCCTTTGCAACAAGTTGATACCCTAATTAACAAAAAATCAAAACGAATTAAGGTTAATTTAATATAAAATAGAAAAAAGGGGAATGATTAGGGATTTAGAGAATGGAAATACTGACTTGAATCAACAACCATACGGTAGGAATAATCAGAACCATCGGTTCCTGAAGGTCTTCCCAACGCTGATTTTCTTTGCTGCATTTTTTCTTCTTTTTTCTTTGTTTTCACTTTTCAAATCGGAAGCTTAGTACAATGTAGTGGGAAGAAGAAATTATTTTAGCACCACATCTAGACAATTTGATACTCGCTCCCTACCTCCGATAAGAATATTATTTTATTAGTCATTAACGAAATAAAAATTTATATTATATTTGTTTTTTTTTTTTTTAAAATAAGTTTCATTTGTTTATTTAGGGAAAGATAAGTTTAATTTGTTACATGCTTAAAAAAGTTTTTTTTTTAATAAACAAAAATGATATATATATATATATATATATATATATATATATATATATATATATATATATATATATATAACTGTAGTTTACCCAGTACAAGACGCGCAAAGGGGAAACCACTCAAGAATATTTACAAGAAATAAAGCGGCACCAAGATCCGGCACCACTAAAACAACAAAACAGACAAAAAACTACACGTGGACGCCCATACAAAGGAGGGGTTGCTTCCACCAGTCATTATAGCTATAAGTGAAAACTGCCTGTTTTGATTTTAACCATAAAAAAGATGTCATTTTAACCTTTTCTATGAGGTTGAAAGGTGTCGATACCGTGTTGTTGAACACGCGATCGTTCCTTTCCTTCTAAAGAATCCAAACCGAGGTGAACCAAATAATCTTGAAAAACAGATGCGTAGATTGATGCAAACCAGGCATTGTAATAAATTGCGTGTAATGGTGATGAAGATCACGCGGTGAAACCGTAGAAATACCTAGCCATAGCCAAACCTGATACCAAAGGGAACCAAAGACTTCACACTCCAAAAATAAATGTGTTGCTGTTTCGTGGCTGCCACAACCAGACACACAAAATGCTTCCTCATGAGATAGAGCCCTCTGCCTCACCAAATTGTCCTTGGTTGGAAGTCTATTGCGAAGAAGGCGCCACACGAACACTGACACCTTAGAAGGAATATGTTGATGCCAAATATCGACAAACTAGGACCTGTCCGTCAACTCGGTCGTAGTAGTGAGAAAACGGTAAGCCCCATGCATAGAATATCCATGAGTACGGTCTAGCAACCACTTCCAAGTATCTTCGACATGTTCCTGAAAAACAATATTATGGAGTAACATAAAACACTCCCTCACACTCTCCTCCTCCCACGCCAACAAACGTCGACGCCACACCCACTCCCTCCCATCAGCCGCCCCTAAATCCCTCCTCATCTTCTCCGCCGAACACTCCTTGTCAACGGACAAGTCAAAAAGCCGGGGAAATTTTAAACGCAAAGGAATATCCCCAACCCATATGTCATGCCAGAAAAAAGTCCCCTTCCCATTACCAACTTCCTTCCTAACGTTGTTATCAAACCAACTTTCAACACCCTCACCAACCCCTTCTCGGACCCTACCCACAGACCGCCACCAAGCCGAACAATGATGACCTCCCTCTTTCAACCGACCCCCCTCCTCCCCGTAGCGAGCCTTTAAAACACGGTACCAAAAACCCTCTCTATCTACCAACATCCTCCAGCACCATTTACCTAATAAAGATAAATTAAAAGTGTCTATCCTCCTAACCCCCAAACCTCCTTCCTCCTTTCGAGTACAAATCGACTCCCATTTTATCCAAGCAATTTTCCTAAAATCCTCACCACCCCCGCAAAAAAAAAATTTAAAAATAGATTCAATAGAAGAAATTGTACCTGCAGGGGCTTTGAAAAAGGAAAGAAAGTAAACCGGAAGAGAGGACAAGACTGATTTCAGAAGGACCAGACGACCATCGAAGGATAGAAACTTATGGTTCCACGACGACAGGCGCGAGACAATGCAGTCGATAACAGGTTTCCAAAAAGAAAGTTTTCTAGAATCACCTCCTATAGGCAGCCCTAAATAGACAAAAGGAATGGCACCTCTTCGACAATTCATCAACTTAGCCGCCTCTGATAACCAAGAGACGGGAATATTAACAACAGTCAACATGCTTTTGTGGAAATTCACTTTGAGACCTGACAACTCCTCAAATAACAACAACACCGATCTCATTGTGCGAAGATTTAACTAGCTCTTCTCACCTATAATGAGAGTATCATCCGCAAACTGAAGATGCGTCAACCGAACAGCTGCATTAACACCAATTCTGTAACCAGTAAAAATATGCGCCCCCTCAGTTGCAGACATTAGCACATTAAGACCTTCAGCAGCTAATAAAAAAATTAAAGGCGACAAAGGGTCACCTTGACGAAGTCCCCGCTCTAAAGGAAACTCATCCGTCGAACTTTCGTTAACCAGAACTGACGCCTTGGCCGTGCCAACACATTCGGATATCCACTTCCTCCATAACATTGGAAAATTCATTTTTGCCATCACGGAATCCAGGTAATTTAAATCAACAGAGTCATAAGCTTTCTCAAAATCAACTTTGAACAAAAGAAGCTCTTTGTTCAACCGAGTCGCTTCATCAACTACTTCATTTGCAATTAAAATACCATCCAAGATCTGTTTCCCACGAACGAACGCCGATTGAGACTCTGAACCACACTCCCTATCACAGACCGCAATCTATTTGCAAGAACCTTAGCAAGAATCTTATAAAGGCTTCCGACCAAGGAAATAGGTCGAAAGTCATTCAATCTTTGCGGACTAGTCACCTTCGGAATGAGAGCAATAAAATTGTAATTTAAACCCTTTGTCAACTTACCATTTCGATGAAACTCCACCATAAACCGTAACAAATCATCCTTTAATAAATTCCAAAATTCCTTGATAAAACCAAAGCTAACACCATCAGGTCCCGGACTCTTATAACTGTCGCAATCCCAAATGACTTGTTTCACTTCCTCCATAGAAAACGGCTTAGTTAATGTTCCCCCCTCAATAAAAGATAATTTGCGAAAGTTGAGGCCCTCAACTGCTGGCCGTGCTGCACCCGTGGACTTAAAGTGATGAGAAAAATGATTGAAAACAGTCGTGCGGATATCATGAACTCCTTCAACACCACCACCATCAACCGACACCATGTGAATGGCATTATGACGTCGTCGATTCGACATATAGTTATGAAAGAACCTCGAATTTGCATCCCCCTCCTTCAACCAATTCATTGTTTGTTAAAAGTACAAAATACTTATTATCTATATTTATAGTTTTAATTAAAATCAAATTAATTTTAATCGAAATTTCATAAAAACTATTGTTTATAATATATACACATCAAATTAATTTTAATCAAAATTCATAAAAATTACTGTTCATAATTTATACATGTTATTGCAATAAGAAAAGAAAATAGATGGACACTCCGTGCCTGTCTAAACATTAGTCTTTTGTAATTTTATTTGTCTTAAATTATTTGTCTATTTTACCATTTAAATGCAACATTAATTATTTTTTCCACTAAAATACTATTATTTATTGGATTTCAATCATATAGTTACTCCACTAACTATATTTGATAAGAATGTTTCAGTCAATGACACATGTTTCTTTATTAAAATCAACATTATTAATTATTTTTTTTAATATCTCTGTAAAATTTAAATGTGACGTCTAATATGAAACAAAGAGAGTAATGGTTTTTTTTCTCTTACTCTTAAAAACAAAAACAAAAAATCAATTTAGCAAATGTCAGGTCACTCTTTAAATATTTTAAATCAAATATTTCAAATTTTATATTTCTATAAAAAAAAAAATAAACTTTCCATTTAAGTTCATTAAATAGGATAGGTACAATATATAATAAGAATGAAATAATATAGAGACGGTTTATACAATTGTTTTTAAGGAAGCGACAATATAAACAATTATTATGTTATGTGTTTGACGCTCAAATGATAAATTTTTTGAGAATATATCTCTCAATATTTTTTTTTTCAATTAATGCATGTAACGCCCTACTTCTATTAAAGCGATAAAACACGCGAATAATATAAATATTTAAGAAATAGACGCTACGTCTTCAACAAAAACAAAATCAACATGCATATATAAAAATTCTCAACAGTCGCAGCGGATATTGTAACGCCCTCTTTAATTATTTGATAATTTTAATGAGTTTAGAATATACTTATATGATTTGTGTGATTTATATAATTTATTTTGATGAGTGATATTTTGTTATGTTATATATTGGTATTTATTAGTATAATATATATATTTTAATTTGTTATAGAAATATTTTATGTTTTATATTATTTAATAGAATAGGATTTGAAGTTAAATAAATATAGAGATGTGGGGCTGTTTTGGAATTTAGAAGAGTTTAGTGGAAATAGAGGAAATAAGATAAAATGGATTGAGGAGAGATATAAAGAGGAAACTAGGTTTAGAAAAGTTTTCACGTAAAAAACAGTTTTTGGGAGAAAAACCAAGAGAAAGCTAGGAGAAGAGCCAAGAGGGGAGAATCTGATTTTTGTAGAGCTTTGTTCATCAATTCAAGGTAAGGGTGAGGCTAACTCTCAATAATCATAGTGTATGTGAATTCTGAAATTGATTTAACATGTGGTTGTTATGAATTTGGGAATTAGGGTTAGAATGTAGAATTGAATTGTGGAAAGAAGTAGATAATCTGATGGATTAGGGTGATAAAAGATGTTTAGATTGTAGATTAATCACAGACTAAGTTTCCAATCAGTATTGGGGTTTGAGTCGATGGAAATTGGGATTTTCGTTTGAAGAGTCGGTGTCGAAACGTTTTGCAAATAAGCGATTATGTGAGATTTTGGAAATCGATTTTTGGTTGGTTGAAACTTGAATTTTTCTGTAGATTATGATAGACCTAAGTGTCAGGAGCGTTTAGGCGAAAACGGCATCGAAAACGGGTTAACGGTTTGATTTTTATGTGCGAAAACGTGAAGGTTGAAAATCTGAAGTCGTCTGTCGAATCTGGAAAAATCGTGCCACGATGGGAGACCAACGTGCCACGATTCTGTCATCCAAGAAACCTTAAAAATGCAATTTTCTTCACTCCAATTGCTTCCAAACTTCTTCCTAAGTGTAGGGACTTTATCCTAACCATCTAGAGATGTTTTTAGGAAGGAAATAACGTTGTATAAAGGGTCCAATGAGTTCATGAGTTGGTCCTTGGGGTAGGAATGGAAGTTGTTTATAAAAGTATAGCCTCTCAGTCAATATAAACTAATATGATTGATGTTGTTGGTTAATTTAAGCTATATATTTTATGTGGAAAATGTATGATATAGAAAGTATCGTTGTTTATATCATTCAAGTTGTTATTATTAATATTGCTATGTTGCAAGTTGCTTATGTTGCTGTCTCTGCTGTTGTTGATTATTAATATCATTAAGTTGACCAAGTTGTGGAGTAAGTCATAATTATTTATGCACAGTTGTTGTTGTCGTTGTCTACGTTGTCGTTGAGGTTGCTGAGTTGTAGTTTTATATACACAAATGTGAGTCCATTGCATACTCATTTAAGTTGAGGGCTTGATGCCCTATAATGTATATTTATACATATTATGTTGAGGGCTGGATGCCCTGTAAGTTGAGGGTTTGATGCCCTGTGAGCCTATTTACGCTCAATACGTTGGGGGCTTGATGCCACATGCATATTGTAGTAGTTGTTGTTGTTGATTAAGTTGTGGTCTTCGTTGTTGATTGAGTTGTTGTTGTTGTTGATTAAGTTGTTGTCGTCGTTGTTGAGTGAGTTGTTGTCGTTGTTGGTTGAATTAGTAAGTGTTACTAAAGTTAAAGAAGTAAGAACATTATTGTTGAATATATGTAGTTGTTTATATTGTTATGATGTGATGATTATGTTGTGTCGTTTATATTATTATGATAAGATGTTTATGAATATTGATTACGATGTTATGATGACTGTTTATGGTGTTGAATATGAGGTTGTTATGATGTTACATGATGATGATTATGAATGTTGTGATGATGATTATGTGATGTTATCTATGAGTTGTTAAATGTACTTGATGATGGTTATGTTAAGTTGATAAGTTGTCTTTTATTCATGAATTGCTAACGGAATGTTTGATGAATAATTATTATTATGAAATGATGATGTTACGTATAGTTGCTAAGTTGCCCTCTATTCATGAGTTGTTAATAAGGTGCTTGGTGGAGAATGTTAATACGAATTAATGATGTTGTTATGTTGTATATGAACTATGAATATGATGTTGTTACGTTGTTTATGTCATTGATTATGAAGTTGTCATGTTGTATACGAATTATGAGTAAGATGTTATATGATTATGATTAAGCTGTTGATTATGATGCTGTTATGATGTTGTTTATGATATCGAGTTATGACTGTTGATATGATGAGTACATGATGTGGTTTAGGAGTCGTTAAAAGAATTATTATTACTAATTGATGGAGTTTTAAGTAGTTAGATGCATTTGATGATTTATATATATCTATTATTATTGTTTGTAAATCTCACCCCTTCTGCTTGGAAATGTTGCCCTTCCTATGGGTAACTTGCAGGTAATCTAGAGTAGTTGTTGTTCCTTGCTGTCGTGAGTGAACTTTCCTCACATGTGTCTTAGGGCTCTGATACGTAAAGGGATGAGGAAACTTTGTCGTTGAATTTTCATCATTCCTTATGTATCATTATCAACCTTTTGTTGGATTAAATCTTTAAGGATAATTATGTTGAGGCTATGTGCCAGTTTTATTTGAAGGATGTTTAATGTTGAAAAATATTTCCGCTGCGATGAATCGATATGTTTTATTGAAACTATTATTTAGTGAATAGAATTTTATCCTATTCAAGATTTTTTGAAAAGCAGTGTGACACTCCGTTCGTTGAAAAACTCTGATTTTATTTGATAATATTTATGTTGGGAAATCGGGGTGTTACAGATATAGATCATACATCTCCAAAGTCTACATGCCATGAGATCAAAATACATCATTAAAAAAATTCTCCAAATTTCGACATACGTGTAAAATCTCAATAATAAATAAATCCAACAAAGACATAAAGACCAACGTCCTAATCAGAGCCTAAATCTAGGACTCCAAGAAATGATAACGGAGATTAGCTCCCGCTATCCAAGCACTCACCAAAAGCAAACTACTCCTGCACTCCGTCTACTCATTCATACAAACAGGTAGGCGGTCAAAATCACTGGGGTAAGTTTCACATCAATCATAATCGACATGAATAATTTGAATGTAAATGAATTAAATCAAGTTCCAAGTACTTAACATAAGCATTTAATTCAATATAAGTTTCACATAACAATTTCAAATATCACGAATAAGTACTCATCAAGCACACTTATCATCAATAATCATCATTCACATGCAACAATTACGACTCATGTCAAATATGTTATGCGCCTAATTCCGACACATATATGCATGTGATACCAATCAACGACAACAAGATGTCAACTGCACATCTTATATAAGAGTACACCTCCTCTTACGATCAACTATGTAAAAGTACACCTTCTTTTACATTTCTCATATGACTCGATATGACTATGATGCATGGACATACAAACAAGACTCAATAATGCAAACTACTCAACGAATACATACACCAACACAATGTAAAAGTACACCTCCATTTACATTGATCAACTTCAACAACAATTGCATTATTAAGTATTTGCGTCCACACAATCGTCATGTCATTATTCAATTAAGAGTCATCATCAAAATGTCACAATTAATCAACATGTATTCATCAATCAACTTCAACTATATCCTATAGTTCAACAACTTCGCACCATTTCTCACAATACAAGTAAAGGAGAAAATACAACACCTTATGATAAACATCATGTTCAACACGTAACAATTATTCACATATCTTCATTTGATCATATAAAGCTATTCACGAAAGATTACAAGGTAATTGACTTTAAAGAATCGTTTTCGACAAAGTCTGTATCAAGTGGCAAAACGGCCAACATTGATAATTATCAAAACAAGGTAACTTATTCAAGTTTGGAAACTCACAGATCAATCTTAATCAATCATGTAATCATGAGCTTAAGCCACTTACGAACTATCAAACATTAGTTCAAAGATTAGCCTAAGTTCGTATGAGAAAACCCCAAGTACACAAATTCCGTAATCCCACCCGAAAATCAAGTTTGACATGATTAAGACCATGTACCAACTTTACAAGTCTTGCCTAAGTCCACATGGACTGTAGACCAAGTTTGTAATCCCTTTTAGTTCACAAAAGTTCATTTCCGACAAAATCCGAAATTATCAAAATTTCAAGTTTCAACCCAACTAGAAAATCCCAAGTTTGAATAAGTTAATCATGTTCCAATAGGTTTAGGAGTACAAACAGATGTTAAACAAGTTGAAATAAGTGTTTTACAATGCTTGGATTGACCCCCTATAAGACATTGATTTCAATTGATAGAATTTCAACGGTATAGCCTATAATCATCGATACAAAAAAAAATTAAAACTTATTTTCATAAAAAAGATTAAGAATTGCATACCTGAGTTGGTAAACTCGTGCTGATAACTTGTTATGAAATTAAAGAAATATGAGCAATAATAGAGAGAAGGAGAGGAAGAGATAGGAGAGATAAATATTCTATTATTCTCTTGTGATAACCAATTAGGTTACATGTGAGCTCTATTTATAGAGAAATACAACAATTTGAAAAACAAGCACCAATAAGTTGAAGAACAAACACAATAATATGCATGAGTTAATAGTATGACCCAATAACTAAATTGTTATGTGGACATCAACTTGCTTGTAATATTTAGAACAAATTTGTTAATTTAGATATGCCAAATCAGCATCAAAATCACCATATGAACATTATATTTTTTTCAACAGAGATACATCAAAATGGTAACAATGTAAACCATTAAAAACATAAATAATCAATGTAGAACTAAAAAAATCTAAATTGTCAATATGTCACAAATGATAAATTTGAAGGATTGCAAATTGTATTTGGCTAAAAAATACTACTAATATTTTTTGAAGTAAGCTAAAACACCAACAAAAGGAGCATTGATATATGTAGTTGGCTCCGATTGAGAAACATTATAGCGTGAGTCTTGAAAAGAATCATCATTTGCCGGTCCTCCAACAATTGCACCTATTAGCACATTGATATTAGGTGTTGATGATTGAAAATATTTGTCGCCATCACGACACCCCATATGTTTTGGGTGTACATCCAATGATGGTAAAGTTGAACCACGATGATGTATCTTCTGAGGGTATTTTTGTCCATACCCAACCATGTATGACATTTCAAGTGGATTGTTCCCTAGTACATAATCCACCTACAACAATATAGAATTTAAGAAATCTATTTAAAAAATGTATAAAAAGGATGATCCAAAGAGCTAGAAGAGGGGACTTCCTCATAAGTCGGTTTTGTATGGTTGTGCTCTGAGGGTTGCCTCCACTTATACACACATATTCAGACTATCTTTTGTCTGATATGAGACTCTTTAGCAAAAATTGGCTCGCGCTACTCGAATAAAATAGTACTTTTTATTTCAACAATTGTTAATTACCTGTGATTTGGCAAGATTAATAAGATCGCATGGTTTGGCAACTACATTCCCACAATTTACTATTTTGTTGTTAGCTTCCATGTAGTGTCCATAAACAACTAACAGAAAAGATAGTGCTGTTACATGTTGTAGGTTACTTGGTCCAGCTTTGAATAGAAGCCCACCTAATAATAATAATCATCACCCAAAACTCAAGTAAATAAAAGGATTACTTATATTTTATTTTGTATAAGATATATGTATGTTGATCAATTTAAAATAGCTATAACTAACTTTTTTTTTTTTTTTTGAGAGAAGCTATAACTAACTATATAATGTTACCTTTGGAGTATGTGACTGATTTGGTTGGTGAATTGGGCAACAAAGAGCATATAAGGTTGTCTGCATTGGAAATGAAAGGACTCTGGTTTGATGCATCGTTCATCATCCACTGCCAAAATTAGAGATGTTATGACTTATAAGCTAACAATTAATTGGTGCAAAAAATAAATGAACAAATAAATTAATAAATAAAAATTTTTGTGAAAATAATGTTTTCGTTCAATAAGAGTTTACATGAACTGTCTAGAAGTACTAGCTCAACTGACAAATGCCAAAATTGTAAGGCCAGACGTTGTGACCCGGGTTCGAACCCAGGACCTCACAGTTGTGTGTGAGTTTATTTTCAGTGGATTACCACTTCATCTAAGACCAAAAAAAAAAAGAGTTTACATGAACTTTAGTGCAAGTCAAAATATATCTTTTGGTGTAAACATAATATTCTTAATATATATTTTGGTGTAAACATAGTGTTCTTAAGTGTGTAGTATTTTTGTTGGACACTCACACTTATTAATGAAATCCTTTTAAACATAATATTGCAAAAGACATTGCATATTATATACAAAAGCCAAGGTTCAAACCATGCTATTTGAAAGAAAAAAAAACTTTTAATTATCAAAAAATCAATAAAATAAATAAGATAACACTTAACATGCTAAAACAAGATAATGATCAATAATTTTGTCCAAATAATCAGAGAGATAATGAAAAATAAGACTCACATGAGAAACAAGCACATTAATGCCAGCATGCTTGGAATCCCATCCAAATTCATTGGATTGTATGTATTCTATATTTGATTTTACAAAGTTCATGTAATATTGGTTATTACTTGCTTTGTACAACCATGCTGCACCCCAAATCAACTCGTCCTGAATTTTGTTGCAACCAAAAAATAATAATAATAATTAAGATACCAGCAAAAAAAAATTAAAAAAATTAGAGACAATAGGAATAAAATTCGTCTTTAATTATGTAATTAAATTAGTGACGAATTTCATATTTTTTTGTATGAATTAAGATCATGAAAATCATACTATGTATCCATTAATGTCACAATAGAAGGGGCATGCTCCAGAACCTATGGCATTATTGTAAGACCCACGGTGATAATTTGCAAAGTCAAATACCTAAATATTATTATAGAGATATAATAATTAGTTGCAATTTGAGAAATAAAATATCAGCAATGGAAATAAATTGCTACCAAATTTGAGAAAGTTACTTTCTTTGACATAATTAAATAAATGTATACCCGTTTAGCCCTAGCAAGAAGAATCCTAGAATATCCACGATTAATGTTTCTGAAAGCAATGGATGACGCCGCAAGCGCGGCTGCAATCTCGGCTGAAACCTCCGAACCAGGTCTTGTCGCGGACAAATAATAGGTTGTCCTAGAAGTGTCCATGTCTTCTGGTCTTTCCCAACAATCATGGTCACTAATGGGATCGCCAACTTGTGCTACAACAATATTTGGTCTTTTTGTTGCTTTGAGGAAATAATCAGTTCCCCAACGAATTGCTTCCAATGCATGTTGCAAATCCGGACCCATGAGTTCTCCAAATTCCACCACACTCCAAGCCAGCATGGTGGTTGTATATGCCATTGGGAAATTGAATTTTACATTGTCACCAGCATCATAGTAACCACCAACCATGTTCATCTGGGTTTGGAATACAAGTCAAGATTAGCAAATCAAATATTTGACTAACATATTAAATCAAGGAATAAATATAGAGAATTAAACCGTGAACCATCAAAATTTATATATAACGGTTCAGATCAATAACTCCTTAAAATTTTAATGCATAATCAAATAGAGTGAAAGATATACATTATTAATACTATATTTTGATGTGAAAATTACTGTGAGAATTCGATAAACCAGAGTTGATAATCCGGAGTTCAATCGAAGGTAAGTAGAGCAACGTTAATATCTGGCATAAAAAATAGAGAAGTTCCACTAAAAACTTTTTAGTCAGACTTTACTTACACCGATTATCAGAACCCTTTTCTTTGAAAACCGCTGGGTTACCACAAAAATAAAAATGATAGAGAATTTACTTACAAGAATATCACATCCATCATGAAGGGCAGAGTCTTTTCTCCATGTCATACGTTGAGAAGGTGGCAATTTGCCAGACCTTTGACCTTCAAAAAATAAGATGCTTTTTGTTAATGCATCACCATAGTTAATTAGTGAAAGTGATTTTACTATCGTAACCATCATCATCATTGTTAATAACAATGATAATTTGGACACTACTACCATGTTTCCTCTCATTTTCTTTGTTTCTCCTTTTTGAGATATGTTATTTGAGAGCATTCACCTGAACAGTATATATAGGTGTGATCTCTGAACAGTATATATAGCTATGAATTATTTTGCACACTTTATTTCCTTAAGAGTTTTTTTTTTTTTTTAAAGATTCTTAAGAGTTATTATTATTATTATTATTATTATTATTGTTTTATAAAAAAGTGCCAGCGGCTAAATGTGTGTGATTTTTTTTTTTTTTTGGTAAGGTGTGATTTTATTTAAGACGAAATTCCTTTGCTGATATAGAATTTTTTAATTCCTTTTTAAACATTTACTATTGATATCTGAAATTTTATCATATTAGGTATTTCACCGATTTTATTTCCTTTTTAGCGTGTTAATAGTTTACTTTTACTTTTTACAAAAGGAAATATACAAATTAGGAAAAAATCAATAAATATTATTCCTTAAAAAAATCAATTTTTTTTTGACAAAAAAAAATCTATTAATATTGCCTTTTTCAATTTCAATTTTGACGTATGTTTTTTTTGTCATTTTAATTATTTTACCCATTTTAATTCTTTTTTCGCATTGATAAAAAGCCCGTTTGTTTGAGATTTTTAAAGAAAAAAATATTTTTAATTTTTTTAACCAAAGTAACTTTTGTTTATTCTCTCAAAAGAAAAAAGTAATTTTTTTTATTTTAATAGTGTTAGTTTCAGATTTTTTAATTACTCACTGTTAAAAAAATTTAGTTTTAACCATAGAATAGATAGCTATCTATTCCTAACACCTTTTCCAATATTTATTTTTTTTTCAAAACTAAGGAACCTAAGTGCCGGAAATTTACATTTAAAAAAAATGATAGTAAACAGAATTAATTTCAATTTTGTTTTTTAAATCTATAGGAAAATCAATATATTTTTTAAAACAATTTTTTTTTTTGAGAAAAAAAAAGATAGTTTTTAATGACAAAACAATTTTTGTTTGAAGGAAAACAAAATTAATTTTGTAAAAGCTTAAACTAACACAATCAAAACAGTATTAGTGGTTAAATGTGCTTGATTGTCTTTTAAGACGATATTTTTTTTGCTGAAGTTTTTTTTTTGTTTTTTTGGCTGAAGTTGAAAGGTTACTTTTTACAAAAGGAAAATAATTACTATAAGAACATGAAGGTGGACTTGACCAAAAAAAAAAAAAAAGAACATGAAGGTGGAACTTTACAAGGTTGACAAAATTGTTCTCGTAAGTTTAGTTCAGTTGGTATCGATAAAACATAATATATATATATATATATATATATATATATATATATATATATATATATATATAAGGTCTGTAGTTCAAACTCCAACCACCACAAAACAAAAATCTTTTTTTTTTTTGTCAAAATAAAAACAATTGTTTTTTTAACGAAGATTGACAATTCAATTATTTTTTCTAATAAAAGACTGCATATATTAATTCAGCAAAACATTGATATAAGTGGGTTTAATGGATTCTGAAACAGATTTCATCCAAATACAATTGGCCCTCTTAGTAAAGCTAAACAAAACATTTAGGTTTCTGATGCCCATAATAAGTTTCCTGAAATACGATCTATTGATAATACAATTATTGTGTCCCCTAAAATAAAATAAAAAATCAATTGATGTGTCGTTTAACAAATGTTGACAAATCAATGTCTTTTTTATTAATAAATTTAACAATTGTTGTGTCGTTCAAAAAAAATACTATCATTTCTATTTATTTTGAAATTAATATTGTCTATCAACTTTTGTTAAGAAAAAAAAAGGAGAAATAGAAAACCGAGGGGACTTTATGCTATATAAAGAAAAAAAAACTTATCATATTGAACAGCTTTTTTCAATCATTTAGTGGGTTTTACTTTAAAATTAATGAATATTGTTGTGAATTCGGACTCAAAACTCACACCAATACAAACTATGATGTGTGGAGTAAAAGAAAGTAGTAACCAATTTCAAAGTAAACACAAGCAATAATAATAACAACACCTAGATCTAATCAAGTAATCAAAGTGAAAAGCACAAAACCACAAGCAAAAGATAAAAGGAGAGAAGAGAGGAACAAACACACCAAAGATTGTTGACCCAGTTCGGTCCAACTTGACCTAATCTGGGGGAGAGATTGATCTCTCCAATCCACTATCAATGAGTTCATACAAATAGATACAAATGGGTTACAAGAAATTAGCTTTGACAAGTTCACAAAGAACAACCCTAATTTCTATCCATTTTCCCAATCTCACCAATGAACAAGACACTCAATGATTTCCACTCACCTAAGGTGTTTACAATGTTTCCCAACCCAAGAGAACTCTAATCAAAGACCCTCAACCCTAAAGTTACCTCCTTTGATTTCTCAAGTTTCTCTCTCTTCAACCTCCACTTCAAAATCTGTAAAGAACACTTATATAGCAGTCTTCAGCTGTCAAAATCGTGTCACGTTTTCCAAAATCATAACACGATTGGTGCGTACGACCAACCTTATCCTGAAAAACTTGCCCAGCAAGCCAAAAATTGTGTTACGTTTTCCCAAAATCGTGTCGCGGTTGGACACCCTGCAAAACAGCTCAGTGCCTAGAAAATCGTGACACGTTTGCTAAATCGTGTCACGATTCTTATCATTCTCAACTTCACAAATTTGAAGGCATACACAACATTCTCCACCTTGACTTCAAATTGATAATGATGCCACTTTAGCCATCAACCAGTAATCCCCTTTTCTTTTCCTTGCATCCAACTACACCAAGTAGCTCCACAAGTATACACCAAACCATCTTCAACCACGGAACGTCTCCCGCTTCCTTGAAGATCACCTTGCATCCAATCACCCTTGGTCTTTTAGGTAATCACACAAGCCACACCATACATTCTTCAAACCCCGGAATGTCTTCCGTCCTCATGAAGAATTCACGTGCTTACAACTAGAGCATAAACACCCAAGGCCTCCATAGTTGTACCATTTCCGGTATCATCAACTCTACCTCAAGTTGAGCTTTCTCTACCTCAACTTCCAAATGAGTACACACACTATGCTTCCACCTTGCAACTCCACCTCAAAGGTTGATCACGAGTATTGTTCACACCGCCTCTCCAGGCTAACCATGAGTATTCTTCTCACCGCCTATCCAGGATGATGTTGAGTGTTTAACGTCTCTCCAGACGATCACCACTTTACAAGGCATCAATACCAAGGTGAGAAACCTCACCTTCATCATCCTCCCAACAACTCACCGCCAAAGCACCCGCACCCCCATACTCCTCAGACACAACTTGCGCGGAGTTCTCATTGTCCTCCAGACAATCCCTCTTGAAGTGACCAAACTTATGACACTTAAAGCACTTATACTTATCCTTTTTACTGCTCTTTGAGCTTCCTCGGTTACCTCTACCTCCACCATTTCCTCTTGAAACACTAAGGCCTTCACTGTTTTCATCCGCTCTCAAGTCCTTGGACTTGGTCAACTCCTTGGTTCTTAAAGCCGCTTGAACTTCTTCAAAGGTGACAGTGCCTTCTTTGCCATAGAGCATGGTATCTGTAACGCCCACTTTCGTTTAATTAGTTATTTAATTGAGTTTAGGCAATTATATTATATTTATATAATATACGTGTGAGTTTTGTTGATTTAAGATGATTTAGTTGATTTGAATGATTTGATGTGTTTTGATGATTTGATAAGATTATGAGACTTATTTTATTGTTAAATAAAATAAGATTTGATAAGAAAATAAAAATATTTAGTTGAGGGCTGTTTTGAGATTTTAGAGAGTTTTGGGGGAGAAAGTGAGATAAGATAAGATTTTAGGAAGAGGTATAAAAGAGATAGACCTAGTTTTAGAAAAACAATTGCACGTACGACTGTTTTTGGAAAAGAAGGAAAACCAAGAGAAGAGCTAGAGAGAGGGCTGCGATTTCTTCAAACTAAGGTAAGGGTGAGACTAATAATTCAGTAATATTGATTGTTATGATTCTGATGATTAATTGACAAAGTTAGGATTGATTTAGAAAAGTTTTAAAATTAGGTCAAATCCCTAAAATTGATGATCAAACGGTAAAACTGGGTTAGATTGATGTAGAAACTGTCCTATAACCTTAGAATATGTTTAGGATGAATTCTGGAAACGAAATTAGGCTTGAAACCATAAGATTAGATGGATTTTTGAGAAGAACTGCATTCTGCCCGAGCCTATGTTCATCGCTCGCCCTGGCGAGTGATGATCCTCGCCTCGCGAGTGATGAAGTTCATCGCTCGCCACGCGAGCCAAAACCCCTCGCCTCGCGAGTTACATGTCGTAGCTCGCCATAGCGAGCAACCCTACTCGCCATAGCGAGCATGACCAGAGAGCATGTCGTTTTCTAAGTTTTTGACTTTTGAGTTGAACCTTAGATGCCTTTGAGTACCTTTAGGTGTCTACTATTGATTAGAGAATGATTTAGAACAAGATTGAACCTGGAACAACCTTAGTTGGGAATCTGGCTTGTACTCACCATGGCGAGCAGATGCTCTCGCCTCGCGAGCACTTCCAGAACTGAGTGCATTTGAGGATTGTGAGACTTGAGTTGCTTGGATTGATTAGGAAATGAACCTTAGGTACTATTGAGACCTATTAAAGATATAGACTGAGAACTGTGAAGCTTTTATGAAATGTTAAGTGAATATAAAGTGAATTATGGATTGATTGCATTTACTTGAATTATTATTGAATGATCAAGAATTTGTTGAAAATGGATTGTTATTAAGCTTGATGTGATTTGATTATGCTGCAATTGTTATTTAACTAAGTTGCATGAGTCCGAATTAAGTTGATGATGAACTCCAAATTATTGGATGTATAAGTGATAAGTTGATTAAGATGTTTTGTTGATAGAGTCCATGCATTAGCATACATTGAGCTTTATCCTCACCACGATCGGAGCTTTGTCCTCCACACGATAGGAGCTTTGTCCTCCACACGATAAAAGTATATTAATACTATAATGACGATTGGTACCACATGCATATAAGTGTCTAAGTTGCATTGTCGCATTTGTCGAGTTTAAAGATGTTTATGTTATTGATGATGATTGAAGTTGTGATTACTTGATAATTGTTATCAAAGATGCAATGTTGATTAAGACTGATTATGATGTTAATTATGATTTCGAATTATATTGATTAATGTTATTGTGTTATGAAATCTCACCCCTTCTGCTGGAAAATGTTGCTCTTCGTATGAGTAACTTGTAGGTGATCGTGCTTAAGTGTGCAGTTTGCTGTCGTGAGTGGCCTTGCCTCACTGAGTCGTCTAGGTCGCTCTGATACGTAACGGGATGGGGTGTTTGTTACGCATGCTTCATTCTCTTACGTGAACATTTATGTTATTTTTATAATGTTGATTAACTGTTGAAATATTTTGATGGGGCCTACGTGCCAAAACGATTTATGGATTATGAAATAATTTCCGTTGCATTGTTTAAGTAATTTGTTGGAAGTTAAATTGTTATTTAACTGATTTTGGATTATGTTGAATGTGATATCCCGCTTATGCTGTTTACTCTGATAAATGTTTAGAAATTTTTATATTGGGAAAACGGGGTGTTACAGTATCCTTGAAGGATTCAAATGATCTCGGTAGAGCACACAACAAGAGTATAGCCTTGTCTTCGTCCTCAAGTTGCACCTCAATGTTCTCCAAATCATCAATGATTTTGTTGAACTCCGTTAATTGCTCCATCACGGTCTTTGACTCCACCATCTTGAATGAGTATAGTTGTTTCTTAAGGAATTGCCTATAAGCCAAAGACTTGGTCATATACAATGATTTCAACTTTGACCACATCGACGCCGCGGTAGGTTCCTTCACGACATCCCTCAAAACTTTGTCACCGAGGCACACGACAATGGCACTTCTAGCCTTGTCCACCATCTCGGTCTTCTCCGCATGTGTCATGGTGACCGGCAGCGCACCTTCACCCTTAAAAGCTTTCTCACACTTTTGTTGTATCAACACCGCTTGCATCTTCACCTTCCATAACCCAAAATCGTTAATTCCGGTAAACTTCTCAATATCCCACTTTGAACCCATGGTACTCACTAAACCAATTTACTCCTATGCCCCACGGTGGGCGCCAATTGTTGTGAATTCGGACTCAAAACTCACACCAATACAAACTATGTTGTGTGGAGCAAAGGAAAGTAGTAACCAATTTCAAAGTAAACACAAGCAACAATAATAACAACACCTAGATCTAATCTAGTAATCAAAGTGAAAAGCACAAAACTACAAGCAAAAGATAAAAGGAGAAAAGAGAGGAACAAACACACCAAAGATTGTTGACCCAGTTCGGTCCAACTTGACCTAATATGGGGGAGAGATTGATCTCTCCAATCCACTATCAATGAGTTCTTACAAAGAGATACAAATGGGTTACAAGAAATTAGCTTTGACAAGTTCACAAAGAACAACCCTAATTTCTACCTATTTTCTGGGGAAGAGATTGATCTCTCCAATCCACTATCAATGAGTTCTTACAAAGAGATACAAATGGGTTACAAGAAATTAGTTTTGACAAGTTCACAAAGAACAACCCTAATTTCTACCCATTTTCCTAATCTCGCCAATGAACAAGACACTCAATGATTTTCACTCACCCAAGGTGTTTACATTGTTTCCCAAACCAAGAGAACTCTAATCAAAGACCCTCAACTCTAAAGTTACCTCCTTTTTTTTCCCAAGTTTCTCTCTCTTCAACCTCAACTTCAAAATCTGCAAAGAACACTTATATAGCAGTCTTCAGCTGTCAAAATCGTGACACGATTGGCGCGTACGACCCAAGGTACGACCAACCTTATCCTGGAAAACTTGCCCAGCAAGCCGAAAATCGTGTCACGTTTTCCCAAAATCATGTCACGATTGGACACCCTGCCAAACAGCTCACTGCCTAGAAAATCGTGTCACGCTTGCTAAATCGTGTCACGATTCTTATCATTCTCAACTTCACAAATTTGAAGACATACACAACAAATACTTCTAAAGAGAGAAGTTGATGGTTTAAGTCTGCGTCACACATGGTGTTAGCTTTTACTCATAAAAATACACATCATTCAGTTATTATTATAAACAAAATTCATTTTTTAGGTTCATTCAATAATCGATATATATAATCTATAATATTAATTAAATACATTAACTATTCAATGAATTTAAAAAATAGTTATTTGTTTTATAATAATAATTAGAGAATATAGATTGTTTTGAACTATAACTTCCAAATCTATATATCAATGTAATTATTGATTTAATAATCACTTTATTTTGTTGCAAAATATATGATTGACGTATTATTATTTTATTTTTTTGTTAAAAGTTAAAATAACACCAAGGGTTGATATAAGGAGAGGCCAATATCTCGTGAAGAACCAAAGCAAACACATATAAAGACTAAGATAACTAAAACCATAAGTAAAGATAATGGAAACACAAGAAGGGATTTTAATTGTATTTCTATTAAGAAATAAACTAAAAACACAAGATTAAAGAAGAAGAGGAGGAAGAAGATGAAAGTATATTGTATTATTCTTTTCATAAGTGTGTCATTCACATTATAATATAGGTTCTATTTATAGGACGCAAATGAGCAAGTGAATGATCAAAGTCATTAAGGACCATTAAGTATACATTCACTAATAGTGGTTATAGGAAGGTGGAAGATTGAGGATGGACATCCACTAAGCTTATTATTCATAACACTCCCCCTTGAATGTCCATCAGGATACGCCTCATTAAAACCTTACTATAAAAAAACCCAATGGAAAAAAAATTATAGTGAATGAAAAAGAGTACAACATCATTTTGTGTCATAATCTGCCTCATTAAAAACCTTACCAGAAAAACCCAGTGGGATAAAACCATGGTTAAGGGAAAAAGAGTGCAGAACACATTAATGTCTCCCTCTCATAAATACAACAAAGAAGTTTAAATAATCTTTCACATTAGTTACTCAAAATCTTTACTTGGCGGTGACTCTGTAGAAAGATATGATATATCTTCATACTTTTCTCCAAATTAGAAGTTCTTTAGATATTATCTTCATATGTAGTTGTAGAAAGAGTCTCCAATTATCAAATTATAAAATCATAAGTTTCTTGTATGTATGAAATCATAATACTTAACAAACAGCATTCTCCACTTGCTAACATTTTCAAATGATCGGATGATACTGTTGTTTCTTTAAGATATAAATTGCATGTTTGACTTTGCTGCAATATCTGTATTTACTAACATTGACAAAAATAAAATACCATGATATATATAATAAGCAAAATACATTAGTGTTCTTACCTGACCAATTCAAATTGTTCATAATTTTCTTGAGGACGTGATCTTTACTCATATCAAGTGACATCACAATCATTTTATTACATAATCAACTAGATTTGTTCATATCGACCTTTATATAACAAATTTTAGAATCTCATCAGGTGTTCTAATAATATTTTTACGATTATCATAAAATTGCTTATAAGAAATTCATTTCCATATCTTTAAAATGGGACAAATGATGTCATCTTTTCAATAATTTTGATAGTGTCTATTACACAAATGAAATCCTTCAGGGAGCTTCATATGTCACTATCAAGTGAGCCATACAAATATATTGTAGCACATCTTTCGTATAATTTGAGTCTTTCATGTGCTACTTAACTTAATCAAGTATGAAAAAGTTCTTGAGTCACTTGAGGTGTGTAACGCCCTCTTTGAATTATTAGATTTATTTAATTATTTAATTGAGTCTAAAATTTATTAAGAAGAGTTTAAAATATATTTATTTGATTATGTGATTTATTAAGTGGCTTATGTTGTTATTTAATAGATTAAGATTTGAAAATAGAAATAAGATTGAGTTGAGAGTTTGTTATGAGATTTTAGAGAGTTTTGGGGGAGAAAGAGAAATAAGATAAAATAGAAAAAGGGTTATAAATAGGAGAAACCTAGTTTAGAAAAAACATAACGTACGATCAATTTTGGAGAAAAGGGAGAAAAAGCCGAGAGGAGGGAGAAGACCTAGGAGTGCTGCGATTTTCATCTATAAGGTAAGGGTGGGACTAACATTCAATAATCTTAAGTCATCGATTCTGAAAAATTGGATTTAACATGTTGTAGGTTTTCGTTTTTGAGAATTTGGGAATTAGGGTTAAAAGTGATTATTTGATGATTTTCTAAAATAATGTTTTGGGTCAAGTTTTATATGGTTTTGAGTCTCTTTTGATGTATATAAATGTTTAGACAAACTTCTGGATCAAATTTGGGCATAGGGAAGTTAAAATTGGGATTTTGGGGTGAAAAGTGTGTTTTTCCCGAGTTGCTCTCTAACAGCATGTCCTGTTCCATGTTCTTGCGTCTTTTTCACACGTTTCTGTTTTGAATTAGCCTTTGGTGTAAACATGAAAGTTGTAGATAATTGTGTTAGCTTTCCAGTGTCGTCGGTTTGACTTGAAAATGATTTTCGGTTTATGAGTTATGGTCAAATTACTGCACGTAGGTCACAGTGAATTTTTATGAATTTCAGCACAACTTTGTCCGAATTTGAAATGAAAACTGGTATTGATTGGTACAGAATTGGTCTTAGGTGTAAACACGAAAGTTGTAGGTATAAATGTTAGCTTTCTAATGCCGTTGGTTTGACTTCAAAAGGATTTATAGAATTTGAGTTATGGTCAAATTACTGAACGTAGGTCACAGTGAATAATTGATTATGATTGATGAATTAGTATATGTATGTATATGTTTGTGAATACGATATTGTCCATGATTGATGAAGTGTTATATGTATATATGATGTTTTAAGATGTTGATTATTATTTGATGTTGTTATATTGTGATATAATTGTATATGCATTACTTGAATTATATGTGAATAATTGAGACGTTGTTGACTTGCATTTGATATTATTATGTCATGCTGTTTTTGTATACTGTTGTGTTGCTGTTGTTATTTAACTAAACTGCATGAGTCGGTCTAAGTTGATTAAGATGATGAAGTTCCAAATTATTGGATTATATAAGAGGTTGTTGATTTAAGATGTTAAGAGGTCGAGTCCATGCATTAGCATTTCATTGTTGGGGGCTTGATGCCCTGGAGCCTTTGCTCAATTAAGTTGAGGGCTTGATGCCCTGGGAGCCTTTTTACGCTCAAATAAAGTTGAGGGCTTGATGCCCTGGAGCCTATTTACGCTCAAAGATTGGTACCACATGCATGATTAGAAGATTAAGTTGCATAGTCAAGAGGTTAAGTTGTCAAGTTGTCAAGTTATCAAGTTGTCGAGTTGTTAAGTTGTTAAGATTCTTTATATGAACTATTAAAGAAGTGAATTATGATATATTATTATCTATGATGAATATTATGATGATTACATGATGTTGTCTATGAGTTGTTAAATATGATTGATGATGCTTATGTTGTTAAATGTAATTGATGAATTATATGCTTAATATTATTGTTTGTGAAATCTCACCCCTTCTGTTTGCCCACCATGGGTAACTAACAGGTAACCAAGAATAGTTGATGTCGTGTGAGCTTTCCTTCTCGTGTGTCTTAGGTGCTCTGATACGTAACGGGATGGGAACTTTGTTATTGCTTTTCTATTCCTTACGTATTGTTTTTGAAGATTTATGACTATGTTTTTAGATTGGATTTTTATGCGACATTTATGAAGAGGCCTTCGTGCCAAAGACTGTTTTAGTTATTGAAATAAATTCCGCTGCGAAGTATTAAAGATCTTTTATTTGAATTTTAAAGGATAAATAGTTATTTATTCAGTTTATGATTTTAAGAAAAGAATGTGACATTCCGTTTATGTTGAAAAACTCTGATTATTTATGCGAAATTTTTATGTTGGGAAAACGGGGTGTTACAAGGTGAATATGTGTCTAAAGAATATATGCCTCTTAAAAATAAATGGTAGACAGTTACCAATTCACTTCGGGTGAACATATCAAACTATATATATATGTGTGTGTGTGTGTGTGTGTGTGTGTGTGTGTGTGTGTGTGTGTGTGTGTGTGTGTGTTTTACCATTCTAATTCTCTTTTTGCGCGAAAAATCTTACATATCTAATTAACTTCACATCTTCGAGTGTGCGGACTACAGGTCCGAAAAATTCAGCTTTGCAAAGCGAGTTTGATTTCACTGGAATTGTCTCTTTCTATCTGTAGATATTTTCTTTTTCTATAATCTTTAATAGACTTAAATTCATGATCCTCGTTATTACTTATCATATATAGCGCTATATTATATCCAAAAACACGTCGACGTTGACTTTATTTCGGTTCCATCTCATCAATTCATGACATAATTTATCGATATCTCTTTCTTTTTCATACATTTCAGGTACCTGATAAGTTCTTCTGGAACATAAAAAAAATCAATTATGTCAGAAAACTCTTTTAGAGTTTCTATATCCTCGTTTGAGTTATCATTCCTTTAAGCTTCTTTTCTTATTCGATGCTTTTTATATTTGGAACCGATTGATCTACCATGCTTCAGGCACGATTGAGACTCATTTGCATGGAGCATTAGTAGCTGATATTTAATTTGTTTGACTTTGCAAATGAGTTATATCTTGAGGATCAAGATGAGACAATAATATTTATTTGAACTTCAGGTTCACATTTCCAGCTGCTTATTATCTCCCCCTAATATTGGAAAAAAATAATCCTTCAATTGATAATCAGCGTACTGAGCTGTAAATAAGTTGGCTCAACACAATTAATGATAGATGGAGATTTATATCAAATATATTTTCCCAATATTCTTTCAAGATTTATCTTAGTGCAATATATTGGAGCAATTGTGATATACACAACACATCCAAAATCCACTTAGATGAGAAATATTAGGTTCTTAACCTAAAACCAATGATAGATTAAGGGGAGAACTTATATATAGTAATGTGTTGGCTTGATGCAAATCAATATCTCAACATATAAGATTATTGATTCCCTAAAATAGAGTATATAAGTCATAGTCTCATAATCAAACTAGAGTTTATAAGATATGGTCTTATAAGTATCAATTATACAATTAACTTTAGACGTCTAAAGAATGGATCTTAAAGTCCATTTTTATGAGCATATGCTACAAGCTGTTCAATGTCAATTGCATTTGACGAACGATACTTATAAAAATGCTTTCTGAAAAGTTCAAAAAATAAACTCTTAGTCAAATTATTGACCTAATAATCTCACAAATTAATTTATGCATCATAGTAGATCCGGGAACTTAACCGGTCTTGCCAACGATTTGTAAACTTCTGATTTACATTAATATATGATTCATTTGTTCTAATCCATTTTGAAACATGATTTCTAAACTTCTGGTTTACAATAGTGTGTGTTTTATTTGTTCTTGTCTATTTGAAACAAAAAGGAAAAAAAAATGTCAAAGTGAAGCTATATAATAAATATTATAAACCAACAAATAAGACTTTATAAATCATACACATTTATCCTATGAGTAGATAGGAAACACAAACTATCAATATAATATATTTTTAAAGTTTGACATCTCCAAAGTTTATATTATATATAAGATCAAAATCAAATAAATTTATTTCAAAAAAAAAATAAATACATATCTAACATATAATAATCTTTAAGGATTTAGAAGTAAATAAGAGAACATAACTCATATAAGATGTTTTCAAGAATTATGTAGAAAAGAGTTTGTGCTTACTTACCTAGTAATTCAGACCTTCTAGAAGTCATATGCAATAAGAAAGAAGAAAATTATAACCAAACTTTGATCATAGAATAAGGAAACAATATTGCACGTTTCAATCCATATAATAGAGAGACATGATCGTATCAAGAAAATCTTTGATCAAACACTAATTTCCCAAACGATCTAAGTCCATACTAATGAAATTTTATGATCTTGGCATGTATTGTATCAATAGTAGACTCTACTAAATCAATTACCATAACCAAAACATTGGTTTGGTTATATGAAACAAATAGTATGAGCCATTCTCTTCTGGGAATGATGTTCAATGCGACCTTTCACCATTTTGATCAGGAGTCACTCTTTGTTCAATTACAAATGTGACTAATCTTTCAAAAATATTCTTGAAGATACTCACTTATTTGCTACTTCAGGAGCATTTCGAAAGACATAGAAATATACATATTATCTCATATTTTCTCTCTTTTATTTTTATAGATCAAATAGATCTTATAAATATCAAGTTTTAAATGTGTTGTTCTTCAGGAACTCAAACACAAACCTCTATCAACAAAAAATTATTCTTTGAGCAATCCTTCGGGATGCATTAATATCACAAGAAAAAAAAAAAATCGTTTTTCAAGAATTATATCATAAAATATCTTCATTGTTTGAGCAATTTTTGAATATTAAATTTTAATTCTTCTTCTGTTTACACATAGGAAGTATACTCACGGGTATGATGCAATGATCAGTACATCAAATGATCTGATTATGCTCATAAAATAAAGAAACGATTACAGGTATAACACATGAACAATTATGGATATTTTAACATGCTACTCATAATGGTAATAGCTCCTAATGTGTAAAAACTCCAACATGAAAAGAAACATATTTTAGATACAATTATCGATCATTAGAATAACATCTAATGTAATATTTTTCTCTAAATTAATTTCAGAAAATAAAACACCACAATTTAGAAAGTAGCACTAATATCCATATCCAAGAAGACAAAAAGTGTTGCTCAAAATCAAAAACAATTCAAAATTGGTAAATAAACAATAGATGTTAAGAAAGAAATATTTTCATAAACTTAATTAAAACAAATAACAACAAGAGATGGTTGGGAGGGACTTACAGTGGGTATATGCGAAGCAAACATAAGTCTATACCACATACATCCAATAGTATAATTTCAGTGACAAATTAATTCTTTATTTGAGCGATCCTTCAGGGATCCTTAAAATAACAAATTAATTCTTCAATACTTTTATTTTTCCTTTTTAAAAGATAAAATAGATCTTATTTTCAATCGTAAATCTATCAACATCAAGTAAGATCATGATTTTTGTCATCCTTCGAGGATGTTTGATATTAAATATTTTGTTCTTCAAGAACTACATATATCTCAAACCATCATAAACAATGATAAAAATTTGATTGTTTGCAATCCTTCAGGGACAATTCTTTTGATCTTCATATATATTTAGTTTTTCAAGAACTGTATTATAAAAGATTTTCATTGTTTAAGCAATCCTTCAAGGACGCTACAATGTTAAATCCTTTGAAATTTAACAAGAATAATAAAGAAACAAATGATAATTATACAAGTCAAAAAACTTTTGATGATTATACAAAGATAAATGTACAAAATAAAATCTAATTGAGAAGAGAAAAATTAGAATAGTAAAAAATTCTAATAGTTGATTCAATACTCAATTATATTTTAGACATACGCGGTTGATGAAGAATATTATATTTTTACTCCTTTTTTTCTTCTTCTTCTTTTGGTTTAGATTGAAAAAAAATTATAAATCTCAGATTGATAGCTTCGTGCTGATAACGTGTTATGAAATTAATCCAGAGCATTGCTAGATATTGTAAAGTATATAAGAATAGAGAGAAAGGATAAAGGGAGAACCAGAGAGTATATTGTATTATACTTCACAAGTGTGTCATTACATTGTAATGTAGGTCCTATTTATAAGACACATATAGGTACATGAATGATCACATTACAATCCACTTACTAGTGAGAGTTACAAGCATGTGGAAGGGTTATAGATGAACATCCACTAATATATATATTCATAACAGATTTCAATTTATAAATAAATATATTGTTCCATATAAAAAAAACAATGTTACCTCTTCTATGCATTACTTATACAGCTAAGTTTTCTATTCATTCATTGCCGTTTTTCCTCTTTTTAATTTTTTCCTCTATATATCACGTAAGGCTAATATATATTATATAAAATAAATTTTAATAAAAAATAATGAACTTCGATCATCATAAAAAAAATTATGTGAGAAAACGTACACGTTACTCAATAACACACTCTATCTTTTCAATCACTAGCCGTTACCACTTTTCATCTTGTTCTATCAAAGATGAGTGATTTATGATCAATTTTGACCCAAAAACGCCAATCCGAATTGTTTTTCTTTCTTAATTAAATAAGTGAATTTCACATTTTCAATCTTATTTTGTTTTTGTGATTTCATCATCTTTGCACCACTTTGTTTGTTTTGATTTCCTGTATTTGTGCGATGCATTTTTATTACCCGTCTTAATGTGGTGTTTATTTGATTCAAGTTGAAACATTAACTTTGACCAAGTGCAGATTTAGTCAATGAATTTTGTATTGTCAACGTTGAAAAAATATGAGAAAACGAGTCCGGAGATTTGAATATAGTCATATTAGTAGGCATAAGCACTCTACAATAATGTTCCGCAAATCGAGTGTTAACTCGCCGAGTTTACGTTTTTAGGTACTAAACTCTGTTTCTGGTAAAATCAGAAAGTTTGACCGAGTTAACACTCGGTAAACTCGACCGAGTTTACCGAGTTTTACGATTTTACATCTAAATAAAAATTGGCCCATTTTTTAGCCCATTTTTTTTCAAAACCCAATTCTTTTTCTACAAGCCCAAAGACAGAAATGTTTACTGAATAGTTAACTTTATAGTAACACGTTGCTAGCTTCTTGAAATGAAACGTTTTATTAACAACTTGTGAAACTTGCTTGTTTGGATGGTTTTATGGATGGATTAAACTTAGACTTATGAAACTTATGATTTTGTGCGTTAATTTTTGTATTTTGATGTTAGGTTGAGCGTAACGTTTTATTATGGTAGTTTGGTATAATTTGCCTTTGAAATTAAGTCATATTTTGCACTATTGACCTATTTACAATATTATATTACCTTATATACATGGCATGCATACAATAAATTTTATATAATTTTAATTTTAGGTAAACTCGTACGAGGTCTCGAGTCGAGTTTACCTAAGCAAAACGAGTTGAGGTAAACTCTCGAGTTGTAAAACATTGCTCTACAGTTTTATGTTATTAAGATGAATGTTGTGACTTTGTTCGCATATTGATCCTTTTTATTTTTTTGACTTTGAATTTTTATTGTATCTATGTACTATGTCAATTTGAATGATTGAATATCATTTATTTTTAATATAAAAAAATGATGGGAGATCTTTACTAAGATTACTTGGTCGATTGAGGGAGGTAAAAAGGATAGACAAAATATATTTATCAAAAACATTTAACATTAATTCTGATTTAATAAATGGCTTCTTGCTCAACTTAAGGGATAAACATAAATAATTGAAGTTAACGAATCATGAAACTTTTATTTAAAAAGGGATTAACAAAATTTTATATATTATATGCAAAGGAGAAAAAATATGGCTCAAAATTACATGTTGATTTATGCTATGATCATATGTCTTTTCCCATATCTTGTAGTAACCACCAAGAGTAAGTCATTTTTTGCACCAATTTTGAATTTATAATTCATCTTTTACAAATTATTATATCATGTTTATAACACCATTCTTCCTTATTTATTAATGCAGCTGCAATTGCCTGCGTTACTAACAAAGATTGTCTAAAGTTTTTTACACCTCTTGATAATGTGAAGTGCGTTGGTAATGTTTGTGAGTTCTTCTTGTAAGGGTATAATTGTATTTGTACTTTTATAGTTTACTTTAAAATTTAATTTATATTTCTCTAGCCTTTCAATTTTTATAACAAAGCTCTACAATGCATCATTATATTATGTTAGTATATGTACCTTAGTTTTCTCATAGAAGAAATCACAAACAACACCGTCCCTATACATAATATATAGTAATAATAAGATACTATAATAAAGTATCTTATTAAAGCATTTCTTCCATTATGTAGATTGATTGTTTATTCTTCTTTTACATTTTTTGAAGGCAAATTCTATGGTACACTCAAAAATTTGAGTGTATCGGTACACCAAATCATCAAATTCATATTGAAACGAGTTGTTTTTTCGAAGAAAAAGAATTTTTTTTCTATCATTAACAATTACAATAATTAGATCTTAGTTACCGAAAGTGTCGACAAAATAAAATTTACATTTTTAAAATTTTTGTTACATATAACAAAGAATATTTATTATTTTTTATGAGAAAATGTTAAAAATTTAATATGATTCTTATAAACAATGAAATGATGTTTATTCTTATAAAACGATGTCTTATAAAATATAAATATTGATAAATAACTCTTTATTTCATAAAATAATTGTTAAATTGTAAATATTTGAAGCAGGAATACCGGTACACCTCAATTTGTGAGGTGTACCGTAGAAGTTCCTTTTTTGAAAGGTATTGTTCTTTTACATGTAAATTTTTAGGGCATAAGTTCTTGCAAATAATATATCATACCTATTAAATAGCATAAAAATTTGTTCGGAGAGCTCAACCTCTTAAATGGGTCTTAGTTACCTTGAGTGATTAGTCTATGCACTTGTGTGTGGAAAATACCTTAGTTTACCCCGCAGAACATAAAAAGAACGTAACAATATGTGAATGATGTATATTTTTTTAAGGGTTAAATAAGATTTTAGTCCTTATAAACATATCAAATGTTTCTTTTAGTCCTCATAAATAAAAGTAGCATGTTTAGGTTCCTATAAATGTTTTCAACATGAAGTTTTAGTGTTCGTTAATTTAAATTTGTTTAATTATTCAGTAATTTTTAAATTTTGAATGACTTTTTGTAGCCTTATTTAAAACCTCATAAAAAGCTCTCACAAAAAATTAGACTATTAACATGAAATGAATAAAATATGAATCTTTTAAACTTCCAAAAGTTTGATATAAAAGTAATGAAAATATATACCTATAAATCATATTTTGCGCTCATTTTTCAACGAGTTATTTTTATAATTTTCCAATCATGTTTGAGAAAAATCAAGTAAAATTTAAAGACAATTAAACAAATTTGAATTTAGCACCAACTAAAATTCTATGTTGAATTTTTTTATAGAGACTCAAACATGCCACTTATTTTTATGAGGAGAAAACTGAAATTTGGTATATTTAAAGGGAATAAAAACTTACTTAGTCATATTTTTAATATATTTAGAATATGTAAGCGTTAAGATAAGAATGTTTCTTTTGACACCATTTGAATCTACATAGATAATGTTTTCAAGAATTATCATATTGACAAGTAAAGATTCTCCGGATTTTTGGTTCGGGTTTGAATACCAAATCTTACATATTTTATGCATTGTCCTAATGAACTGAGTTAAGCTCACGAAAACGATTCTCCGAGTTTAATAAAAGAAATAGAGAGCTCGATTTCTATAATTTTAAAGTGCATACAGGATATAATTGTATACATTTTCAAATTAGAGGATATTAGCTGGACATTTATATACAAAAATAAAGTAATAGAGATATCTATGTCTTTTTTTAAGAAAATATGATCTCTACTCCATAGCAACCAGGATGACCACCCGACAATTTAAATCAAGAGATTAATGATTATTTAGTTTTATAAATTGATAAATACATTCATAAACGTATAAGGAAAAAATGTTTATTTATTAATATCGGTTATGATATGTTATGACGTCACACGTAAAATGAACATGTGGTCATCCATGTGGATCTCCGCATTATCTCCATATATTTTATGTCAACGGAGACACAAAATAAAATAAAGGTTTAATTGTACTTTTCCTTCTATAGTTTGTCAATTGTGCGATTTTGCATCTCATAGTTTTAAACGAGCGATTTTGTCCCCTATAGTTTTTCCTCTTTCTGATTTTATGGTCCCCATGATATTTAGTGCTGATATCTGTTTTTTTTTATCAATTAATGTGTGGCACGTGTGTAATTCCATTTTTATAAAAATAAAAAAAATGGTATTTTTCAGATTTTGAGAGAAGGAGGCACGTGATATTTCTTCTTAAAATCTGAAAAATCACGTGCCCCCTTCTCTCAAAATCTGAAAAATACCATTTTTTTATTTTTAAAAAAATGGAATTACACACGTGGCACACATTAATTGATAAAAAAACTAGCACTAAATGTCATAGGGACCATAAAATCAGAAAGGGGGAAAACTATAGGGGGCAAAATTGCTCGTTTAAAACTATGGCGTGCAAAAACACATAATTGGCAAACTATAGGAAAAAAAGTGCAATTAAACCTAAAATAAATGAGAAGAAATTGTGTACTTTAGTGAGTACAATATTGATTAATATATGTTTAGGTCATGTTTTGAGAATGATATCAATGGGATATTTATAGCCCTTTTTGGGCTTTTTAATTCATGACTGAGGCCTAAGTTACTTTTGTTAGCAACTTAAACCCTATGTTACAAGGAAGCGTGTATGTTTAGACTAACTAGACCATTGATCTGTGCTAACTGCTAACGTACGGGTCATATGGAAGGTAATATTTGACGGTAATAAGTAACAAAATAGTTTAGATGAGATTGTAATATAGTATTTCATAATATTAAGAACATAGACGTTGGTACTGTACCACAACATAACATAATTTTCCATGACATCATCCTTGATACTGTAATGTAATATAATAGGTTAAATATAGCAAGACGAGTCAAGGACAAAATATTGGATAGGCGGCTTCTGGGTCAAGGACAAGGGGCGCACCCTTGTAGAGGGCCAACGAGCCCTTTATGGAATATTTGCGGTCCAAATTGGTTCTAATCTAAACCAATATATCATCTACGAGTGACTTCCTTTGTGCCAAATATATTTTTTCGTACAATATATATGATTTTATTCATTAAATGCACATGAATTTTTTTGGCTTGACGAAAAGAAACCATGTAATGGGGTTCTCAAAAACATACTCGAAACCAATACTCTACAATTATTATTCGATTTGTTCTAATTACACCCTATAAACTTTCGGTTAAACCTTAAATTGACAAAAACACACCCCTAATTCATTTTCTAATTTTAAATTATTACCCTTTTTTAAATTCTCTTTCTATCCCTTGCACCCCTTAACCTAATTTCTTCATCCATTTCTTCTCTCACTATTTGATAGAATAATCAATTGTTGCAGCGCACAATGATTACATATGGATTTCAAACAAAATGTTTAATGCCTAAGAAAAGTCGGTTAATTGATTCATAGTTGTATAAGAAACCGAAGTTTATTGTGATTCGAAACAACGTTAACTTATAATTAATTCAAGGGATATATAGGTCATTTTTTGTTTTTCTTTTGTAAAATTTCGTCCTTGTAAAATATTTTTGTTTTAGAATACCCTCAAATCAGTTGATTGTGCATTTTCGCTGATGTGAAATGTTGTGTCACCTTTTTCTGATAACGTAGCACGTTGAATGTATAATTATTTTTATTTTTTATTTTTTTATTAGGTACATGTGGTATTTGTGTTTTTTTTAATAAAAATAATCAAAAAAGGAAAAAAAATTAATAAAATGAAAAAATACCGAAATAAATTTAAAATTCTGGAAAAAAAATTCATTATTTGTGTATTTTAAATAAGGGTTAATTAATTTTTTAGTCCCTATAAATATTCACAGTTTTGTTTTTAGTCCCTACAAAATAAAATCACACTTTTTAGTCCCTGTGACATTTTTCTTAAGCATTTTAAGGATCAAAACTATTGATGGAAATTTTTGACAGGACTAAAAGTGCCGGAGAAAAAATTTATAGGGACTAAAAATGCTGATGGAAAATTTTATATGGACTAAAAAGTGTGATTTTATTTTATTGGGACTAAAAACAAAACTGTGAATATTTATAGGGACTAAAAACTTAATTAACCTTTTAAATAAAAATAAAAAATTCTTAAATTTTTTTAAAAACGAAAAAACATCTTTAAAAATTAATAAAAATGAAAAAAAATCTGGAAAAAAAATTAATAAAATGCGGAATTTTTATTAAAATTCTGGAAAAATTGATACAAATAAAAAATGAATAAAAAAACTGGTAATATTTAAAAAAAATTCTGGACAAGATTAATATATATCGAAGTTTTCTAAAAAGTAATATATTTAGAAAAAAAAATCATATTTCCATAATTTTTTTAATGAGGGAAAACTTTAAAAAATCCTTGAAAAATGAAAAAAAATTCATATATTTTTTTTCTAAAGTAAGAAGTTTTATTTTAATCTTTTCCAGAATTTTTTTTCGAAAATTTAGTTTTTGTAAATATGATTAATCTTTTTTCAAAAGTTTCATTTTTTGAAAAATGATTAATCTTTTTAATATGATATTCTGAAAAAAAAAATTTCAAAAATTTCAATATATATATGAATCTTTTCCACAATTTTTTTTAAATATTTCGAGATTTTTTAGCTTTTATTATTTTTTAAAATATTTTTCATTTTACCAGATTTTTTTTCATTTTTTTATTTTATTAATTTTACCAGAATTTTTAATTTTTTCAGTATTTTTCATTTTATTAATTTTTGAAAGATTTTTTTTCGTTTTTTTATTATTTTTATTAAAAAAATCACAAATGTCACGTGTATCTAATAAAAAAGTAAAAAATAAAAATAATTATACATTAAGCATGCCACGTCATCAGAAAAGGTTACGCAACATGCCACATCAGCGAAAATGCACAGTCAGCTGACCTAGGGGAGGCATTCTAAAACAAAAAAAAATTACAAGGACGAAATTTGACAAAAAAATTTGAAAAACCAAAAGTGGCATATATTACAAGAGGTAAAAGCCTATTAACCCTTAATTCAAATAGGCATAGTTATAATTGGATCATGTATGAGGCTTAACAAGAATTCGTATTCACATATAAAATTGAATTAAAGTAAAAAAAAGATGCAGCAAATCATTTAATCGCATAAAATTAAACAGTACAATCATTTCAATGGAAAACTTTGTACGTCAATTTAACCTTTCATCAAACTTGGTCTTGTATTCATGGATGTTTCGTTTGTGAAAGATTTAAAGATTTAGAATGAAAGATAAAAAGGGGTTTTGAATTTTTTTATGAACATGGTAATTTCGGTATTATCATCAAATTTAAAGAGATTTGGGTGTAATCGGATATTTTTATGGTGTAACTAAAATAAGTCTTCTTTGTAGCCACTTGTTTTGAATTTCTTTAAGAAACAACACCCAATAATCCTAATCTGTCGAGATTGCAACTATAATATGATCAATATGATGAAATTTTAATATAATAACAAAATTTATTAAGTAATAAAGTGATAAGTAAAGTATCGTATCTACATGTCATTTCGTCTAAAGAAATCGTGTTACTTATTTTAAACAATAAAATAAAATAAAGAGTTGAGGGTTTAGAGATTTAAAAATTTTATTTGTTTGCAACAAAGCAAGTTACCTGTTTTGGTTGCAACAATGTTAGCAGCGGTTATGATTCTTTGAATCCCCTCTATTCATTTGATGGATTTACGTAACAGTCAAGTCTTATTCGAGTTAATTCACGTAAGGGCTATTTAAGTGATGAGTTCGTGGGATGTGTGATAACCGAATCGGTTGGCAAGCTGCACCTGCTGATCAGACAGTGATCATTATGTGAAAGGTCTATACTATCTCAGTCGATTAAGGTTTATCCTTCCGCTTGTTGAGTCGTACCTACTAGTCACACTATGATCCTTATGTGTGGGGTTTATCTCACTCAAGGGTAATTGATTATGCTAGCAAGTATGAACACATTATTTAAGACACCATTGTCAACATAGACGTATTTATCATTGAAATGTAAATGTGTTTCACATAAATTTAGTGAAATTTATATAAATAATCAATAGTAAACCTTGTCTCATTCTTAGAGTTCGTTTTATGTCTGGATAAAAATCATTTTAAATGTTTCCTCAATCCCCAAACATTGATTTTAAATTATAATATGAAGTCATTTGCATGGGTACTGTTTTAACATATTATTTTCTACTCTTTAATGTGTACCACTCTAAAGACTTATATGTAAATATGTCCAGCATCCATCTTATTGGTGGAAATATTTTACTTTCATATTGTGTAAAAAAAAGATCCGTTTTAGAATTCAAAGAAAAATACAAAGTAGTAATTTTAAGCTTGCAACTTTAAGGGACTCGTACCTAAGTTACTGATTTTAGGTAGATGCAGTTTAACTTTTGAGTTGTGGTCCGAACACCAAACCTAACTTATTGGTTCTTGTTCAAAGTGGCCCAAAAAATCCGGTTTTGAACGACATTAAGTTATTTTAATTTATTGTGTTTTTTTCATCGGTTTAAATTTGAACATCTCTAATGGTGGTATCACAGTAAGTTTGAAAGAGAATGTCTAACTTATCTCTAAAAGACGTGAGTATTTTAAATTTTCTCGACACACGTTTTATTCAAAACTTTGCTAAAAGCTAAAATTCAAATACTAATACTAAATAGAAATAAAATGAAAAGCAGCTAACTTTCAAACAATGAACAAGCAAACCTAGATCCAACAGAGTCAAAAGCAGCTAACTTCGTAACACTACATATGTTTTTTGAAGTAAGCCAAAACACCAACAAAAGGAGCATTGATATATGTAGTTGGCTCCGATTGAGAAATATTCAGGCGCGAGTCGAGAAAAGAGTCATCGTAGGCTGGTCCTCCAACAATGGCACCCGTTAGTACGTTGATATTAGGTTTCGATGATTGAAAATGTTCGTCTCCATCACGACACCCCATATTTTTTGGGTGTACATCCAATGATGGTAAAGTTGAACCGCGATGATGTATCTTCTGAGGATACTTTTGTCCATATCCAACCATATATGACATTCCAAGTGGGTTGTTTCCTAGTATATAATCCACCTGCAACAATAGAGAATTTAAGAAACAAATTTCAAAACATGTACACTTATCTTGCCATGAATATTGCTTGATTTCAACTACTGTTGGTTACCTGGGTTTTTGCAAGATGAATGAGTTTAGATGGTGTGGCAGTTACATTCCCACAATATACTATTTTGTTGTTGGCATGCATGTAGCGTCCATACACAATTAGTAGAAAAGATAGTGCTGTTACATGTTGTAGGTTACCTGGTCCACGTTTGAATAGAAGTCCACCTAATTAATCACCATCAATACTCAAGTAAATATATAATGAAAGGGTCTTGTTAATCCGTGGCTCCGGGGCGGTAGTTATGGATTTTTTTTATCAAAGCAATGAAAATATAAAGCAAATCAGGATTAAGGCCTGAACCTGTTTACACAAAAGAGAGAAAGGAAGCCAAAAGCTATCCTATAGCAACAAAACGAGTAGCCTGCCATGAAAACGAATGGCTATTATACCCCTAAAGAATTCTCTAATCAGACATGAATTAAAAGTAGAAAGAAAAATCAAATTTTGCATTGAAAATAACACTTTCTTAACTTTCAAAAAGTAGAATACACAGTTTCCAAAACAATATTTTCTTTTATAATTCCTTAACCAGTATCCTGGGAGTACGGGTTAATATTTTACGACTAATACTTTATTTTATACTATAAGTTATTATAAAGTATTTTAAATTTATGTAATTTAACCACATAGCAATAGCTATAAAAAATAAGTAGTGCTAGCTTAGTTGGTAGGATTTTGAATATTATATACAGGGGCTGGGGTTCGAATCTCGAGCATCCCACTTCTCCACATTTAATTGTGTGAGCTCTAGTCACTAGACTACTTGACCAAAAAAAAAAAAAGTAGTGCTAGATCCCCGTAAACTTAGCTCAGTTGCTAGGGATATTGCATATTATATACAGGGGTTGAGGTTCAAGCCCCGGACACTCCACTTCTTCATAATTAAATTGTGTGAGCTCTAATCACTGGACTACTTGAAGAAGAAAAAAAAATATATAGTGTTACCTTTGGAGTATGTGACTGATTTGGTTGGTGATTTGGGCAACAAAGAGCATATGAGGTTGTCTGCATTGGGAATGAAAGGATTTTGGTTTGATGAAATGTTCATCACCCACTGCCAAAATTCGAAGAACAAACGATATTTTAGAAATGACATGACTCAGATAAAGGAGAAAAACTAATCTAACATGCTTAAAAAAATGAGATAATTCATAATTTTGTCTAAAAAAACCAGAGATATAATAAAAAATGAGACAAACCTGAGAAACAAGAACATTAATGCCAGCATGCTTGGCATCCCATCCAAATTCATAGGGTTGTATGGATTGTATATTTGATTTTACAAATTTCATGTAATTTTCATTATTACTTGCCTTATACAACCATGCTGCTCCCCAAATCAATTCGTCCTGGATTTCGTTCCAGGTTCAAGTCATAACGAAGAGAAAAAAATACTAATATAACAATTAACATAATAACATTTGTGATTAAGAAAAAATCATCTTTCATTGTGACTGAATTAGTGACGAATTTCATATTTATTTATTTTTAAACTATTTTTCAACATTGATTAAATTTTTTATATGCAATTTTTTTTATGAATTAAGGTCATGAAAGTCATACCATGTAGCCATTGATATCACAGTAGAAGGGGCATACTCCACTGCCTATAGAATCATTATAAGACCCACGATGATTGTTTGCAAAGTCAAACACCTAAGTATCAATATCATATAGTGAGAGGTTAGCAACCAAACCAAAACGATTCAGAGATGTAATAATTTTTTCTTGAGAAAATATAGAAATATAATAATTGATTTGATAGCAAAGTATTTTGGGAAATAACATACCATAACTGAAAACAATAATTTCTGTCCAATATGCATTTTAATGCATTTTATTTAAATATAATAAATGATACATAATCATTGAAATTCACACACATGTGGAAGGGTCGGGATTGAACCCTGATCAAAGTGTTCGAATTAACATTTTCAGCATTTTTGTCCGTTGAGATAAGACTTGCATTTTTTTTTTTCTTTCAAATGAGCTTGATTATTTGTATATTTTTTTCAAACAATTGCACAATCTAAAGTAAACTTCATCTTATTTTTGGTGTCAAACTTAACTTGATTCTATAAAATTAAACTCTAAGGGGAACAATTTCGTTCTTTTTTCCAAACTCTTGGCATGGACTTAAGAAATGTTTGTTTCAAGTTTACAAAATATAATCCTGAGAATAATTTTTTTGAAAATATAAGGATAAGAATTTTATTCCTGGATTTACTGTAAAAATGTGTTCGATTAGTATCTAAAGTATTCCTGAAATGACCACATTCCCAGGAAACTTCTATTTCCAGGAATAAAATTGTAAAAATTTGAAACAAACATTGGAATATATCTATCTTGCTACCATATTCTCATGAATTTCCAAATATGACTTGAAACAAAACCCCCTTAAACTTTAGCCAATACTTCACCTTTTCTCATAAGCAAAATTACCTTAGTAAATTTCTTTTGCCTAGAACTAGAAGGGTTTGTTTAACATAGCTCTTGCAAAAATCATCCAAAGGTGAACCATATCTTTTTTAATAAATTAAATATTGAATATTATTTTTTTTGACAAATATTGAATATTATTTTATAATCATAAAAAAGAGAAAGATATGCAAAATTTTATCAAAAATATTGAAGTCCATCTTTAACCAGTTTTTAGAGGTCGATGTATGCATGCTCGTCTAGAGTATAGGAATTAATTTTTTTTTTTTATTATATGACATTAAATTTTTTCCATGGATTGATAGAAAAATTCAAGCTATTAAATAAATATATACCTGTTTAGCCCTAGCAAGAAGGACATTAGAATATTGATCATCAATTTTTCTAAATGCAATGGATGACGCCGCAAGTGCGGCCGCAATCTCGGCTGAAACCTCCGAACCTGGCCTATTTTCGGACACATAATAGGTTGTTCTAGAAGTGTCCATGTCTTCTGGTCTTTCCCAACAATCATGGTCACTAATAGGGTTGCCAACTTGTGCAACAACAATATTTGGCTTTGTTGTGGCTTTGAGGAAATAATCAGTTCCCCAACGGATTGATTCTAATGCATGTTGCAAATCCGGACCCATGAGTTCTCCAAATTCCACCACACTCCAAGCCAGCATGGTGGTTGTATATGCCATAGGGAAATTGAATTTTACATTGTCACCGGCATCATAGTAACCACCAACCAAATCCATCTGTGTTTGGAATAGTAATTAAGTTTAGCAAATGAGTAGTAATATCTGTATAACTATTTTATGTTAACTTTTGAACAATAAATTTCATTCCTCTCTTTTATGACAAAAACGATAGAGAAAGATGGAGAGAGAGTAATAACACGGTAAGATTATCATAGAGATTATTCACTACTCTTAGGAAATTACAAGTTTGATTAACATATAATTAAATTAAGGAAATACTTGTGATCTTGCTATTTCAATTATTTTATTCAAATTTTGTAAAAAAAAAAAATTAGAATTTATAGTGGCTTGAAGTCATGTGCCTGCAAAAGTTTTCTTAATTTTTTTTTAGTAGTATAATATATATTTTTATACCATGTTAGGCTCACACCCTTTCATTCTATCTTGACTCAACAATCATAAGTTAAACTCTACAAGCTGCATCACAATATAAAAAGAGTCTATTCAAATAAAAATAAATCATAAATTTAGTCTTTGATAAATATGTAATATTCGTCAATTTAATCCTTGCTATTAAAATATTTGAGATTAAATTGATGGATTTTCATATACTTTATAAACTAAATTGAGTATTTCATATGATTTAAGGACTACTTATTATATTTACATAGTCATAGCCTAAATTGGAAATAGAATGATAATTTATAAACTAAATCGTTTGGTTCAAATAAAACAGACTGAAGCAATTAGAGACTACATAAGGCCTACTAATTTATATACTCCTTCCGGTTCATATGTTCATTGAATAATTAATGTATCTACTTTACAATGTAGACCAGATACATTAATTATTCAATGAACCTAAAAAAAAAAGATTCTTATATTTGAGATAGGAGGAAGTATATGATACCCTCACTATTTAAAATTTTTTGATCCGTCGCTGGTTAATATGCCAATTGTTTTATTCAAGTGATTATTAAGATTAACAATGGTAATTGATGTCTAGAAGTCCTAGCTCAACTGGTAAATGCCGAAATTGTAAGATCGGACGTCATGATCTGGGTTCGAATCCGAAACCTCACAGTTGTGTGTGAGTTTAATTTCACTGGTTTACTGCTTCATCTAAGAAAAAAAAAAAAAAAACAATGGTAATTGATAATATGAATACACATAGAGAATATACTTACATGAATATCACATCCATCATGAAGGGCAGAGTCTTTTCTCCATGTCATACGTTGAGAAGATGGCAATTTACCAGACCTTTGACCTTCAAAAAATAAGATGCTTTTTGTCAATGCATCACTATAGTTAAGTGAAACTGATTTTACCATCGTAATCATCATCATCATTGTTAATAACAATGATAATTTGGACACTGCTACCATGTTTCCTCTCATTTTCTTTGTTTATCCTTCTTCAATTTCAATTTTGAGATATGTTATTTGAGAGCATTCACCTGAACAATATATACATAGCAATGAATTATTTTGCACTTTTATTTCCTTTCTTAAGAGTTGATGAAACAATGTTAGCGGCTAAATGTGTGTGACATTTTTTTATGACGAAATTACATTGCTGAAATTAACAGGTGAATCAATGATTTGTTAAAGAAAAAAGAAAAAAAAAAAAAAAAAAAAACTAATCGATGATTGAACTAAAGTAGTTAAAGAACTCCCCTATAACGAATTATTCGATAGAACTCATGTTAGATTTTTTATGAAAACAATTATTGGCCAATTTACTCAACGGTTATATTCCTGATTATTAAGGTATACCATTCAGAAACCGAAAGATTAACACAAAATATAAATTAAAACAAACAGGTTACTTTTTCCCAGGTCCATCCAAATGCAGATCCGGTTTAAATGTGGACTCTCATATTTTTCATAAATTTTAATAATATTATTTTTATTCTTCATTTTTATGTATAAAATTCATTTTTTACAAAAAATAGTAAAGGTTGATCTTTAGACCCTTATATTTTTTGGGTCAAGTAGTCTAGTGGGTAAAGCTCACACAATTTAATTGTGGAGAAGTGGAGTGTCCAGAATTCGAACCCTGACCCCTGCATATAAAATGCAATATCCCTACCAACTGAGCTACCAAGAGGTCCTTATTTTTGTTAAAAAATAAAATAAAAAATAGAGGTCCTTGTTTCACACACCCTTCATTTTATTGGACACCTCTATTTAAAAGGATAAAATTACACAAAATTATAGGAACAACATCAATTAAAGAAGTTTTCCAAGATTGACAATTTTTTTTTTTAAGGAGATTGCCAAATCAATTGTTGAAAATTGTGTTAAATGTCCTGAATTTTTGTATAGTAATGGAAATTGTGTCATTTATTTTAGAAAATTAAGAGGATAAGAACTCGTTTTAATTGAAAAAAATAGACCTTCTTACGAGGATGTAATTGAAACAATCAATCTCCTTAAAAATACATTTAATATTTTAGAAAATGGGGATGATCTCAACTCATTTTACACTAATTAAGTAAAACTAATCTTTTCTTGTAAAAAAAAAAAAGTAAAACTAATCTTTTTATACATTTGAAAAAAAAAACGTGTATGTTGAAATATGGAAACTGCCCCTAAAAAAACTACGGAAACTTATTAATGAAAAAGGGGTATTAAAATTTGTAATAAATGTGTATTAAAATCTACTTATGTTTATTAAAAGTAATATGAATACAAGTTAAACCGTATACTTGAAGTAATATGTTGAATTTTTTTCTTTTTTGACAAATGTTTATAAATATGTTTATTAGTATCATTTTGTCAAAAAAAAAAATGTTTATTAGTATCATATATTGAATTAATACATTATTCATTGGTTTTTTTTTACGAAGCTAAAATGCAATATATTATCAAATCAAAATGTCTATCCTAATACAAGGTGTACCAAGAAAGAACATGAGAGTAAAAAAAAAACAATATGTACAAAAAGGGAAACCAGAACAGACAACAACAATTAAAAATAGGAAAAGTAATAACAACTAGCCAATGCTCAACATAGTGAACGGACATAGCCACCACCCATCTAGCCAATGCCCACAAAGGGAAGAGATTCGACCCTACAATTCAACACCAACACAACCTCTGATAACCATGAAGAAGCGACATTAACCCCAACAAACTGGCTTTTAGAAAAATTCACCTTCAAGCCAGACAGAGCGTCAAAAAGGAAAAGAGCAGCCCACATAGTCCGAACATTGGTCCAGGATTTCTCTCCTAAAATTAATGTATCATCCGCAAATTGGACATGAGAAACAACAAACGGAGCACTTCTCCCCACGTTATAACCAGTAAAGAGATTATTAACAGATAAGGACTCCATCAACACATGGAATCCCTCACTGGCCAAAAAAATTAAAAAGGAGATAACAGGTCGCCTTAAAGATGAACGTAATAACCGTATGTTTAATCATGTTGTTACCCCATCCCTTGTTTACTAGATAAGATTAAGCTGCTGTCTCTAGGTTGGTTGAAAGCTAAAAGAGCTACCTTTGTTTTTGGGACTCAGCAGTGGTGGTCAAGCCCTCTTGTTTGTTTGGGTATTGGCTAATGTTTTTCTGTTGTGTTTTTTTTTGTAATCGTTGTAACTCTTGGTTCCTGAGGTAGTCTCTTAGGCACACCTTGTGCGTTTGGAACTACCCTATTTCGTATATAATTCCATTTTAGCTTGTTCAAAAAAAACTATTTATCCCATTATAGCCAGCCTACCGTTCCTATGGAATTCCATAAGAAAACGCATAACATCATCCTTCAGCATGTCCCAAATTATTTTAATGAAGCCAAAGGTAGTGCCATCAGGACCCGATCATTTAAAATTATCACAGTCCCACACCGCGACCTTCGCCTCCTCCACTGAAAATGGTCTAACCAAACCAACTCTCTCTCTATAAGACAAGGAACGAAACTGAAGGGCTTCCATACTGGGTCGCTCCACCACACGAGATTGAAAATATGAAATGAGTGAAAACAGCTCTTCACACATTCTCAACCCCTTCCACCAGCACACCATCCACAAGAAAAGACGACATTGCATTCCTTCTTCTCTTGCTTGACATAATCCCATGAAAAAACTTAAAATTTACATCCCCTTCACGCTACCATTGAACCCTCAATTGTTGTTAGCATATGCTATTATTAATCCGTGATAAAGAGAATAATTGCTCAGGTAATTCGTGAAGCTCCTCTACCTCCCTATCAAGTAACACCTCCGACTACCCTTTGAAATCAAAGGCCGAAATTTTATCCTTCAGAGACAAATTTTTTGCAGGTAAATTCTGAGAATGAAGTTGATGCCAATCTTTTAAGGCCAATTTAATTAACTTGATTTTTTCTTTCAACACATAGCCACCCCAACCCTCCACCTGGAAGGAACTCCACTGATCACGGACAAAATTTTTGTAACCCGAGACCCAACATTTTAACATGTGTAACAGTCTAGGCCGCCAATTCTCCTCGTCAACTGAGAGCTCTAATGGGAAATGATCTGAAAAAACCCTCGATGATGCTAACTTAACATAATTAGGCCAAGACAAACACCAACTGTCATATAGCAGGAACTGATCAATACGACTCATAGACCTCCCGTCTGTAACGCCCTCTTTGAATTATTTGATTGTTTTAATAGGTTTAGAATATATTTATATGATTATGTGATTTATTAAGTGGCTTATTTTAGTATTTATGTGATTTAAATGATTGTGTAGTGTGTCGTTATTTTATTAAGTAGTGTTATTTTATTATTTAATATAATAAGTCTTGAAAATAGAATAAGATTTGAAAATAAAATAATATTGAGTTTAGGGGTTGTTATGAGATTTTAGAGAGTTTCGGGGGAGAAAAAGAAATAAGATAAGATAGATGGTAAAGATTATAAATAGGAAAGACCTAGTTAGAAAAACATAACGTACTACCAATTTTGGAGAAAAAGGGAGAAAACCTAGAGAAGAGGAGGAACGAGAAGAGAACCTTGCAATCGATTTCTTAAGGCAAGGGTGGGACTAACATTCAATAATCTTGAGTCTATGATTCTGAAAAATTGTATTTAACATGTTGTAGGTTTAGTTTTTGAGAATTTGAGAATTAGGGTTAAGAGTGATGATTGTGATAATTTTGAATGAAAGTGAAGTTGAATAATATAGGTTGCTTTTTCTGATTTTCTTTTCATCTCTGCCCCGAATTTGAAATGAAATCTGGTATTGATTGGTACAGAATTGGTCTTAGGTGTAAACACGAAAGTTGTAGGTATGGATGTTAGCTTTCTAATGCAGTTGGTCTGACGTCAAAACGATTTATAGAACTTGAGTTATGGTCAAATTACTGCACGTAGGTCACAGTGAATTTTTATGAATTTCAGCACAACTTTGTCCGAATTTGAAATGAAAACTGGTATTGATTGGTACATAATTGGTCTTAGGTGTAAACACGAAAGTTGTAGGTATGAATGTTAGCTTTCTAATGCCGTTGGTTTGACTTCAAAAGGATTTATAGAACTTGAGTTATAGTCAAATTACTGCACGTAGGTCACAATGAATAATTGAATATGATTGATGAATTAGTATATGAATGTGTATGTTTATGAGTATGATGTTGTTTATGATTGATGAATTAGTATATGTATGTATATGTTCTGAATACGATATTGTCCATGATTGATGAAATGTTATATGTATATATGATGTTTTAAGATGTTGATTATTATTTGATGTTGTTATATTGTGATATAATTGTATATGCATTACTTGAATTATGTGTGAATAATTGAGACGTTGTTGACTTGCATTTGATATTATTATGTCATGCTGTTTTTGTATACTGTTGTGTTGCTGTTGTTATTTAACTAAGCTGCATGAGTCGGTCTAAGTTGATTAAGATGATGAAGTTCCAAATTATTGGATTATATAAGAGGTTGTCGATTTAAGATGTTAAGAGGTCGAGTCCATGCATTAGCATTTCATTGTTGGGGGCTTGATGCCCTGGAGCCTTTGCTCAATTAAGTTGAGGGCTTGATGCCCTGGGAGCCTTTTTACGCTCAAATAAGTTGACGGCTTGATGCCCTGGGAGCCTATTTACGCTCAAATACGTTGGGGGCTTGATGCCCTGGATTGGTACCACATGCATATAAGAGGTCTAAGTTGCATAGTCAAGTTGGAGTCGCATTTGTCGAGTCAAAGATGTTTAAGTTGCCAAGTTGTTGAAGCTGTGATTCTTTATATGAACTATTAAAGATGTGATATATGATATATTATTGTCTATGATGAACATGATGATGATTTTAGGTTGTTAAATATAATTATTGAATTATATGCTTAATATTATTGTTTTGTGAAATCTCACCCCTTCTGCTTGGAAATGTTGCTCTTCGTATGAGTAACTTGCAGGTAACCAAGAATAGTTGATGTCGTGTGAGCTTTCTTTCTCGTGTGTCATAGGTGCTCTGATACGTAACGGGATGGGAACTTTGTTATTGCTTTTCTATTCCTTACGTATTGTTTTTGAAGATTTATGACTATGTTTTTAGATTGGATTTTTATGAGACATTTATGAAGAGGCCTTCGTGCCAAAGACTGTTTTAGTTATTGAATAAATTCCGCTGCGAAGTATTAAAGATTTTGTTATTGAATTTTAAAGGATAAATAGTTATTTATTCAGTTTATGATTTTAAGAAAAGAATGTGACATTCCGTTTATGTGAATACTCTGATTAATTAAATGAAATTTTTACGTTGGGGAAAACGGGGTGTTACACCGTCCCCCCGGTACCACATGTAACAACGATCCCGAAGAGGAAGGTCGATCAAAAATTATTGTCAATGAAATGATTTAAAGTTGCGGTCCCTGACTGTCTATATACCATTCCCATACTCCGTCTTTCATCCACACATTGTGTAACACCCCGTTTTCCCAACTTAAAAATTTCATACATATAATCAGAGTATTCAACACATAACGGAATGCTACACTTCATAAAATCATAAACGAGATAATGAACTAATTATCCTTCGACATAAATCATCAACAAATTAGCAGCGGATTAAATTCTTCATCATAAATAGTCTTGGCACGCAGGCCTCATCAAACATCTCATAAATTCAGTTAAACAACTTATCATTTAAATTCATAAAGCAAATACGTAAAGGAATAAGAAATAGCCACAAAAGATCCCATCCCGTTACGTATCAGAGCACCTAAAAGAACACAGTGAGGGATAACCACTCACGACAGCAACTCCAGCTACTTAAACTTGATCACCTGCAAGTTACTCATACGAAGAGCAACATTTCCAAGCAGAAGGGGTGAGATTTCACAAAACAATAATATTAAGCATATAATTCAACAATTATATTTAACAACATTAAACTATCATAATATTCATCATAAATAATAATGTATCATTTATCACTTCATTCATAGTTCATATAAACAATCACAACTTCACAACTTATCATCTTTGACTCGACAAATGCGACTATGCAACTTAGACCTCTTATATGCATGTGGTACCAATCCAGGGCATCAAGCCCCCAACGTGGTGAGCAAAAGCTCCAGGGCATCAAGCCCCCAACAATGAATGTTAATGCATCGACACATCATCTTAACAACTTAAAACAACATCATCTTATAAGTCCAATAATTTGAACATCATCATCATCAACTTAGACCGACTCATGCAGCTTAGTTAAATAACAAACAGCAACATAGGCAGTATGCAAATCATCATGATATAACAATATCGAATACAATCAACAACATCTCAATTATCAACATAATCCATTTAATGTATATACAACATTATAAACAACATCAATTCATATGCATCAGTCTTACTGGAACAACAACAGCAAGATAAACAACTTAGTTTCTAACCTCTAAGATCAACTCACATCAACTCGTGCGACAAGGATCGCATTTAACCTAAACAAGGCAGTCTGTAACACAAGTACTCGCGAGGCGAGAGCCTCTGCTCGCCATGGCGAGTTCAGGTTCAGTTCACAAAATTCATTCTAACGTCTCTCCAGGTTCAATCTCATTCTCCAATCTTTTCTAATCATTATTAGACATGTTCAGGCACTCAAAAACATCTAAGGATCAACTCAAAAGTCAAAATTACGAAATCTGAATAGCTCTCTGGTCATGCTCGCGATGGCGAGTTCATCTGTTTGCTATGGCGAGCTGCGACGTGCAACTCGCGAGGCGGGTAAAAGTTGCGCGCGTGGCGAGCGATGAAGTTCATCCCTCGCTATGGCGAGGATCATAGCTCGGGAGGCGAGCGATGAATGTTGGCTCGGGCAGAAGTGCAGTTTTCACGAAAATTCACTATTTCTCATGGTTTTAAGCCTAACATTGATTCCAGAATTCATCCTACACATTATCTAAGGTCTAGGAACAATTTCTACATCAATCTAACAAGTTTCCACCGTTTAATCAATAATTCTACAATTTTGACCTAGTTTTCAAATCCTCTAAAACTCATCCTACATCATGCTAAACCTAACCATTGAATCACAGACTTAATAGAATTGCAAAGTTAGTCTCACCCTTACCTTAGAATGTGAAAATCGCAGCTTTTAGGTCTCTCTCCCTTCTCTTGGCTTTTTCTCCCTTTTCTCCAAAATTGATCGTACGTTATGTTTTTTCTAAACTAAGTTTCCCTATTTATATCACCTCCATCTATCTTATCTTATTTCTCTTTCTCCCCCAAAACTCTCTAAAATCTCAAAACAACCCCTAAACTCAATAATTATTTTATTTTCAAATCTTATTTTATTAAACAATAAAATAAGTCACAACTCCTCATAAAATCACATAAAACCACCTCAATCATATAAACCTCTTAGATTACACATATATCATATAAATATAATATAATTTCATCATAATAAATTCTAGACTCAATTAAATAATTCAAAGAGGGCGTTACACATTGGACTTCATTGAGATCACCACACACACAAATATTCTGACCAACAAACGAATCCAACCTGATTGAAATATTATCCCAAAGAACCTGCTGGTGGGCCACATCACACGGGGCATTGATGACAGTCAGTCATTCGCTATTTTTAGAGTCATTTTATGATATTTTTGAGTTTACAAGCAAGCTTAAGCAGCAAGAAAAGCAAGAAAAACTGAAGAAAGGGAATCATGTCACGATAATTGAAAAACGTGTCACTTTTTTGGAAAACGTGTCACAATTTGAGCTTTCAAGAAACTTGCATTCGACATTGGTGAAAACGTGTCACGATGGCAAAAACGTGACACGATTATGGAAACCCTAATTTAGGTTGTTTGTTACATAAGCAGAAACGTGTCACAATTTACTTAAATCGTGCCACGGTTTTAAGACCAGTTCTTGCCTATTTAAGCTGAAGACTATTCTGAAAACAAACGGTGACCAATTTGAGAGAGCAAAGTGCGATTTTGAGACCTAAAGACAGCTAGGAGGGCGATTTCTTCAACCTTCTATCATTTCATGAATGTTTTGATTCCACTATTGATTATGCTATTTGTAAACTCAATTATGAGTAGCTAAATCTCTTAGAGGTTAGGTCTGAGATGATTCTTTGTAACCCTAATTGAACCATGTTGTTGTGAAACTCTATTTATTGTGAGTGACAATCTTGTTTTTATTCATTTCAGTTGTTCTTAATACTTTTTATATTCTGATCAAATATAAACATGATTTAGTAAAAATGAATGACTACTGACCATAGCTTTCTACTTAGACGGAATTGAATTGTTCTAATAAACAGGGTTAGTCTATGAATGGATAATCGTTTGTTAGGGATATTAGGTTAACGTGCTTAAACCTTCAAAGATTATTAGACCACCTAAGGAATTAGGGGTTGTAGTTTGAGAAAAGGGTCCTAAGTCAAGGGATTGATTAGGACTATTTTGTTAACTCTAATGAAACTAGAAAATCATTTATAAGAATAGGTGCAGTATACCAATTAGAGGAACATAGATGATTCGAAAGACCTGATCTCATCTCTCTTCATATTTCCTAACCAAATTGTTATACCCTGATTTTGGACCTAAAAATACTCATTCAAATTTATTTTCCACTACTGATAATTGTCAATTTACTGTTGTTTTACTCTGAACCTTTACTTTGTTTCATCTGCATCTTTTACTGTCTCTGTCTCAAAGTATTTTCAATTGTGATTTTGTCTGTGACTTTCTTGCATAAAACCATCCAGAGTGTCCTTTCTTGTGTTACAAGTCATTTGAAAACTCTCTGAATCATTGCATTACTTTTCTTGCATTTTATTTCAAAAAATCATACAAAAAGGGTATTTTGGTCATTTCCTGCAATGGAACCCATTTTAGTCCCTGTGTTTGTCTCTGAGTCTTTTTCAACTTGTTTTACAAATCACTGTTGAGTCTTTGTTTAAAAATCCATTTCAAAAATTGCATCTAAGTCAGTTTGAGTCAGTATAGTCCCTAGGGGCATTTTGGTCTTTTCCTGTCAAAATTTCGACAGAGAGGTATTTTAAAATACCTCATTTTTGTAATTGGTTCATTTTAGTCCTTTTGTTGATTTTATTTTTTGGTTTCACTTTACGTTTTTTTCCAAATTACCAATTTTAGTCCAATTTTATTTTAATTACATTTTAGTCCCTCAAACAATTTCCAGAATTGCACTTTAGTCCAAAACTTTTTAAAATTGCATTTTTAGTCCATTTTTCTTATTTACAGTCCAGTCCTCATTTTTTTACATTTTGCAGAAAGGTCCTTAAAGTCAAAAGTCCAAGGTAGAGCCAAACAAAGTCCAAATCCAGGTGTCACCATTTCATTGGATCTCAAGTACAAGTGGCAGCTTATAAATAGTGCACAGTGTCAGAAAAATCCACACAGACCCATTCAATCAGTGCCAACTCACAAACACGTGAGAAGTTTCTCTCTCCATTCAGTTAGGATCAAAACAGAAAATCACCAAGAACAATTCACAAACCCTAAAATTTTCTAGAAATCAAATTCATCACAAATTCATCAAATTCATCAGTTTCTTTTCGATTCTTAGAGATTCATCAAAGAATCTTCATCATCGAATCGTGTTGCTCTGCAGTTCAAGTGCGAATTCACCACTAAAAGCGGCGAACTCAAGCACGATCGCAGAGTCTTTTTGAGGGAGAAGAAGAGGGAAAGGAAAAGTCGAACCGGTGAAGAAGAAGAACACCGATTTATTTTCGGATTCACGCAGCAAAATCAACAAAGCAGAACTAAGAATCAAGCTTTTTTCTGAAGAATCTCGCGTAATCTCCAACCAAAACTCAGGTAAAACTCAAACTTCATCTTTCTTTCTCAAGAACATCAACAAAGACGAATCAAGTGTAGATCTACAGAGTTTTAAAAAGTTCCATTCGAAAAAAACAAAAAAAACTTGAAAAAGTTTCATTCAAAAACCGCAAAAGGAATTCCAGATCTGCGTTGATTCAAGCTTTGCATGCAAAATCCAGTGCCATATTCGTGTTCAGGACAAAAAAGGATATCTAAAAATGTAAAAATTTTCGAAATCGGAGAAGTTTGCTCAACTCCGGCGGCGGCACCGCCACCCTTGGGCGGCCGGCCACCACGCCGGAGGAGCAAGCTTCACCGGAGAAGATGAAGTTCATCTTCATTTTCCAGAAACCGGCGAGGATGAGAGAAGAGAGAGAAAGGAGAGGAAGAAATGAAATAAACCGGTCCCCTGGCCTTTTTATAAACAACTGAACCGGTCCGGTTTATTTCTTGTTCTTTCCCTTCATTCTGAGCCTTTAGATCTAGGGTTAGGCTTCCTGGATCAATCCAACGCTCCCTATGCATCCGGATCCATGGGTTTTGGGCTTGGGCTTCCAGTTTGTTTGTTTCTGCGTTTTTGCTATTTTCTTGCTATGCACACCCCTGTTTCTTGCTATGTGAACCTCTTGCTTGCTTTATTTTTTTTATAAAATTCCTAAAAATTTTCTATGTGTTTCTTGATACATTTTTGATATTTTTGTGTTGTTTTTACATGTCAAAAATTGATAAAAAATATATGTGTTTTTTTGATTGTTTTTCTTCTTTTTTAGTAGAATTTTGTGCAATTTTTGCCACATTTTTGCTCATAATATTTTGATATATGATATGAGTGATTAATATGCAATCTTGTGATGAATATGCCTCTGATCATGTGTTTGTTTTACTGTTTTAGATATGATTTGTTAATTTCTTGTGTTTCAAGTAACGTGTTTCCTCTTGTATTTTGGTTATTGTCGTCATTTTGCCATTTTATCTCATATTCAATTGCTTACTTTTTTCTTACCATTTTATGCCTTATACTACTAACCATTCCATTTCATGTTTCATCCATTTCATGAGCATCTTATCACTTGATCTTCATTTTCATAGTTTAGGCATTTTTACCTTTTAAATTCTATGTTAAAACGGCATGTAATATTTTAGGTAGTTTAAGTTTCCTTTTAATTTCTTGCAAGACCATAGAATGTAAACTAGGGCCAATGTAACGGACAATGGACTCTCTAATGATGTACACCGACACAAGCACTGACACGCACACACGTTGTATGTTTACCGCTTTAGATGTATGCTTAAGAAACGTGATATTTAGAAAAATATCAATTTTCCAAAAAAACAAGCAAATTTCATCACTTGAAAATTTTTCCAAATAAATCTTGGAGTCCAAACTCCATTGAACTTTCTCTTTATTTTCTTAATCAAACTCAAATGAACTCTAATTCCAACTTAGACCTTTTTTAATAATAATTGAACCAACTATTCACCATTTTTTTCTCATGCCTTTACGGCCTCTTTCTCTTCTTCCAAACCATTTTCCAAAACTTAAAATCAATCAAACACACAAAAACATTTTTTGAAAGAGAACTACATGGAATTTTGATCCCTTAAAAGGGTATGTAGGCAAGAGGTCAAAACCTCTCCAAGTCCAATAAAATAAAACCTCAAACATTTTCCTCCCTCCATTCTTAACATAATCAACTTCTTTTTAATAAATAGCATTAAAAATAAAGCGTAGACATAAAACTAAGAAAACGGTTCCTATAGAGTACTATAGTCATTGCGGGTGCCTAACACCTTCCCGTAACGAAAACGACCCCCGAACTTAGAATTTCTAAGGGTTTTCTCAATTTTGCCCTTCCCAAGAAAAAATAGAGAATATCAAAGATTGAAAGGTTCAAGCCTAATTAATGACTTGATACCCCAAAATCGTGATGACACAAATCTATATTTTCTAACTGAATCTTTATTTTATGTTATTTAATTTTATGCAATCAAATCAAATCTAAACAAAATAATTTATACATCCTAAATATTCACTTTATTGCTAAATTGAGATTAACACAGTCCTCGTGGATACGAACTTATTTTATTACTTCGATACATTTTTAGTACACTTGCTAAAATATCTATCAAGCATAAACATTAAATAGAAAAAAAAAATCTCTGGACTTCAAAAATCAACCTATAATCGCCAAAACATGCTCAAAAGAAATGGACGACCAGATATCAAACTCCGTGCAATCACACAACGTTACTAAATCTCCCGCATAACCCACTAAAGGCTGATAAGAATAAGCAACATTTGCATCACCCCACAAAGATTTACACACCGAATCATAAAAAACTAATAACTTTGTTTCCTGAATACAAAGAATAAACAGATGTTTCTCCTTCACCAATTTTCACACTTCTCCCCTTTTATCAAAACCACCTAGCCCCCTAACAATCCAATAAATGAGCTTCATTAGAAAAAACACAACACCACCCCCTACCCACCACCCCCTACACCTCACGACCTACTTCTCAATCCCACCTCTAACCTTATTTTTTCTTCCCTCCCTAGACAACACATCAAACAGATTATTTTTATCCCCATTAAATTTAAGTCCAACCGCCTTCCCTATCCCCCAAACATCATCAATAGCGACTTGTTCATTAAATTTAATCGAAGACTGTGAATCACTAGGAGTAGAATAACCTTCATTATACATTACTTTTGTTTTGGAAGCAACCAACTCCCCTCTACGCTTCTTCACATTTCGCCGTAAGGCGCAAAGAACATCTTGACGGTCTTTAGAAGGAAGCCTTGCAATACGCTTCAAACTTTGTGAAGTATTACAAATAACACCACCACCGTCCTTCTTCTTAGTAACTCACGATGCATTTTTTGAAGTTGATTTATTTTTACCAATTTTATCTGTTGAAAAAAGGACACCAACATCTTCATGACTTTGACTTTGAACCCACTCCAAGCTCCACGCACCAAAAATTACAGAACGTACCCGACCTAGAGGACAAGAGGTAGTACGTTTAGCAACTTTCCTGTCATCGCGAAGAAATTTTTCTGCATTGTTACAACTGGCATTGCTAACAACTAGGACTGTATCAATGGGATTGACAGTGATGTTATGTAAATCACTAGCCTCCGCAAACATAACATATGCCACTTTCTTTGCAATATTCGCAACATCATAAGAGGGAACATATGCCTTCTGCAATGGAGAGCTAGAAATAGCTAAAACTGACTCATTCTCATACGTCCTCAAAATAGCCTGTTTGGAAATGCTAGTAACAACCACTAGAGATTCCACTTGTACATTACTATGTCTAGACACCAATTACTTCTCACGCACTTCCTTCTTCCAATCTTCTGAAAGTTGTTTTACTAACTCATCAACATCTCCACTACCCGCGACATCCTCTTGTGGTTCAGCTGCTTCTGATAGAATAATACTAACATCACCATCATTAGTTGATCGCACAAGAACCTTATCAGCGCCCAAGGGAATAATATCTATATTCTCAAAACCCGCATAAAAAATACAACATTGTACAACAGGAATAGCCTCTCCATTCAGCACTGTCACCACTAATCCCTTTGATGCCCATAACAAATCATGATCCAAAGACCTATACTTACGGACATATATGCACCACTTTACTGGCCTTCCCATGAAACACCATAGTCCCCACTTCCTCCTCCCTCATCACACCCGCTGCCACCACCTCCTTCTCCATGTTACTGCCTAACTCTTCCCCCCTCCTCTAGACCCTCGTGACACTCACCACCAGCAACCTTTGCAAGCCCCCTCATCCTTTCTTTTTTCTCCCTCACCCCGCTCCCTTACTTCAGTCTGCATGTTACCAAAACGATCAAAGCTAGATACTTTAGCAACCACCCTCCAATCACCAAACCACACATTGTTCAATGCTTTCAATAACCTGTCAACATATCTCACCTTACAGTAACGGACAAAACTAAACACACCACCATTGACATTATATTTCCTAGCCAAATAGACATCCTCTGTCATACCACAAACCTCAAAGCCTTGCCTTAACAACTTATAGGATATATCATCCGGCACATTGGTAAAATAGAAGCAAACATAATTAAGAACTGTACCAGGGTTATCATGCTTCATCTTCTTATGTTGCCACGATGTAGAACAATGTGTAACTCGTGCATACTGTCCATTTGTGCCTGCTGGCAAGTCTGCGTGTTCTTTCCCATGATTCCTGGACTTCGACCGCCATTGATGGTGATGTGGGAGTGCAACATCCTGTTGCGCCTCCCCTTCCCTAGCCCGACCATAATATGAATATTGCAGCACCACTTGACTGACATAAGATAGTACCTGATCGCAATAACCTTGTTGTTCCTATTTCTCATTGTACCGCTGTTCAGAACCGTAGTAAACCCTAACCCTAGACTGCCCATTCTGATGCTCCCTTGAACCTCCTCGCCACTGATCCTCTCGAAGCCTGTCCCGTCTTCCATCCACCAGATCCGACGCTTTCCCCTCTTCTCTAGCCTCTCTTTGTGTTATGTGAAAAATGAATGAGTTCTAATCTAGTTTCTCTCATGAGTTATCTATATATATATATATATATATATATATATATATATATATATATATATAGTCACCACTCAATTGGGCTTAGGTTAAAACAATTCAGAACGGACTTAACAATTCTCTCCACTTAATTCTAAAAAGTTACTACACACTTAATCTTTAAAACACCTCATTGTTTTACCACCTCAAAATAATTACAACTAGTTACTTCTAACTTAGTAAAATAACTATCCTCACTAAAATAATAAAATAATCTCCATTCTAAAATTTACTAATTTATCCGTGCTCACCAAATGACCAAAATACCTTTAGTCTTAAAATGACTAAAATATCATTCTACGCTAAAAACCCACTAATATTAAATCAAATACACAAAAAAGCAAAATAACACATATAAACACATATAATAAATAAATAAAATAATCCTAGTGAAAATCGGACTGTTACACTTTACACCAAGTGGAAGCAAAACTTAGACACCCCTCACCAATTGTATCTATAATACTACCAACACTCATCCCATGTTTTTCTTCAAGTACCCTTTTCCACGACATGTTTTGCTCACTAAGTAATCTCCATTTTGATTTTTCAAGTAGGCTAAGATTCCCGAACCGCACATTTCTCTAGGGCTGGCAATGAACCGAACCAACTCGATTATAGTTCGACATTCGACTCGATATCTAATCCGTTGAACTTGGTTTATGAACCTAACGAGCTGAACTTGAGCTGAAAATTAAGTTCGTTAATTAAATGAGCTGAACTTGAGCTACATATAGTTCAACTCGTTAGGTATATGAGATGGCTCGATTATTGATTATATATATAAATCAATTTGAGTTAGTTTTTTAAAAAAATTATTTCAAATGTGGCAAATGTGGCTGAATACAATTTTGTCTTGAAGGAAAGAGCAGTTGGAGTTTAAAAGTAAAAGAATATTATGAATTTTGTTCACAACTAATTGAATTTTGTTGGATTTTTTTGTCTCTGTTACTTGTATCAGATATTTTTCTTCGTATTTATGCAATCTTTAACTTTATATAATTTATGTATTATATGCATGTTTGTGGAAACTTTTATTTTAATTCAATATTTAATTTATATATATATATATATATATATATATATATATATATATAAAATATCAAAGATCTATAAATTAAATTATTTTTTTTTATAATTTTTTTTGGACGAGTTGAGCAACCGAACTGAACCTAACGAGCCGAACTGTTCGTGAACTTTAAACGAGCCGAACTCGAGTTGAAAAAATAGTTCGTGTCGAACTCGAGCCGAGCCAATTCTTATCGAATCGAGCCGAGCTCAGACAGGTTCGGTTCGACTCGACTCATTTTCAGCCCTACATCTCTCTCACTCAAACCTCCTTTTTTTCTCGGTTGGCAAACCCTTGTCCACTTGACCCAACCCATCTTCCTACGCCCCATTTCTCCTCCCCAAAGAAATTTCTATGCAAGGCCACCACCAACTTCGCCACCTTATCTGACATTTTCAAAAAGGATGCATAAAAATTAGGTATTAAATTAAGCACTAAATTTAGAATGACAACGCACCCTCACAAACTAATATATTTATTTTCCCAAGTAAGATTAGAGTCTAGGTTCCTATGTTTTCAACTTCCTTGGATTAGCCCCAACTTAAAGGCCCAAATATGCAAATGGAATTGAACTTTTGCTACAATTTAAAAATTACATGTTAAAGCCATAAAATCTGAAGATGAGAAAAACACAAAAAGGAGAAGTTGAATTGTGTTGACTTTTTCAAATTTTTTCTTTGTGCTTGTGAACAAATCAGCGTCTAAAGCTAAACAGAGTTCAGTTCATAGTTTGAGGAGTGCGAATGAAAAACAAACACACACACACATATATATATATATATATATATATAGAGAGAGAGAGAGAGAGAGAGATAGAGAGAGAGCAATTCATACTAGTTATTCTTACAAACTGAGAGTAATCTATTCCCCTTACACTTCGAAGCACACAAGAAAGAGACTTCCTCTACTCAATCACAAATGAAAGAAACTTCTACAATCTAACTTAATCATATAAAAAATTGTTTGAGTTTTATATAAATTAAGAATTTTTAAGATATGAAAGTTTATATGAAATTTCTTAAGTGTTTATGCGCTTTTGATTTTGACAGACTATTGTCGTTGTTATGTTTCTTCAAGTCTTCAGCTATATAGAGATAATTATGAGAGACGTTGGACAGGTGTCAGCATATAAATTGAGCTCTGAGAAGTTTAATCAGAGATGTTTAAATGTTTCTTGATATAATTAATGTCAATGAAAGGTCGTATAAAATTATTTTGCTTCAAATGGAATGAGTTGGAGATTCATTGGTTGTAAGAGTAGACGTTTAAATCAACAAAATATTTAACATTGGGATGTTAAATCCGCTGATCTCTAGTCTAGGCAGGTTAAATCCACATATTCTCATTTAAATCCACAAATTATTGGACATTTAATAGACCTACTCATCATGACATATGGGGCATTTGAAAAATAACATTTAAAATGCACTAACTTTTTCTATGTAACTATCACCCACCAGTTACTACTGATCACGTTAGGAAACGTTTCATAATCGTAGCATATAAGTGAGAGAAGTGTCAACAAAACAGTTTTTAACCTTTCCACTTATCATCCATCAGAGTAAATAAAATGCTAAAATATAGTTTTAGTCCCTGCAAATATGTGCCATTTTCGTTTTAGTCCTTATAATGTTTTTTTTTTGTTTTTGGTCCCTGCAAAATATTTTGTTTTTGAAAATAGTCCCTCCAGGGAATATTTTCAAAAGTAAAATATTTTGCAGGGACCTTTTTAAAAATCAAAATATTTTGCAGGGACTATTTTACTAATAATTGGGTTCAGTCATCATGTGTCACGTGTGCAAATCATCACAAAAGTGAGGTCAGGGACCAAAACCAAAACGATGCATATTTGCAGGGGCCAAAAATAACAAAAAAAAGTTACAGGGACTAAAACCAAAACGAGGCATATTTGCAGGGACAAAAATCATATTTTAGCCTAAATAAAAATCAAATTCATTATCAGAGGAACACACACTTTAGAGAATCGCCTGATCAGATGATCAACTCCATCAGAGGTTGATTCTCATCAGAAGTTCTAATGACAAAGTGTGTGTATTAGAAAGAGTCTCCTTACAATCTGAATCTTGAATAATCGCTTGTTCATTTATGACATTCTCCTCATTTTTTGAGTGGTCTGGGAAACAGTGGCGGTTTCACCGCCTGGCGATCCCGGGCACGCGTCCGGGCTTTGGCCCAATTTTTTTGTAATTTCTTATGTAAATTTCTCTGAATTTCTTATATAAACCCCTATAAATTGGGCAATTACTTTAGATTTTTAGATTATTTGCTTGAAATTTCTTATATAAACATCTATAAATGTGTTGCAAATTTTTTTTTGCTTAGGCTTTGTAACAATCCTGGCTCTGCCACTGCTGGGAGATAACTCCCGACACAATTTAAGAGATAACTTTTGGGTGGTTTCTTTTATATATCAACCTCTATGAGCAATTAGGAAGGCTAGAAGAGCATACCTCCCCATATAACACTCTTTTTTTTCTAAAAAAAAAAAAAACCTCCCCATATAATGTAATAGGCTTAAATATAAAAATAGTTATTTCAAATATCTGTCATTTTGGTTTTAGTCCCTGTAAAAATATTTTTTTGATTTTAGTCCCTGCAAATATAAAAAATTTGATTTTGGTCCTTGATATTTTGTTTTAATCCTTGTAAAATTGATTCATATTAGATTTGGTCCTTGTAACATGTAGAATATTTGATTTTAGTCCCTCAAAATGAGGACTAAAATGAATATTATAGTGACCAATTTCAATATGAAATAATTTTACAAGGATTAAAACAAAATACCAAGGACCAAAACCAAATATTCTATATTTGCAGGGACTAAAATAAAAAATAAAAAATTATAGGGACTAAAACCAAAATGCTAGATATTTGCAGGACCATTTCCATATTTAAGCCAATGCAATAAAAGTAGATAGAATGGTTCAACAACCGAATAAATATTTGAGTAAGAAAAAAATAGAACAACTGAATTAATATTTGGTACTAGAAGTCACAATCCATAATCTTTATGGGCAATATTTTGCAACTACAACATTCTACAACCCTATATCATAAATAACTTTCATACCTAAAAAGTACAAAGGTATGTAGAGTCTGTCTAACATCTCAACCACTCAATTTCTTATGTTTTTTTTTTCTATGGCTGGATGAACATTTAACCATGGTAAAGCCACCTATAAATTATTATGTACAAGTACTTCCATACAAGCATCCTACATTTCCTTTTTTTCTTTCTCACAAACCAATATAAGACTTAACTTTAGGATGGATGTGATTTAAAATAAGCCAAAACACCAACAAGTGGTGCATTGATATATGTTGTAGGTTCTGAGTGTACAAAATCAGCTCTAGAATCAACATACTCATCATTGATATTAGGACCCCCAACAACAGCTCCTAAAAGCAAATTGGGATTTGGGTTTTGGGTTTCATAATAAGTGGATCCTCCTTTGCAATCAATTTTGCTTGGATGTTGATCTATGGAAGGTAATGATGATGCACGATGGTGTATTCTTTTAGGAAACTTTTGTCCATATCCAACCATGTATGACATACCCAATGGGTTGCTTCCTAGTATGTAATCTACCTGCATTTGTATAAAGTTATAAAATTTAAACTTAAGAAACAATTTACCAAAATTTCTTAATATAAAAGCTACCATCAATAAAAAAAATTAAGTGCTTAGACTCGAGTAGTAAATGAGGTTTTATTTAAAGATAATTCGTTTTGAAAAACCAGAGTTTGAATCTTGATTGAAATAGTCGTTAGATAGATTTTACTTATCTCTCGTTCTAACTCTAGATTTCTTTTGAAGAAGCTAAATTAGCCCACCTAAATTGGCACCAGAGAGAATCGAACTTAATACTTCGTGGAAGAGCACACTCACAGATCCGAAGCCAATATCACTAGACCAACCCAAATGGTTTCGTTTTAATTCTAGATTACTAAAATTCGATCAAGAAAAAAATATTGGACATCTTAAAAATCATTTTATTTTCAATTTTATTTTCTTCTTCTCTCTTTTCTTTACTTTTTTCCTTGCTTTTGTTCCCTCTAATTACTTTTCCTTGCTTTTGTTTCCTCTTACACACCATCAAAATCAAGAATGAGAAGCATGCATAGCAGTAATTGGTAAATTGCATCTTATTTGATAATCTAAATTTTGATTATATATACCTGTCTTCTTGCTAGGTTTTTAAGTCTCCATGATGAAGCTAAAACTCCACCACCACAATCAATCTTTTTATTTGCTTTATTCAAATATCCAGCATAAACCAAAAATAGAAACGAGTATGCTGTTGCATGCTGCATGTTACTCCCACTAGTCTTGAATAGAAGCCCACCTAATTTAAGTTAATATAGTTAATAACAATGGTAAATGTATATTATATAGCAACCAACAAACATACCAAATTTGATTCAAACACATTCTAAGAATTTAGAAGTTAAATGGTTTTGAGAGATACTTTAGAAATAAAAAGTTTATACCAGAAAAATTAAATTAACAATTGAAAAACACGAAATTCCTCTTTAATTTCATCACTAAATTTAGTTACGAGAGAACTAAAATAAATTTTAAATTTTCATCTCTAATTCTATTCTTTTTCGCGATAATCATTTTTGTTTCGATTCTGGTGAAAGATGTGCAACAAAAGTACTTCTTAGAAAATCACTCACCATAATACTTATCTCGCTCAAACACGATTAATTATGGAGTTTTAATGAAATCTTGTGTATTAGAGCTTAAATGTGTATAATATATAGTTTGGATTAATTGTGGATAATTAATTTACCTCTAGAATATTTGACTGAAACTAAGGGTGATTCAGGTAGCACAGCACAAACAAACTTGTCAGCATTGAGGGTAAAAGGTTTAGCAGCTGGATTATTAACTAGAAGCTGCTTGTCATTAGAAAAAAGAACAAAAATGTTACAATTAATGATAAAAATTTTAAGATAAAAAAGACATTACGAATGTTTTGTTTAATCAAACCTTAGAAACTAGAACATTGATGCCAGCATCTTTTGAGTCCCATCCAAATTCACCAAAGTTTTTCACATTGTGAATGTTTTGTTTAATGTAATTCCAATAATAAGGAAGCTTAGTAGCTTTGAGTAACCATGCTGCTCCCCACACCAATTCATCCTATAATTATAGTCACAAGTCACATTAAGCATGAATATAAAATATTTTAGATACTTCTTTCTATAGCATTATGCTCATGAACACAATTCACAAAGTGTTCCCATGAAATTAAAATTTAGGAATGGAAATAGGTAAGACTAGACCTACCTGGTAGCCACCATAATTACAATAGAATGGGCATACATATGGACCAAGGCTGTCATTGTATGATCCTCTATACTTATCTGCAAATTCAAAAACCTAATTCCATAGAAAAGGAAAAACTGTGTAAATATTGCTGTGTATTAGATTTTTGACCCGTGCTTCGCTCGGGTTTATTGTAAAGGGATTGACATACGAATAATAAAATGCAATATATAATAGGTAATGGTGAAAAAATAACACGTGATAATTCATAGTAGACAAAATAAAACACTTCATAAAATGTATGAAATCTGAAAATATTATAAAAGAAAATTCGGTAATCATATCAATAATTCGGGTATATATAACCAAATTTACATGGAAATTAGGGTAGTTGAGTTTGCATGGAAATTAGAGTATTCTGGTTGTAAACGTACTAAATAAGTGTAGAAAATATTGTCAAAAAAAAAAAAGGCAACATGATAGGAATGATATAAAGGCATAAAATTGGTTAAAAAAAAAAAGTGTACAAAATATTGTCAAAAAAAAAAAGGCATGAAATACAAAATATTGTAAAAAAATAAATATAAAATAGAAGACATCAAACGTGATCATTGATATACTTATAGTTTCTAGAACAAAAAAGTATAAAATAGAAAGCATCAAACGTGATCATTGATATGCTCATAGTTTCTAGAACAAACGTGCAACATCAAATAAGTGTAGAAAATATTTTCTTCAAAAAAAAAAAAGGTAAGAGGATATGAATGAAGTTGGTGCGATGCATATTTTTAGATGGAATTTGTTAGATTAAATAATTGCAAACCTAATAAAACAAATGAGCGGAAAAAAATTAGGTTAAATTGCTACATACCTAATAAAATTAATAAATAAGAATACGGATGTATAAAATCTATAAGAAGTCCAAGTCTTGGTTCAACCAAAATTAAACTAGATGACAAATAAAAAAGTATTTTAAAAGCACAAGAAAAAAAAAACACATAAAAACTAGAATTAGTTGAACCAACCTTGGTTGAACCGGTTTAACCAAACTAAATTCAAATCGAGAATAAACCAACCCTCAAACTGGTTGGTTCTCGGTTCAACCGAATCAGTCAATTTAATCCAGTTCAAGAGATATAAAAAACTATAACTAGTTCAACTAACCTTGGTTAAACCGGTTCAGCCAAACTACATTCAAATCGAGATTAAACCAACCTTCAAATTGGTTGGCTCTCGGTTCAACCAGTTGAATCGGTCGATTTGATCCGATTTTTAAACCAATGATTCGGCTTTATATAATTTAAAGTTAAAAAGAAAAGATATAGTCCCCGTGAGCATAACTCAGTTGGCAGGAACATACATTGTTATATGCAGGGGACGGGGTTTGACGAAAAAAAGAAGATATAGTGTATTTACCGTTTTAGCCCTATGGAGAAGCCTTTCAGAATAAGCAATATTACGACTAAATTTCCTCAAAGCAATAGAAGAAGCAGCAAGTGCAGCTGCAATTTCAGCAGAAACTTCAGAACCAGGATTCTCAGCACTAACAAAAAATGCTGTTCTAGGTGTGTCCATATCTTCAGGTCTCTCCCAACAATTGTGATCACCATGTGGGTCACCAACTTGTGCAAAAACAAATCCAGGGGTATTTGTGGCTTTAAGGAAATAATCTGTGGCCCAACCTATTGCATCTAGGGCATTGTTAAGTTCTGGTCCCATGAATTTTCCAAACTCTATTACACTCCATGCTAACATTGTTGTTGAAAATGCCATTGGAAAATTGAATTTCACATTGTCACCAGCATCATAGTAACCACCAACCAAGTCAACCTAGTAACAAACATAAACATAAAATGAAAAAATAATAAGCACTTGTCTTATGAAACTGCAAAGAGCCATTTTAATTTTCCATGTTCCACTCGTCACTCTATTAAGTCATATACTACGAAGCACGAACATTCCTCGGATTAGACTTGTCCCGGTGTCAGACATGTATCGTGTCCGACACCGACACTTGTAATTACACTGAATTATGTGATTTTTCAAATTATTAGTTTTGCCGGCGTGTCAGTGTCCGTGTCGTATCCGTATCCGTGCTTCATAAGTCATATATATAGTTTTATATTTTAATTTTGATTAACTCATCATATATATCTAAAATTAATTCAGACCAACAAATGGTCTAAAAGGACTAATTAATTAAGAAATATAAAACTACAATATTATGTGTCTGAATATAAAAAGTTATATTTTTTTATACGTTCTTCTGTAAGTTAACCATCTATTTTTTTTTAATAATGTAAGTTAGTTAACAGTCTATTAAAATTCTTATTAATACATCTATCAAATTTTATAATATTACTAGTCATATGATATCACATTTTTTGCTAAATAATTCAATGAATTATAATTATTATCAATAGTTAAAATTGTGTACCATCCAATAAAAATACCATTGAAAAAAATAAGTTTTTTCCTCATTTTTTAACTTGAGTCTTGAACAACAGAGAACACATGACCCAACATGCTTCATGAATCATATGTATCAACCTGAAAAACATGACTCAACTTCCATAAAATAATAATAATAATAATAATAATAATAATAATAATAATAATAATAATAATAATAATAATAATAATAATAATAATAATAATAATAATAATAATAATAATAATAATAATAATAATAATAATAATATAATAATAATAATAATAATAATAATAATAATAATAATAATAATAATAATAATAATAATAATAATAATAATAATAATAATAATAATAATAATAATAATAATAATAATAATAATAATAATATAATAATAATAATAATAATAATAATAATAATAATAATAATAATAATAATAATAATAATAATAATAATAATAATAATAATAATAATAATAATAATAATAATAATAATAATAATAATAATAATAATAATAATAATAATATAATAATAATAATAATAATAATAATAATAATAATAATAATAATAATAATAATAATAATAATAATAATAATAATAATAATAATAATAATAATAATAATAATAATAATAATAATAATAATAATAATAATAATAATAATAATAATAATAATAATAATAATAAATAATAATAATAATAATAATAATAATAATAATAATAATAATAATAAATAATAATAATAATAATAATAATAATAATAATAATAATAATAATAATAATAATAATAATAATAATAATAATAATAATAATAATAATAATAATAATAATAATAATAATAATAATAATAATAATAATAATACATGACTCAACTTCTCATTTTTAAAACAGAACAACAGATCATAATTTTTCTCTTTATCTCTCATTTACTTTTTATTTCATACTTCGTACATTTTTAAATTTTTAAAAGGATAGTGCTAACTTTTGTATTTAAAGTACATGTTAAGAAACCTAAAACAAGAAATATTTTCTAAGATTTTGTACATTCAATTCATTAAACATTTAAAGATTTAAAATGCTAGTCACATTTCCTATATATTCGAAACGTGCACAATCATATCCCAATACAATATAAAAACAATGCCAAATATTTAATATGTAAATGAAGGGCAACAATGAAAATGTAGATGAAGAGAAGCAAAATTAAATTAAATAAAAGAAAGTTAATTACTTTATCAAAGAATCGATCATCATAAAGTTGAAATCCATCATCAAATGCAGAATCCTTCCTCCAAGTCATTCTTTGTGTTGGTGGTAATTTCCCTGACCTTTGCCCTTCAAAGAACAATATACTCTTTGACAATGCTTCTCCATAATTATGCTTCCATCCCATGCTTCTTTCACTTATACCCAAAAGGATACAAACCACCATCACAAAACTTTTCTCCAAACCCATATTAAAAATATAGAAATTAAAACCCACTTGGGTTGACCGAGTGGTATTGGTTTGAGATCTGGGAGTGTGCTGCTCCTCGAGGTTTCAGGTTCGATTCTCTCTCGTTTAGTTTAGTTTCTTCAAAAAAATAAAATAGAAATTAATGAAATATTTCTTTGATCTAAAAGTGATGGTGTATTATTGGACTTGAAGAAGGGTGTGTGTATATATATAGATATGTTCAAGAAAAGTAAGGAGATGAAGCTTAAAAATTATACAAGTTTTTTCTTAAGAATTAAGCAAGTAATCTAAACAAAGAATGAAGATCACAAGTTAGAAAAAAGGAATGAATGTTGATGCAATAAAAGAAGGAGGTAGTTATGTATGGAATATGAAGTGGGTGAATTTTAGTTAGGAAGCATTGGAAAGGTTGATATTGTGCTTCTAATGGTTACTTACTTAAATAGTGTCCTACTTAAGCTACACTTAATTTTTTTGATCAATCATAAGAATCACACATTCACAAAGAGTGACTCTATTCGATGATTATTTCTTTTGGCCTTTCCCTTATTCCATAGTTTGTGCTCAATGCAAGTCGCTTCTTTTAGGAAAAAATAATATGAAAACGTTTTTCTTTACTTTATGTCAAAAAATGTATGTATGAAGGGACGGCTTTTATATTCAAATAAATAAATTAGAAAACAATTTACGATACCTTGTCAATCTACAATTTTATATGTTTCTAATTTTTTATTTTATTTTATTTATTTTTTATTTTTTTATAATAGTAACTATACACATTTCGTAGAAGCTAGTTTTTCAACTACGTTGCAGAAAAACCGATAACTAATAACGGTTTTTTGTTTTTAAAAAAGAATTATGATGGTGACCACTATAACTTACAAAATAAGGAGCTATAATTTATCAATTTAATTTATCGTTAGTGGGATCATATTTAGGATAATACGTCACTCATATATTTGAATAAATTTTTTATAAATGTCTATCAATTTTTTTAGTAAGTTGTTCCCGATATACCTTGTGCAGATAGGACTTATTTTTATTGTTTAATATATATTTTATTGAGAAATGATATTTAAATATTCATTTAGTGACAACTTTTTCTATTACACTCACATTATTTTTATTTTATTTCTCTAATGCTTTGATTTTCGTGTAAATACCTATTTTTTCTTTGTAAATTATGATTGTCACATAAGTTGTTAACCAAATGGTTGTTCAAATAACATTCCTCTATTTTATTTTGACCTTTTAAAAAAGGGTAGTGTTAACTTATGCCCTTAGGGCACATGTTAAGAAACTTAAAAGAAGAAACAATTTCTAAAATTTTGTGCATTTAAATGATTAAAAAGTTAAATATTGAATACAAAGCACACATTCCAATAAATCTTTCCTATATTTGAATCATTAACTTGAGGGTACAAGTTAACATATCCCTTTAAAAAAAATACAATTATTTTTTATATGATTATTGCAATTTTACACTACCAATGCAAATGTACAATATACTATGGCCCTATTTTCTACTATTGAAATAAATCAATATCTGTAAATAGACAATTACCCTCCGAAATTGTAAATTTTTTCAATTGCCCTCTTGAAATTAACAAAACTTCAATTACACCCTCTGAAATTACATAACGTTAACCAATTTACTCTCTCCATCAACTTCTTCTGTTAGTCAACATGACGTTTTGCAAATACCCCCTGAAGTTTTGCACTTATGTGCAAAATGCCCGTTTAAACTTGAAAATTTATATATTTTTTTTCTTATCCTTAAAAGTGATTGCATTATTATCACTGAATTGTAGAGCATATTAGCTATGTTTTGACGGTATACAATCATGTATTGGAGCCTAATGATATGAAAGTCAACATAGCAAAGTACAACCACACCTGTCAGATGGAAAACTAATGCATGACATACAAAATGAAGCACATAAATAACATATGATTGACATAACCAAAAACTACAAAGATGTCAAAATATATGGCTTTGCTATTGCTAATTTCTTCCTTTGACTCTATTGAGCTGTTTTATGGAAAATGATAAGATGCACCAATATGAAGCAAAAAAGCTAGCATATTCTCCCCGCAGATGTTAGATGTTGAAGAGATCTTTTCATTAAAAGTATTACTTTGTCATTTAGAGAGGACTTTCAAGCGACAACACAAAGCTGACTAAGCCAACACATAAAAATCATCTGCCGAACAAAAGTAGATTTCCAGTATAGTTCCTAACCAGAAAAACCCTTAGGAGTCATTCAAGCCAATTCTGCCAAGATGGATTCCCATTCTTCTACCACCTTCCAATGTACTAAAGCACAATTGTAATCTACAATTTAATCCTAGAACAACCTTAGGAAGTTGTGATTGTTCTACTTTCTATAATATATTCTTATTCTTGCTATGCAATCAAAACCATCTCAAATCTGGTAAATAAGAAAAATCTAGATCTGAAACTATTCTAAACTATCTCATTATGTTTGTCATGCGTTAGTTTTCCATCTCATTATGATTGTGACGTGTTCATTGTATTCATAAACGAAGTATTATTGAGTTTGGATTTCCATATCTAATAAAGTATTACAAAGTGGTTATAGACTAGTATATTGTTTTGCCGTTTGTTATCTAAAATATTGGATTGTAATATTGTAGAGTTTAAAGTATTAAAATTAACCGTTAACTGTTTGTCTTTAATTAATATCTTTTGAGTCAAGGATAGGAAAAAAAAAAAAAAATTCAAGTTTAGGGGGACATTTTACACATAACTACAAAACTTCAGGTGGGGTATTTGCAAAACGTCATGTTAACTAACAAAAGAATTTGATAGAGGGAGTAAATTGATTAACGATGTGCAATTTCAAGAGGATAATTGACGAAACTTACAATTTCAAAAAGATAATTGCCTATTTACTCAAATCAATATATAATTTCAAAGAGGTAATTGCCTATTTACTCAAATCAATATTATTGAAAACAAACAGAGTGATTAGAAAAATATTAGCTGCTTATCTTTTTATTTTTTGAAGGTAGCTGCTTATCTTCTTTAGTGCACCTTTGGTAAAGTTTAGGCTTGAAAAATGTCAGCCTTTAGTGCACATACAGTTCTTTATACATCAAAGCAAATGTTTCATCATGTAAAATAAGCTCAAAGTAACTGCACAATTTCCATCAACAAATTAAGTTGCATGCTCGAAATTTCAACCTTGATCTTTGCATAAATTATCCATTATTTCAACCAATTGAGATTAGCTTTCAAGGGTAAAAATGATAAACTTTTATCATATTTAATAATGTTGTTTCGAGAAAATCATCTTTACCAATTATTTTTTTACTCCTACTTATTTTTATTAAATTAAATGTAAATTGCATTCAATTTGTTTTTCTATCATTTCCTATAATCGATAACCAATAAAGATTGTTTTTATATGATTCCTTAAACATTATTCTACGAAGAACACAACAACTATACTTCAAATTATTATATTTAATTTTTTTTAATAAACGTTGAAATGATTTTTTTTTTCAGCATAGTTTCAAAGGGAAGGAATACACCAACAATAATAATTTAATTATTTTTCTCGAAATGTACAAAAGAATATTGTGTTATTTTTACACACAAACTACAATAAAATAACTTAAATTTCAACCAATTGTAAACAATGAACTTAATTAGGACAATGATTAATTAAATGCCAGAAGTGAATGGTACACCAGTAGCAGGTAACCACGTGGTGCCAGCAAGGAGGGTAGCAACAGTGAATGGTGATGCTTGGGCTGGGCTTTTCATAACATGATAACCAGGCCATCTTACTCTATTTCTTGTTGATGATCCAGGCCCAAAGTTCTTGTACTCTCCATAAAATAGAGTGCTTTGAGCAAAATTAGTACCTCCCCATGGAGACCAACCCATTGGACTGACCAAATTATCCATGAATGATTTCATGACCACAACTCTAGAGTATCTTTGCCAGGGCCGGCCCAAGAAGGTGTTGAATTTCCCGACAACGGGCTTGAAATCTGGCGCGGCCCTAATCTGAGAGTTGTGAATCGAAATTCCAGTGTTTTGAAATGGGTCATCACGACCTTGGGCCGTGATCATGTTTGCTTGGCCGTTTAAAGGCCTTCTAACAAGAATCATGCAGTTTTGGAAAACTACGGCTGCGTTGCCAAAGATGAAGTCAACGGTGCCATAGATGTAACATTCTCTGTAAAATTGACGTTGTGCGTGAACCATGAGGGTGTCTTGGTAGCCTTTAAAGGAACAACGGTAGAAGACAGATAGGTCAGAGGCTGATCGAAGCGCCACTGCTTGACCACGACGTGGTCCAGCCGTGTTTTCAAAAGTAATGTCACGTGCAATGAAGTGAAGACCATCAATTCCTATAGTACATAAAAAAAAATTATTTAGAATGTGTTGATTTAAATTTGTTATGAAATATAATAGTTAGACATTTAAAAATAAGCAAAGAGGAGAATTCTTAAAATTGAAATATGACACTTAAGGTGCATGCAAAGATGGACAACACTTACATATAAGCATGAATATGATATCTCTCAAAAAAACATGAATATGATATTATTATATCAAATAAATATATATAGGAATGAATAGAATTATAATTCTTAAATTAAAAGGGAGAATTCATATTCCTAAAGAAAAAAAAAAAAAAAAAAAAGTTGAATTTGATTCCATAAGAAAAATAGCCATGAATTTACCTGCAGTGGCAGAGCTATAGGTAGTAAAACCAGCTTGAACATTTCTATTACTTGTTATCACTGTATTTCTACTTCCATCACCTACCAACATAATATTATCATTCATCTTCCCAACCACAATATTCTCTCTATAAACACCTTTCTTCACACGTATAACAAATCTTGTTTTAAACCTTCTCCTCCCAGCAGCATTTATAGCATCTTGTACTCTCTTAAAATGGCCCGAACCATCTTTCGCGACAATGATATGCGCCTTAATAGCCCTAGAAGATTCCAATAGTTTCCTCTCTCGAACCGAAAACCATCTTGGAAACCCTTCTTCAGTTACATCGTTGGTGTACCGAACACGGCCATCACGTTTAACGAATTCCCAATTGACGAATAAACCATTGCTAATGATTTGTGTCATGTTTACTTTCATAATTGGTACAATGAATTTTGGAATGTTCAATTCCAATGCCCCATTTCGACATGTTTCGATGTTTGTATAGGCCGTGCTTAGCCATGTTTGTGCATCGAATGATGAACATGATTTTTTCTTGTGGAGGTCTAAAAATGTACGGTTGAGATGGAAAACTGTGTTGTCGAAGAGTTTTAAACAATCACGTGACACTGATTTTTTCTTCTGGGTGATCCAACTATTTTGTCCGAAATTATGCGCCATATTTCGCATTACAACGGCTCTCTCTAAGGCTAAATGAATGAGAATTTCGCGGAATTTTGTTTTGTGTTTGATGCTTTTGTTGTGATAGTAATGGGTTTGTTTTGTGTAGTATTTGCATGTTTCTGGGTGTGGGGTTTGGTTACACCACCAATCTATGTTGTTGTTGGAAGATCTTGATCTTCTTTTTGATGAAGTGGCTATTGAGAAAATTGATGATAACAATAATAGTGTTAACAATATCTTTCCCATGATGATTGTCATTTTGGTAACTTTTTTTCTCTTCTTGATGTTGATGCACTTGATGTTATATATTTCTATGTGATACCTTTTTTAATTGCTTAGAGTGGCAGCAAGTCTTTATTTTTTTTAATGGAAGAGTGTGAAGATGTGAAAATGAGGTGTCGGTGTGGATATAAATTGTAAAGTAAAAAAATTTGAAGAATAAATAATAGAAAAGAAGAAATAGAAGCAATTATTTCTTTTTAGGGCTTTGCTTCTAACTCTATGATCTTTTGCTCAAGTAATTCAATATATGTTGGCCTTTTTGACAGAAAAAACAACACGTATAGAAGAATAACAAATTATTTTAAAATGATATAGTTAGTATATATGTTAGTGGCGGTAATAATACATCATTTTCAAAGAAATAGATTCACATTTTCGTGGAATCAAAGAAATCAACATGGAAACAATAACAAAGTCAATGAAAGGGAGAATGGTCGTGAAGTAACAAAATCAAATATAACAAAAACGAATATACATGGGATTATTGTAAGCTTTGAGGTTGATGAGGACGGGAAGTGATTGTTGATGCATAAAGCTTGTTTACTAAGCGGCACTTGATATGCTTCTATGTAAAGGTACACATGAATGAAGCCAATTCAAATTGAAATGAGAGGGATTGTGAGATTGTGCACGTATGAGAATGTACGGTTAAAAGAAGACTTAAAGACAATGACCGGAGCTACCTTTACAAACAATTTGCATCTTTTTCCCGATATATCATATCGTAAGAACTTCGCAAGTGTGCATTACATTGATCAATTTTGGAATGAGTTGAATGTTGGGTAAGTTCAAAAAAATGTGTGAGTGACGACAAAACATACTAAATTGACTTATGTTGATTTGTAGAGATAACTGCTAATACTTAAAGTTGTATAAGATTTTACTAAAGCTGTCAAAACAAACCATCTTTTAGTACAATATGGTTCACGGACGAACCAAACCGACATTTTTGGGCATGTGAAGTATGAGGCTGATGCGGGCAGGGAGTGATCTTTGATGCATGAAGCATATTCAATAAGTGGCTTTGGACATGCTTATAGGCAAGTGGACACGTGAATTAACCAAATTTACATTGAAAATAGAGACAATATGAGGTTGTGCAGGTCTTTGACCGTATAGTTGAAGAAAAACTTATAAGAATTGATTTGCACTACCTATACAAATAAGAGGCATTTTTCTTTGGAAAATAATGTATAAAGCGAAAAATGGAATCACGAAAGTATCACGACTCTTTAAAACACTTCTGCATTTATTGTGCTGACATAATGTTTGGTTAGTGGGAGCATTTTTTTTTTGTTATCAAAGCAATTTCCATTCGCGAAGTTGTCGCTAGATAATTTGTCGGGACATATAGCATCCCCCTTTTTCTTTTTGGAAGCTCATACCATAAAAACTACATAGTTAAGCGTGCTTGAATTTCCTATTCGTGTGACTGATGAACGAAATTGGTAAATGCACCAAATCGTAACAAGTAATAAAGTAGTAAGTTTATCATTCTCCACAAGGATTGTCGTTCAATTTAGTGATTAATAAAACTTATTTCAAATAGTGAAAGTAAAATTAAATTGAATAGACTTGCAGGGTTGAATTTCCCTGTCTATTGCAAGATTATGTCTGTGATTCAGATTATTAATGGTGGTTAGGGAATCCTTGAATCCCCCTTCGTCTTTGTTGAAATTAAACTTTAAGAAACAAACAACTATGTTATGCCTACTTATGATTTAATAAAACCAACGGATAAAACTCATAGCAAGCTTCTCACAACAACTACGTGTCGGACTAACCTAAGTTATGTACGACATTGTCTAAAGAAGAGAGTAGTAACGTTTAGATTTCAAACTTAAATTTCTTAACCTCTTCAAGATACAAGTGATTAGAAAAATCAAAGAACTGATATAATTTTGGGTTGACAATTCTTACTTTTATCCTACGGATCATTCTTTTTTTTTTTGGTGGAAACTAGAGATCATTCTTTAAGATTACAATTCAAATTAACCAATTGAAAAAAGCATTATCTAACTTAAACAGGGTACAATTAATAATATCCAACAAATACGAAGGGGTTCATTGTGGGACCCTAATCCAGAAGTTTAGTTGCTCATGACAATAAACATCATAACAAAACAATAGAAAAATATATCCTAGAGAGAACAACAAAAGGAAGAAATATTGTCTTGAAGCTCTGATGTTTGACCTTTTTCTTGATACTCATATGTAAAGGAAATACAAATTTAAATGGAGAAAAGGAATGTAAAAAGGTAGAAAAGTAGTTACTCCGTTTTTGCTTGAATTTGCACGTGTGCTTGCTTGCTTATCGGCATTGGTAGTGGAAATATAATTGAAAAATTACAAGAAAAACCAAACTATCTTGTCATCTTGGCACGCTAAACTCTTTTAATGTGTCAACGCATTAATCATGATACCTATAATTAGTTAGAAATTAGATAGAATTAACACAAATCCAAACCATGATATGGGGAAAATTGTTGAATTGAGTTAGCCTCAACTTGTACCGTACACATGCATATGATGATGTAAAAGCAAATTTTGTATCTTTAATTTCAATGAGTAGACTTATTCTTCAAGTATAGAGGAAGCAACTATTTCGTGTAAGGGAATAAGCATAGTCATTTTTGTATAGAGGATGCGTTTGGTTTAAGCAGGACTGAAATTAACGCCAACTTCATGTGCTATAGTTTGCACAATAAGCAAAAGATATTTTGTAAAAGTATTATGTGTATATGACTTTGTCAAAACATTATTTCAATGATCAAGCACAAGCATCATGTTTCAACGCCAATGAAAGTTTAATATTTTTTGGCTTCTTTGTTAAAAAAAATATATATTTTGGCTTCTAATTTAGTATTTGCAAATGATTTTAGTATTTGTAAAATATGGAATTCCTAAGAATCGGTCCTATAATATGTGTCTAATATAACTCAAAGGAATTACGAAGTTAGTCAGGTGACGTAGCCTTTGAATCTTGGAACATGCTAATCTCTAGATCTCAAGTTCAAATCTTGTTGTGCTAACTATTTTTAAATTGGGTTAGTCCATCTATGTCTTTATTCTAGCTTGAATTGGCATTTCCGGTAGGGGACAATGAAATAGGTCACTTGAATTAGTCGATTTTTGAGTTGGATACTGATGGGATAAAACCGCAAGTGCACGGTTCTACCGGTGTAGTAATAAAAGAGTATCGTTCTGACAGGGAGTTGTTCAATTTAACTAACTTTTAGGGAATGATTAGAAGAAGGTTCAGTTGAAAAAGGTTTGATTTTTAACGGAAGAAAATAATAATAAAAAGAGCCTTGGGATTATTGGTTCATCATAACAACGAATCCTTCACAAATAAACCATAAACCTCTAACTTTATATCTGACCTACTTTCTAAAGACTTTCTCTTTAGCCTATCACATCTCCTTTCGGTCTCAGTGAGTGTGTTCCTCTAGCAACCACGCCTATTCTCATGGTTGATTGCTATTAGAACCCTTGAAGAACGAAACTTTATATGTCTCAAGGTTTGCTAGACTATTCTCAAGTTTCGCAACCCTTGTCTAATTTCACTTGTTCCAATATTAAAACTTCATCTTTCGATCCTTCGTTTAATATTTGTGATGATGAATTAACAATTACTAAACCCTCCGCGTTCGCTTCTTAGCTTAGTAATTGCTAATTCATTATAAAAACGGTGAAATTAGATTAGAAAGTAGATTTATATAAAACTAGGGTTTATGGTTTGGTTTGATTAGGATTACGTCATTAGACTTATCCAACAATCCCAAGACAAGAAGAGTTTACTCACTCATGTTCATCGTAGACATGGAGAAGAAGAAGAAAAGCATAAAAGTAAATAACAAGAAAGTAAAGGAAAAGAAAAGAACTTTTATTGAGAAAGACAATTCTCACTTATTGAATTCCAAGAACAAAAGATGATTTGTTGTGATGGTTAGCTACTCTATTTATAGTTTACATTCGACTTAAAACTTAAGCAATACATCACTAGAATGTTCCACAAGAAACTGCGGGCTTTTCGGTCAAAACTAAATAGAGTAGCTTAAAATCTAAGCAAAAGCAGCAAAAGGGAATCCTAGGAGGTGGCACGGCCGTGCCAGTGGGAGCGCGGGCCGTGGGGAGACATATTTTTGTCTCCAAATCTTTGTATTTTCGTTCCAAATCAGCTCCAAACCCCTTTCTTTTGCACCAAGACTCAATCCATCAAATATTCATTCCTGAAATATAATAATATGCAACTGAAGTAAAATAGCTCTAAAATAAAATAATATTAAAATAAAATAAACTTAAATCTAATTAAAAAGGACTTAAATATTATATTAAAACTACTAATTATTGATTCATCAGATACCAAGTAAAAAAAAAACAATATGCGCACAATATTTCATTTTAGTTCTTATATTGGCCATATGAGAAATTCTTGCATATTACATGGATCAATTTTAACATAAACACATATTTAAAAGACTAAAATTAAATAATGACCAGAAAGTAATGAGTTATACATCTGTAAATGATTGAAAAATAAAGAATTTTTTTTTACACAAAAACATAGTATGTAATTATCAATAATATTTTTAGAGTATCCCTCTCCGACTTAGTGTAGGGGCCTAAATTTGTTGGGGGTAGTCAGGGGAGCATCTAGAATTACAATGAGTCAATGTTCTGTCACAAAAAATGAAGTCACTGCGTTTACATTCAAAATCTTAAGATATTAGGTATGCGAGTGATGTCACTTATAAATTTAATCTTTTATCCATTCATAGTCAAAGTGAGATTGACGACCCATATTTAAACGCAACAATCTCTGCCTCAGAGTGAATCTCCTTTATCTTATAATAAGATCCAATACCATGACTAATACCATTCCTTCACCAAGTTGAAGTAGGGTATTACTTTTGATACTATCGTTGGATCATTAGAGGATCATGTGCGACCATCACATTAAGCTAATAGCAACTGCACAAAGAGAATTTAACACGACATCAATACACAAAAACTGATAGCATTAGGTATATGGGTCATTTAATTTAACCACTTCTTACAACCTTAACTTTTCCATTCAATGTAGGACTCTTAACTAACACTTGATGCACCAACAACCTCCCTCTCAAGTGTGAGTTCGTTCATCCACATGTACTCCCAGTCCCACCTCCGTTGCTATTCCATCAAAAGGACAAATTGGTTGACCACCATTGTCAAGAAGACTTTGATACAAAGAGTCATTATGATATGGAAAAACCAACTCTGATTTGGTGGGTGTTAGCCTGTAATTCCGACAGGCTCGTTTAATATGGACAACATTTGTTTGACCTTTAACTTTGCAGGAATCGAAGGCTTTCTCATTTTCAATTTGAAGATTTCGACAAGATGGCAAGCCTAGCGCGCATACTCAGAAGTTCGACAGAAAAAGGCTAAGAGTGCAATCGCGTCGAAGAAAGCAATCAAGGCGGGAAAGACGCGATTTCAAGCTCAAGAGCGGTTCCCTTAGTGGAAACGTGGGGACAAACGGTTGTCCAAGATGGAGGAAGTGCTGATCATGGGATTAGTGGTTCGACAGTTACTTATTTTAGTATAAATAAGTGTTTCCAAGTCAGAAAATGGGTCGCAAACCATTTATAGAAATTCTACAACACTCAAACTACCGGCGTCTGGGGAAACGAGTTATACAGAATGTACGTAAACTGATTTGTAGACCACTTTACTTTTAATGCAATGCATTTTACATTTCCTTTAAGTTTATGCGTTTAAACTTTTATCCTTTACTTTAATTTTGTCTTGCTTTTACTTGCAATCTCAAACCTGTCGAGAGACAGTGCCCTTTCTATTTCAAAACCTGTCCTGCTCTCTAAGTAACCTGAGTGCATCTCGTTGCCCTTTTTCAAACCGTTTTTTATCAAAACCTTTGCACAACATGTCCTGATATTTTTAGTTCGGTCTCGCTTGTAATAATCAGAACTAGCCCGTAGTTTGCCGAAAACACCGGTAAACAAATTGGCACGCCCATAGGGACCTTGTTTGTGCAATTGATTTTCAAAAAAAAATTCAAAATCCATCTCCTTGTGAGATCCGTTTTTAGAATTTCGTTACTATTTCCAGGTAACTTTATTGCTAAAAACACCAAGTTGTTTGTGTATGCATCTGAGAAGTAGTAAATCTATGGCTCGTGCTAGTTCATCCTCTTCACAATCATCATCAGAAGCAAAATCTTTACAAGGGACTTCTCCTTTGGGAGATTTAAACGTGCCAACCCCTTTGGGGGTAACCATGGTTATGCTAGTTTCAACGGAAACAGGAGCAACCACTCCCTCAATTGTTTCAACGTCCTCTCTAATGACACGATCAGAAATGGGATCGTAGTACCCCCATTCACTGTTGGTGTTCCTTCAACTACCAGTATTCCAAGTTCTCCTTTAGTCAGGCCTAGGCTTGATGATAGAAACACAAATATGCAAAACCTACTGGAACAAAATGTGTTTAACATTACCCTTTGAGAGTTTTGATGATAAAAAAGTATTAAAAATTGTCAATTGGATATGCTAATAATTGTTCAAGTGTACAGGACCATAGACAAAAATTTGACATCTTAAATAGGTTCTGGAAGAACAAAAGAGAGCAATGGAATCAACAAAAAGGAAGCTTGTAGCATCTGAGCAGAAGTGCTTCTGAAGTGATAACGTCATCAAAAGCAAGTTCATCAGAAGCATCTCATCAGTAGTAGAAGATCACCAGAAGCTCTAGTTCATTAGGAGATGCAAGACTTAAAGCTTCAAAGGTTGTTCAATGGATTTAGTTTCGTCTAAGCATTGCAGAAGACTGAAAGAGTGAAGCAACGACTATTTTGAAAGGATTTGAAGGCATTGGATGCTTGTTCTAATAGCGTTGACAAAGTAAAATTGTACGAAGTGTACAACCACTATCTCCACTACTCAGTTTGTGTCTCTGCTACAAGACAAGGATAACAGCTCCGCCTGCAACAATGTTCCTACATACTGGGAATGGATTTGAAATTGATCATTCAGAGGACAATAACCATATCAGGCAAAAGATCATTGGTGATTGATCAAAGCTTCAAACGACTCTATTTTGATGTGCTGGAAATTCACAACGTCTCTTTCACACTTCTTTATAAAGGAGTGAATACTTAGAGATTGGCAAGGACTCAACAACAATTTACAAGTGCCAAAACTCTGCTGAAATTGTTCTGCAGTCAAAAGTTCACGTAGAATTACTTAACAACTTCCATATCTTAGAAATTTTATAGTGTTAAGAGTTTGTATCTGATTTGTATTGTGAACACCACTGATTGTATATCAAGTGTTCAATCTCAAACATTTTTCGTTGTAATTCTATTTGAATTAGAAGTCTCTTGCAATTGTGCTTGAGCATTAGAAGTCTCTTGATTGTGTTCAGGAGCATTAGAAAGTCTCTTGTGTTTTTCTCACCTTCAGAACCTTCCTAGCGAACAACCTTATGGTATGCCAACTTCAATGATGGCAAATATACATAATAGTGTGTCCGCATTTGCAGATCAATCAAATCCGTTCACAATGCACAACATACATAGTCCCTTAAGTTCTAGCATTTTTGGTCGAAATACTCTACCACCGTTGTCAACAGATTCGATGAATTTGTTAAGACAACAAATGGATGAGAGTAATCACGAAATGGTTAATTTGTTAACACGACAAATTGGTTCCGTGTTTAATCCTTTGATAAGGGACACAAACCGGAGTTACCAAGCCTTAACCACACAAATGGGAAGGATAGAAGATTTCTTTGCACCTCCACAACCTGTTTACCAATCGATTCCACAGGTCCAAAACCAACGACCGTTGCGGTTAATGGAACCAATGGTTCAGAGGCCACAACCTATGCCTCAACCCCAACCGATCGAACCAGTGATTCAAGGTCAACTTGAGGTGATCTTGGTGGATAGAAATAATAATGTCGATGAAGTTGTTAGGAATGTCTAACAAAAAAACATAGGAGCACATAACGACATAGCCAATTTGGTCGAAAATATAATGGCTCAAAATGGGCCAATCTAAGATAAGTCTAAAAGAATTGGCGAGTTTCAAGAGGAATTCCACTGAATCCATTGATGATTACCTTAATAGATTCATATTGTTAAAGGCAAGATGTTTCACACAAGTGCTAGAACATGAGTTAGTCGAAATAGCCGCTGGATTATTCCATCTGGAAGAAGCTAGACACTCAACACTTGAGAGATATGGCCCAGTTGTCCGATAGAGTTCGACATGTCGAAAGACTAAAGGCTGAGAAAGTTAGAACTCAAATGAGAGCAATCAAGAATTCGACATAGCTTTTGGCGATGTCGAAACAAAGGAGGTTGGCATTGCTGAATTAAGACCAGGGACCCCTTATACGTGTAAATCGTTAAGGCCCTTAGATGGGAATAATCTTGTCGAACCAAGCAATGAAAGATATGTTTCCAAAACATATACGTTCGACGGTAACCAAATGCGACGAGATTTATGATCTCTTAGTTGCCAATGGTCAAGCGGTAGCACCTAAAGATTTAAAAATCCCACCACTTGAGCAATGTCAGAAAAGAGGTTTTTGTAAATATCATAATTACTTAGGACATAAAACCTCACGATGTTTCCTTTTCAGGGATTTGGTTCAGAAAGGTCTCAATGAAGGCAGATTGAAGTTTGGAGACAAACCAAAGCCTCAAATGTAAGTAGACTCTGATCCTTTGAAAGATGCAAGTATGATGTACACTGACATTGCAGGTTGCAAGATGGTCGAAGAAAAAGTTGATGTTGCAGAATGTCAGATGGTGGGCATTGTCAGAAATCCATAAGACAACGAAGAGTTCGGATATCACGCCTGGAATAGGATCACTGCATACCTGGCTGAGAATGAGATCAAGAAATCCTTAGAGGTTGAGTTACAACAAAAGATGGTTGTAGGAACCATCGAGAAGAGTTCCTTCGAAACATTCACTGAAGAACCCAAAGAAATGATGGTTGAAGGCCAAAAGCTCGATTATGTCTTCGATGATGAACCTTTAGGATTCGAAAATGATTCATCTCTCGAGAGCAAAAAGATTCAAGCACAAGATCCATTGGAGGAAATTTATTTAGGAGATCGATCAGTCAAGAGGCCAACTTACGTGAGTTAGAAAATTGGCCCAGATTTCAAAATTCAATTAATGGTACTACTGAGGAAGTACAAAGATTGCTTTGCCTGGGATTACAATGAAATGCCAGGATTGAGAAGAACTGTGGTATAGTTGAAACTACCAATCCAACCAGACAAGAAGCTAGTAAAGCAACTTCCGATAAGATTCGCGCCTCAAGTTATATCGAAGATCAAGGAAGAGATTGAAAGGCTCCTCAAAAGAAAATTTATCCGAATTGCGAGGTATGTCGAATGGCTAGCAAACATAGTTCCTGCGCTCAAGAAAAACGGGTCTCTCAAAGTTTGTATAGACTTTAGAGATTTAAACAAGGCGACACCAAAGGATGAATGCCAAATGCCGGTGGAAGAAATGCTTGTCGATTCTGCAGCAAGATTCGAATATCTGAGTATGCTCGACGGCTACTCTTGGTACAATCAGATCTTTATTGCTAAAGAGGATGTGTCACATATTTATTACATGCACACTACCACAATTTTGGCTTTTAATAGCGCAAGTATAATAGCGTTTTTATATAAATGCTATTAAAAAGGCAACACACATGCCTTTTATAGCGTTTTTGGTTGGTCGCTAAGAAAAACTACTGAAAAATATGGATGCGATAGCGATTTTAGGAAAACGCTATTACTTAGTTTCGCAAAGATAGCGCTTCGTAATGAACGCTATTACTGGATGGGGTATAGTTAGTGTTTTTATGTAAACACTATGTTTGGGGATTATCAAAATATATTAAACTCGACCTTTCTTTGGCCCTGAGCAAATTTTAAGTAATTTAACATCAGTTAGAGTTTATGCCGTTAGTGGTGCAGGAATTGAATGCTTTTTTAAAGTTGTTGAAGCCATCACCGAGGAATACATGGAAAGCTACAAGTATTATATGCTCTTGACATACTTTTTAATTTGTTGGTTTCACCATTCTTTCACTTTTCATTTTGCAAAGAGTTAGGTTGTATGTCTTGAATGGCTAACAATTAACGTAGATATAAGTTGTGGTCAAAAGTATATAGTAAATAGTATATAGCCTCGGTGTAGACTAGTATATAGCCTCTTGTAGACAAGTTGTGACGAGAAAAAAGCTAGATTTATTTCTTAATGGTGGCTCAATTTCTATTTTGACATTTATCTTTGAGGATTTTGCTAGTTGTTTCTAGTGCTGGTTGTGTATTATTTAGTGTTGTAGCTTTTGTGTATTATGTGTGTGGGTGTTGTAACACCCCGTTTTCCCAACATAAAAATTTCATAAAAATAATCAGAGTATTCACATAAACGGAATGTCACATTCTTTTCTTAAAATCATAAACTGAATAAATAATTATTTATCCTTTAAAATTCAATAACAAAATCTTTAATATTTCGCAGCGGAATTTATTCAATAACTAAACAGTCTTTGGCACGAAGGCCTCTTCATAAATGTCTTATAAAAATCCAATCTAAAAACATAGTCATAAATCTTCAAAAACAATACGTAAGGAATAGAAAAGCAATAACGAAGTTCACATCCCGTTACGTATCAGAGCCCCTAAGACACACGAGAGAGAAAGCTCACACGACATCAACTATTCTTGGTTACCTGCAAGTTACTTATACGAAGAGCAACATTTCCAAGCAGAATGAGTGAGATTTCACAAAACAATAATATTAAGCATATAATTCAACAATTATATTTAACAACCTAAAATCATCATAATATTCATCATAGACAATAATATATCATATATCACATCTTTAATAGTTCATATAAAGAATCACAACTTCAAAAACTTGGCAACTTAAACATCTTTGACTCGACAAATGCGACTCCAACTTGACTATGCAACTTAGACCTCTTATATGCATGTGGTATCAATCCAGGGCATCAAGCCCCCAACGTATTTGAGCGTAAATAGGCTCTCAGGGCATCAAGCCCCCAACGTATTTGAGCATAAATAGGCTCTCAGGGCATCAAGCCCTCAACTTATTTGAGCGTAAAAAGGCTCCCAGGGCATCAAGCCCTCAACTTAATTGAGCAAAGGCTCCAGGGCATCAAGCCCCCAACAATGAAATGCTAATGCATGGACTCGAACTCTTAACATCTTAAATCGACAGCCTCTTATATAATCCAATAATTTGGAACTTCATCATCTTAATCAACTTAGACCGACTCATGCAGCTTAGTTAAATAACAACAGCAACACAACAGTATACAAAAACAGCATGACATAATAATATCAAATGCAAGTCAACAACGTCTCAATTATTCACATATAATTCAAGTAATGCATATACAATTATATCACAACATAACAACATCAAATAATAATCACCATCTTAAAACATCATATATACATATAACACTTCATCAATCATGGACAATATCGTATTCACAACATATACATACATATACTAATTCATCAATCATAAACAACATCATACTCATAAACATATACATTCATATACTAATTCATCAATCATATTCAATTATTCACTGTGACCTACGTGCAGTAATTTGAATATAACTCAAGTTCTATAAATCCTTTTAAAGTCAAACCAACGGCATTAGAAAGCTAACATTCAGACCTACAACTTTCGTGTTTACACCTAAGACCAGTTCTGTACCAATCAATACCAGTTTTCATTTCAAATTCAGACAAAGTTGTGCTGAAATTCATAAAAATTCACTGTGACCTACGTGCAGTAATTTGACCATAACTCAAGTTCTATAAATCGTTTTGACGTCAGACCAACGACATTAGAATGATAACATCCATACCTACAACTTTCGTGTTTACACCTAAGACCAATTCTTGACCTATCAATACCAGATTTCATTTCAAATTCGGGGCAAAGATGAAAAGAAAAATCAGAAAAAGCAACCTATATTATTCAACTTCACTTTCATTCAAAATCATCACAATCATCACTCTTAACCCTAATTCTCAAATTCTCAAAAACTAAACCTACAACATGTTAAATACAATTTTCAGAATCATAGACTCAAGATTATTGAATGTTAGTCCCACCCTTACCTTGGAATATAAAAATCGCAGCTTCCTAGGTCTCTCTCCCTTCTCTTGGCTTTTTCTCCCTTTTCTCTAAAATTGATCGTACGTTATGTTTTTCTAAACTAGGTCTCTCCTATTTATAACTTTTCTTTTCTATTTTATCTCATTTCTCTTTCTCCCCCAAAACTCTTTAAAATCTCATAACAACCCCTAAACTCAATATTCTATTCTAGTATGTATATATATATATATATATATATATATATATATATATATATATAATATAAAATATTTCTATAACAAATAACAAATATATCTCTATAACAAATATATTTCTATAACATATATATTTCTAAACCAAATAGCATATATATTATACTAATAAATACCAACATATAACATAACAAAATATCACTCATCAAAATAAATCATATAAATGACACAAATCTATAAGTATATTCTAAACTCATTAAAATAATCAAATAATTAAAGAGGGCGTTACAGGTGTGTGCACGAGCTAACATGTCATAAGTTGTTTCTCTAAGTTCTTTCAAACAATCTCACAAGTATTTATATCAATATATAATCTCAAATTAAACGATTTGGATTTGTATATAGGCTTGTTAATTACCTCATCGGCATAGATGTTTAATAATGTAAGTATTGTAAATTTAATTTTAAAAATAAAAAAATTGTGACTTTTATTAGCGCTTTTCTGTAAGCACTATTAAAGGGGGTAGTTAAGATTGCGCTTTCCAAAAAACACTAAGAAACATCTTTTTTTCCTGGGATTGTAGTTCAATTCGTCAGAGCACCGCCCTGTCAAGGCTAAAAATAGCACAAAAATAAGGCTTTAATAACGCTAAGAAACATCTATTGAAACATTGGTATTTAATAGCATTTTGAAAGCGCTATTATAGAGGTTTTAACCTATAATAGTGGGGACTTTCTTAGCGCTTCACAACCGCTATTAAACACCACGTGGTATCTAAATACTCTCAATTTCTGATGATTCACACAAACTTTTTCAGTTTGTTGCAGAGCTAGCTAGGGTAGCAGCACCAGGTGCTACCATAGTTATAGTAACATGGTGCCACAGAGAACCTTAACCCAAACAAAGAGTCCCTACAAGAGTGGGAGGAGGATCTTTTGAAAAAGATATCTGATGCATATTATCTATCAAAGTGGTGCTGAAGTGATATATATGTTAGATTGTTTGAGGCCTTGTCATTTCAGGTAGTAAATTAGTACACCTAATTAAAAAACTTCAAGTCAATCCTATGAGATGTTATAAATATTTTGTTTTAACTTTGTATAAGTTTATATTAGGCTAAATTACCTTTTTGGTTCTCTAACTATTTAATTGGTATCGGATTGGTCCTCTAACTAAAAATTGATTTATTTCGGTCCTTTAAGTTTATCACTGTTACTACATTTAGCCCTTTCTATTAGTTTTATTCAAATAAACGTTAGAGTTTGTGTTATGTGGGTCCTGTAACTTTATTTATCAGTATCATTTTGGTCATATGCCTTGTTAAGGTATTATGATTAAATAGTGACGGATATTATTGTTAAATGTTATGGTTCATATATATGTGTGAAAGAGAAGGTCAGAGACCCACATAACACAAACCCTAACGTTTATTTGAATAAAACTAACAAAAAGGACTAAATGTAGTAACAATGAGAAACTTAGAGGACCGAAATAAATCAAGTTTTAGTTAGAGCACCAATCCGATACCAATTAAATAATTAGAGGACCAAAAAGATAAGTAAGCCTTTATATTATTACATGAACGTTTATAAAATGTTTTTTTTTAAGAAGTTAAATTAATTCACCTAAATTAACATCGGAGGGAGTTGAACATATAACCTCAAGGAGAAACGCACTCTCAGATTCCAAACCAATACCACCATACCAACTTAAGTGGGTTATAAAATGTATTGATTAGCTTATTTTAATGATAAACTCTTCAGAGTAAATTATGAAAAATAAAAAACAATTACAATGGAGAGTGGGCCTATATATGAGGACCCAAATACAAAGCAAAGCTAACTAATAGAAATGAGTATTGCTGCTTAGACCCCCTAGATTTATAGGAAGATATCATTTGTTGGATATATTTTTTAATTTTTTTTCCTATTGAAATCTTTTGATGGCATATTTTTTCTGTTTTGTCAAGATAAAGGTTTAAATCAGGATAAAGGATTAATCTTTTGATATTTTATAACATAAAAGATTAACTAAATAGGCTAACAACTCGATCTAACTCGTTTAATAAGAAGGTTAGTCTTAAATTTTTTATAAATCTTATTTAATTAAATAGGCTAGACTAAGACTTACAAAAAAGTCTATTATAAATCTGTCGGACTGTCCTATTAAGCTTTTCATTTATAATATATCTTTCATTATTGATATTGTATAAGTTTTTTTTATAAACTCAAGCTTTCATCAGATTTGGTTATTCGGTAGTAAGTATATTAGTGTGATTAAATCTTCGTAAGCTTTCATTATTTAGTAGCAAATTTAGTTGTGTGCTTTAGACATTCATAAGATTTGACCTATTTAGTAGTGAGTTTATAAGTGTAGTTAGATCTTATTGTAAAATAGACTTTTAAACAGACTTTCAGATTTCATCGGACCTTTAAAAATATATCAGGCCTTAAAAATTAGCATATAATGGGTAATAGATCATGCTCAGATCTATAATTTTTTAACCTGGTTAAGATTAATCCTTACAAAGTCCGGTCCAACCTCATCCATTTTCCCATGCTTGTATTCTCTTTGCATTTAATAATATTTTAACTAAAAATCTAATTCATTACTATTAATTAAATAAAACATGGAAATTTCAATTCAACTATTTTACCAGGTTCTACCATAGTTTTAAAACTCGGACCGGATCGGCCAGTCGAACCGGTCCGACCGTGAACCGGAGGGTTAGCCGGTTCAGTCCATTAATCGGACCGAACTAGCCGGTGAAACTCAGCCAGAACCGGATTAAACCGGCGACTCGGTGGTCTGCTGAAAACCGGCCGGGTCAACATTTTTTTCGGTTTTTTTTTTTGGACACGAAACAAGGTTGTGGTATATTTTTTAAAAAATTCCACTTTGACTAAAGAGGGAATCGAACTGGCAACCTCTACTATAAATATGCAATGCACTAACCACCACACCATGCATTGAATTGTGTTACTGATTTGCTTATTAATTATTATATTAAATTCAATTGTAAAATGTCACTAAAATTCACATTTCTTTTTTGTGAAACATTGAAATTCATAATTATTTTTAATGATATATTTCATAATTGTGTTATTGTTTTGCTTCTTATTTTTAATGTTTCAATGATATTTTTCATAATTTTAGCTTAATGATTATTGTTTTGCTTCTTATTTTTAATGTTTCAATGATATTTTTCATAATTTTAGCTTAATGATATATTGCAATTTTAAAGTTATATACAATTATTTTTAACACAAAAAAAATACACTTGCTTGTAAATATTGTTGTGATTAATATTTATTTTGTCAAAAATTCAAATAGCGTAATTTCTTTTTATAAAACTTAGTTTTGTGCTTAAAATTAATTTTTGTATTTTATTGGTAATTGTATCATAATCAATAGATTAAATTTAAAAAATAAACTTGTGAAATTATGTTAATTTTTTGATTTTTTCTTATTGTAATAAATTTTTTAGAGAATAGAATTATCCATTGTAATATGAGATTTTTATTATAAAGATCGAGTGACGCAATTGAGTCAACCGATTTAATCCGATTCTCTCATGCGGTTCGACCAACCGCCCAGTGGTTCGACCATTGACTTAGTGACCCAGTACCCTTACCAAGTCGATTACCGGTCCAAGTTTCAAAACTATGGGTTCTACAACAATTTTTTTTTTATCAGATAGCCTAGTGGCTAGAATTCACCTTATAAGGTGAATAAGTGGGGTGTCCAGGGTTCTAACCCCGACCCCTGCATATAACAATGCATTGTCTCTGCCAACTGAGCTATGCTCACGGGGACGGTTCTACAACATTTATTATAGGAAAATAGTTCTTACTCACTAAGTCAAGTATATACAGCTAAACTTTTTATCATACAAATTAAGTTGGTGTTTTTAGAATGGACTGAGTCTGTTGAGATAATTACATAGACCCAACTCTACGTATGTTGTCTGGGTTAGGCCACTTGAATCTCTCGCTCTTTCATTTTCAATCCGGAAGATAGACCAATTTCTTGTCTGACAGATAGAATTGATTGATACACTTATTTTGAAAACCCAGAATAATTATTATATACAATTTTTCCCTTAAAACATTTTTTTATATAAAAAAACACAGTAATTGTTTGTTCATAATTTCTTTACTCCTTCCGATAATATTTTAAAGATAAGATTTTCCATTAAATTAATAAATATATTGGTTCATAATTCAACATTTTTTTTTTATGCAAAAGTGATTCAAAGTGGATTACCCAAATGCATTAACCAAAAAGAGAAGATTAAAAAAAAAAAGGAACTAGGCCTACATCTTTCTAAAATGAAATAAATCTAAAGTTAGGCAAAGTCTAACCTATTTCTAAAATAAAAAACACAATAAAGCAAGAGTATAAAAAAAAAAACTATAATTAATGCACTAAAAAATAGTACATGTTTCTTGTATTAAAAAATAATAAAAACAATCCAGAAGTCCTAGCTCAACTGGCAAAATGCCGAAATTGTTAGGCCGGATGCCATGACCGGGGTTCGAACCCCGGTACCTCCACTTGTGTGTGAGTTTATAATGGCTTTGCCATTTCGTCTATCTACCAAAAAAAAAATAATAATAATAAAAACATAGTACCTATTTTTTTTTTAGCAAAAATAAACCTAGTACCTAAAAATTTACCAGAATTCGCCTCTTATTCTTTTTTAGCAAAAATAAACCTAGTACCTAAATTTTTTTTTTAGCAAATATAAACCTACATTTCGCTTCTTATAGATAGAATGAACATGGGAGTGAGCAACAATTCATATATACACTAATATTTCTTTGGTTCTCTCCTAGAACGAGTAACAAAAATATAGCAACTAAAGGAAGTTTCTTGATGGAGCTGCAACGAAAGGAAGAGGAGAAGAAGAAATTTAAGTCTGGAGTTGCGACGTTCTACGATGAGTTTTCTGGACAGTGGGAGCATATTTATGAATCAGACCACATCCACCACGGGTTTTACGACCCAAATTCTACCGAACCTCTGGATCATCATTCGGCTCGAATCCGAATGCTTGAAGAGGCCATTCGTTTTGCTAATATTTCTGGTATGATATTAGCAAAAAGCAGCCAAGATTTGATAGTGTCATTGTTATTAATAATTAGTCCGAATTCTTTCATTTTTCTTTCAAAATTTTTACATATATACTTCAATATTTAACCTTTCTTTTATAACAATTTTCAAATAAATAAAGTAAAATGGTATTTATATTATTATTAGTATTGGCCACTGACAACCCACTAGGGTTGGTTTGGTGATATTGACTTGGGATCTGGGAGTGTGCTCCTGTTCAAGGTCTCAGATTCGATTTCCTCCGATTCTAATTTAGGTAGGTTAATTTAGCTTCTTCAAAAAAAAAGTATTGGCCACTGACTACTTAGTTATTGGATGAATGCCCAGAGGATCCAACCAAGAGACCCAAGAGTATAATTGATGTTGGGTGTGGCATAGGGGGCACCTCTCGATACTTAGCCAAGAAATACGGAGCAAGCTGTGTGGGCATCACTCTGAGTCCTGTTCAAGCTGAAAGAGCAAATACTCTTGCTACTGCTCAAGGATTGGCTGACAAGGTTTTCTCATTGGTTATCTATTTTACACATTAATTTTATTGAACATTACAAACTTATTCCGTTAATTTATCGGTTATCTACCGACTTATATTTAATATCCGCTAAAAACTTATTCGCTATCAACTATCTGCTATTTTACATCCAACATGCCTTAATTACTTGTTATTCATAATTTGGCAATTATTTTATATTATTAGGGAAATGTTAACTGGTGCTCCGCGGCATTGAAACACTCACCATATATAACGTCTATCTTTTATGTTTATGCAATGGAATGATAGGTATCCTTTCGTGTTGCTGATGCTCTAGAGCAGCCATTCTCGGACGGGAAATTTGATCTACTATGGTCAATGGAGAGTGCAGAGTACATGCCCGACAAAGAAAAGGTTCGATTTCTTACTGAACAATAATACTCAAATTAATCTTTAACAGGTTTATACGGAAGGACAAATTAATCATCGATTTATTATAATAGAAACGCTAATTAGTATCATTAATTGTTGAGAACTAAATCGGGTGAAGGGAAAATTGTTAAGGATTAAATCAAATCTTCACTCTACAATTGTTGGAACATTAGTGTGATGTTGGAAAATAAATTGGAAGATCAAACACCAAATAATTATACTTTGATCTAATGTTGTGTGAATTGAAAAAATAGAGTGTGGGGGTCCCACATAAAATAGAACTCACACATTAGTAGTGTTTAAACTGTGGTATTTAATTTTAAATACTTTATAATGATAAAAATAATAGTAATTATTATTTTTATTCCAGAATATCACTTCCCATAAATTCAAGAATTTGATTGAATTTCTTATATTTCCTTCATTCAAATCCAATAGTTTGTTTCCTCCACTTTTGGATTTGTTTCTTTTGATCATATCCACAAGTGTTGTTGAATTGATTAATGGATAAACTCCATTTTAATCTTATCCATTAGAGTAACTGTTGTCGCAATTTTTGCTAAAACAGTTGCAGAATCTCTATATCAATAGAAAACTTCACTCAGTTCAAAAAACACACCAAAGAATTTCATTGAGTTGTCGGTAACTCTTTCTCTCTTCTTCCTTTCTTGACTTGTGTTGACGAGTCTTTCTTCTCTCCATCTCCTTTTTTCTGTCCCTTCGGAATTAAGAGTGTTCTTAAGACCATAATCCCTTTTCAGTTTAATGTCCCTTCAGAATTAAAAATGGTCTTAAAAACATAGTCCATTCGATAATATAAGTCCTTTCGGAATAAAGAGTATTATTAAGATCATAGACCCTTTTGGAATAATAATGTTCCGTCGGAATTAAGAATGATCTTAACAGTATATAAATATTCTTTCAATATTTTAATTGATGAGAAATTTAAAAGTTGAAATGGTGGTATCACCATATTTGAGTGGTCGTAGTGTCATATTGATATTTTGGAGAAATTAAAGTTAGAATGGTGGTAACACCATATTTGAGTGGTCTCAGCACCATAACAGAGTGGTAACAATACCATTTTAAAGTGGTTTCAGTATTAAAGAGTGGTCTTAGTACCATATTCGAAGGTGTAAATCTCGAACGGTTTTCTACAGTGCAGTAGTTAGCCGCATAGATGGACTTGTTTTATCCTGGAGGCGGCGTGGTTGATAGTTTGTCTTGCACAATTTTGGGCAGTGCCACGAAATGTCTTAAAGAGAGCGACCTGGTCATGACTCAACCTAATAACAACTTCGGTAGAAAATAGAATTTGGAAATCCAAATACAACAGTTTAGAAATCAAAAAACAACAACCATTAATATGTGTCACATATTTATTACCTAGTATAAATACTTCCAATTTCCTATGATTCACACAAATTTTTTCAGTTTGTTGCAGAGTTAGCTAGGGTAGCAGCACCAGGTGCTACCATAGTGATAGTAACATGGTGCCATAGGGACCTTAACCCAAACGAAGAGTCCCTATAACAATGGGAGGAGGATCTTTTGAAAAAGATATCTGATGCATATTATCTACCAAAGTGGTGCCCAAGTGATGTATATGTTAGATTGTTCGAGGCCTTGTCATTTCAGGTAGTAAATTAATACACTGAATTATAAAAACTTTAAGTCATTCATATTAGAAGATATATATATATATATATATATATATATATATATATATATATATATATTGTTTTAATATTGTATAAGTTTAAACGGGGGCTAAGTCAAACGAAGATTCCCTCTTGTGTCAATTTTGATGGGCTAAGTTCATATAGAGTTTGCTCTAGCTTTAAATGGAGCTCCTGCAAGTGGACGGTGGGATTGGTCTCATCGAATTAGTCGATTCTTGGATCGGATACGGAGTTTTAAAAAAAAAAACATTGTATAAGTTTATATTATTACATGAACGTTTACATTAGTATTTGCATTCAGCTATAAAAAAAATAGAAATGAGTATTGCTATTTAGACCCCCAAGATTTATATATGAGGACCCAAATACAAAGCAAAGCTAACTAATAGAAATGAGTTTTGCTGTTTCCCCCCTGATTTATAGGAAGATATCATTTGTTGGATATATTTGTTAATTTTTTTTTTCCCTATTGAAATCTTTTGATGCCATATTTTTTCTGTTTTGAAAAGATAAAGGTTTAAATCAGGATAAAGGATTAATCTTTAGGTATTTTATAACATAAAAGATTAAATTGGGATAAAAAAAATAACGAAAATGTTATGTGATTATAAAATAAAGGATTAAATCAAAAAAATTAAAAGATAAAGAACGAAAATGTTATTTAAAATTAAGTTAAATGACTAATTATGTAATTTTTACCCTTAAATATATTATGAAGCTTTCTTTAAAACTTCTGTAATCTTTTTAGCTTTAGAAACTTTGATTCACATCTTAACATGCTTGATTACTATGTAGGACATAAAAACAGAAGATTGGTCTACCTATGCTGCTCCATTTTGGCCAGCACTCATACGTTCAGCATTATCATGGAAAGGTTTCATTTCAATCTTGACCATGTCCTCAAGTCACAATTCTTATTAGGGTCAAAAGGAATGTTTTTAGTCCTCATCTTTTATAAACGATAAGGACTAAAAAGTGATAAAAAAAAAAAAAATTATTAAAGGCAATATAGACTAAAAAGTAGTAGGTATGACAACAAAACCCATACCCTTGATTACCCGTCGAACAAAACTTAATTTGACGTGTTTTCCCGTTTTGACTGAGTTTGGGTTTTCCCCGATTTCAAAACACGGGTATGGGACGGGTAACGGATATATACGTACCCACCCTGAACCTATACCCAAACCTGTCCCGAGTGCAGAAAATTACTTTATGTTGATATATCATGTTATTTTGTTTGATAATTATCGTGTTATAAAAACTAAAATTGATATTTAAAGGAGCAACTAAATCAATTGGTCTAATAAATATTAAAGTGAGGATATTGTTAGATAATGCATTACAACATTTCTCTAGGGGTTGCAAAAAAACTTCTATTTTATATTAAAAAAATTATTCAATGCGGGCACGGAGATGGAGTGGGATACCCAAACGCGTTGGGGACGGGGATGTAGTTCAATTTCTCATCCCCGTTCGATATGAGTAGGATAACGGGTAAGTATTTAAAAATCAGATATAAGGACGGGGAATGTAAAACCCGTCCTCACTCCGCCCCATTGCCATACCTACTAAAAAGAATCTGTAATTATAAATGGACCAAAAATACATTTGACCTAATAATTATCTTGTTCAATAATATAGGAATTATCATTTACTATTTTTCATATTGTGGCCAGGACTTAAAATCATAAAAGGAGTGTTTGCTTATCCGTTGATGACACAAGGATTCAAGAAGGGTTGAGTTCGACTATGCTCCATTTAGCCTTCCTCCATTTACCCCTGTTCAATGCCTAGATGAGTGACATGTGGCAAAACAAAAATTAACGGTTTGGATTGAATGGTTTAAAATAGGCATTTTGTGATACAACAGTACTCATACAAAAGTTTCGTCTTCTCTCATCCACCTTCGTCGCCGCACTCCCTCTCGCCGCCTCTACCGCCGTCCATCTAAGCGGCGCACTCTTCCCTCCCACCTCTCGCCGCTTCTGCCGTCGCCCGTCCAATCGGTGGTGTGTTCTTCCTTCCTGCTATTAGATCGGTAAAATTTTCGATTCAGATCTGAAACCTAAACAATCATATTCAGATCTCCAATTACCCATCACAACCAGATATGCAAAGATTCAGATTCGCAAATACTTGAAGCGTCGCGACGAAATCGAGCAAGAAGATTCAGATTCGAACCACGTTGTTGTCTGCACTGGATCCACCTCCAACGTCGGCGGTGTTTCTTCCGGAGGTGAGATGGACGGCAACGTCGCATACAACAGTGACAATAACAGAGCCTGGAGTAGCGACCATGGGCGGTTTCACCACCCAGCTAGCCTGGGCACGCGCCCGGGCTCAACCGATACTCAGGACGGATCTCTTTGGGGACCTATGGGAGCCATACCATTCCTCAAGGTTGCTATATATATATATATATATATATATATATATATATCATATTGGGCATAAATAATTAATTAGTTTACTTTGTTGAAGTGGAATGGCGTGCACGTTTTCTGTGTAATGTCTTTGGTTTGAGTCCTTGCCTTTACTTTTTAGTATTTCTCCTGTATTTTTAATATTAATATTTTATTCAAAAAAGTGTCCCTGTAGGGACTTGAACCGGCTCCCCCACACTAAAATCAAAACAACCTAACCACTATATCTACTTACCACTTCTTGTTACATATTGAAACGGTTCTATATATATTATATACAGTTTTGGCACCCGTAACAAATATAATCAGGATTCGCCACTGCGCATACTTTCTTTGTATCGCTACAACAAATTTGAATTTTTGTGACGGCCAAAATCCGTCAATATAGGAAAAAATTATGTAGCTAAATCCATCTGTTAGTGTCAAATGGTTGTCACGACATGTTTTCCACCTTTACCTACGGTTTTTTCCGTAGGTAAAACTTATCATTATTTTATTTTGCCCAGGCTCTATAAATTTCCTGGCTCCGTCACTGGCAGCGACTGCTCTCTTGGTCGGGGAGGATCTGGAAGTGATTGAAACTAAGATACACCTTTAATTTTTTAATTAATCTCGGCCGTTGAATTTTTTTTTGCCACATGTCACTCATCTATGCATTAAACAGGGGTAAATGGAGGAAGGCTAAATGGAGCATAGTCGAACTCGTAATTAAGTATACCATCATCACATGTCGAAAGCCTAAATAAATGGAGGCAGGGAGATTTATATATATTACATATAGAGTGAATATCTAAATAATGGTCCCTAACAAATCTATTTTGTCTTTGAGAAATGAGAAAAAGTCAATTTGATCTAGTATTAAATTGATAAATATCATTTCACATAGACTAAATAGGTCTCCTAGGATTTGGTTGAGGACCAATTTAAATGTTTTACTTTTCGATAATAATGGAAAAATATTTTCAAGGGATTATGTGTATTTTCCTTTTAGTAAGGCAAACTAGTCCACCGAAAGAATGAAATTTTATTGAGAGGGTCATATTTTAAAGTCTGAAGCCAACTTCATTAAATCAACCTAAATGTTTATAAATTATATGTATCTAAGCACTTATTTTGATTATGGTTTAGACTTGTCTTGATGATGTACTTTCTTAAATTGGATGACATTGTTCCCCATTATTCCTAATTATGCCTACAAACTTATTCAAAAAATATTGATATGCTTATCTTTTTTTATTATGTGTTATTATTGTCAAAATAATGTAGCATTGACACAATTATGTTTTATGATTCAGGGATCAAATTGTCTGTTTATTGTACATTTCACGTTGCAATTTGTACTTAAATCTTAAATTTCACTTTGCAATTTGTACATACGTCTTAAATTTGTACATAACCTTGTATGTTCTTGCTCTTGGATTTTGTTATGAAAATTGCTCTTCTCTCATAAAAAATTGCTCACTTCCATACAAACCTCTGAAAATACCATCATGTGACTTAAGTTACGCAGGTATTAAATTCAATGTGACTAAAGTCACGTTCGCTACACTAGTACATCCCACGTGAGTTAACTCACATACTTCCTCCGATCACATATATAAGCAAAAAACAACTTTCTGAGATTCATTCAAAACTAATGTATATGGTCATAATTATTGATCAGATACATTAGTTATTCAAGTTGTTTTTTGCTTATATATGTAAGTTATAACCCAACGTGAGTTAACTCATGTAGGTTATAACCCCATTGTGAGTTAACCCATGTAGGTTATACTTCATCTTACCGAACGTGAGTTAACTCACGTGAGAGATATTTTGGTCAGTTTGTATGAGAGTGAACATTTTTTGGTTGGGAGAAGAGAAATTTTCTTTTGTTATTTGCTCTTTTCAAAGTGGGCTTTCTTCCTTAATGAATCATCAATGAGATATTTGCGTTGATCCTTTTTAATTTAATACTATCACAAGTAGTTATTAGTAGTTAATTGGTATCTTCTATAATAATATATGACTATTACTTTTTCCACCCTATTCACTTCCTCGTGCGCCTTATTTTTTTCAAAAATACTCTTAGTCCAAATTACATAATTCGGACTCCTTTTAGATAGTGAAATCCGGACAAATTCGTGGATTTAGAAACTTAAACCAACCTGATGGATGTTGATGCCAATGTGTAATGGATGGATTCAGATTATACAATCCGGTAAGTTTTTACACTTTCCGGATTATGTAATCCAAAATGTGTCAATCACCCCGTAAAAAGTCAATATTTGGGGTGAAAAGTGATGTTTCCGGATTACTTTATCCAGAAAGTGTAAAACCTGTCCGGATTATGGAATCCGAACTGCATCAGTACAGAGGCAGAAATCATATGTTTTGGTTGAGCCCCTTTTTTAGAACATTTAGTCAACTGTTTTGGCCTTTGACCATTTGTTCAAACAAAAAATTCAATTTATAACATAACAATTAACAACACAATATAATTTTCAAACAGTAACAAAACATAAAAATTAAAATTATTCAAGTGTTACATAACTTAAAATCATGCATAATATTCAAACATTAACATAATTATAAATTACAATCAACCCCTTATCACTACACCCCTGCCACCTCTGGAACCCCCGACACCCCTGCCACCAACAATAGTTCCCCTACGGCGATAAACTTTCCACCATGTGTAACACCCCGTTTTCCCAATATACAAATTTCTTAAACATTTATTAGAGTAAAAACCATAAACGGGATATCACATAGAAACGTAATCCAAAAACAGTTAAATAATAATTTAACTTCCACATAATATCTTAACATAGCAGCGGAATATTAGTTCATAAACCATAAATCAGTTTGGCACGCAGGCCCCAATAAAGTATCTCAAAAGAGTTAATCAAAACAGAAATTATCATAGCAGTTCACGTAAAAGAATGAAGCATGTTATAGCATATAACCCCATCCCGTTACGTATCAGAGCGACCTAGACGACACAGAGAAGGCAAGGCCACTCACGACGACAACTGCACACTAAGCACGATCACCTGCAAGTTACCCATACGAAGGACAACATTTTCAAGCAGAAGGGGTGAGATTTCATAATCAAATAACATTAATCAATGTAATTGCGAATCATAAATTAACATCATAATCATTCCTTAAATAACATTGCATAATTGCTAAACAGTTATAACATAATCATATATCCAATTATCATGAACAACATAACATATTCGATAAACACTTATCACATAATCACGTAATCAATCATTATCAACAAGGCATCTTAATCATGACAATGCGACAATGCTCTTAGACTCCTTATATGCATGTGGTACCAAACGTCATCATAAGTATTAATATACTTTAATCGTGCGGAGGACAAAGCTCCTATAAAACGTGCGGAGGACAAAGCTCCTAATATTCGTGGTGAGGACTAAGCTCAATGAGATGCTATGCATGGACACTTATGAACAAAACATCGTAATCAACATATCAACATGCATCCAATAATTTGGAGCTAACTTCATCATATACTTATGCACTTAGTTAAATAACGGAAGCAGCATAAACAGGTCACATAAACGAGATGATATCATTATATCAATAGCACATAAATTGCATCATTATCAAGCTTTCATATCTTGCATGAATATACAATACATTAGTTCATGTCCAATTAATATCAACATAACTTAAACAACTCTACAGACTGCATTAAACGTCATCATTAGGTCTTATTACTAGTTAGGGGTTCACTCTAGATCAACACGTGCGACACAGATCGCACAAACACACAAGCAACTGCATCCTGGCTGTGCTCGCGAGGCGAGAGTTCTTACTCGCCATGGCGAGTACCACTCAACTCCCAAAATAAACTTGTTCTGGGTTCCCTCTGATCCTACATTCATTCCTAATCAATACTAGACATGTTCAGGCACTCAAAGGCACTCAAGGTCCAACTAAAAAGGTCGAAACACAAAATATGACATGCTCTCTGCCTAAGCTCGCGAGGCGAGGAAGGGTTGCTCGCCATGGCGAGTTGCACCAAACAACTCGCGAGGCGGAGGGAAAGGGCTCGCGTGGCGAGCGATGAAGGTCATCACTTGCGAGGCGAGGATCATCACTCGTCGTGGCGAGCGATGAACAGAAGCACGGGCAGACTACGGGTTTTCTCGAAAATCCATCAAATAACATGGTTCAAAGCCTAATTTTGATTCCATAATCCATCCTAAACATGTTCTAAGGTTAAAGGACGATTTCTACATCAATCTAAACAAGTTTTACCATTTGATCATCAATTTTTAGGGTTTTGACCTAATTTCCAAACTTTTCTAAAACAATCCTAACTTTGTCATTTAATCATCAGAATCACAGCAATCAACGTTATTGAATTATTAGTCTCACCCTTACCTTGTTTGAAGAAAATCGCAGCACTCTTCCTTGGTTTCTCTAGACTTGGCTTTTTCTCCCTTTTTCTCCAAAACAGTCGTACGTACAATGTTTTTCTAAAACTAGGTCTAACCTTTATATACCTCTTCTTAATTACTTATCTTATCTCACTTTCTCCCCCAAAACTATCTAAAATATCAAAACAGCCCTCAACTAAATATTTTATATTATTTTCAAATCTTTATTTTATTTAACAATAAAATAATTCTCATATCCTTATCAAATCTTCCAAAACTCATAACTCAGCACGTCATCGATCAAATCATCAAAACATACCAAAATCATGCATATATTATATAATTATAATATAATCACCTAAACTCGATTAAATAAACGATTAAACGAAAGTGGGCGTTACACCATGCACCTCTCTCAATACTTCCTCTAAATATTATCATGCCTCAGACTCGCGCTGCACCTCACCACTGGACATAACAACATACCCATGGTCTCTGATACGGACCAACCATCCGGACAACTTCAGTGCCCAAGAAAAAAAAAATTCGCTCAAATTAACTTGCATGCATAAGGATTTCAAACTAACCTTCAATTTGATGTTTGATAAGGCTTGAAATGTGGTGATTTTGAGCAAAAAAAACTCCAAATTTGGACCGATTCATACAATTCGGATTTTGGGTTAAGGGAGGGAGGGAGAGAGAGAGAGAGAGAGAGAGAGAGAGAGAGAGAGAGAGAGAGGTAAAACTGTGAAACTGTAAAATGGGAGGGGTGAATTTCCTTTTCTAGTTCGAATTGTCCGGATTACGTAATCCGGAATGTATTTCGTTTTTTTTCTTCTTCGGATTACGTAATCTGAAGGGCCTGTTTGTCATTTTTGCATGGCACGTGTGTATGGCATAGGGTGGAAAAAGTAATAGTCATAATATATAAAGGGGATACATTTTTGTATAAAGCTGGAGTTTTTCTTTCAGTTGTACCCTTCATTTAAATTATTTTATCATTTTAATAACATATTATTTTTTTGACAATTAAAAAATTATTTAAATCCCATTAAAATAGGAAAGATCCACAACAATAAGAATAATATTTGACATTATAAGAAAAATCTTATTTTGACCTTATATAAAAGAAATTGTATTTCCGTGTAACATTTTCTTTTAATTTATTATTATTCACTTAATTAATTTTACCATTTTAGTGTGTCTTAAGACCATCCACAACAGAGCATCCTAAATTGGGTGCTTAAATTGAATTCATATGTCCACATCACTCATGTTACCGTAATACTTAGTAAGCACCAATTTTCTCCGGCCCAACACCTAAAAAGAAATTATTAAATAGGTCCGACAAATAATTTTATATTATTACATTTCAACAAAATTTTATTTATCTTCTTCATAGCCACCCATGTATTATACTCCACAATAGGGGTGCCGATTTAATGTGGTGCTAAATAGGTGAAGCACCCACCATTGTAGATGGTCTTAAACCTAGTATATAATAAATGATGGTCTTAACCCACCATGTGTTGGAGGATGTTGGTTGAGAAGGAGGGGTTGTGGTACCGTGTTTTGGAAGCTCAGTACGGTGAGGAAGGTAGGAGGTTGAAGGAGGGTGGCAGCCATTGTTCGGCTTGGTGGAGGGCGATTTGTGGGGTGCGTGACGGTCTTGGGCAGGGTGTAGGGAGATGGTTTGAAGATAACACGCGTCAGATTGTGGGTGATGGGAGGGATGCTTTTTTCTGGCATGACATATGGGTGGGAGAAATTCCTCTGAAAATTAAATATCCCCACCTATATGAGTTAGCGGAGGATAAAGAGTGTTCAGTGGCGGATGCTAGAAGGGTTATATGGCCGGATAGGGGTTGGGAGAGTGTGTGGCGTCGTCGGTTGTTGGCGTGGGAGGAGGAGAGTGTGAGGGAGTGTGCAACTTTATTAGATAACATTGTTTTGCAGGAAAATGTGCACGATGCCTGGCGTTGGTTGTTAGATCCTATTCAGGGCTATACTGTGCGGGAAGCATATTGCTTCCTCACTACCTTTGGAGATGCTTTGGATAGGACTCTGGTTGACGATGTCTGGCAAAAACAAATTCCCTTAAAGGTGTCTCTGTTCGTGTGGCGTCTTCTTCGCAACAGAATTCCATCAAAAGACAATTTGGAGCGACGTCATGTTCTTCTTCATACTGACACGGCTTGCATTTCAGGTTGTGGAGAGGTGGAATCGGCTAAACATCTTTTCTTATATTGTGATATTTTTGGCTCTCTTTGGTCTCATATTTGGCGTTGGTTAAGCATTTCTTCGGTGATGCCTTGTGACATCATACAACACTTTATTCATTTTACTCACATGGCGAGCTTGCCTAGATTTCCTCATTCTTTCTTGAAAATTATATGGTGTGCTTCTGTTTAGGTGATGTGGAAGGAAAAGAATAATCGTATCTTCCAAAGTACGGTTACTCCACCATCGACCCTTATTGAAAAGGTTAAATTGCACTCTTTTTTGTGGTTGAAATCGCAACATGTATTCTTTAGATACAATTATCATGATTGGTGGAAACATCCGCTTTTGTGCATGGGTGTCAACTTGTAATTTTTTGCTTTCAGGCGGTGCCTCTTTGTTTTGAGCACCTGGATGTTGTAAACACTTTTTGGGTGGTTGGCCTCTTGCACACTTTATGCGGGGTGAATCACTTTGGTTTATATAATATCTCATTTTAGTTTGTTAAAAAAAAATAAATGATCGTCTAATATGAACCCAATACAAATGTGATCCTATTTTTAGTAAAGTTAATAAAATACTACAGTTGGTACTCATTATTATTATGACTTTTCTTTTTAAGAAGCCAATATATAAATAGATTCAAAAAAGCTATTTCAAATACAAGATATGCCTAAAAGGGAAAAGAACCAACACAAGTAGCAAGTCTCAAAGCACCACCAGAATTGAAGACAACCAGCATTATATGGCGGTGAAACCTAAACAAAGAGAATGGTTTGAGCACCAAGAATGGAAATAAATAAATAAAAAAACCACATCCAAAAATGAAGCTTGACACGTTTGAGTAGTTGCTCCAAAAAATATTTATTGTTAAAAATTCTAACATTCCGCTCTTTTCAAATGACGCAAATGCAAGTCAATCAAATTGCGTGAAAACAAACATCAATTTACTTCTTAAAGACATGTACGCCACCAAACGGAAGCACGAGAGAACCAATATCACTAGGGCGGGCGATGTAGATCCTAACGAATTGTGAAATTTAATTTTTTTACTAAAAATAGTAAAGGTCAACTTTCAGACCAATTTTTACAAGTTTATATTAGATTGACTCATAGTAGAATTTAAATGTGTGTGTGTGTGTATATATATATATATATATAGGGATAGGATCAAATGACACTATGGTGTCAAAATTAGTTTGACACCAAATTATATCCATTCATTTCATTTAATCCAAAGGCTTAAAACTATCACCAAATTAATTAACATACATCAAATACTCCCTATCACCTAATTAAGAAACATATCTATCATCATTAATTCATAATCAAACAATACCTTCTTCTTTTTGGTAGATTCAAACCCTTTTTATTTTCCCCTAATTTTTTTCTTTTGGCCATAAGCACAAACTCAAACTTTATAATTTTTTATAAAATCATGATAAATCTTAATTCAGTTAAACATGAGACACAACGAGTCCTCTAAAAAAAATTAGACATATGAGTGACAAAATAATCTAATTAGCATGAACAATTCAAGAATCATTTGTCAATCTTGTTGATTTTTTTTAATACAATTTAATTAATTATTAAAAAAATATGAGTATATGAGATAAAGACAAAGAAATATCATTGATGGTGATGATGACTCAAACAACTATAGGTATATGAGTTCAACCATTCATTTCATAAAAAAGTTTAGAAAAGAAGTTTGAGTATGATTATAGAAATCTGGGAAAATTTATAAATTTGGGGAAATAAAAAAGAGGAACAAATAAATTTGGGGAAATAAAAATGGAATGTTTGATTATAAATTAATGATGATAGATATTTTTCTTAATTAGGTGATAGAGAGTATTTGGTGTATATTAATTAATTTGGTGACAGTTTTAAGCATTTGAATTAAATAAAATGAAGGGATGAGATTTGGTGTCAAACTAATTTTGACACCATGGTGTCATTTGATCCTAACCCATATATATATATGGTGATAACGTAAATATTCTTACATATACATCTAATTAAATCCCTCAACTATGTCCCATAAGCATATGCATTATTATATGGAGGGGTCGGGGTTTGAACTCCGGATATAAGGTGAATTCTAGCCACTAGACTATCTGAAGAAAAAAAAAAAACTATGCCACTTTTTAAAATTAGTTCCATAAATATGTCTACAAATATATTTTGTACATAGTGGGAACGGAATGGATGGCCAGACATGTGATCTCTGAAAACGGAACGGAATAAACTTGAGCTGTTGGGATGGAGTCTGAATTCCGTAATGAGATATAGCATCAATCATGACTCTAGGCAGTGTGATGAAAACGCATTGCCCATAATAAATCTGTCACACTAGTTTAAATTTAATAATGAAATCATGACATGTAAATATGGAATTGTTTATACGTTTACAATCATAAACATCATTATTGTTCTTTAGAAGTGGCCGTCTTTCGAAGATGGCTTTACAACTTGCAAGAATAGGTTTTTCCATTGGTAGTTTCCCCTTTCTGGGAACAGTTTCCTTTATAAGTTTAGGACAAAAAGGAATTTTCCAACAATGTGTAGCCAAGGAGATGTAGGTTTTACAACTGCTTGTCATGCTTCTAACAGTTGGTGATTTTTCCTCTTTCGAACACCTTATATCCCATTCTATGTCCTCCAGCCCTAAAAGTTAATTCCTTGTTTCAACATTAATTATGGCTCTAGCTGTCGTAAAAAAGGGCCTACCTAGAAGCAGTATGCATTTATGGTCTTCTTTCATGTTGAGGACAACAAAATTGGTTGGAATGCTAACATGGTTGCTTTCTAATGACATTTCATCTTACGTTATTCTTAGCATGTTTTTCAGTCATTTTTAGTATATTTTACAAGGAAAATAAAGGAGTATTAGAACAATTACATATGATTTCGTGACATTTATGTTTTCTATTTTTGAGTCTGTAATTCTATTCTTCCCGAAGCATAACAATTTAAGGGTGTTTTGTTCTAATTCATAAAGAAATCATGCATATCGGCAAAGCAAGACATTTGAAGATTTGTTAGAAATTTTGTTCCCAAGTTCCTAGACATCTTATATAGAAGCAAACACCCAAAAAGACGAAGAAACATGTGTTTTCAGCACCAGACGACACACACATGCGCTCATCGCACAGATGGGGGCAACAGGTGGCCAGAAACTTTGCACTAGGGTGCCAACTGGCGCATGAATATAGGCGTCTAGCGCCCAAACTATCACTCACATGCATATGGCACATGGTTCTAGGCGCCAGGTGTAACAACCCGATTTTTAGTTAGATTTATTTTAATTACTTTTATTATGTGTTTTATGTGTTTGTGTGTGATTATTCTTCATTGAGTGCATTTTCATGGGTTTCCGTGTTAGAAGGGTATTTTAGTCATTTTGAACTTAAAGGTATTTTGGTCATTTTGTGAGAACGGGTAAAATTATAAGTTTCGGTGAGAATTACTTTTAGTGGTTAGTGAGAATGGTAGTTTTACTAAGTTACTAAAGTAAGGTTAAGATTTTACCGTTAGTGATATTTTACCGTTATTAATGAATTACCGTTAGAGTGTAAAAACATTTTTGGTTTGAATAGAAATGGGTTAAGTCCATTAAGTGGAGGGTTAGGCCCAATAAGGAGACTTAGTATAAAAACCTACTCTTATGAGAAATTTCCTCACACTTTCATTCATAAAATATTTTTGAGAGTGAATAGAGAGAGAAAGTGGGAGCGATAGGAGAAAAGGGTAGAGAGAAGAGGACTTGAAGAATCAAGGGTTGGGAGAAGAGCTAGGAGCAAAATTGAAGCCTAAGCTAGGGAGATTAACCTACTAAGGTAAGGGGGTTAGAATTCATCATAATCACTTATTGCTATTTTCAATTTTTGCATGAAAAGTGCTTAATTGGGTGAATTGATTAATTGTCCATAAATGATGATATTCGTGCTCTAATTATGATGACATGTTTAGATGTATGAAGTTATGGATAATTGAATTGTTGTTAGTTGAATTACATGTTCAAAGTATGAGAAATTGGTATATGTTGAAAATATGCTCAATTGGTGAATTATGCTATGTTGTTGTTAAATTGTGATAAGTTTCATGGTCAATGGATGTTGTTGTTGTTAAGTGATGTTATGGATGTTAATTCATGGCTTGGGTATGCATGATTCATGATTTGTTGTGAGAAATAAGTTGTTGTTGGTTTGGTGAAAATGGGTACTTATGAGTTTTGCTCAAATTGTTGGATTGGGATATTGTGTTGTTGAATTATGGTTGAATTCATGTCTAAATGAAATGTTGTTGAATTAGGTATATTGTTGTTGTTGAATGATACCATGGGTAATCCATTTTATGAAATGGTTGTTTGTATTGGTGAAGTTGTGCTAGATGTTCATGCGAAGGACCCAAAGTGAAATTTGATATACAAAGTTGATGACTGAGTTGTCTATGTGGTTGGATGAGTTAAACTTGATGAAATTTCTGTTTTTATGTTGTAGTTGTGATAGTCGAGTCGTTTGGGAGAAATCGGGAGTTTCGGGTGAAAATTCAATTGTTAACCGTTTTGGAAAAATGAGTGTTTGTATAAGGCTTTGGAAAATGAATTTGGGGTTGTTGAACTTTGTATAAGGCTTACGATGTTTTTGTTGCATCGAAGGTGACGACCTTGATGTGATTTGGTACCACATGCATGTATGTGTCGATATAGGTGCATATCATGACATGAGTCTTTTTGATATATGTGATTGGTGATTGTGTATGAATAATTGTGAATTGATATTTGTTCATAACACATGTGATTGGTGATTATTGATGTGAGCTATTGGGGTTTTGATATAAGTATATGTATGAGAATATTATTATTGATCAAGTGCATGATGTTTAAATTGAAATATCCATGTTAACTGTTATTTGGATTATGATGATGTAATACTTACCCCCAGTGGTTTTAACGGCCTACCTGTCTGTATGGATGGGTAGACGTTGTGCAAGGTTAGTTGCTCGGTGAGTTTTTGTGCTTGGTGGATATCGGGAGCTTTCTCCGATATCGGTGTTTAGAGTTTAGTCGGCTCTGATCTAGGCTTCGTTGTGTCGGTCTAGATTATCTTTTACTTTGGATTTTGTTATGATTGGAGACTTACCCGTATGTTGGGATTTTTGAGATTCATCTATGTTGATGTAATAATTGATTCATGACATGTATATGTTGAGTACTCTGGTTTATATTCCGCTGCGACTGTTGAGATTTATATACATGTTTAATGGTTTTGAATTTTGGATGATGGCGTAGCCTCTATTTCTTGAATAAATGTATTATTCGCATGTTTAAGTGCGTTAATAGAAATAAGAGTGTTACACCAGGCGCCTGTTCCTTGTGGGCCAAGGCGTTATTTTGTGACTTTTTGATGAAGAAAGCCCGATATTTTATCCCATGTTCAAGTTGAAACTCTCCCTATAAATATTGTATTCCTCATTCACAATTTCTCATTTAGAACGAAGCAGTTCAAGAGGAATGCAATTAGTAGGAGCTTCAAGGGAGGAATCTCTTTCCTCACTCAAGGTTTTTCTAGGGTATGTTTTATTTCTTTGTAATTTGTCTTTAGTTACCATGAGTCACTAAATCTTTTTAGGCTAGGATTCTAAGATGAACTTCTATTTGGTTTGTTGGATAATTTTATTCAGTTATTTTATGTACGCTATTTATTTTTACTATAGTGCATAAGATTTGTCTCCTCTGAAGTATAACCCTAAATTAGGCACTTACGGAGATGACATACCTAATATTGATGTCTATCTCTCTAATCAGGAAGTAATTAATTAGTAACTAGCGAAACAAACCGAAAGCGAGCGTACCCTGATAGTAAGTACTTAGGGAGGTGACATACCTAATATTGATGAACATCTGTTGTAATCATGTAGTAACTAGTTAGTAATTAAGGAAACAGGTGACTTTATGTTTTAAATTTTCCTAGTAACTCCATTATTCTTTCACATTGGTAAGGTAGACGCTTATAGGGATGCCCGTTTGTAGAACTACCGAGAGGGAGAGTGTGTTATGTACTTCTAAGATTTACAGATGAGGAAACCTTTAGGAACACTGGGAAGTCATACCTTTGAAAATTTAGGAAATCTAATTTAAGTTTATGTTTTAACTACCTCTGATCGAGTAAGATCCACACGAACCGACACATGGATCAGCAGGTGCAACTCGACAGGTGGAGGGATAGGCCTACATCTTAGAGAGAGTAAGGCCCCACACGTAAGGATCACCGTATGACCAGAAGGTGCAACATGATAACTGATTAGGTTATAACGTCCCTGCGAACTCATCACTTAATAGTCTACTTAGAATAATTGAACTTAACTTGACTGATAATTAATTTCAAAAAATAAATAGAGGGGAATCAAAGAATCATAACCGCTTCTGTAATCAAAAGAGGTAAACTTTGTTATGTTGGAAACAAATTAACTTTGCAAAACTTTAAATCCTTATCTCTTTAATTTTATTTTGTTCCCAAATAATTAATGCGAATTGTTAGATTGAAATGACAATCCTTGTGGATACGATACTCTACCTATCATTTTATTAATTGGTAAGCGATTTTGTACACTTTCCTAATCCAATCACCAGTTTCTACCATTTCGTTCTCGACTACTCCTTCTGGGACTTTAACTGTGTTGTCAATTAAGGTTATACCAATGTTGGATGGCTTCATTTCGACTTTTTCAAGTTTCTTAAAAACTGATAATGGCATCAAATTTAATGTTGATCTTATATCACAAATGGCTGATTTAAATGTTATTTCCCCAGTAGAGCACGAAATACCTAAAGTTTCCTTGTTTTTCTTTTTGTTAGGTATAATGTTCCTAACAACAGAATTAACAGTTTAAGTGAGAATTACAGTTTCCCTAGGATCTTGATTTGTAGCGATGACTTCTCCTATGAATTTGTAGCGAAATTCATGGTGAGAGATTAAAGGGTTATTGAGAACTACTAAAAAATAAAATCTAAATCTATCCTAGATTCTAACCTAAAATAAGACAGAAAAATATTTTTGTCATTTTTGAATAAGATATGCAAATAAAATATAACTATAATAAAAATATGGAACAAAATTAAAACTAACCTAGAAACTAGGAAAATAAACACAAATCTAATCTAAAATAGAGAAGGTAACAAATTTGATCTAAGAAATAGAAAGAAAAAAAAAATTAACCTAATCTAAAAAGATTTACGTCTGATAAAACAAACTAAACTAACTCTGTATTTTCACTAATCAAAATTGCTATCCTGTAACAAATAAAATATTAAAACTGAAAATTTAAAAACAGTAAAAGAAAAACTTCCCTAGACCTAATCCTAATTTTTTAAATAAATTTCACCGATTGCCTTGTCGAAATATCAACAATCCCCGACAACGGCGCCAAAAATTTGATGGACGAAATTGGCAAGTGCACTGAATCGTAACAAGTATTAAAGTAGTAAGTTTATCGTTCGCCACATGCATTCTAGTTCAACTTAGTAATTAATAAAACTTATTTCAAAAGACGAAAGTTTAATAAAAGTGAATAGAATTGTTGGGTTGAATTGCCCGGCCCAATGCAAGATTAAGTTTGTGATTCAGATGATTAACGGTGATTAGAGAATCTTCTCATTCGTCTTTAGCAGAATTATCTTTTAAGAAACAAACAATAATATTAAGCATATAATTCAACAATTAAATTTAACAACATAAACATTGTTAATTAATAATAGTAATTCTTCATATAGTGCTTCATTAATAGTCCAATCCACTTATAGTCATCATTAACTCATAACAAATATAAACAACAACATAATCATTATCTCATAATAATATAAACAACAACATAATCGTCATCTCATAATAATATAAACAACAACATATTTATCATCTTATAATAATATAAACAACAACATAAATATTCCATGGTTTGTCATCAACAACAACTTCAATGATTCGACGACGACAACGTCAATATGAAAATACAACTACGTGAGAGTATACCACCTCTTATAATACGACAACGTAAAGAGTACACCACCGCTATGGCGAGCGATGAATGCATGCTCGGGCAGAATGTATATTTTTACGAAAATCCACTTAATCTCATGGTTCAAAGCTTAAAATTGATTCTAAACATCACCCTATGGATTATCTAATGTCTGTAAACACTTTCTACATCAATTTAACACTTTTTCATCATCTAATCATCAATTCCTCACTTTTAACCTAATTCTCCAATTCTCAAAACTAAACCTCCAACATGTTAAATCTAATTATCAGAATCATGGGCTTAAGAAGATTGAATGTTAGTCCCACCCTTACCTTAAGAAAATCGATCAGCAGCTCTCTCTTGGTTCTTCTCTCCTCTTGTTCTCCCTTTTCTCCAAAACTGGTTGTACGTGAAAATAATTCTAAACCTAGTTTCTCCTATTTATCACTTCCCATCTATTTTATCTTATTTCCTCTAATTCCACAAAACTCTCTAAATTCACAAAACAGCCCCTCATCTCAATATTTATTTTAATTTCAAATCTTATTCTATTAAATACTAAAATAAGCCACTTAATATATCACATAATCATATAAATATATTCTAAACCTATTAAAACAATCAAATAAATCAAATAATTCAAAGAGGGCGTTACAATATAAGGAGGGTTTGGTTGGAAATAGGTGGATAGATTTTCTATGCATTATATATGACCAAACGTAACTTTGATACTATTGTTGGTTTTTAAGAAATGGATAGTAAGGATTAGTTTAGTAAAAATAGTTGAAGTAGTGAAAATGGAATTTGTGGATAACTTGGAATTATATTAACTTGAACAAGAGTAGCATACTTTGTTGTGTTAGAAGATTGCTAGCTTGTGCCTTACTCTAAAATGGATAGCAAGTAGCCTATTTATGGACTTGACATGTTGGTTACATGTTCTCTGGAGAGTTCTAGGAAGAAGGTTATACACTGATGTATTTTACATCATTTTTAAAGAGGAATGATATATGAACATCATTTTTGTACAACCAACAACTTCTTTGCTATTTTTTAATATTTTTTTTAGTGATTTTGATTTGCATGTTCCTCACAATATTAAAGGTTGTTGTATTAGTTGTTGAATTTTGGTTGTACAAATAACATTGCTCATTCTAAAAATATCTACTAGGGGTAGGCTTTGCTAAAATAGCCTAATTTAGAATAGTCTACAAATTTGTACCATTTGTCAACTATTTCTATCATTGTGATGACTCCTAAAAAACAATATACAATTATATCTTTCGATTACATTTGACATGGACCTATGGAATCCTCTTAGTACTTTTTTTTAATTAAATGAAGTAACTATACAAGAACACCAAAACGCAGTCCGCAGACGCCCGAAAAACAGAAAAACACCCCAAGGACAACTCACAAGTCCAACAAAAAGTGATGAGAGAAGACCAAAAAGGCACCCCTAACAACAACAACCCAAAAAACCAGGCCAAAAAGCAGCAACCCCACTCCACCCAAACACCTGCAAGGACGAAAGAGAAAAAGGAGGATCCTAAGAAGCCAGGCCGGAAGGGAGGAGACAGAGAACTCCCACCTTAACCCCAGCAACCCTAGGAGAAACCCCCTACAAACCACTACCGAAGCCAACACAGGACGGACTGCACCTCTAACTGGTAATAGGAGCAGGGACTAGCATGATACTTAGTCAGGAACCACTTCCAAAGTAAGAGTTTAGCTCTCTCCACCATAAGATCCTCTCTGAGGGCGTCGCCAGAAAAAATAAGGTCATTCCGGGAAGTCCAAATGGTCCAGATAACAAAATGCCAAACCAGAAGCAAACCTATCCTAACTCTCTTTCCCCCTCCTAAGCCCATAAAATAAAGGAACAACTAGGAAAGACCTAGGGGAATCACAAGCTCCCCCCCCCCAACCACCTAGCTACATCATACCACACCAGAAAGACCAAGGGAAACTCGAGGAACATGTGCAGAGACGATTCAGACGGCGCCTCATAGAGGGCACATCCTCGGCCCCCCTCCAGGAGCGGGATATCGCGCTTGGACGGAATCCTATCCAGGATAAGCTTCCAAGAGAAAGCAACCACTTTAGAAGGTGCCCGAGACTTCCAAACTCGAGAGACCGCCTGCAGGATAACATCCTCAGGGGAACAAAATGTTGGCAGATGACAAAGAAGAAAAGAATAGGTCGACTTCACCGAATACCTACCCTCGGGGCTAAGGTTTTAACACGAGTCTTCCTAGACACGACCACGAGTAACTCATTGAGGATATTAAGCTCCTAGACAAACAGAGGCATCCTCCACCTAAGGTCCCAAACCCAAACACTCACCTCCCACACTCCAAGGTCCCCCACTCTACCACCAGGATGAAGAGATAAACGAAAAAGCCGACTAAACCTAACTCTAAGGAGAACCTCCCCACACCACATATCGTGCCAGAAGTGGGTCGAAAGGCCATCCCTAACTACCCTAGAGAGAAGGCTGGGATCCTGGGGTAATAAGTATATTAGCCTGAGGTAATAAGTATTTGGTGTGGAAGCGTATTGTTCGTCTTCAAAGGGATTTTCTTTGGTGAGGGATTAAGCGGAGTAGAATCATTCCTTAGGTGTCGTGGTGGGTGGTTTTCAAGCCGAAGCATGAGGGTGGGCTTTGGGTTAAGAATCTTTGTCAAGTTAACCTCGCCCTTCTAGCCAAGTGGCGGTGGCGGTATCTTGTGGGGGATGGGGGTATTTTGAAAGATATTATCCATGCCCGTTATGGTCGTTGCGATCCTTCTCCTCATCTCGGTGGTAGGCCTTAAGGAGGACCACCCTACCACCTAGGCTAATATACTTATTACCCCATGATCCCAGCCTTCTCTCCAATAACTAGAGGAGGGTTGCCAAGTTATCTCAAGGTGAGAGTTAGCACCAATAGACAGGCCAAGATAAATGAACGGAACACTACCCACCCGACAATAAAGGAAACGCTCCGCCAGTGCAAGAAAATCGCTCCCCACATTCACCCCCATAACATAACTCTTGGCGAAGTTGACCTTAAGCCCAGAAGCCAGCTCAAAACAACGCATGATGGTCTTTAAAGACCACAAGTTTGCCATAATAGCTTGCCCCAAAAATAAGGTATCATCTGCATATTGAAGATGAGAGATAGACAGACCAAAGTTTCCCACTTTGAAGCCATTGTACAAACCCCTAGCTTCATGATGAGTCATTTATTATATATTTTTATATGTTATTTAGTTTAGTTTTAATTAGATTTAAGTTTATTTTATATTAGTATTATTTCCTTTTCGAGCTATTTTACTACAATTGCATATTGTTATATTTCAGAAACGAATATTTGATGGATTGAGTCTTGGAGCAAAAGAAAGGGGTTTTGGAGCTGATTCGGTACGAAAATATGAAGATTCAGAGACAAAAATATATCTCCCTAAAGTTAGAAGCTTGGCACGGCCCGTGCTAAGGTTGGCACGGCCGTGCCACCTCCCTGAACAACTTTTGCTACTTTTGCTTAGATTTTAAGCTACTCTGTTTTAGTTTCGTTGTGGAACATTCTAGTGATTGCTTAGATTTTAAGTCGAATGTAAACTATAAATAGAGTAGCTAGCCATCACAAATATTCATCTTTTCTTGGAATGCAATATGTGACAATTGTCTTTCTAATTAAAGTTCACCTTTACTTTCTTGTTATTTACTTTTATGTTTTCTCTCTTCTTCTCTATGTCTACAATGAATGTTAGTGAGTAGACTTCTCTTTGTCTTGGGATTGTTGGATAAGTCTAAATGACATAATCCTAATCAAACCAAGCTCTAAGCCTTAATCTTATGTAACCCTAATTTCTTATCTAAATTCACCGCTTTAACATGGATCAACCATTATCAAACTGTGGAAACGAAAGTGGAGGGTTTGATAATTGTTTATCCATCATCTCAAATATCAATTCATAAAACGAAAGTGGAGCTTTGATATTCGAACAAGTGAATTTAGACAAGGATTTCAAAGGCAGCGAAATAGTCTTTGAAATCTTTGAGACATATAGTTTCGATCTTCAAGGGAACTAATAATGATCAAGTCAGCGAAATAGGCTTGGTTATTAGAGGAACCAAAATCTAATAGTAATCAAGTCAGCGAAATAGGCTTGGTTGCTAGAGGAACAAAAGAGAAACTGTCTTGAGAAATTAGGTCTAACATAAAGTTATAAGCTTATAGTTTGGTTTGTTAAGGACTTGTCATTTAGATGAACCAATAATCCCAAGGCTTTTATCTTTCCTTTTCTTTTATTTTCTTTCAATTAAAAATACAACTTTCTACCTTCTAAACTTTCTATCTAATCATTGTTAAAAGTTAACTGAATTCATAACTCCCTGTCGGAACGATACTTTTATTACTACTTCGGTAAGACCGTGCACTTGCGGTTTTATCTCATCGCTTCAGCAGATCGGACCAAACCGCTTAGGCCCTCCACCACTAACAGGAAAAGGAACGGGGCTAGCGGATCCCCTTGCTTAAGCCCTCTATGGATATTAACCTCCTCAGTCGGGCACCCATTCACTAAGACAGAGAGACTACCACAAGAAACACAGGCACGGATCCACCTACACCACCTGACGTTAAAGCCTAAACGCCGCATCATATACTCGAGGGAATCCTCTTAGTACTAATACTGGGCATACAAGATTTCTATGATTTTTGTGTTTCATTAGTAGATTGTGAGATATTCAAGGCCAAGGCTAGGGTGGGAGAGCTTGATAGGTCTCTCACCGTGGGAGAGTAAAAATATTTATTTTCAGCCGTTGGATAGTGAAAGCTCTATGATTACTATCATACTCTAACAACACTAAATACATTTTGTTTCATCTCACGTTTTCTATTCTCTCTCCTCTTGGTTCTTCCCTTGTCCAAATCCACCCTTGTAGAAATAATCATCTTCCATCTTTGCACAGTTGAAAATTTATGGAAAAAATCATTATGCTATAAGCTAAGAAACAAATCTAAAAACATCTTTGTCGCCATTATCATTGTAGACCTTTATTGCTCATTCATCAATTGAAGAAAAGGAAACATTTTTGTGTCTAATTTTTTTTATAGTTACTTTCGGTTGAAGTTGTTGAATTGAATTTCAAACATTTTTTTTATTATAACTATGGAAATTTCTTTGAACATTTCAATTGAATTTGAAATTTATTGTCAAATTACCCTACTGGTACTTTCTAGTAAAGTTCAGATTCATACTTCTCTTGAAGAAACAATTGCTTATTTGATAATATATATAATGGGTATTCATCTGAAGTTTAGATCCATGGTTCTCTTGAAGAACCGTTTCTTATTCCAGCAGTGAAAAAGTTAAAAGATTTTTGGCTGAAACTTAAGAACTAGAAAAATTCTGAAAAAATAATGCAGTAATTGATATAAAATGGTTATGTTGAGAACTGTGTTCGAAAAACATTTCCATGTGTTGCTGGAGAAAAATCAGGGAGAGAAGTTGAAGGAGTTAGAAAGAAGAGAGAACAGAAATTGATAAGGTGTGGGAGGGTGTACGATGCATTTGCTGCTTTTTCACTCACTCACGTGGGAGATCTATTAAGCTCTCCCACCATAGAAGGCGCCTTATTTCAAAGCTATTCATATCAATGTAACAAAAAGAAAAGCTATTCATATCAATACTATTTAGGTGTTTCACTTCCATCAATAGATAGTGATAACAACAGTCATTGTATTGTAGTACCCGAGTCATTGTAATAAGGAGACAATATATACTTGACGTTTGTTGCTCTGGTGTTATACTTCTTTTGATTATTACTTTCTCCAACACAAAGTAATTGTACTAGATGGACTTTGAGAAAGTGTTTGGTTTAAATAATTCATTTAGTACTCATGTATTGCTTGGAGTTGCGCAAATGAACTAATTATAACATTAGGGCATTATTTTTCCACTTTTATTACTGTAAGGCAATTATTAGAGGTAGTGTCATCCTATATATTGTCAAAAGAAACATTAATTGTGGAGTTAGGTACTTCTATATGTTTGCATTTCTTGCATGTGTCTATTATATTTTTAAGTGTGTGATATTCGTTTTTGAGTGCACATACACAGTGAAACTCTCAAGTAAAATAATTACTACTAAAAGTCAAATTAAAAACCGACTTGACATTCTTAGTTAGTATATAATTTTTTTTAAGAAGTTAAATTAACTCACCTAAATTGATATTGAGTAATTGAGTCTGAAATGTTGAGCAGGAGTACACTCCTGGGTCTCAAGTTCATACCACCAGACCAACTTAAATGGGTTTAGTCGGTATATTAACCACTAATTTTTCTTAGTGAAAGAATGTTCTAATTAGCTAAGATGATGGTTAAAATTACCGTAATTATACTTTGAGATGAAATGCAAGGCCTGCAAGAACTAATTATATCATTAGTCTAATTATAAGCTGAACAACCATCACTAACGATACAAAACTAATAAGAAAGGGACAAAGAAGAGAAGCCATGAACAAGCTTTTCAATATTTGGCATATAAGGACCATAGAACATCCACGAGATCCAATGTCACTTCCCAAAGATCATCATAACAACTTAATTACAGTTCAGAGAATTGCAGATGGTGGAAAATGGTAGGGACTAAGAATAGAGTAGGGGTCCTAAATGGGCCACCATGCCTCATCTGTATGTGTTAGGGTTGGCACTTTTTTGTAAAAAGTAAGGGTGCTAAAGAGTTAGCTGTTCTATTACGTCACCACCAATAACACCCTTTGAAATTTGTTTACTATTTTAGGTATATTATTTTATGATATGGAATGTCAACATTTTAGATTTAAGGCATATTTGGTGCAGGACATGTGTTGGTATCCATCATCGACATGATATCGACACATATAGTTATAGTCAATATTTCATTTACTTAAATAATTATCAGTATTGACGGTTTAAATAGGCTTGAATTATACTTTGAAAGGCTAACTCAAATGTTGAGGGTGCAAAACACATATACACATCTAAGTGTCTGAAAACGTTGACAATGTGAGACTCTAATACAACTTTTCACTCAAGTCTAACGTGAGAGTCATAGATACAATTTATCTAAGCGTATTTAACATGGTATGGAATACTAGTTGATGGTGACAATGTTGGAAATAAACCCAATCCCATGCCAAAGTGTGAGTATTAAAGTTTTTTTTTTAAAAAAACTAAATTAGTCCACCTAAATTGTCAGCGGAGAGAATCGAATCTGAGATCTTGAGAAAGATAAAACTCTTAGGTCCCAAACCAATACCACCGACCAACCCAAGTGGGCTGTGTGAGTATCGAAGTTGAATTGAAGTCTTCCATTAAGATTCTCGAGTCATTGGATGTATATATATGGTTGGACACCCGAGCCTTATCAGCTACCTTTTAAGAGTGACCGAGTGATATCTAAACTCATTTAACAAACGTTTTATTGTTGTATTTAATTACCATGCTTCATATATTTTATGTATCTCTTTGTGATTGGTGATTGGTCTATGTTCTTAGTTCTTTCCCTATTTCTACTCTCTCTATAGGTCTTGTATGAGAAGTTTTCAAATATAGAAAAAGACACTTCTAGAGAGAGAGAAAAAAAAAAACCTTGATTTTCTTCTTCACTTTGTTGTTGTTCATTGGAGTCTCAATCAGTTGCAGGTAGAGGTAGCAATAGAGAACTAACCATTTCCCTTTCCATCATCTCTGCCATATTTTCAGCACCTTTCTCTCATAAAGCTTTTCCACCAATTCAGCTCAACCAACAGTAACCTAGGTGATGTTCAAATAGAAGAGATTGTTTTTGCGAGAAAACAAAGAAAACTATCATTATAGGGTTTTGTTTTATCTTCTTATTTAATTAACCCTACATGCTTGTGCTTTCTCTTCTTTTCTTCTTGTTTCTGTGTCTCATTTTCAGTCTTTGCACTTTTTTGTTCTAATAACATTGTTGTGTTTTTCTTGGGATCTGATCAGACAAGAAACAGACAAAAAAAGTTGACAGGGTTCAATTCCCAAACACCTTTTCCTTTGACTATATTAATTATATCTTGGTTGGTTATTGTTTGAACTTTTTCTTGGTACTTTGAAAATCTTTGTCTGATTTAAGAAGTTCTCTTTATATCTTTGAACTATATACACATCTCTCATCTCAGTTTATACATCAACTAATTTTTGGAGGAAGATCTGAAACTTGACTCTTGACACTTTTTGGAGGAAGCTATTGCTTGATCTGTGAGCTCTCTGAAATCTTAACACATTTTATCCTCTAATTATTTCACTAAATTAATTTATGAAATGATTAATGATATATATTTATCTTCTTATCTAATTTTGCTTACTAAGTTTTTTTAGTCATTTGTATATATTTTTCCAAATTTTTCAAGAGAGATTTTTCATTGTAGATCTTGAAAAAAGAAATTTCAACATAAAAAAGAAAGACAGGAAAGTAAAAAAAAATAAAGATTTTTCATTAATTTGAATCTTCCACATTCGCTAAAAACCCTAAGTTCAAATTTTTCTTAAGAATAATGGTAGACAAAATAAGGTTGATGCATGAACTTTTTTATATATCCTTTAAAAGCATGGTGATAAATAAGTGGGAATCACAATGAGTAGTAATCACTTGTATGTTCATCTAGTACTAGTAAGTATTGTGCATGTCTTATCACATGTGTGTTGACTATGTAAACATTCCACATGCATAATCATCATGTTCATGCTTTTTCTCCATGTATATATGTCATATATCATGAAACAATATTGGATTGCAAATATTAGTTAATTCTATGTTTTCATCCCACTATTTGACATTCTTTAAATTCTTGTAAGAAATTGTAAGGTGAGTTTTATAAAATTTAGTGAGTTTGCATTTATTTCTTTTATGAAAATTAGGCTTTATGACTTTATAGCTTTAATAATCCTTTTTTTTTTTCATTCAACAATCAAAAAAATATTTTAAAGAGAAAGATGTATTTCAATCATAATACACTGATAAATGATTTGAAAATGATCATATAAAGCCAAAGTCTATTTGATCTACGCTTAATTAATTTGGCCAAATATCACTTTATTCATTGATTTTCCTATTAACTTTTCTAATTTGATATATATGTTTGCAGGATTATAAAAGAGAGGAGAATATGAATACTTTTTCTCATGTTCCCCCGGGTTTTAGGTTCCATCCCACAGATGAAGAACTTGTGGATTACTACCTTAGGAAGAAAATTGCTTCAAGAAGGATTGATCTTGATGTCATAAAAGATGTTGACCTTTACAAAATTGAACCATGGGATCTTGAAGGTATAAGATATAACATTGTTTCAAAATTGCAGTTACCGTTGTTGTTTCCATTATGCTCCAAACTTTGATATTACTCCAAAGTGCACATAAATACTGTCAATATGCATACCCATATGCGTAGTTCAGTTGGCATGGACATAGCATAGTATATGCAGGGGTCGAGATTCGAACCCTGGACACCCCACTTATATTGCAGTCCCAAAAAAAAGTTTACTATTTAGTGACCGCTTCAGTATCAAATTATTTCAGTCTGAAGCGACAGATTTAGCGACGGAATTTTGTAATCAATCACTAAAGTTAGGGAAAGTGGTGGATTGCTGGATTTGACGTTTTTCCAGTTTCTTAATAGGTCTTTTTTTTATTTTGTGGTGGCCGGGTTTTGAATCCTGAACCTTGCATAGTTTATGCATTATCCCTAACAACTAAGCTATGCTCACGAGTACAGGTCTCTGATTTCAATTGCTATGTGACAATTTTATTTTTTATTTTTAACAAAATATGACGATTTTTCTCAGTTTGTGATCAATATATATATTGTTAACTTGTCTTCTAAATTTACTTTTTTTTTTCTTTTTTGAATTTAAAGAGATTTGCAGAATAGGAACAGAAGAACAAAATGAGTGGTATTTTTTTAGCCATAAAGATAAGAAGTATCCAACTGGTACAAGAACAAATAGAGCAACTGCAGCTGGATTTTGGAAAGCAACAGGAAGAGACAAATCAATCTATAGTAAGCATAATTTGATAGGAATGAGGAAAACATTGGTGTTTTATAAAGGTCGAGCTCCCAATGGACAAAAGTCAGATTGGATAATGCATGAGTATAGGCTTGAAACAGATGAAAATGGCACACCACAGGCAAGTGATTTCTTTAAGCATTTGAAAGAAAAAACTTCAATTCTCTATGTTACGGTTGTTGTCGCGTTAAAATGTGATTTACAATCACACCCTAATTGTGGCTTGATGGGGTTGTAGAAATTGTCGTAGCCATAATATTGCGGTTGCATAACGCGATGCAGTCGAAGTTTGAAACCATGAGTTTTGAGCCTAACTCAACCCCTAAAAAGGGAACTTGTAAGGAAATGATTATAGATCACTTAGAAACATAATTTAATGTTTTATCTCATTGAATACGAGACCTTCAACACACACCACTCACGCCTAAGGTTGGGTGTTTGGAATGTGTCTTGGTTGGACTAGTTCCGGTAACATGGGAAAGAGTAACCCATTGAATGTTGGATAGACTTAAATATCATCTTAGTGTTTTGGATTGTTTCTTAATCAACCATTACAAAACCGATTTGTTAAATGAGAATTGAGCACCACTTATAATCATATATTCAGATTTTTTTTGTCATCCAATATTAGACTTATATATTGCGTAATGAGCATAAAATAATTAAAATGATTGTTATCATATTAGTTAAAATCGTAATTGATATGGCAGACATACACAACAAAATACGAGGCATAATAAACCTTGAGGATGTAGTCCAAGCCAAGAGTCTTAGAACTTTTTCCAAAACCCTAATTGTTATTGTTGTCGATCGAAAGCTCTAATTGATAAATGTGTGTTAACTCTTGATTTTTTTTATAGACAAATGTATGTTATAGGTTAATTTGTACGGTTCGAGAGGAATGTGTTAAAGCAACATCAATCGAACTTTGAACTTCCTTCTTAATACTTTCAATGTCTCAATCCATACCATTGTACTACGCCTTAGAAGACTAACATTTGTTATTTTGATGAATAAATTTTTTTACTCTTTCTATAAACTAACATTTGTTATTTTCTATGGTTTGGAGCAGGAAGAAGGATGGGTTGTATGTAGAGTATTCAAGAAAAGAGTAACAACAACAATTCGCAAAATGAGTGAGCATGACTCTCCTTGTTGGTATGAAGACCAAGTTTCATTCATGCAAGATATGGACTCACCAAATCAAACCTCTCAATCCAATTTAATTTACCAACAATTACCATCATATACTTGCAAAAAAGAGCTAGATAATTTACCATTCCAAAACTTTTCTCATGACCATTTTCTTAATCTTCCACTTCTAGAGAGTCCAAAGCTTGTTCAATCTTCTTCAAACATAACCTCTATAGATCATTCAAATCCTATGTTTCCTTCATCAGTGCTCTTAGAAGAAGAACAAATCTTACAAAGTGGTAATCAACAAAACTTTCATGCTATGTATGGAAACAATTCCAATGTTGAACAAGGTATGGTTGATGATGATCAAGTTACTGATTGGAGAGTTCTTGACAAGTTTGTTGCTTCACAACTTAGTCAAGATGATGCATCTAAAGAGAATAATAACAACATCTTTCATGGCAATATTGAATTCAGAAATTTGGAGAAACAAGAAATGGTGCCTCATGAAAATGCCTCTACATCAAACACAAGTTGGATATGATGGACACACTAATTATAGAGTACTTATTAACTATAAAATTGAAACATTTACATGAATGCAAGTATTGTTTAAATTCTTGTACATAGTAAATTTAATATGGTCAAAACTATATATAACAATTGATGTGGAAATTCTATATCTCCTATGGTACCTCTAGATAGCTTCCAGCATATTCAATTAAATTCTCATAGGGTTATTATTGTATTTTACTATGCATGATGGCTCTCTATTACTATGCTATGTAAGCCAATATCTAACAGCTATATATATCCGATGTTTTTATTGGATAAATTGACATTTATGATACATATTATATCTATGCATGTGTTACAATTTTATGTAAAATAAATGTTTGTTTTCTTTGAATGTCTATTTAGCATTTTGTATTGTTTACTTATCATTTTGTCTATGGTTTGTATACGAACAAATATGCTTATTTGTTCAACATATTGAAAGGATATTACGAATCAAAGAAAGAAAATAGTAATATGTTACCCTATTATCCTTATCAAAAATTGATAGGGATATACATAGTATTAATATTAATAATAAGATACATTATTTGAAAATAAATTTTTATCACTCGAGTAGTTGAATGGTTAAAAATTCACGTTTTAAGTGAATAAATGTAAAATTCGAGATTCGAACCCTGACCCATATACATATAATGCAATGTTGCTACCACTTAAGTTCAACTGACGGTGACTCATTTGAAAACAATTTAATCAATACTAAATTGAAGATCGAAAAATAACATTAATTTCAAAAGAATATTTTTTGTTACAGATGTGAAATTCATCGTTGGACATATAGAGTAAATCGGAATGATCATGAAATGGAATTAAAATGGATAGTTAATCATGATAGATAATTTTATTTTTTTCACAAAAATAGCAAGTACTGCTGATCTTCACCTTCAAGCAACTTTATTTTAGTCACTCTTTCCTTCGAAAGAAAGATTAGTATACATATAATGATGGTCCATTTACGATATCAAGCTTATATACTAAGACAAAGAGATAATTAAATATTATTCTTTGCGATTATAGCTTTTATATGAGAGATATTTAAATTAATATGCTACCAAATCTCATTAATTTGTAGCTAACTTAGTAAAACAATATTGGGTTAAATATGTTTTGTCCTTATAAATATATCAACTTCTCGTTTTAGTCTTTCTAAAAAATTTCTTCAACTTTTAGTCCTCTAAAGTTTTTCATCTTCACTTTTGATTTTGGCTCATTCTTTAAAGTAAACTCTTATGTAAAATTCATATTTTTTAATAAAATTTTGCAGATATAAATTTATAATATTATAAGAATATCTTCAAAAAAAAATATTAGAATTTTTTAACGTAACATAAATTAAATATGATTTTTTTTATTTTTTACGGTTAAAAGTTCATATCTAATTTATGTTTTTTTAAAACATTCTAATTTTTTTGGGGAAAGATATTTACAATTTTCTACATATTTCTGCAAAATTTCATTAAAAAATACAAAAATTAACTTTAAAATATAGACCAAAAGTTGAAGGAAAATTTTAAAGGGACTAAAACAAAAAGTTGATATATTTATAGGGATCAAAAATATATTTAACCCAACAATATATGTCCATGTTATTTTTTTATGTCCGTATTATTTTTTTAATTTTTCTTTTTTTGTTTGAAAGAATATATGTTGTTTATAAAAAGTATCATAGGAGCAATGATATGAAAAACTTCTAATCTAAAATGTCATTTTTTTGTGTTTCATATATAGACATGACATATATTAACAATAATAATATTGATGATGAAACTAAAAATAAAAAAAAATAAAAAAAAATAAAAAAAAAAACAGTACTTACACACAATAGAACAAATGGTGGCACCACATATATATTCTTTGCGGCAAAGTTTCGCAATATATATATATTGCATATGTTTTTAATGTCTGTGAGATTTAGAAGGCAAGTAAATGATGACCTATATGTATAGCTAGGGTTTAAATTGGGAGTACAAGAAGTTAGCTCTATATTCCAAGTGGCACAAAATCATGTAAGAAAATCAGTATGTAGCCATGATAGCTTGGGATCACAAACGTAACTTCCAAGCCTTGTAAATGTTTCAATTTATTTATTCTTTTTCGTGTGAAAAGCATAAGGGTAAAAAAAGTCACATATTTCTCAATTAGTAATTACCAAGAAAAAGGATATCACTCTTTAAAAAAAAATGATATCACACCAGTTTTTTTTTATACTAATAGTGTTACGGATCATTAGTTAAAGAAACCAAAAAGAAATTTTTTACATAAAAAAAACACTTTTATACTTTTTAGGGTTTGACTACAAATCTTTTAAAATAATTTTAACATATTTTTTTTTCTTAATCAATGTTCTAAATACACTAATTAGCATTCTTTTTTTTCTTGATATTATGTTTTGGAAATTCAAAATCTTAGTAAATGGTTCAAAAACCTACAATATTAGATACAATTACTATCTCACTATAAGTTTAAAAAATAAACTTAAAACTAAGGCATAGAATTGCATTAAAATCTCACTATAAGCTTCAGAAACTAAGCTTAAGAAGAAAAAGAAGAATTCATCACACATATGGTGTATAATAACAAAGTTTATAGGCAAGAATACAAACAATCAAATGCTCACAAAAAAAAAAAAAATAGTGTAGTGATTTTAAAACTGCAGGGGTGTAGATAAATGAATTGCAATGGCCAAGTAGAGAAATGAATAGAAAAGATAGCAACCTATGAATTTTTCATGTATTCAAGAGATGAGGGAGGGATAAGTTTTAGTGGTAAATGCATAGGTGAGAACTATATATATTAGATTTTAATATTGTGAAGTCAATGTTGGTCTTGTTCTCTTTTAAGCAATTATGTTTCTATACGACACACTCATGAACTATGTTTCTTACTAAGCATGTCGTGTGCATTTTCTTGATGAAATGTTATTATTAAATCGTGACCGAGAGAGAAAGAGAAAGCATGAGAATATATGCTTTTAAAAAATAATTCAGACAAGCATGCGGGTGCCGTGAGAGTAAGGAACATATAGAATTACAAGAGTGGGTGGATGAATAATCACTAAAAAGGTTTAATTTTCATTATTGATTATTGGATATCATATACAGTACTCTATAGTATAAAAGAGTATTTATGTGTTCCGTGAGCATAGCTCAGTTGGTAGGATAATGCACTATTATATGAAGGGGTCGGAGTTCGAACCCCGGACACCCCACTTATTCACCTTATAAGGTGAATTCTAACCACTATGCTATCTGACAAAAAAAAATATTTATGTAATTTTTCTAAGCAATATTTCAATTATAGAAGAGCAATAGAGTACAATAGGTGCTCAACTTCGAGAAACACTTAGGGTCTGTTTGTTTCTAGGGAGAGAAGAAGGAAAGATTGTGAAGGGAGGGAAAAAGGATGGAAGGATTGAGTTTCCATTGTTTGGAACAAATATAAAAAGGTAATGGAAAGAAAGATTTAGCTGGGACCCACCCCAAAATCCTTTCCGCGCTCAATTGGACGGAAAGTGGGAGAATGGGCTCAATTTTTGGGCGAAAAGACAAAAGTGCCCCTAAATCCTAATACAATAATATTGTAAATATGCCCGTGTGTATACTCCAGCTTCTCTCATGAAACTAGAAGAGAGTTCATTGTTTTCTCTTTCAATGGTTTCTCTGCCATCTACTTGAATCCAAATCGTTGCACTGCTTCCATTTTTCTTTGCCATCAATCAGTAACCCATTGTTGTGTAAGGTACTATTCTAACTCTCTTATTTTTCATTTGTGTTTTTCCCCTTCCATTTGGGTATTCCTTTATTTATTGAAAATTTTGATTTTGAATTAAGTGTGTTTTTTTTCATTATCTTCTATGCATGAAATTGATTTTGTTTTGATGAAATTTTATTCCTTATATGTTTTCTCCCCTCATTTTATTATCTTTGAATGCTTTTGGGATGAAGTGAGAAAAAATAACTTGTGTGTTTTGGGTTTCAAAGAAAATCTGATTTAGATAACTATTTTTTTGACTATTTTTCCCTTCAGTTTGGGTATATTAAGTCATGGTGGTTTCAGTTTGGGTAAATTATGGATGTTGGGAAGGCACCATAAAACAAGATATTGTTGTTGTTTTTGAGGCTTTTTTTATCAAACTTAGAATGGGGTTATGAATGTTTTTAGGCCTAAGATTTGTTATAGGTAGTGTTCTGGTGTGTTATTAGGTGATGAGTGATTTATCAGAGGTTGTCATGGCAGCTTGATGCAAATGTGATGTAGTGCTGGGGATTAGGTAGGTGGTCTCTCAAGTCTCAAACCCTTCATAGAATATGTGTATCACATGTTTTAGTGTGCTGGGGATTTTTCCTTCTAGTGGTCCTATGCAATTTGCTGACAGCAGCATAGTTGGAGTTGATATTTTGTCATATGTCATGTGTTATTATATTTAGGTAGTGATCTTGTGTGTTCTTAGGTTATGAGTGTCTTTTCTTTCAATTGTTTGGGATGTGTGTGATGATGCTATCTGTTTATGCTAAGCTGAATGGTTTTTCTTAATAAAGTGATTTGTTTATCTAAAAATAAAATGAACTCTAGATTCTTGTTTTGAATGCTTGGTGAGGAGGCGTTGACAGGTTTTTCTTAGGGGCTGTGTGGTTTTGGGCAGCATGACAGCAGTTAGGGAGGTTTTGTGTTGACCGGGGCGCGTTTTTGGGTGTGTTTGTTAGCAATTCTGTTTTTTATGGTTTCAGTAGCAGTTGTGCTGCACTTTTGTTTGGCATCTGCAGCTGTTCTGCTATTTTTCTTTCACTTATGCCTTCCTTTCCGAAGCTTTATCATGGCCATGTTTTGGCTCTTGTAATCCTTCTTTGCCTTTTGCACTTCTTCTGTTAGGCTTTAATGATATATGCCAATTAAAAAAAAAAAAATAGAGATTGCAGGGGAGATAAATATGCATTATGGAAAGCTTGTGTATAGCATCAAGAGTCTTTAACTTATAAATCAAGTGTTAAAAAAATTATTTCTACATATAAATCATTTAAAAGGTAAATATGTGTTTTTTTTCCTTTAAATATATCAACTCTTAATTGCACTGCTTATGATTGTTTGTTACAAAATATTAAAAATTAAATTCTAAATTCTCCAAATCTTTTGATTTGTGAGGCAATTATTTAGGGATTTTCTAATGTCAAATTATTTGTTTCATCAATTGATTTTATATTCTGATATGGGTCTGAACAAAGGTACATTGATTGAAGGTTAACATTCCAATCTGTGTCATGGATTCTTTTATTAATGAGGAAGACAAGTCTGGTGATGAATCTCATGGTATAAAAGAAGTACATTCTAAAATAAAACCTTCGACTAATCTTGGCATGATAAATTTAAGTCATTTTCGACATCGATTCGAAAGGCAACAACATCTTTATTCTGTGGTCCTATTGTGTTATATTGTCCATGCCTTACACATGCTTAACATAATGTCACGTTGGACTCGTAATCCTATTAGTGATGGAAGTCATGAGAGAGAGCGTAGGCGTATTGATTTAATGAGACAACTAGTAGAAACTGAAAAATGCCGAGACATAATACGAATGGGACCCAAGGCATTCATGTTGTTGTGTCATAAATTGAGAGGAACTGGTATTGTGAATGATACAATATGATCCACAGTTGAAGAGCAAGTTGCTAAATTTCTACACATCATTGGTCATAATGTGAAAAATCGAACTGTGTCATTCTTTTTCCACCGTTCCGGTGAAACTGTCAGCCGTCACTTTCACAATGTTTTACGAGCCATCATCTCATTAGAAGATGAATATCTTGTCCAACCTTCTGGGAGGGATGTACCTCCGCAAATACTACACAACAACAGATATTATCTTTTTTTTAAGGTACTTATGCCATTATATTATTTCAATGTGATGCTATTAAAATTTATGATTAATTTAAATAATCACTAATAGAATAACTTATATAATAAAAAAGGATTGCATTGGAGCTATAGATGGGACACATATTCGAGTTAAGGTCCCAAGAGCAGATGCCCCTCGATTTCGTGGAAGAAAAGACTATATTACACAAAATGTTTTGGCTACATGTAATTTCGACATGAAATTTACATATGTTTTAACGGGGTGGGAAGGCACGGCATCTGACTCTAGAATTTTGAAAGATGCTTTAAGCAGGGAAGATTCACTAAGAATTCCCGAAGGTCAGTAGTATATTATTTTTCTTTGACTAATAAAACTTTCAATTTATAGTTAGCTCCGTTAACATGTAGAGTTAAAATGTATATTACAACCTTTGCAGAAAAATATTATCTTGGGGATGCGGGATTTATGCTTAAAAAAGGAGTGATCACACCGTATAGAGGTGTTCGTTATCACTTGAAGGAATACTCTGCTCGTGGCCCACAAAATATGAAAGAGTTGTTCAACCACCGTCATGCTTCACTTAGAAATGTTATCGAGAGATGTTTTGGGGTATTAAAAAAAAAAAATTCAATTTTATCTGGTGGCGCAGAACCGTTTTACTCATTTGAAGTGATGTCTGACATTGTACTTGCTTGTTGTATACTGCATAACTTCCTAATGGGTTTTGATATTGATGAGGCCTTAATTGCCGAAGTAGACCGTGAGCTACCTCAACATGAGAACGAAAGACCTCACCCACATCAACGTGATGAGGACTATAGACAAGGAACTTTAATAAGAGACAATGTTGCTGTCGGAATGTGGAATGTCTATGAAATATGATAACATCATTAATACAACACATTCCTAGTATATTATGATTTTGTATAATATGAATGCATTTGTAGCGCGTATGTGTAGCTTATGTTATATTTGATTCTACATTTTGTACACTGTTATGTTTCAGACGTAAACATATGTACTATTAAGTGTTGTGTGCTAGTAATTTCTAATAGTTTGTTCATGTTATTATTGTTGTGAATTAATTTATCATACGTTAACTTTTATATGACAATGCATACATCAATTTCAAATATATATTGTGTCACTATTTTTAAAATTTGTATGTAGCTACTACAATGTCTAAGGGAAAAGGTGCCGCATCACAGTCTGATAATCCCGGTAGAGATATTCTGCAATGGAATGATGACATGGATCAAGCGTTGTTGAATGCTTTGCGTGAAGAGAATCATAAGGGAAATAGGCTCGATGGTGGTTGGACAGCAGAATGATACAATAATGTGGTTGAAGTCTTAAGATCTGTGATTGATCCGACTATCACGAAGAATCATATAAAGAATAGATTGAAAACTTTGAAAGCACATTTTGGTGAAGCTCATGACATGTTCCATGGCTTAAGTGGATTTTCATGGAACTCAATCACCCGAAAAGTTTAGGCAGAGGATGAAGTATGGGCTGATTTGATTAAAGTAATTATCTCTTTTACCTTTTTCTTGATTAGTTGTGTATGTTGATTTAAATACTAAATTGAATCAATGTGTGCAATTATTTGTGTAGGTAAAACCACATGCAGCAAAATGGAAAAAACATCCAATTAAGAATTATGACATTCTGAAAGAATTATTTGAAACTGATAGGGCAGCAGGAAAACAAACGAAGACAGCCAAAGAAAGGCGAAAACAATTGAAAAAGGAGAATATTGACCTTAATAATGATTATGATGATGCTGAAATCTATGGGTCAAATGTTTCTATGTTTGATGAGCATCAACTTTCAAACCCTGACTTTGAGAATGTTAGTCCAGAAAATGGTCCGACAAATTCATCAGCTAACACACATACTTCAAAGGGTAAGAAACGAAAGAGAACCATGGTTGAGTTAGTTGAAGATCAATATGAGCACATGAACGAAGGTATCATGACCATAGCTGAAGCTTTGAAAGAGGGCAATGCAGTTTCTAAGGAGATACATCAAGTTGTAGAGCGTCAGGTTGAAATTGTTGAACGACAAGTTGCGGTCATTGAGAAACAAGTTGAAATTGCTGAAAAACAACTTACTGTCATGCAACAAACTCGACCTCGTCATTATTCTGAATCTGATGTCTGGGAACTTTTAGATGAATTGAGAGTGTTTGATGATTATCGCATGAAGTTTTATGATCATTTGTGTGATAATCAGCACAAAAAACGTAAGATTTTTGGAGTACCTCATCATATGAGAGTTGAAGCTCTCTTTAAAATGATGTTGGTTTGCTTGATTAAGAGCAGTGGTACTGCTCTTTTTTTTTTTGGTACTATATATATATATATATATATATATATATATATATATATATATCATGAATGACTTTTTTGGGATGTATGTGTGCATGATTGAAGCTTTAAAGGAATTGTGATTGAGCATTGGTTGTGGATGTGCTCTCTTCTTTTGGTGTTGTATATATTTATTAGGGTTAATAGGCTTTTACCCCCTGCTATTTGGGGGTGTTTTGGTTTACCCCCTAACAAAAAAAAAACTTGGAGATTCCCCCTTGTCATTAGGAGATTCTTTGGTTTTGAACCCTGATGACATGTGACTGGACAAATTAGCTTAGGTGGCGCGCTGACTGTGCATCGATCAATGAGGTGGCACTTTGACTTGATTTTTTTTTTATTTCTTTTCCAATTTTTTTAATTCCATTTAGATTTCTTTATTAAAAACTTAATTTAATGAATTAAATACATTAAAAAAAAATCTCTTCTTCTCCACCTCTCCCTTCTCTTTTCCAGAACCATCTTCTCTTCTCTTTTCTCCCTTCTTCTTCTCTTCACTCTTCTACTTTATTCAACAAAAACACTCAATTTTTTTTTCTTCCAGAAACTTCATTCCCACTTCTCACTTCTCTTTCCTTCGCCTTCTCCTTCCTCCTCCCCACTAAGCCACGACGATTACCGCCACCACCACCGCCGCCAACACCACAAACCACCACCCGATTCGGATTTGAATGGGTTTGAATCGGATTCAATCAACAACAACAACATACAAACAACCCATTTTCTTCTCCAAATCTCAAACACAAACATTTCACTTCTTCTCAAACACAAACATTCATCTTCTTCTTACAATATGGGTTCTTAATCCTTTTGTTCTACAAATCACAAACCAAAAAATAGAAAAGGATGAACAAAGAAGAAGGAAAAAAAAACCCAGGATAGCACAAAAATTCGACATGGATCGGCTGTGTTGTCGTGTTTGAATTTTTTTAATGAAATTTTAGATTTGTGTTGTTAATGAAAGGAGGGTTATGATTTAATTTGATGTTGACAACATTCCTTCCCCCTTTAAATTTGATGTTGTTGTTAATGAAAGGGAAGTTCAAGAAGAAGAAGAACAAAAAGAAGAACAAAAACAGAGAAGATGGGAGAGAAGAGAAGGACGAAGAAAGAAAAAAAAGAACATAAAGAGAGAAGGTGGAAGAGAAGATCAGGAAGAAGAAAAGGAATAAGAGAGAATGGATTTACGCAGGAGAAGAAGAGAGAAAAAGAAATGAGATTTTTTTTAATTTATCATTAAGGGTGTTTTAGGTATTTCACTTTTTTTAACATTATTTTAAAAATAAAAAATAAAAAATTATGACGTGTCAGTGCCATTTCATCCATCACTACACAGTCAGCGTGCCACATCAGCTCATTAATCCAGTCAGATGACATCAGGGTTGAAAATCAAAGAATCTTCATTTTACAAGGGGGAATCTCCAAAAAAAAAATTGTTAGGGGGGGTAAACCAAAATACCCTCAAATGGCAGGGGGGTAAACGCCTATTAACCCTATTTATTATGGCATCATATGGCCTAATAGTTTATGATGCTCTATCACCACTAATTTTTTGGGATGTCAGAATATATGACTATTAGCTAGGAAGTAAGTATTAGTTTTATATGGCTAAAGATGTATGGTAAGGCCCTGCTATTATACTTCTTTTGAGTATGCTTGGAAGTCTACTACCCATGTTGGTTTTACACTAATGATGTTATATGCTCATAAATTGGTAGATGTTGGTGTCGGAGAGGTGCTAGAAGGTATGTATAAATAACCTAAGTTATTTTTCTTTATTTATCTAATTACGGTATTACACCAACCTAATATATGCAATCATATGCTATGTACTTGCAGTGATTATATCAATGTGTTTCTACACACTTTGGTACAAGGTTGTATGCACTCCAAAGGGTACATATACTATGATAAATATGGTATGCTATCTATGCTAATTGAATAAAACATTTACTATGTTGTGTTGTTTTTGCTGTTGTGGGGTTTGTCTGGCTAATGGAGGTGCAAGTAGTTTGGTTTATGTAGTCTGGGTTTTTGGCTGTTTATGGATGTCTGTTTTGGGCCTTGCTGTTTTTTCACCTTCAGATCTGCATTTATGGTGCTGCTGTCATAGTTTTAGGTTGTGGGGGGTGCAGAGAGCGCATCTGTGCAGCTATTTGTTGTTTTATCAGGCTTTTGTAGCGCCTGCTGGCCTGTTTTCGGGGGGCCGTAGCCATGCCGGCCATGTCGGAGGTGGGTTTTAGGGGTGTTTGTGCTGATTGTGAGGCAGGGGTATGCATTTTTGCGGTCTCTTAGGGAGCGTACTTAGTCTTTTGGGCTACTTTATTTTGTATCCCTTTTTGCTGTTCGTATATTTCAGCCTCATTATTTGTATTATCGTGTTGTAGCGTGTGTGCTAGGCACGCCCCTTGGCTTCGCTTGTGTGTGGTTTGAGGTGTTTTGTATGGTGATCCATCTATATACGACGTCATCTTTGTTGCCTTTTGTAACATTCGCATTGACTATTATTATTTTTGTTCTTTTTAGTAGTTGGTGTTGAAGATTTCTACAAATAGCTTGCTCATACATATGCATCGTGTCATGTAGGGGCTAATCTTGGGTAGCGACTATGATTGTAGATCCATGACAAAGTGCTAAAGGAAAATGAGGATGATGTTGTCAACACAAATGTAGAGAAGTTCAATGTCCACAAATATGCATGTTTGTGGTAGTTTAGTCAAAGAACTTTGATTTTGAACTTATGTTGAATTTGCACTAGGAAGTGTAATGTCATTGGAGAATGTATGAATTAGTGACTCAAACTCAATATTATAATAGAATGAAGTTGCTTCAATATTAATCCATCAAACTTGATATTTCAAAAATCTAACAGTAACTTCTTTTTTTCGGGTAATAATAAGCTTACATAACTTTAATAAAAATTAAATAGTAAGATGAAATAATGCTTAGGTGGATATTTATTTGTTAAAGGAATTGTTAATAAATTTACAATTTTTTAATAAGTATTCTTCTGTGTCAAAAAAAAAAGTATTCTTCTATGTTCAAAGTTCTAGGTTACTCTATTTTGCTTTCTAATTTTATTCTTTATACCATTTGATTTTTTACTTGAGGATATTTTTGTCATTTCATAAATATATACTTTCCTTTCCTTTCAACATTCTATTGAACCATGCAAGGGAAGAGAAAGTTTTAACCTTTCTTTCCTTTCACTTTCTCTCATTCCAAACAACTAAAACAATCCTCTATCTTTCTACTCACTCTCTTTCCTTTGTGTTTCTTTCCTTTCACTTTCTTTTCCTAACCAAACACAGCCTTAGTTAGACTAACCGCAAAATCAAAATTATTTGGACATACGCAAACAAATAAAAAAGAATGAAAAGAAATGGTGGCTATGATTTAGAAAAGTGCAAGTTGGCGGTAGATTTAGATGTAGTCTCTTTTTAATTTGACATTATTTTTATGTTGTCCATTTCTCTCGGTGCTTGATCAGGGTGGTTTTTTTACCCCTTAGGGGTCGTTCCTCTTGTTTGTTGTGACATCCTGCACCACCTTAAGGGGCTGTTTGTTTTGGGTGATAGGATAAAGAAAGATTGGTGAAAGGATAGAAAGTATATGGATTGACAATCTTTCCATCCTTTGGTTGCATTGTCAGCAAAGAAAGAAAGTTGTTATTTGGTGGGTCCGCGTCCAAAATCTTTCCCCCCTGATTTGCAAAGAAAGCCTGAGATGCATATTCACTTCCTCAAATTTACAAAATAACCCTCATCTTTGAAGACTATTTTTTATAACTTGTGTACCTTACATCATTTCAAGTGCTTCTCACGTGACATGGCGTAGGCTTTCATATATTTTTAAAAAAAGGCATCTCACTATTGTCAAAAAAAAAATAAATGACATAATTTTTTATTCTACTTTTTTATACTAATTTTTAATATAAGGGCCTTTATGTCATTTAATAAAACCATAACTTTCTTTCCTCTCATTTTCTTTTCACTTTCACTAATACCAAACAACTAAAAAATCATCATACTTTCCACTCACTTTCATTCCTTCATCAATCTTTCCTCATACAATCTATCCTTCCTCTTTCTTCTCTCATCCAAACAAAGCCTAAGAGACATAACTTCTCAAAATGACATGCGATAATTCCTACATGCACCATCTCAAGAACTATCTTGTTTCTACCTTTTGCATATACACTAAGTTGTTCATACTTGTACGAAGGTTATTTCCCCTCCTATATCGTATTTAGTTACTCAAAACAGTTGAACTAACCTGGTAACATAATGAATCAAGTAATAGAAGCACGGATATCAACCAACCACACCCATATATGATCATACATTACTTAACTAACTCTTCCTCATTAGCATCGTACTTACTTGGGCGTAATGTTGAGGCAAAATCCCTAATTAATTTTAAAGATAATAAACTTTAATGATTAAGGATTAAATGGACTTTGATTAATTCCTTGGTATTTAACTTGTGCTCTTGAGTGTTTTCACTAAGACAGGAACAAAATTTGAATCATACCAAGATGCATAAAATCAAAGGACATTGAATCCATGAACTAATTCTGAAGTTCAGAAAGTTAGTTCAGAATGTTGATCAGAGAGTTGATCAGAACGTTCTGATGATAGTTCAGAAGGTTGTTCATAAGCAACCCAGATTCATGAAGAACATGCAAGTACACTTGACATGAATAAAAGGTCCAGAAAAGTACATCTGCATGGATCTATCAACAAATAAAGGCATGGACAAGGAACTTTGTCAAAAGGATCTTTAATGTTCATCCAAGACTATGAACATTAAAGTACTAGGAATATTCCAAAGAGAATATTGTCCTAGATGATGCATTCACTGCACTTCAGTTGTATCTTACTATTAGGTTTGATTACATTAAAAGTTAAGTCTTACAAATCAATCTAAAGTAGGATCAAATGGAACATTCTGAGATCAGAATGTTCACTTCTGCACATGCTTCCAGCCATGAACAGTGTAGTTGGTGGAAGGATGGAAAAGCTAGCAAAAGGAGATCTTGCATCAGAGATAACGTGTACTCTGAACAAAATCAAGCAAATCTCCTTGAAGCATGGGCCTGAAGATGCAGATCCACTATCCTCTCTCTCTCCTGCACCAAATCCAAGACAGATTTGATTCAACTTTATCCTACTTTTTCAAGCAACTTTTGATGCATATGGAGAAGTAACTTTTGAAGGATAAAACTTGAACAAATCTCATGTCACGTATTGGATGGACCCAGAAACTCATCAGACATTCATCCTTGATGAACCCAGATGAAGAACATCATGAATATTAAACATTCTGATGGAGAACACAGCAACATTCTGATGTTCATCCTGGGAACACAACAACATTCTGATGTTCAGAATGTTCACCTAGATTTTCAAGTAAAAGCTTGTGGGGCCCAGGACACGTGGCATAACACCATTGGTCACCTTACAACGGTTATATGAGCCCAAAGACTCTATAAATAGAGATCAAAGGCTCAGCATTACTTGCACCATTGCAAAGCATACAAGAAAACAGCAAAGATTGTTTGAAGCTCTTGCAAAACTGAAATTGATCAATCTCTAAGGCTTTCGTTTACTTAGTGCAAATCAATACTCTCTGTTATCTTAAAGATAACTTCTTCCTTCTCCTTTGTTTGATTCACAAACATTCAACCTCCATACAAATTGTAACAAAGTCTCATCTAGCTTTAGGGGTACTAAAGTGTTAGTTTGAGCAAAGGTTGTAAAAGTCTAAGTGGTTAACTTAGCAACAAGGTGCAAGCCTGCTGAGGCTTAGAGAATACAGAATTGTAATTGTTCAGGTGAACAAAGATTGTAAGGTGCAGGATTTGAGAGGTTATCTCAAGCATCATAGTGGAAACTCTCACAAGATTGTGAGGAGTGGACTAACCCACATTGGGGGAACCACTATAAATTCTCTGTGTGTTTATTCTCTCTTCCCTATACTCTTTACTTACTGCATACACAACACACACAAACACATTTACTTTATTAAACTGTTTTTGCACTCAGACATCAGAACGTTCTGAAGTCTGCTTTTAACTTAACCATTCCAAGTTTCAACTTGAGAATCAATTTTAAGTTACAGGTTTAATTTTTAAAGGGTCACAATTCAAACCCCCCCCCCCCCCCCCCCCCATCCTTGTGACTATTTTATCTACTTCAATTGGCATCAGAGCCAAGCTCTAAGGGTTTGAACACTTAAACAAGTGTTAGAGAAAAGATTCTGGAAGTATGTCTAAAGTCAAGTACATAGCTGAAGGAGGATCATCAAACAGACCACCACTTTTTGATGGATCAAACTACTACTTCTGGAAAGGCAAGATGGAACTCTTTCTCAGATCTCAAGACAATGATATGTGGACATTCATCACAGATGGAGACTTTGTTCCAACAACCAAAGAAGGAGCTATCAAAGAAAAAAGTGCATGGTCAACAGATGAAAAAGCTCAGGTATTGTTAAACTCTAAAGCTAGACTCTTTCTATCATGTGCACTAACCATGGAAGAAAGTGAAAGAGTTGATGAATGTAAGAATGTTAAAGAGGTATGGGATACCTTAAAAATACATCATGAAGGTACATCTCATGTCAAAGAAACTAGAATTGACATTGGAGTCAGAAAATTTGAAGTCTTTGAAATGAGTGAAAATGAAACCATTGATGAGATGTATGCTAGATTTACTACAATAGTAAATGAAATGAGATATCTTGGAAAGGCATATTCTACTCATGATAGAATCAGAAAAATATTGAGATGTCTTCCAAGTATGTGGAGACCTATGGTCACTGCAATTACTCAGGCCAAAGATTTAAAATCTATGAACCTGGAAGATCTCATTGGTTCACTAAGAGCTCATGAAGTTGTACTTCAAGGAGACAAACCAGTGAAGAAGGTGAAAACACTTGCCTTGAAAGCATCTCAGCAAAGCTCATCAGTAGCTGATGATGATGTGCAAGAACCACAAGAGTTAGAAGAAGTTCATGAAGAAGAAGCTGAAGATGAATTTGCACTAATCTCTAAAAGAATTCAAAGAATGATGTTGAGAAGAAATCAGATCAGAAAGAAGTTTCCAAATACCAACATTAGCACCAAAACTGAAGCTGACAAAAGTCAAGTCACTTGCTTTGGATGCAACAAAACTGGACACTACAAAAGTGAATGTCCTGACATCAAGAAGGTTCAAAGAAAACCTCCCTTCAAGAAGAAGGCAATGATCACTTGGGATGACGTGGAAGAATCAGATCTTCAAGAAGATGGAGACACAGACATGGGACTGATGGCTCAGTCAGATGATGAGGAAGAGGTAATTATCTATAAAACTGATTCTTTATATAAAGATCTTGAAAATAAAATAGATAGTCTCTTATATGATTCAAACTTCTTAACTAATAGATGTCATTCTTTAATCAAGGAACTCTCTGAGTTAAAAGAAGAAAAAGAAATACTTCAAAACAAATATGATGAGTCTAGAAAGACCATAAAAATTTTGCAAGATTCTCATTTTGAAATGTCAGAAAAACAAAGAGAACTAAACAGAAAACAAAAAAACATTGTTTCCATACCTTCTGACATACAAAAGGAAAACACACTTTTGAAAAAGGAAGTTGAAACATTGAAAAAGGATCTTACAGGTTTTATAAAATCTACAGAAACTTTTCAAAACATCTTAGGATCTCAAAATGAAAGTGCCAAGAAATCTGGTATAGGCTTTAAAGATCCAAGCAAAATCATTGAAAATTTTGTACCTAAGACTAAAATGAGAATTAAATGTTATTTTTGTGATAAGTATGGACATGATGAATCAGTATGCCATGTTAAGAAAAAACTTATTAAACAAAGTAATTTTTCTCTTAGTTCAGAACGTTCTCATCTCAATAGATCAAAAAGTTCACAAAAGGCTGAGAAGGCTAAGAAGATATGTTTCTACTGTGACAAATCTGATCATAAAAGATAGAATGTTACTTTTAGAAAAGATCTCTTAGAAGAACTAACCCTCAAGGACCCAACATTACATGGGTACCTAAAATTTTTATCTTGTCAAATGTAGGTCCTGCCTCAGGGTGCAAGAACAAAACCATGGTATCTGGATAGTGGTTGTTCTAGGCACATGACAGGTGATAGGAACTGTTTTCTAACCTTTGAAAAGAAGGATGGAGGACTGGTGACATTTGGAAACAATGACAAAGGTAAAATCAGAGGTAAAGGTACTATAGGTAATCTTAACTCTGCTAAAATAAAAAATGTTCAGTATGTGGAAGGTTTAAAACATAATCTACTTAGCATAAGTCAATTGTGTGATAGTGGATTTGAAGTTGTCTTTAAACCTAACATATGCGAAGTAAGACAAACCTCCTCTAACAAACTATTTTTTTCTAGTTCAAGGAGAAAGAACTTATATGTTTTAGAACTGAATGATATGCCTGCTGAATCCTGCTTTATGTCTATTGAAAAAGACAAATGGATCTGGCACAAAAGGGCTGGTCATATAAGCATGAAAACCATTGCTAAACTTTCTCAACTTGATCTAGTTAGAGGTTTGCCTAAGATTAGCTTTGAAAAGGACAAGATCTGTGAAGCATGTGTTAAAGGTAAACAAGTAAAAAGTAGTTTTAAAACTATTGAGTTTATTTCAACTCAGAAACCTTTAGAGCTCCTTCATATTGATCTCTTTGGTCCAGTTCAAACTGCAAGTCTAAATGGCAAAAGATATGGTTTTGTTATTGTTGATGACTTTTCCAGATTTACATGGGTTCTATTTTTAAAACATAAAGATGAATCCTTTGAAGCATTTCAAAACTTTTGCAAAATAATTCAAAATGAACAAGGTTCTAATATCATTATAGTAAGGAGTGATCATGGAGAAGAATTTGAAAATGCATCCTTCAAAACATTCTTTGATGAAAATGGTATTAAACATAATTTTTCTTGTGCAAGAACTCCACAACAAAATGGAGTTGTTGAAAGAAAAAACAGAACCTTGCAAGAAATGGCTAGAACAATGTTAAATGAATCAAATGTTGAAGATTACTTTTGGGCAGAAGCCATTAACACATCTTGTTACATTTTGAATAGAGTTTCTATAAGAAAGGTTCTTAACAAAACCCCATATGAACTCTGGAAAAACATTAAACCTAGCATATCTTATTTTCACATATTTGGCTGCTATTGTTACATACTGAACAATGAAGAAAAATTGGGTAAGTTTGATCCTAAATCAGATAAAGCTATCTTTTTAGGATACTCTAGAACTTCTAAAGGTTATAGAGTGTACAATCTAAAAACCCAGACAGTTGAAATTAGTATGCATATCATATTTGATGAATATGATGAACATTCTCAACTTAAAGAAAGTGAAGACACTGAGGTACCAACACTTCAGAATGTTCCCACTCAAAATACTATAAGTACAGTAGAGAAAGAAGATGATCAGAATGTTCAGGATCAATCTCTTCAAAGTCCACCTAGAAGCTGGAGAATGGTAGGAGATCACCCTGCTGATCAAATCATTGGAAGCACAACTGATGGTATAAGAACCAGATTGTCCTTTCAAGATAACAACATGGCAATGATCTCTCAAATGGAACCCAAGTCAATCAATGAAGCCATTCTTGATGACTCTTGGATTGAGGCCATGAAGGAGGAACTTTCTCAGTTTGAAAGAAACAAAGTTTGGAACTTAGTTCCAAATAATCAAGACAAAACCATCATTGGAACAAGATGGGTTTTTAGAAACAAGCTTGATGAAGAAGGTAAGGTTGTCATAAACAAAGCAAGGTTAGTTGCTTAAGGCTACAACCAACAAGAAGGTATTGACTATGATGAGACGTTTGCACCAGTTGCAAGGTTAGAAGCCATCAGAATTCTTCTTGCATATGCTGCACATAAAAGCATTAAACTTTTTCAAATGAATGTGAAAAGTGCATTTTTAAATGGTTTTCTAAATGAAGAAGTTTATGTAAGCCAACCACCTGGATTCATAAATGAAGAAAAACCAAATCATGTTTTTAAATTAACAAAAGCACTTTATGGTCTTAAACAAGCTCCTAGAGCTTGGTATGACAGACTAAGCACATTTTTAATTGAAAATGGATTTTCAAGAGGAAAAATTGATACCACACTTTTTAGAAAAACACATAACACTGACCTACTTATTGTTCAAGTATATGTGGATGACATCATTTTTGGTGCTACTAAATTAAAAATGTGTGAAGAATTTTCCAACCTTATGCAAAGTGAATTTGAGATGAGCATGATGGGTGAACTTGGTTTTTTCCTTGGTTTACAAATCAAACAACATCCAAATGGAATTTTCATAAGTCAAGAAAAGTATGTCAAAGACATTCTTAAGAAATATAAAATGAATGAGGCAAAAATCATGGGCACCCCTATGCATCCATCTTCAAGTTTAGATAAGGATGAGAGTGGAAATTCTATTTCTGAAAAAGAATATAGAGGCATGATAGGTTCATTACTATATTTGACTGCTAGCAGACCTGATATAGTGTTTGCAGTAGGTTTATGTGCTAGATTTCAAACATGTGCAAAAGAATCTCACTTAACTGCAGTTAAAAGAATCTTTAGATATCTAGTAGGTACTATTGATCTTGGCCTTTGGTATAGAAAAGGTTCTAGTTTTGATCTTGTAGCCTATTGTGATGCTGATTATGCTGGAGACAAAGTTGAGAGAAAGAGTACAAGTGGTTCCTGTCAATTCTTGGGACAAGCATTGATTGGATGGTCTTGCAGAAAGCAAAACACCATTGCACTCTCCACAACTGAAGTTGAGTGTGTATCTGCAGCTAATTGTTGCTCTCAAATTTTGTGGGTAAGAAATCAGCTAGAAGACTACTCTCTAAGGTACACAAGTGTTCCTATTTATTGTGACAATACAAGTGCAATTAATCTTTCTAAGAATCCTATTCAGCATTCTAGGTCTAAGCATATTGAAATAAAACATCATTTCATTAGAGACCATGTTCAGAAAAAGAATATTGCATTAAGCTTTGTTGATACTGAAAATCAACTAGCTGACATTTTCACAAAACCCCTTGTTGAGGATAGATTCAATTTTCTTAAAGAAAAATAGCAAATCATAAAAAATCTCAATAAAGATTGATCACTGATCACTAAGGGCCTTAGACTAAACCCCCTGATGTTGTCTGATCCAAATCAGATATATTCACATCAATCAGAATGTTCATTAGATTGTACTTCAGAATGTTCATGAAGTCAAAATCTTTTGAAAAATCTATCTGGTCAGTCTATTCATAAGATCAGAATGTTCAAACATTCATCTGGTTAAGTCTGTTCTTAAAAGATCAGAATGTTTAACTTTTGGATTCTGGGTCAGAAAATCACACACGCAGGATTTAGTGTGTTGATTATCCAGAAATCTCTTCAAAATCTCAAGCATTAAATGTTTGATTAAGGTTTGTTATGTTTAAGCTATATCCATTAGACAAAGCTTAAAACTCATTTCAACCACTCTCCTTCCATCTTGTCAAACGGCTAGTTCTTTCTCTCTCCCACAACTTTTCAGTTTTTCATCTTTCCCAATAAAACTGCCAACACCTTTTCTTCACTCCTCCAACTGCACGCTTGGCTCTATAAAAAAGTCTATCACTTATTCAGATTTTTTTATCACACTTCATCTTTCCCAAACCACCTTTTTCTCTAAATCAAAACCAAACATAAACCACTTCTCTCATACTCTGTTTTTCACGAACAATGGCTCGAACCAAAACTTCTTCTCGTGTTCGTTCCCAATCACCACCAAACGCTGCTAATGATCAATCCTCTAATCATTCTCCTCTAAACGAGACCCCTCTTCACACTATTTTGCAAGATGTCATCATTCCTGCGCATGACACTTCAAAATCATCCCAACCTAAAACTTCTAAAAAGCCTATCAGAAGGTCCCAAAGGATGAGAAAGGGATCATCGTCTAAGCCAACCACCACCCATGTTGATTTAGTATCTGATAATGAAGAGAAGAATGGAGTCTCTGATGAAGAGAAATCTGAGAAAAGTGAGGAAAAAGTCTCAGGAAAAGGTAAAGAAGTTGCAGAAGAAGAAGCAAGCTCTGAGAAGACTGAAGAAACTCTCTTTCAGATGGCTAAAGCTGCAAAGATAGTTTATCAAAGAAGAAAGCAGATTGCAAAGGAAGCACTGCCTTTGCCTGAAGAGAAAACTTCCTCTGAAGATGAACAAGAAGCAGAAACAGAGGAAGAGGAATTTGTTCCTAGAAAAAGAGGAAAAGGCAAAGACATTGCCATTCTTGCCTCCACTCTAAAGCTTCAAAGTGTTGAAAAGATGGCCAACAGACCCATCAGCAGATCTAAGTATTTTGACTTTGAAAGTCTTAAGACAAAAGGATGGAATCTGAAGAAGTTCACAGATCCTCAAGGTTGGTCAAGTTTTGTTTCCACCCAATGTCAGACTTTTCCAAATTTGGTAAAGGAATTCTATGCCAACATGACTGTAAAGGAACACAATGAAGAAAAGTTCCTGGAGTCCACAGTCAAAGGAGTGAAAATCCAAGTTTCTCAGAACCTTCTTTCAGATATTCTGAATATCCCAAATGAAGGTAATGAACTATACAACTCTTGGTTCTCTAGTGTAGGAGTCACACGTGAACAACTCCTTGAAGAATACATCAAACCAAACCATGACATTAATTCCACAAATCTTGAAGATACACCCAAGATTCTCCACAACATGATCAGTCATACTCTCCTTCCTAGATGTGGAAGCTTTGAGGTTATCACTGACACTGATCTCTGCATCATTTATCACCTCATAACCAAAACAAAGCTCAATCTGTGCTTTGTCATGCTCCAACACATGATGGATCAATGTTTCTCCTTCAAACAGAAAGTTGCTGGGTTGCCATATGGGATGCACTTGACACCCATATTTGAAGCTGCTGGAATTTCTCTGAAGAAAGGAAAAGGTCAAGACACCTTTATGAGATTCACAGCCAAAACCATTAGTCAACTTCACATCACAACTTCAAACATGTCTATTCCTCAAAAAACTGGATCAGTTAAGAGACTTGCTGATCAGAAAGTTCAGGAAGTAAGGAAGAAGCAGAAAGCTGACAAGCCTGCCAAGAAGGAAATTGGTTCAAGTTCTCAGAAGGTTGAGAAAGGAAAGGCTACTCCAGCTCTTGAAGTCTTTGCTCGTGTTGCTGAACATGCAAGAGAGCTAGTTGAAGCAAGTCAAGAACAGTTTGAAGCTATGCTGGCTAAGAAAGCTGCTGAGAAGGCTGGAGAATCTGATGCTGACCATCAGAATGTTGAAGACTCTTTGAATCAAGGTGTTGAAGCACTCTCTGCAGATATTAGAGTTGAAGAAAATACTGAGCTTCAAGCTCAGAATGTTGATGATGATACTAGGGAAGTTGCAGAAATTCTAGTATCTAACTCTTTTGGAAGCAAAAATCAACCTATGGATGTTGAAGAAGAAGCTGTGTTGGAACAAGAAAATGTTGAAGCTCATCCTGATTTTGATCTCAACATTGAAGACACTACAAATGACCTCTATGATGAGCTCTTTCAAGATGCTCAGGGAGAAAACATTCAGCAAGATGATCAGAATGTTCAAATCAACACTGATCAGAATGTTCTGGAGGATGTAGCTTAGAATGTTCCTACTGCACCTGTTGAGCAGCTGTCAGCAGATCCTAATCCCTTGGGTTCAGGATCTTTTCCTTCTGAAGAAGTTCAGCTTCTTGCTCAAACTGGTCAGAATGTTCAGAGAGATCAGAATGTTCCATCTGCTCAGAACATGGAACAGGCTCAGTTTGTGAACTTGTCAACATCAACAATGGGGTCTACTGTAGGAATTATCAAGTATCTGGTGTCTTCCCTACCAACACCAAGTACCATTCCTTCATTCACACCACCTCCACCACAAACCAAAACAACTCAGAATCTGCCAAATATGTCTGCCTTGTTTGACTCTTTAAACACTTTTGTCACTGCAAACAAAGGAAATGTTGATGTTTCTGGTGATGTTGCTCCTGCCAAGCCTTCTAAGGCTGAGAAAATGGTTGCAAGGGCTCTCAGAGTTGCCACCAAAACTCACAAACTTGTGTGTGCACTTGCTAACTGGACAAGGGATGTTCAGGCTCTCAAAGTTGCCACCAAAACCGTAACTTTCTTTCCTCTCATTTTCTTTTCACTTTCACTAATACCAAACAACTAAAAAATCATCACACTTTCCACTCACTTTCATTCCTTCATCAATCTTTCCTCATACAATCTATCCTTCCTCTTTCTTCTCTCATCCAAACAAAGCCTAAGAGACATAACTTCTCAAAATGACATGCGATAATTCCTACATGCACCATCTCAAGAACTATCTTGTTTCTACCTTTTGCATATACACTAAGTTGTTCATACTTGTACGGAGGTTATTTCCCCTCCTATATCGTATTTAGTTACTCAAAACAGTTGAACTAACCTGGTAACATAATGAATCAAGTAATAGAAGCACGAATATCAACCAACCACACCCATATATGATCATGCATTACTTAACTAACTCTTCCTCATTAGCATCGTACTTACTTAAGCGTAATGTTGAGGCAAAATCCCTAATTAATTTTAAAGATAATAAACTTTAATGATTAAGGATTAAATGGACTTTGATTAATTCCTTGGTATTTAACTTGTGCTCTTGAGTGTTTTCACTAAGACAGGAACAAGGTTTGAATCATACCAAGATGCATAAAATCAAAGGACATTGAATCCATGAACTAATTCTGAAGTTCAGAAAGTTAGTTCAGAATGTTGATCAGAGAGTTGATCAGAACGTTCTGATGATAGTTCAGAAGGTTGTTCATAAGCAACCCAGATTCATGAAGAACATGCAAGTACACTTGACATGAATAAAAGGTCCAGAAAAGTACATCTGCATGGATCTATCAACAAATAAAGGCATGGACAAGGAACTTTGTCAAAAGGATCTTTAATGTTCATCCAAGACTATGAACATTAAAGTACTAGGAATATTCCAAAGAGAATATTGTCCTAGATGATGCATTCACTGCACTTCAGTTGTATCTTACTATTAGGTTTGATTACATTAAAAGTTAAGTCTTACAAATCAATCTAAAGTAAGATCAAATGGAACATTCTGAGATCAGAATGTTCACTTCTGCACATGCTTCCAGCCATGAACAGTGTAGTTGGTAGAAAGATGGAAAAGCTAGCAAAAGGAGATCTTGCATCAGGGATAACGTGTACTCTGAACAAAATCAAGCAAATCTCCTTGAAGCATGGGCCTGAAGATGCAGATCCACTATTCTCTCTCTCTCCTGCACCAAATCCAAGACAGATTTGATTCAACTTTATCCTACTTTTTCAAGCAACTTTTGATGCATATGGAGAAGTAACTTTTGAAGGATAAAACTTGAACAAATCTCATGTCACGTATTGGATGGACCCAGAAACTCATCAGACATTCATCCTTGATGAACCCAGATGAAGAACGTCATGAATATTAAACATTCTGATGAAGAACACAGCAACATTCTGATGTTCATCCTGGGAACACAACAACATTCTGATGTTCAGAATGTTCACCCAGATTTTCAAGTAAAAGCTTGTGGGGCCCAGGACACGTGGCATAACACCATTGGTCACCTTACAACGGCTATATGAGCCCAAAGACTCTATAAATAGAGATCAAAGGCTCAGTATTACTTGCACCATTGCAAAGCATACAAGAAAACAGCAAAGATTGTTTGAAGCTCTTGCAAAACTGAAATTGATCAATCTCTAAGGCTTTCGTTTACTTAGTGCAAATCAATACTTTCTGTTATCTGAAAGATAACTTCTTCCTTCTCCTTTGTTTGATTCACAAACATTCAACCTCCATACAAATTATAACAAAGTCTCATCTAGCTTTAGGGGTACTAAAGTGTTAGTTTGAGCAAAGGTTGTAAAAGTCTAAGTGGTTAACTTAGCAACAAGGTGCAAGCCTGCTGAGGCTTAGAGAATACAGAATTGTAATTGTTCAGGTGAACAAAGATTGTAAGGTGCAGGATTTGAGAGGTTATCTCAAGCATCATAGTGGAAACTCTCACAAGATTGTGAGGAGTGGACTAACCCACATTGGGAGAACCACTATAAATTCTCTGTGTATTTATTCTCTCTTCCCTATACTCTTTACTTACTGCATACACAACACACACAAACACATTTACTTTATTTTTTAAAGAGTCACAATTCAAACCCCCCCCCCCCCCCCCCCCCCCCCGTGACTATTTTATCTACTTCACGTAATGGCAACATTGAAACAACGATGTATGGAACTCAAATCGATAAAAATTAGTATATTTTCGCTATTGCATGCTTTGTACCATTATTTTGCTTTCTTTTTCCCTTTTATATTATCATTTTAAGTTCATAAATATCTTCGATTCATAACTGTACACTTTAAACCAATCAATTAGTAAACCTTTTAAGGATCTAATTCAAATCCTATATTTATTTGTCGAGTTCATTTGTTAAAGTGAAACATTTTCACTTCAAACTAGCAATAATCCACACATTTCATACCTTATTATATTGTAAACTTGTTCAGGAAAGTATTGAAATTTACACCAATATCTTAATACTTACAACAAAGCTTGGGAACCATTTTGTAAGTAGTCAAAAGTCATTGTACATACTCCATGCTAGAGGATTTAATGGTATGCAACACATTCACAATCGTCATTCCTTCCCTTATTGAAATATTATACAATAGTAATAATAAAGTTCCAACTCATTTTCTAGAGCTGAAAAATCCCATCTTGTATAATTAATGGGAACGAAGTATCAGTAGCAAATGGGACAAAGTTAGTGACGGAAGTATTCTCCAACACCTGTAAAATAAAATAACATCAATTAGAATACTCTATTCGTGTCTAGAAGTTCTAGCTCAACTGTCAAATGCCGAAATTGCAAGGTCGGACGTCGTGACCCGAGTTCGAACCTGGGATCTCACAGTTGTGAGTGAGTTTATTTTCAGTGGATTACCACTTCATCTAAGACCAAAAAAAAATAAAAAATACTCTATTCTTTTTTTGGTTAGGTAACCTAATGGCTAGAGTTCATCTTATAAGGTGAATAAGTGGGATGTTCGGGATTCGAACCTCAGCACTGCATATAATAATGCATTGTCCTACCAACTAAGTTATGCTCAAGGGACTAAAATACTCTATTCTATTAAAGGTTTAAATAAACTTTGTTTTCTCAAGGAAATGCAAAGTTAATAAATTGAAAAGAATATATTACCAAATCGTGGAGATACTTATTTGCCGCCTTAAGTGTTCCCTCCTAAAATACAAAGGATGAAAAGTTTACTTAGTAATTAAATTAAAATGTAGAAAAGCAAAATAAGAATAATAGCACATTCATATTAGGGGTGCATTTTATGTGTTCTTGTTCTCTTTATATGTAGAATACTTGTTTCTTTTATTACCATAAATGTTTGAAGAATGTTGTTCACACTTCACTCAATGTTAGAAAACATTAGTAATTTATCAATATAATCTCATCATCAGTTAACTACCGATGAATTTAAACCGACGACAGTTAACTGTCGATAAACATGTACGTGTTTTACTGGTGTGTTTTAGCTTTGTTAGAAGTATGAACAACAATTTTCTAAATGTTTTCATTGTTTTGTTTTTGCCTTGTCTTTCCGGTGGTGGCCTCTTGTGTTAGCTTTTGACTTATTTGTAATGAACATGAGTACCCCTTTTATTCTATTTTTCCTCTTTTATATATTATTGAAAAAAAAATCATATGTAACATTTGTTAACACGGTCTTAAAAAATTGGTTTGCAAGTTGAGGAATATCCACCACTGTTGATCTTATTTTCAAGTTATAAGATTAACACGGTCTTAAAATCATATGTAACATTTGTTAGCACTTTCATCTTACTCCCAAGACTAAGCATCTCTTTTGAGACTTTAGTAGTCTGATAGCAACGACATTATATAATGTGGTAGAAAAAAGCTTGCATAGCTTTTGATATCATCTTAAAATTTCGGTTCAGTTTAACACAACTCTTACAAAATCAACTTGTAAAGTAAGGAATACAAACTCTTAGAAATCGTAGTTTAGCCTAACACAACCCCACAAAACCGGCTTGTGAGGTGATGATTGCCCCCACTTATAAACAAATTGTCAGGCCAACTGCTAACTGATGTAGGACTCTTAACACACCCCCTCACGCTCAGGATTGCACATTTGAAGCGTGAACATAAATGACGGGTGACCCGATAACGGAAACCTGATAACAGGTGGGCCAAAAAATCGTGAAGAGACTCTGATACCATCTTAGAAATCGTGGTTGGGCCTAACACAACCCCACAAAACCGTCTTATGAGGTGAGGATTGTCCCCACTTATAAATAAATTGTCAAGCCATGTATGATCCAAAATGAAACTCTTTAATATTGTTGAACCTTTTGTGTTGCTTGATGTACGTCTTATCTTATTAGCAGCTCTGATGTTGGTGGATTCCCAAGGGATGTATTTACCTTTTTTCACAAAAAAAATTCTTCTATTTCACAAAGTCACCCATTGTCTCCTAAACTCTCATATTTAGGCATAAATTTTACACTTTCTCTTAGAAACCAATAATTGATCTAATATTTCTAGATTGTAGTTTCCGATGTGTTGTTTGTATGGTTGTAATTAGATCTCTTCATCTAGCCTTATATTTTCACTTTATTTTCTAATTTAATATAGTCATGCAAGTGTTTTAATTCTAGGCTCAACCATCCATTGACAATAAGACAAGAGGTCGTCAAGTATTACTCTAAACTTTTATCTAATGTTAGCTGGGATATGCTGAAACTTGATGGGTTGGAGTTTCCTTTGGTGATGGAAGTAAAAACTTTAAACTCAGATCAACCTTTCAAAAGGAAGAAATTTTTAAAGCGATCAAAAATGACACGTCTATGAAAGCAAGAATTTTTTGAAGGAATGTAGCAACATTGAAGGAATTGTTAAAATCTAAATATGGGGAAGGGGAGCCTACTATGGTTAACATTAATCGAACAAGGCCGGTCAAGTTTGTTTCTTTATGGCGGAAAGATATTTGTGATTTAGATAAAGTGAGGGAGTCGAACCTAGATTGGTTTCTTGAATATGCAAAGAAGAAAATAGGGAATGGTGTCGCTACATTTTTTTTGCGTGAGCCTTGGCTTTCAATTTACCGCTTTGTGACGCTTTTCCTAGACTTTTTCCTATGCGACGCTCTCAAAAAGTTATTCTACCCGAATCTAATTTGGGTGCGGCATTTATGTGGTGTTTGAAAGCAAATTGGCAAAATTTTGAACCCACAAAGGTACTTATCATAAAGGAGAATTATCGGAGATGATAGGTTTGCGGATTGTGTTTGGTGTGTGTGAATGATAGAAGAGGAATATCATCTCTTTTTGTATGTGTAGTTTTGCCGGTTCGGTTAGGTATCATATTTTCAAACGGGTGGTTACGATTGTGACCTAGCCTGGGAACATTATCACCCTCTTCCTCAAATCATAAGCATTAGAAATGGTTAATGTTAATTTGGCATACAACCATCGACCATGTGGGAAATTTGGGAGCTGAGGAATATTATTATTATTATAACACTATTGTATTCACTCTCAAATGCAATAAATATTCAAAAACATAGAATATTTAAATCATTCAAAAATATAAAGATAATAAGTATATTTAAACTCAAGGCAATGTAAATTTCAATAATTAAGCTATTTTTTTCTATATTATATTTGTAACACTATTATCATATATTTTTTATACACTAGAGTTCATATGTAAAGAAGTAATAGCTAAATAAATAAATAAAAGCTGAATAATTAAGTTTATGCTAACCTTATCCCTCAAAGTTTGGATTTCTTGTGACATAATATTCATCTGTAGTTCATAATATAAGGCACGTTTATTCTTTTTCTTTTTTAACACCAAAAGATAATTTTACTCTAAAGAAAATAAGTACAAATGATATTAAATCCACTAATTAAAAGAGAAAAAAAGAGTTTATTGGTTGATACCTTCATTGAGCGAACATGATACATCCAGATTTCGAGGTTCTTTTCAAGAACTTGCAACTCATCCATTGCCATAGTTCCTAATCCTCCTCCAAACAAATACCTACCAATAATGCCATTTAATTTTCTTAGTTCTTTGGCTTACAAAGAAAGTATATTTACCTCACATATTTTATACTTTCATTAAATTTGTAAAAGTACATAGTTTTGGTGTAATACTTTTTCTTCCTATTATAGCAATCATTTAAACTATTTTATTTACAATCTTATCCATTTTATAATATTAATTAAATTCTTTTACTAGAAAATAAAATCAATTAATTTTCATTATAATATGAACAATCCAATACAATGGAAACAACGTTGAAAACCAAAAAAAAATAAAAAATTGATTTTATTTTCCAAAAAAATTATAATCATATGTAATAAAATAGATATAAAATCAAAAGCAAAAAGGAAAGAGACAAACGAATAAATTAGTCTTCGTATTTTTGCTAGTATATATAAAGATCATGCACTAGGAAACATTTAAACTCTTTAATGGATTCCTTAAAAATAAAAAAATAAAAACTCTTTAATGGATGAAAAAAAAATTGATTCAAATTAAATGGATGGAGAAATTATACTAGTCATATTATAATTCTTGTAATGACAACATTATAGATGATTTTTTAATATTTTGGTTTATGTTTTACAAGATTAAATTATTTTCTTGAGAGTCAAATCTACGTACGTGATACCCTTTTGCAACGTATCGATCTCTTGCTTGAGCACATTGGTTTCCTCTTTAGCATCCTAAATATATGAACATGCAAAAAACAAAGTTAGTAGAATAGTTATAATTATATTGATATTGTGCTAAAGATAGAGTCGTAATTATATTGATATTGGAACATGTAAATTGCATGTTTGAATAGTACTCTTCAACCAATGAAGTGGATTTTTAGAGTTTTTTATATCTCTATTATACTACCAGTTTAATGCACTACTGATAAAGTCTTTTTTTTTTCTTTTTTTTTTTGCATAAACACTCTCTCTTTCTTATATGAATTTGATCATGTCATGGAACCATTGTTCTAGAGAACCAAATTTAATTTCATGAAAGTTTTATTTGCAAATAAGAAAAAACAAACTTTGTTTAAAAGATTCAATTATTTTTAGTTTTATTAAAAATGATTAAGTAAGAGTAATTGATCAGAAATAGTATAATTGACAAATTATGCCCTATAAATTATTAAAAAACCGTTAAATAAAAGAGAGAAAAATATATTCAAACGACACTTAAAAAAACGAATAAAATAGATACTCCAACCCAAAACACTGTCTTTTGAATAAGCAAAATGAATTTATTAATATCAAGTTGTCCAAGAGTTACTATTGCAATAGATGTGACGTTAATATGATCTCAAATTTCTATTTTTCCAAAAGATTTTTTAAAAATAAGATACACATTGCATGAAAACCCGACATACTTTATCTCATAGAATCAAGTCCTACATGTGTCAAAACAAAACAAAAAGAGAACAAAACATACCTTGATTTGTATATTTGACCGATTATATATATTTATTTGCATCAACACTATCACTATATTATATTATTATATTATTCAGTGATGATAATGCACCAATTAGAGCATCCAATACCACTAACACTACTCTTTTAATTTACATATATAATATAGTAAGCATATATACATTTTTTCCAATTTTCTTCTACAACTAGCATTCATATTATTATATCGTTTAACATATAGCTAGCTAGAGAAACATACCAAAACAAGAGGACGTGCTTCAGTTACAGCTTCAAGTTGAGTCCCTCGTGTGAACTTCAAGTACTTCTCTATTAGCCCTTGCATGGTTCTTCATTTCATATATAAACAAAAACAATGAACTTATTTTTTTTGAGGGAAACAAAAACATTGAACTTGACAAGTCAAACTTTAGTGACAAAAAATAAACTTGACGCGCTATAGATCCCTACAATGTAGAGCTCTAAATGCATTGAGTGCGGACTACAGAGGATCCAGTGTCTAGATCCTCTGAAATCTACACTATATGCACTCCAAAGCTCTACGGTCCTTATAGTGTATCATACATAGTCTTATATGAAATCCAAACATATATTTGTTTGGATTTCATCCGCTACGTTGGATATATGTAAAGTTAAGCAATGTACGGATGTATACAAATCATGTATAGTGTTGCACATAATTCAGACATATTTGTTTGGATTCTACGTATCATTGTGCCAATAGAGGGTTCATTCTGAAAATGAATCCTCTATACTGCAATGTTTTGCGGTGCACAGTTACATACACTACATCGTGTAGGGTTATGCAAACGATCGAAACATTTTTGAGTGTCTTATTGATCGAAAAATAAGACATACCCTTTGGTGGCGAGTTCATAGAGCTTTCCATGAGCGGAGAAAATGACAAGACCAATTTCAGCATCGCAAAGCACAGAGAGCTCCTTAGCCTTCTTCAGAAGCCCTGCTCGGCGCTTACAGAAAGTCACTTGCCTGTGCACCGGGTTCTCAATTCTCCTTAGCTGAACCTTCCCGCGAGCCATGTCGATTTTTTTTTTCGAGTTTTTTTGATGAATTTGAATTGAATTAAGTAACAAGTATTTTGGTTTTTGGTGTGCTTCTATGCACACAACCTCCCACTAGTTTGAACTAGCTTCGAGGTTGTTGCAGCAATAAGGTTAGTACTCTTTCTTTGAGTTTCTTACCAATTTTCTTAGTTTGTGAGGATTAAGAGCCTTTATATAACCCTAAACAAATTTTCCTTTCCTCAAAGGAATCTTCACTAGGTAAAATTAATTGATAGTATAATAGTAACACTAACAATGAGTAATTAATTATAATTAACAACTGTTAGCAGCCAACTTTACACCGCATTAAGTTTTGATTAGTGTCTAACATATTAATTTATTATCACTTAGTTAGTGTATGTGTTCTAATGAATTTGATAATACGTCAAATCAAAGCATGTGATACTAAAGTTGATATGGTCATTTCAGCTTTTAGAATATGGTTCATTTTAGTAAAATATATATGTGCAGAGGCTTTATTCGTGTTTTATTGGTGGAAACTGTGCATGTTCTAATATCGTGCATGAAGGGGGCTAGTGAAATAATAATATATGTGCTATACTACTCTGTTCTGCACTTGCAAGGGATCTCTTTTTTCTTGTTTAATTGGTAAATATTTATTGTAAGATTGAAGGGATAAACAAATTAAAATTGTTGAAAAGATAGATGTGAAATTATGTCATGTGTCATATTAGGAGTAGTCTCCATTTCTCAAAAGAAGCATATAGGGTTCTCTATTACTAAGGTCTTTTTTCTTATAAACAAGTTTTATTAATAGCACAAGTTTTATAAATAGTACTAGCACAAGTTATACATAGAAATGGAGAGGATAACTAATTTCTATATCACAAAAATGATATCATATCATTGCGTGTGTTTTTGGATTTACAAAATGTTTTATTGGGGATCTCAAATTTTATTTTGATAGAGAATATCTACTGAAGTTGTTATTAGGTTGAGTCACAATCAGATCGCTCTCTTTAAGACAATTCGTGGCACTGTCTAAAATTGTGCAAAGCAGACCATCAATCACGCCGCCTCCAGGATAAAACAAGCTCAGCTAAAATTGTGCGGTTAACTACTACACTGTAGAAAACCGTTAATGAATTACACTTCCAATATGGTAGTAAGACCACCCTTTTAATACTGAAATCATTCTAATATGTACGTGACCACTCTATTATATTGCTTAAACCACTCAAATATGGTGTTATCATCATTTTAATTTTTAACTTCTCCAACTATGATATTATGACCACTCAAATATGGTGCTACCACCATTCTAACATCTAACTTCTCCAAGAATGGAACAAGAATGTATTTTAAGATCATTCTTAATTTTCAAAGGAACATTATACCGAAAAAGGGATTATGATCTTAAAATATTATTTATTTCGAAGGGACACAAAAATATCGAAGGGACTATACTCTTAAGAACATTCCTGGATGGAGAAGAGAGAAAGGGTTCTCGACAACTCAATAGAACTCTTCGGTGTGTTTTTTTTAACAAGGTGAGATCTCCTTTTCCAGGGAGAGTTTGTAACTAATATAAAGAAACTTAAGAATTAAGTAAACGTAGAAATTAAGCAACTCACATATCAACTCAAGTAACAAACTAATCGGATAAGTTCAAAAAGAAACAAACCCTAAAAATTAGATTAAACAAACTAATGAAGGAAAGATAGGAAATTCAGCTGCATTCTCAATGTTATCACAACCAACATAACCTAAAATTATGGGAAGTGATATTCATGAGTAAAAAATAATAATTACTATTATGTTTATCATTATCAAATATTTAAAATCAAATACCACTATTTAAATATTACTAATGTGTGGGTTCTATTTTATGCAGGACCCCCACACTCTATTTTTTCAATTCACACAACACTAGATGAAAGTCTAATTACTTGGTGTTTAATCTTCTAACTTTCCAATTTCCTTCCAACATCACACCAATGTTCCAACAATCCCCCATTTGAATTCAAAAAATAGTTTCAGAAATAACATCAAAACGTTTCTATAAGGTGCTTACAGCATTGAACTATATCTCAGACGTAGAATTTCACGAAAACCTTTTCCTAAGGTGTATTCTAAAATCCTGTGTGTTTATGGCTCTGCATATCTATCCCAGTTTTAACGAACGCTCTAGGAATTTTGCCTCAAAATCTCATAGGAATCGGCCTTAGTTCCATAACTATATAGGTGAGTCTATCAAGAGTACGCATGTAGCTATGTACTCCACTCCATATAGAGTATAGATCTCATTAAGAGTTTTTACTATTTCATCCTCCTAACGCTGGAGGAATCATGCTTTCTTTACTTTGTCATAGCATGTTCTATCACTCATGACTTGTTATTACCCATTGAACCTATTTCTTGGGATCTCCAGTCATGTAGGTTGGGTTACCATCACTCGTGATCATTAGGCATTAGTCCCATCCCGTTGGATGTGTTTTGGACTTTCTTTCTAGTTATTCCTTTCGTCAAAGGATCAACTAATTCTTTATCAGTACGTGCACGATTTACTTTAACCGTTCCTTTAGAGCTCTCTAATTATTATGTGTTTGTGCCTTAATTACCGTCTCTTACCGTTGTGGTTAACGATTCTCAATTTTGTAATAGCCGTTGTACTATCACAATAAATTAACATTATTGGCAACGGTTTCACCCACTAGGAATTCTCAACTAGCAAGCATTTTCTCAACTTGCTCCTTCACTAGTTTTCTCTAGTGTTCTCATCTCACATAGTGGACTGAGTCAATGTCATCTGTTTCAACAAACAACTCCTCCAGTGATGCTCAATGTGTAGTCATTGGTCGCTTAAGACTCATATGAAGGATGTTCTATTTTATATCATTGTACCATTCAAGTACAATAGGATATTTCTTATAATGTAATCGTAGATTCATAGTCTTATTAAGGCACAATATGACTCTTTAAATAGCATGTTAATGCTTCTCACTTGGTCTACTAGTAAACTTCAACAATAGTCTCATGATGTGGGCAATGTCGAGTCTAATACATTCAGTGGCAAACCTTAGGACTGCAAATGATGCTCACATATTCTATTCGACTAACTCCATTTCAAGTGTTCTTGAAGAGTTTTACACTTGGATCATAAGATATCCTTGCAAGTTTACAGTCTAATAATTACATTTCCTTAAGATCTTCTGAACATTATGAGATTGATCAAAGAAGGTTCTCTTTTCTAATCTAGTAATTTTGAAATCAAGAATTACTTCAACTTCACCAAGGTTTTTTTATCAATGTTGTTAACAAAAATTGATTTCTCATAATTTATAGCATGAATCTCTGAATCAAATATGAACAAGTCGTCTACATAGAGACATATGATCGTGCAAGTGTTATTTCTATATTTGTAATAAATACGTTTGTCATTTTCATTCAATTTATACTCATTTGATATCTTTAGGTTGTCAAAATTTCCATGCCATTTCTTAGGAGGTTACTTTAGACCATACAATGATTTATCTAACTTACTGACCTTGTTTTCTTGTCCATGAATCACAAAACCTTCTGGTTGTTCCATATAGATTTCTTCTTCTAGCTCACCATTTACAGAGGTATCTTTCACATCCATTTGGAATACTATCGAGATGAATAGAGGCTAAAGGCTTATGGATACGATTCTAGAGGCTGGTGAATGAGTGTCAAAGAAATCTATATTTTTCTCTTTGTCTAAGATCTTTGACTACAAGGCGAGCCTTATATTCATTAACCGAACCATCAGGTTTTAGTTCCTTTTCCAAAATCTAAATACAATCGACTGGTTTACAATTAGAAGGTAAGTCAACTAAGTGTCATGTTTCATTAGACTCTAGAGAATTCATTTCATCATATATTGCTTCTTTTCAAAAATTTAATGGATCTTCTTCCAATGTATAAACCATATAACCAAGTTCATACTCATTAGCAATTCTAGCTTTCTTACCTCTTTGAGGTTCTATAACATCTCATATGATGTTTTCATAACTATTTCTGATTACTGGAATCTGATCAGATACAGTGCGCTCACTAGCAGTGTTTTGAATATTCTAACAACACTTTCTTATTTTCAGTTGTAGCATATGTTTTAAACATAGCACGATCTTAGAAGATAAAGCGTGAGGCGCTAATGTTGATCCACCATTCACTTCAACCAACTAGATTGACTAAATTAATATTAATAGTAAATTTCTCTTCATTCAAGTTACGTTGCGGAGCAAGACTTGACATGTTCTTATACTTGCGGGACATATGACTTGGTTTCGCACAATCAAATAAATTGTGAACCATTGTCATTTCCTGATGGTGGCTGCTGATTTCTAATATAAGACCTATTTGGGTTTTCAATTCTCTTGGCAATTAGAATTATTTACTCATAGTGCGGTTCTGATTTTTGAAAATAGTTTTTCAAACAAATTCAAAATCGCATATGTGAATTTCTTACTGTTGTTGTTATAAGAAAAAGCACTTCATCGTGTTCAGTATAGAGATGTATTTAGGGACAATAAAATTTGAGTTAGTAATTTCTTCGGTACACATGGTAGAAGGAAACGTCTTAAAATTGTTGTTTTTGGATTTCCAAATTGTTATATTTGGGTTCCCAAATTCTATTTTGATAGAGAATATCTACGGAAGTTGTTACTAGGTTGAGTCACGATCAGGTCGCTCTCTTTAAGACGTTTCGTGACACTTTTCAAAATTGTGCAAAGCAGACTATCAATCACGCCACCTCCAGAATAAAACAAGTTCAGCTACAACTGTGTTGTTAATTACTGCACGTAGAAAACCGTTCGAGAATTACACCTCCAATATGATACTAAGACCACTCTTTTAATGTTGAAACGACTCTAGTATGGTACGGTGACCACTCAGTTATGGTGTTGAGAACACTCAAATATGGTGTTACCACCATTTTAATTTGTAACTTCTCCAACTATGATAGCATGAACACTCAAATATGGTGCCACCACCATTCTAACATGTAACTTCTCCAAGAATTGAAGAAGAATGTATTTTAAGATCATTCTTAATTTTTGAAGGGACATTATACTGAAAAAGGGACTATGATCTTAAAATATTATTTAGGGTTAATGGTGCTTTACCCCCTGTAATATAGGTCATTTTTTGTTTTCCCCCCTGTAAAATATTTTTTTTGATTTACCCCCCTGTAAAATATATTTTTTTGGAATACCCCCCTAATAGGTCATAAATAAACGAAAAAATTCTTCAAAAAAAAAAATAAAGTCGTTTTTTATCATTATCAAGTATTTTTATCATTATCAAGTATTTATAATAAATATCATTATTTAAACACTATTAATGTGTATGTTCTATTTTATGTGGGATCCTCTTACTCTATTTTTTCAATTCACACAACACTAGATGAAAGTCTATTTACTTAGTGTTTAATCTTTCAACTTTCTTCCAACTTCACAACAACGTTCTAACAGAATTTCTGAACCGTAGACCTCTTACCCTTTAGAACACCAATTAGTCAACTATCTTTTCACACAGAGTAAATATGTGTGCAATAAATCAACGTAGCATTGGAGCCCAATGCTTAAAAACCTCTATCCCATCTATACGAAACAAAAAAGTGAAGGTTATTTCTTTTCCAATCCTACTCTCTTTTCAAGCGTCCTCCAAATTTTAAAAATGCCTTTCGTTTGGTTGAAATTGGATCTAACTCATCCTTACAAATCTGTCTTGTAAGGTGAGGAGTATCTCCTCTAAAAAAACTCTTATCAAAAGTCATATCTATCCGATATGAGAGTCGGGTTTTCCCAATACACCCATCACCATTAAATTTGATGTGTGTATATAAATGGTGGGTGCCCCAATTTATAGGCTCTAATAGCTTGTCGAAATTGGGTCTAACTTATTCTTACAAAATCGGCTTGTATGATGAGGATTATCTACTCTTTATAAAATCTTATCAATATTCCTATTTATCCGATGTGAGACTTGAGTTTTTTTCCAATAATTTAGATTATATAATCAGAAATTCAAAAACTCAGAGAGTTCAACAAACAACTTATGACTAAATTCGGCAAGTACACCAGACCGTTTTCAAGTAATAAAGTAGTAAATAAAACCGTCTCCACATGGATTGTCATTTCGACGAGGCAACTAGCTAAACCTATTAAAAGCAGTTAAAAAAAACCAGTAAATGAGGGGAGTTTGCAAGTTTGATTTGATTGCGCAAAACAAGTTGATTGAATGTAGAAAAGTAGAGGTTTGATTAAGAGTTATAACGGCGATTAGGATTCTTCAAATTCCCGCTACCTCTTTGTTGGGATTAACGCAAATAATTATCAGTTATGAAACGAGGGTTCTTATTTAAGTGCTTACTTCGGTGGGGATCTAACGTCCATTCAGATGTCATGTAGCTCCTCAATCAGCTTAAAGGTCATACATGCAATACAAGGTAAAGGGTCGTCACTCCTCTAGGGTCCCGTATACATTGGGGTAGTTATTAAGGCGAGGAGCTACACTCTCACAAGTAATTGAAATATAAGCATAGTAGATATTTCTAAATTGTCATCTAAATGAACAACTTTTACCTATGAATATTATAATTTCATCACGTACACTTGATTGACCCTAATGGATTAAATGGGTAGGCTTAACCCTATCTTACTAGAGGAAACATGATAAAATTCACTTGCAACGATTCAGATGTAAGTTAGATGTCAATATGCACCTAATCTAAGATCATTCATACTTACTAGGCATGTCAAACTTCCTAGAATAATGAGAACATTGATGGACGATGCATACATAAAGTAAATAGATCTCATATCATAACTGGATAAAAGACTTGCATTAATAGAATATAAAAAACAAATCGAGTTTCATCTTAAATCATAAAGAATAGTTGTTTAGTTACTCATGGTAACAAAATACATATTATAAACAAAATAAAACATACTCTAAGAACAAAGGTTGAGGAGAGAGAGACTCCTCTTGATGCTCATAATGCTTGTCTTTCTCTTGAATCGTCAAATTATCAATATGAAATTATGAATTAAAGCTCTTGTATTTATATGCATATTTATATGCTCTTGTATTTACATACAAATTTCCCCAAACCCGCAAAGAAAATACATCGGAACAGCACTCACGCCACGTGTGGAAAGGCGCAAGGTGTGTGGCAGCAAACAGAGAGCTGGCTGCTCTCTCTTCCATGTGCCTAGGGCGTGTGGTCTCAACCTCTTGTGTCATTTTTGCCTTTTCTCGTTTATTTTAGTGTTTTCCTTCTCCGCTTTAGTCTTGGGACATAATTTCCCCAACTTGTGTAATGTCTTCATAGGCTTCTTGAACTTCATTTCATGTCTTCCAAAATTTCCATGAGGTGTCTTGCTTTGCCGAATTACATGATTTTTCACTAAAAGAATCAAGACACCTATGAAACTATCTGGTTTAGGGAATAAACATAATTACATGTTCAGCTTATTTGGCTCTTGTTCGTTTGGGTTTTATGGAACGAACGTAATAACAGGCTTTTCAATAATGTTGTAACTTCTATTCCCAGGTTGTTAGATAAAGTTAAATATATGTCTTTAGCCTGGTTGAAAGCCAAAAAAGTTGTTTTTAGGTTTGGTTCAGATAGGTGGTGCTCAAGTCCCTTCCAATGCTTGGGCATCGCGTAATGGTTTTTTATGTTTGTTTGTATGACTCTGTGTTTGTAGAGTAGCTCTTTTGGTACACCTTGTGCTAGAGGAGTTGCTTTTGGTGGTTAATATAAATTCCATTGTTGATTGTTCCAAAAAAAACATAATTACATGACTCGATTTAAAAACATTATAAAATGTCCCTTAAACCATGAGTAACTTCTCTAAAACTCTTCTTTATTGACTCAATTAACTACTAAAATGACTGAAAATAATGTAAGAAGATTTGTCATCAACTACATAAAATGGTTATGTGCCTTTGTAGATTTAACAAAAATTCTCTATATATATAATTATGTAAAAGACTAGGAGCTTATACTAACAGAAACACATATAATGTGTATAGTCCCTAATGATATACATTTCAACTAATTTGACCTAAGGTCTATGCTACAATCATCTTTGTGCAATGGAAACACATATATGGGATGATCATCCATTTATCCAATGGAGAAAGGATAACACCATCACCAGTCAAATCGTGTTTGACCTCGTTGAAGCAATTCTCATTGATAATCAATTGGAGATAACATTCACGATCAGCATTTATCTCTTTTAAAAGTTCATAACGGATATTTTAATAATCATCAACAGAAATATCACATAGGCCCGCAACTTCAAGGATCCATAATGACCATCACCAGCGACACATGTCACCTTTACAATAAAAGCATGCATGAACGACAAACTTTTGTCTTTGTGTGGGATATTGACTTAAATCAAAGGTGGGTAAGGAGACATATTACTTTTGCAAGCACTTTTCCTACTTGAGCATGTTGACTTGGACCGTGAAATTTGTGTATCTAGATTGCAAGAGTCAATGTGTACCCATAGATAAGGTGATGACAAGTTCTGCAAGTGCATTAAACCATAACAAGTAATAAAGTATTAAGTTATCGTCTCCATATGGATTGTAGTCAGCTAAGAAATTCACTAAACTAATTTATACTAGAAAGCAATGCAAGGGATTTAAGGGTTTTGCCCTTTTTAATTGTGTGCTCATTGCGAGTAAAAGTTTACAGAAAATAAGAGTTTGCTTCAAAGGTTAGACAGCGATTAGGATTTTTGAATCTCTTATGCCTTCTTTGTCAAAGTAATACAATATTCAATATGAACTATGATTAAATACTTGATAAACGATGGTTTAATTATGAAATTGTGATGAATATACATAATTACATATGGTAATTGTTCTTAACTAGAGTGGTACGAAGTAAATTCTCAACGGATGAATCATAAATCTAACATCATACTTAGAAACCCTAATTTGATTGAGATAAATAAGCAATTTTCAATTTTAGTTCTTGTTTAGAGAATCGTTGTTGAGAGCTATTATCCGATATCTCGGCTAACTTGTCTTTTCTTCTCTATATCGTAAGCCAGCATTAACTTGTACTAAACTATAAAAATCTGGAATCCAATAAAGTAAGAATGTAAAAGAATAGTATAGAAAACAACTTTGAGCTCAGCTATATATGTTATTAAACATATCAAATCCATTTAGTATTCCCCTGATAGGCTGACATATCTTTTTATTATTAGATCATCCTCCACAGAACTATATAACGAGGAATCAATTAATAATGAGTCAAATTCCGAATTTTCACTGATGGGAATTTGATCCCATCTTTTGAACTAAAATAATGGATAAATATGGGTCAGATGGAAAAAACTTGCTTAAATATATTTGAGCAAGGAATGCTTCTAAAGAAAGCTTAGTTCCACTAATTAAGAAATTTAGATAGTTTATTAAATTTCTATATTGTGTTGCCAATGGCGGTTATTAATTTATCCAATTAAAATTGCAAGGTGAGTGTAATGCTATGCTTGTGATTATGATTACAAATCTTTTAATTTTGTTATTGGTGGTGTCTCTTGAAGAAACAGAAAGAATGTGTTTTTTAACTCATCAATTAAATTTTAGAATTTCTAGATTTATAGAGAAATATTAATATATTGCACGGATAAGTTTTGAAAGAGTGTATGACTCGGTAGATTGGACCTTTCTAGAATATTTGTTTGACCGAGTGGGCTTTTATTCAAAATAGATTACTTGGATGAAGGTGTGTGTTTTTTGTGGTAGTGTATCCATTGTAGTCATTGGAACCCCCACAGAGGAGATAAATACCTAAATAGGTTTAAAGCAAGGAGACTGTCTAGCTTCGTTTTTCTTTCTTCTTGTAGCAGAAGGTTTTATTGGTTTGATGAGTAATGCGGTCAATCGAAGTTTCTTTAGAGGTTTTGAGGTTGGCCGAAGTGGGTTGGTGATATCTCATCTTCAATATGCACATGATACTCTTTGTACTTGAGAAGCATCGGTGGAAAATTTATGGACATTGAAGGCGTTGCTTAGAGGTTTTGAGATGATGTTGGGTTTGAAAATTAACTTTTTTAAAAGTTATTTGGTTGGTATAAATGTGCAAAGGGAGTTCATGGACATGGCGTATGATTTTTGAATTGTAATGAAGGATCTTTACCTTTTAAACATATAGGGTTACCGGTGAGAGTTTATCCTAGATCGAAATCTACTCAAGAGCCGCTTTTAGAGAAATTGAAGGGGGGATTAAATATTTGGGTTATCGGTGGGAGTTAATCCTAAGTACTTGGTGCTATCTATACGAGTCTTGGTGGTTGGATTGTCCTTCTTAATTCAGTGGTGAATTCAAATCCCTTTTTCTTTCTATCATTTTGTATGAAGTTGTCGGTATGCGTTTGAAGAAAGATAGCGAGGATTCAAAGAAAATTCCTTTGATGAAGTGTATGGGGAAGTTGGAAAGTAAGTTGGATGAAGTGGAGTGTGGTTTATCATTAGAAGAGCAAAGGAGGCTTGATGTGAGGGACATTCAGGTTGTCAATTTAAGTCTTTTGGCAAAGTGGAGATGAAGGTTAATTCAAGAAGGTGACTCACTTTAGAATGACATTTTATAGAGTAGGTATGGGACTAACATTAACATATTTAATAATGGAAGTGGTGTGTCATTGCATTATTATGATGTCTCACGGTGGTGGAAGAATATTGTGTTGCTGGAGGAACCTGCGGGTGGGAATTGGTTCAATATGAAGGTTGTTATGAGGGTAGTAAACTATGAAGCACGGACACTCCTCGGATTAGACGTGCCCCGATGTCGAACACGTGTCTGTATCCGTACTTCATAGATAGTAAATAGTGTAAGCAGGAGGTTTTGGGTGGGTGATAACCCTCTTCGTGTTAGGTTCCCTCAAATTTATTCACTTTCAGACCAAAAGAAAGGCCTCATTAACGAAATGGAAGCCTGTTTTTCACTCAAAATATGAGCATCTATTGAATCATAATACAAGCAAATTAATCAAGATTTCCATTCTTGGAGAAAAATTGTTCAAACAACATCTTTAGATGATAACATAAAGCAACAATGAAAATCACAAAACAACTTGGATTAAGAAGAATATAGCTTAAAGCTAGAGAGAGAAAATGAATTATATGGAGCAGAAAGATGCTTCCTTCTTTTCATATACTTTCCTGCCAAAAAACATGAATAACACACAGTTACCATATGTAAGAAGAAAAGATTTGTAGAAATATTGACAAACAGATGAACCGAAAACAAATCAAACCTTTACAAATATGCATGTGTAAGTTTAAGCCCTTCTCTAAAATTGTGTTTTCTCCAAAGGTTTAGCCATTATTTTCTTTACAAAAAAAGAAAAAGAAATTATGTTGGAAATAGGAAATAAGAGCCATGGCTTGCAGAATACAACTCTAGAAAGCTTTTAACTTTCCTACTATTAGTAAGTCATAATCTCAGGGCCGGTCTAAGGGTCAAGCAACCCAAACAAGGGTTTTAGGCCTCAAAATTTTGGATGAAAAAAAAAAACCTCTTAAAAATTAATTTGGTTATAAGTATTGATCGTACCTGATCAGAAGGTGACTGTCAATGCAGTGGTTTTAGTGGTGGTGAAATGCGCCAAAATACTTCTTGGAGCGGATGGGGGTGTGTACCTGCAGGCACTCCGACGCTCAAGTAAGTAGAGATCAGAGAGGGTGAGGGTTTAGAGGAAGAGATAGATTCTACCTTGGGGACTGTTGTGAGTCCCCTATTTATAAAGGTGGAGGGCTGCAGAGCCATTGTAATGGCACACCTGGCTCTGGCGGTTACGAAATCGTGGGAAGTGTAACCGCCAGAGAGTTTATTGCGGGAACGTGCAAAGAGACGTTGTGGTTCGTTTGAACCAGTCTCTTTCGCTCCATGCACCCCCTTGCGGGGAAGGGGTATGTTGCAAGTAACTTTGCCAAACGTGGTGTTTGGGTTTTGGATTGTATTGGGCCTAAGTAAATGGGTCAAAAGTCCTTTTGGCCGGTCCAAAACAAGTATATTATAGGATAAATAAACTACAACGTTTTCATAGCTTAATTGATTACCAAAAAGGCCTCAATTACTCTTGGTCAAGGATTCAAATTTTGGACTCCACAAAATTGATTTTCTATCAAGCAAGTCTATTTTTTTTTATCATTTTATCAACCAACAAAATACAAGTTCATATATAGGATTTAAGAACGATATTTTCTGTTCCATGTCAACCCCGTTGCCTTTGTAGTCAAAGTATATGAGAGAATTAGTAAAATTCCAACAACAACAACTACAACACCATCATAAAAATCATTTACATCACAAGTATTGTTTTAAAACCAAAAATGTTCAATCAAAAAAAGTAAAGAACAAGAATATGGTGTGCTCATGACCTGGATTAATGCAACAATATATAGGAACCACTCACTAGATCACAATCATGGTGGTGTAGATAATTTATACCTTGTGTCACCCCAATGCTATCCTCTAATATTATGTTTTAGATTAATATTTGGATACATAGGATAAAGAAGATAGCACTTGGTGTGGCACAAGGTAAATGTTATCTTCACCATAATTGTGCATAGGAAAAAAATGAGAATGAAAAGAAAAGTTTTCATTGTTTTTGGAGTGTTGGGATTGTGAATGAGAAGAAGGTCGTGTTCAACGAGCTAAATTTAAGGGTAAGAAGGTTTTGATGAGGAATGTAATAACATGAATGAATGAGAGAGAACGATAAAAACTCTAGTTCTAGTACTTTACCATCTATAATCTATATTTCTCTATGACATCCAAGGTGTCCATTTATACATTCTCATACGTTATTATTGGGGTTAATTAAGTAAATGATTCCTATAAATATTCAGAATTTTGTTTTTAGTCCCTACAAAATAAAATCGTATTTTTTAGTCCCTATAAAATTTTTCATCAGCATTTTTAGTCCCTATAAAAATTTTCCATCAACATTTTCGTCCCTGTCAAAAAATTTCATCAACATTTTTGATCCTTAAAATACTTAAGGAAAATGTCAGAGAGACTAAAAAGCGTGATTTTATTTTGTACGGATTAAAAACTAAACTTTGAATATTTATAGGGATTAAAACTTAATTAACCCTTATTATTATACTTTTGTCCGACATATATTTATTCAAATATGATATTTAAACATCCTTTATTATCCTACATTTATTCAACACCATAATTTGATACTCTTGCCTTATCGATATAAATAACTATTTGTAAGAAAAATTCGTCTCAAAATAATTTGATTTCTTTCAATTTTTAATACAAAATTAATTATTATTTTTCAATTATAATATTTAATTAATATTACTATCATATGTTCTAATTCAATACGAGTATTTTGTATTTATGGTAAATAAAAAATAAAAAAATACATAGATACATAATAAGAGTACTTTTATAAAAGTTCAATTCTTTTTCTTTCATTTATTCACTTAATTTGTGTGAAGATGAAAGTTATGCACATTCACTCTTTTATTAGGTGGAAGTGACGTGGTTCCCACAACTTAAAAATGAGTCTCACATAAATTAATGAGATTCATTAGAGTTTCACCTAATAAAAAAGTGATGTTAGAGAAATTTTCAAAAAGAGAGTATTCATAGTATTTATATTTGTGTGAATTAGTCAAATAGATCATTTATGAAGAGAATTTTACTCAACTATGTCACACCGACATTTAATATCGAACCTGTATTCTACAGATACATCCTTAGAATGATCTCTTTGCCACTGGAGCCCAAACAACTTGGTTATTGCTTACCTATTTTTGAAACACAGAATAGATTGAAATAATTAAGTGCTAGCTGGCCACACCTCATTTTGAATTCCAAGTCCAAGCTAAACTATATATCCATTGAATGTGCGTTCATCCACTTAGTCTCATGCATTCACCACCACTCGAATATTTTGCCAGAAATTGATGGGTGAAGCTTTGATTATTCTTTTGTGTATGGTTCATCTATTCAATCTTTTTCTTTCTCTTCCCTATTAGCTATTTTTCACATGGGCAGAGTTTATGATTTCGAATAAGAGGATGTATGCAGAGAAACAAAGATAAAGTCTTATTGGCTAATATTCTACCTAAAATGGAAAACATAGAGATTCTTTCAACTTATTAAAGTTGTCTTTTGTGTTGGAACTTCTTCTTTTCTTAATCGTTCAATTATTTCTTGTTTTTTTTATAACAATAAGGTTTAATTTTTTTTTTTTTTTAAGAACCCGAAATAAAATTTATTAAAATCACAATGAATCCTAACAAGCACAAGGAATGGTAGACTAGGGGTCGTAAAGTAGCAACATATAAAGGAAAACAAAAGTTGTACCAAAACCTTCACCCAAACATACACATAAAAAAAAATCTCAACCAACGTCACAAGCTACCACAAAAACAACTTCCTCCCCCTACATTCCGTTGCTCGCACACCACCCCCAAACATCAATGTGAAGAACCAACACAACAACCAAACAACCGGTAACTATAACGATTGAAACAACAACAACCACCAAGAATCCACCTTTGCAACAACAACAACCAGCGCAACAACAAAATTCACCTTCACAACAGCAACACCATCGATCCACATCGACAAACCACCAGATAACAGAGTAGTCGAATCGGATGAGAAGGATCTGATCGAACCCAACCGTTGAAGACCCACCGACACCTCCTCACACCACCAAAAATGTGACCTACATCACCACATCACACCACCATCACCTCCTCCACATAGATCTGGATCAGAAGGAAACAACCACCGCACAAAAACACCAGACAACCTGTGTTTTACTAACAGCCGCAAACTCAGCACCCGCAAGGAAGAAAATCGCAAAAACCCCCAACACAACACAACCCACAAGCTCCTCATCATCATCATCATCGCCACACTTGAACTCACCACACACAAGAAAGAGACAGTAAACTTCGCCTCCCAACTCAACACCAACAACCACCACCTGTGATACCCATCACCAACAACCACCAAAATTACCATCAACTCAATAAACCATGACCTTAGATTTGAGATCACCACACGCAGACTGCATCACCACCACTTGGACATCACCTAAGACAGCAACACCACTCCCTGCATCACCTCCATTTGAAACTTCACCAAAAACAGCAGCACATTAACAACAACACCACTACAACATCACCAACCGAAACATCTCCCTTGATTACCAATTCAAAAAATAACATAATCCAGATCCGGATATGGTTGCGGATTCAGATCCGGATTTGCATCCACCACCACTAACACCTCCACGAAAACCACCCCCCCCCCCAAAAAAAAAAAAAAAAAAAAAAAAAACAGCCACCAGGAACAACCTATGAAAACCACCACGATTTATGTTGTTAAAACCTCCCAAAGTCACCGGCGACAATGCCGCCACCCACCACAGCAAGCCCAACTTGATCTGAGACGACGAACTACCGTATAGGATGAGGGACACCGGAGGTGAGGTGATGCGGAGGCCTCGCCTCGTCGCACCACCACCATTTGGATCTACATCGTGATGGATAGTGGTTGGATTTGAGGGAAAGGGGAAACCACGATGTGGTTTTTCGCTATCAAATTACTGAGTTTTGAAAGGGAAACGACGGTGTGGAGAAATATAGAAACGGTGGTGCTCAGAAGCGTGATTGTTAATATTATGAGTAATTTAAGGTTCAATTATTGAATAATTGTTAAAAAATATTGTCCATAAAATCTATAAATGATGATTTTCACCGCAAGTTATTTATGTACTACGGTCTTCTTACGTGCAAGTCATACATGTGTTCAGGTTATCTCTTCACATGTATACAGGGAAGGTAATGGATGTGCGGATAAATTAGCAAACCATGACCATGTTATAGATTGAATTATCTTGTGGGATGCTATGCCACCTTTTATTATGGAAGATTCTTTTAGAGACCGTTAGTGTTTGCCAAACTTTCGGTTTCCTTAATTTGTTTTGTTCTTTTGTTTTCTTTAAGGTTTTTGGTTTGCCCCCTCTTGTATATTTTTTCCTTTTTTTTTTAATATATATTATTATGGGGAAAACCACATAGGATTGGGGTAGCCTAGAGACGCCAAACTAGTTGGGATGCTCTCGCTCTCCTTAATGCTACCCCTTTCTCCTTGTCTATTAAAAAAAAAAATGTGCATGTCACGATCAATTGATCATAAACACAACTCGTAGAGGAAGTTAAGGAATTTGTGATATTTATCCCCTAGGCATCGGGTTCAACTTTTATGGAAGGCGAAAACTCGGTAAATTATCCAAGAGGTAGGGGGCAAGAAGTTCGTGAATAATAGTGTGAACTTTTGTCATAATTAATAGAAAGTATGGGCTACAACCCAAGAGCACTTTGATCACATGATAAGTGATCTCTTCCAGCTTATTTTAGAGGTTGTGAGTTTGAATTCAGTTATGAAAATGCAACGGTAAATCACTTGAGGGAAAATTTGTCATACATCGTGATCCTATCCAACTCAAAATATTAGTCTTTACCGTCATAATTGGTTTTAACAAATTGGTGTAAAAAAGTAAAGCATGTTCCATAGGTATATACATGAAACATGTTCCAAAATAAACTAAAGGGCCTTATTTTATTTTTTTGAGTAAAAACTAAAGAGCCTTATTCAAAATTTAGTTTTTTATGCAATCATATTTTATTACCCCTGAATGCAATCCTCGTAAGGACATATATTATTTATCCTTATTTTATATGGCATAGCGCAATTCCACTTAGTACATGCATATATGGGATGACTCAAGTTACACATTTGGAATTACGATAAGTTTGAATCATGATGTTATTAGAAGTTTTAAAAGAGAGTTTAATTAATATGCTCGATCACTGTATATGACAACTCATTTGACATATTGTAATTCTAGCAAACTCACGACTAGAGTTTGATAGCAACACATGATTAGATACATTGACATATGTTATCGCACCAAACTCAAAGAAGGCTATCAAAGTTCAAGGAGTCTCTTTTATTTTCCTCTTGATTTTGGGTGGCTTCCTCGACTAGATAGTTGATTTTGCAGGTTTGTTGAGCAGTTGAAGAAGCCTAATGGAGGGGCACAAAATTCGTAAGTCGCATCATGTCAATCAATACCATTATCATTTGTAATTATACCTACCATAATGTACGGGGCTTAAAGCAAATCCTTAGGGGTGTTACGATATTTAAGCTAATAACATTACTCTTTCAAAAATTCACTTTCAGCTCGGACACCAATATATTCGAGTTAAAATTGAATTTTAATTTATTAACTTAAATATTGTTAGAGCCAAGTTGGTTCAAATACAATACAGTACTTGTTGATATTTTGTTAGAGCCAAGTTACCAACAATTTATGAGCTTGTTCAAGATCTTTATGTAAAACGGGACATTGTGCGGTGATTACATTGATAGAGCCTGAGATCCAGCTGTAGTAGTGCCTGAGATTCATTGAGTTCTAGCTTTGAGGGACTGGCACTCCATATGAAGTGTTACATCCTCTATTTGGTTGGATGTTTGTTGTTTGGTGATAAAAGCAACAAACGCATCGAGTTGGTCTATCTGACGACCATGAAGAACGGCTACGTGGGGATGCGTAATTATTTTTGGGGAGGGATGACATTGGCATACGTATACCACTGTCTAGATGAGACCTCTTTGTCTGGAGATAGAGCTCTTGGGGGGAAGCGTGACACTGCTCGTTGTAAGATATTGTCACATTTGAACCTTACCTTTATTTTTTTGTTTTATTTTTCGTGCGTAATAATTTATAAATATGATTTGTTTGGTTTGTGCAGGGATGGTTTTTGGCCCATTTTTCTGACCTTTTCAGTGTTGATCCAAATCCCAAGTATATTGAAAACTATCTGGTTGCGGCGAAGTGGTCATTATAGAAGGGTTATGGAGAGGGGGTGACGTATCGCTCATTGCTTGATCGTATTCAGTTTGATGACGTTGTCTGGAGGCCGTACGAAGAGCACAGGGAGATCCAGGGTTTTGAGGAGATTTTCTGGTATTCAGGCTGGGTTATGTGCGGTGTTGTTAAGTGTATCGTCACTTGCCTGAGAGAGTTAGGCGGCAGTACGGATACGTCCAAAACATACCTAGGCATCTGATGTATGTTGTTGAGATGCGGTCGGATCAGATATTGTGCAGGCTTTCGTTGACTACCGCACTCACAAAATTAAGGAGCCCGATTGGGGTCAGCCAGCAGGACCACATACATGGCGGATGGAGGATGGCTATATACGGTGGTACACTAGGGTGTATCACCCTCAGATTTTGCCACTTCTTTCGGGAGATCTTTCGAGGCCAACTAATGATGAGAAGATCGTTGCACATCAGTGGGAGCAATACGAGGCGAGAAGCTCGCATACCTATGACATGGTAACTGGAGTCGTTGCCCATGATTATGAGCATCTGGGTTAGGAGGTGATGAGCCCTCAATAATTGTATGCGGCCTTGCGCTATGTTAACGAGCAGATCGTGCCGATATTGACCAGGAGGCGAGGCCAGAGGCCGAGGAGGCGGCAACAGCAGCATGAGCATGAGCAGGAGCAGGACTAGTAGGACATTATGTTTATGTTTTGGACTTATTTTTGTGGGATTTGTTGGTTTCTTGTAAATTATCATGACATTGGTTTCTTGTATTTTGATGACATATTTCTATGACAATTGCTGGTTCTCGTATCAAATTTTCAATTTAAATTATGTTGGTAATTTCTGTTTATTAAATTTATGATTTGGCATTGAAACAATGTGTTTACAATGTATAAAAACACATGTAACAGGTTTTGCATCAGTAGGTTCTGCCAAATTACAACTTCAAGACGCATCGACAGTTAACTGCCGAGGAATACTGAAACCGGCGGCATTTAATTGTCAAAGGGCATTTTGGTATTTTACATGTGTTTTTTAACCCTATTAGATGTGTATACAACAATTTTCGTTATCGTGAGGTGAGGGATTATAAGAGCTCGGTAGAGAAGTAGTGAAATGTTTGTGTTGGAATTGTTCAAAGGTAGAAGGTGTGCTATTAGCATGATGTAAATTATCATCTAGAAATATGGATGACAAAAAAAAATGTACTCATGGATAAAATTTGTCAAAAATACATAGTGAATACCTTAATTAATATCCATAGATAAAATAAATAGATATTTCAATTATCTGGTACATAATGGATATGAATACAATTGTTTAGTAAAAAGAAAGCTTAATTGCACTTTTGGCCCCCTATCTTTTCAAAAGTTGCGATTTTTGCCAACTAACTAATTAAAATACAAAACAGCCCCCTATGTATTGGATCTTTGGCAATTTTGGCTCCCAAAGCCAATTTTGACTTGGTTAACGCACACGTGGATGCCACGTGTATTTTTTTATTATTTAAAGAATTATTTTTTTATTTTTGTAATTAAAATAAATTTTTTAAAAAAATTATTTTATTTTTTAATTATTTAAAAAAGTATATTTTTTATTTTTTAAATTTAAAAAAAAAAATATTTTTTAAAAAATATTTATTTATTTTAAATTGCCACATCAGCGAAGACCAAGTCAAAATTGGTCTTGGGGGCCAAAACTGCCAAAGATCCAATATATTTTAATTAGTTAGGGGGCCAAAATTGCAACATTTGAAAAGATAGGGGGCCAAAAGTGCAATTAAGCCTAAAAAGAAGAAAACAAATGTCATGGGTTTTTTCTAACATCTATTGTCATTTCGTTTATCTATAAAATGATTTTTTTGAACAATTATATTTTTAAAATTTGAATTCATAGATATCTATAAATATCTGTTGATACTTTTAAATCCTGTAAATTACTCTTTGCTTAGCGAATATATGCACGAATGTGTAGTGGACACATGTGAATATCGTACTATCCTTATATCCATTTACATGTCTATCTATAATGTTTCTAAAGATGTGTTTGTTTCAAGGTATGAAATTATATTCCATGAAATGATATTTCTATGAATAATATTTTCTACTAATTTTTTTTTTATGAGAATTTTTACTCATGTGTTTGATAAACTTTTCATATTTAAATGTTTTTAAAAGTTGTTTGATTTAAAAAAAATTAAAAAATAAATATAAATGTTTTGTAAAAAAACAATATATATATATATATATAAATGTGATTTGTTGTTGAAGCTTAATGACGAGATCATTGGTTTTATTATTTAGTATTTTGAGTTGACTTTTTCCTTTTTTTTTTGAAGGAAGTATTTTGAGTTGACTTATCTATCATGTCATGAATGTGTGAACGATCAAAAGTTCATATTTCTGGCAAAGTAAACGCGTTGATGCCGAACTTACCTCCTGGATCTAGTAGCTAAATGATTGAGTTTAACAATAACATAACACCAGTTTCATCTTTTTCTGCTCTGATTCATCATTAAGCTGCGGCTGCGCCAGGCAGAGGCAACTACTAACTACGGTAGTTATGTCTTTTGATTTCCCCTATTTTTAATTTAACCCGCTTTCACCAAATTTTGTTTCCATAAAAAGAATCGCACGTCTCTGTTTATTGAGAATATACTAGTTTCTATCATGAATAGTTTATTTTGCTTCAGTCTTGAGGTTTTTTTTTCTTTTGAAGAGTCTGATGAAATCCGGTGCATTAGTGTTGGTATGATCGCACTTTGAGGGTTGAATCGATAGTTAATCTCTATTTTAGATCATATATTTTTATTGAATTTTCGCAGACATGTTTCAAATATTTTAAAAGTTCTTCCACAAAAAATTAGTTCAAAACTCTATTTCCTGACCTTTTTTTTTATTCACTGGTTTAATCATAAAATGTTTTTGTTTTTTTTTATGTACGTTGTGATTAGTGCAGTGCATCACCTGGAATTTCATAATGGCTATGCAACAAATGAGCAGTGCTTCTTCTTCTTCTGCGGTGGCGCCTTTGAAAAAGTCTGATGTTTTTATAAGCTTTCGCGGTGAGGATACTCGTAGAAGCTTCACAAGTCATCTTTATGATGCTTTGAGCAAGAAAGTTATAACCTTTATAGATGACAATGAGCTTCAAAAAGGAGATGAGATATCCTCAGCATTGATCAAAGCCATTGAGGAGTCATATGCATCTATTGTCATCTTCTCAATAGACTATGCTTCCTCAAAATGGTGTTTGAATGAACTCGTCAAGATTCTAGAATGCAAGAAAGATCATGGACAAATTGTGATACCTGTTTTTTACGAAATAGATCCATCACATGTGAGGAATCAAACAGGGAGGTACAGTCAAGCCTTTGCAAAACACGAGCAAGATTTGAAGCACGGCAAAGATATGTTACAAAAATGGAAAGATGCTCTCATTGAAGCAGCCAATTTAGCTGGGTGGCACTCTCAAAATTACAGGTAAATAAAATGAACAATCTTTTACCTTTGTTGAGGTCATGACTTGTCTGTTTCCAAATTTCTGATATAAACTACTCATTTGCTATGAAGCACGGACACTCTTCGAATTAGGCGTATCCCGGTGTCGGGTGTCGTGTCCGACACGACACCGACACTTGTAATTACTTTGAATTATGTGATTTTTTCAAATTATTAGCTGTTTCGGCGTGTCGTGTCCGTGTCCGTATCTGTGCTTCATATGCTATGAAGCACGAACACTCCTCGGATTAGGCGTGTCCCGATGTCGGATACATGTCGTGTCCGACACCGACACTTATAATTACACAAAATTATGTGATTTTTTCAAATTATTATTTGTGTCGGCGTGTCATTGTTCGTGTCGTATCCGGTGTCCGTATCCGTATCTGTGTTTCATAGCTCATTTGGAAGATTATATTTTGAGAGGCACAGTTTATTTTGTATTCAAGTTGAAGAAAACACTTTCAAACATTGTTATCTTTGTTGTACCCTATATACTCATCTCACAATTTTAAGAACTTGTACCATCCATTAATTACCTACTCTATCTTTGGATTCTCATTTCGAGGAATATATTTTTTCCTTCTTTCTTGCTTAATCACGTTGACAATAAATTTTATATAACTATTGTCATTTGCACAACAAGAATGTTGACCTTCTTTCTCCTCATATTCATATGGTAGGACTGAATCAAATTTCATAAAGGACATTGTCGAAGATGTTTTGAAAAAGTTGAATCGTAAACACCCATTTGAAGTTAATAAGGAACTTGTTGGAATTGATAAAAAGTGTGAAGAGGTTGAATCGTTAATGAAAATTGGGTCAAATGATGTTAAAACCCTTGGGTTTTGGGGCATGGGCGGCATAGGAAAGACCACTCTAGCTAAAGATCTATATGCTAAATTGTGTTCTCAATTTGAACGTCACTGCTTCATTGAAAATGTTAGGGAGGAATCAACCAGGCGTGGACTCAATGTTTTACGTAACAAACTTTTTTCTACATTGTTGGAGCTTCGTCTTGATGCACCTTATGTAGAAACCCCAATGTTCATAAGAAGACTTGCATGTGAAAAAAGTTTCATTGTATTGGATGATGTGGCAACCTTAGAGCAAGCAGAATATCTTAACATAGGTAAAAATTGTTTAGGCCCTGGTAGTAGAGTCATCGTCACAACTAGAGATAAGCAAATATGCAGTCAATTTGATGAATGTGCAATATACGAGGTCAAGGGTTTGAACATAGGTGACTCTCTTCAGCTATTCTGTAGGAATGCCTTTGGAGAAAAACATCCTAAAGATGGATATGAGGATCTATCAAAGAGTGCAATTGGCTATTGTAGAGGCAATCCCCTGGCTTTGAAAGTTTTAGGTGCAAATTTTCGTACAAAAAGCAAAGAAGCATGGGCAAGTGAATTGGAAAAGATAAAAAAGATTCCTTATGGGAGAATTCATGATGTGTTAAAATTGAGTTTCGATGACTTAGATCGTACTCAGGAAGACATATTTCTAGATATTGCATGCTTCTCCTACTCAAAATTAACTGATTTTGATTATTTTAGTGATCGAGATTACCTAACAGTTCTATTGAATGCTTGCAATTTTTTTGCGCTAAGTGGGATAGAAGTCCTTCTACATAAAGCACTCATAAATTTAACTTTTACATTTAATAATGAAATAGAAATGCATGATTTGTTAGTAGAAATGGGACGAGAGATTGTTAAGCAAGAATCTCCCAAGAACCCCGGAAGAAGAAGTCGATTGTGGGATCCCGAGGAAGTGTATGATGTACTGAAAAATAACATGGTGAGTGGAAGATTCAATTACTATTATATGAAAATACATGTACATGTTTGACTATAAAATGTAACCAAGATAAATTTTTATAACAACCTTTGCTAAATGCTAATTATTATTCTATGTTTTGTTTTTGTTAGGGATCTGAAGTTATTGAAGTTATAATATTCAATATTTCTAAAACTAGGGATCTATACTTGAGCTCTGATTCATTTAAAAACATGACCAACTTAAGATATCTTCATATCACCGATAAGATAAAGCTGTCAAACGGGAGAAAATGCTACAATGTGCACCTCCTTGAAGGTCTTGAATGGTTGTCTGATAAATTGAGGCACCTTTATTGGGAAGCATTCCCACTTGAGTCTTTGCCATCAACCTTTTGTGCCGAATGGCTTGTACAACTTAGCATGCGCCATAGCAAGCTTAAAAAGCTTTGGAATGAAATTCAGGTACACATTTATTAATGTATATACTTGTTAAGCTTTGTTCTATATATGCTTAAATATGTTTTGATACTCTTTTAGTTCAGACTCATACATGATTTATGAACAATGTGATTTATGAACAATGTGATGTTTCTTTTTTCCTACAGAAGCTTGACAATTTGATGATTATTATGCTTGATTACTCCAAAGACTTGATTGAGATCCCAGACTTATCTAAGGCGCCAAAACTTGAACTAGTATCTCTTTCTTATTGCGAGAGTCTCTGCCAACTCCATCCATCCATTTTCACTGCCCCGAAGCTTAGAGAACTATATTTAAAAGGTTGCAAAAAGATTGAAAGCCTGAAAACTAACATTCATTCAAAATCTCTCCGAACACTCGAGCTCACTGATTGTTCATCTCTCAAGGAGTTTTCGGTGACATCAGAGGAAATGATGTCGTTGTCGTTATGTGGCACTGCTATACACGAACTTCCCTCATCAATTTGGCGCAATTGGAAACTCACTTATCGTCTTGATCTAAGTGAATGTAAGAAGCTTAACATTGTTGGGAAGAAGTTAACAAATGATCCAGGATTGGAGTCACTTACAGTTTTGGACCTTTCGGGATGCACACAAATCAATACATCGAACCTGTGGTTCATCCTTGACGGCATACAATCTTTAAAACGATTAAATTTGAGAAAATGCTGCAACTTAGAAACTCTCCCCAACAACATCCAAAGCAATTCAATGTTGCAAAGGCTTAATTTAGATGAATGCAGGAAACTCAAGTCCCTACCTAAGCTTCCTGCATCTTTGCAAAATTTGAGAGCCATTAACTGCCATTATCTGGACACTAATTCCATTCAACGACCAATGCTTGAGAACATTTTACACCGACTCCACATCAACTACGGGCATAGATCAAATAATCTTGATGATTTCTCTTTCCTTCCAGGTACCAAAGTTCCATGCGAGTTTGATTTTCAAACAATAGAGGCGTCAATAGTTATTCCTCCTATTCCAAAACATGGCTTGGGTTGTTTTGTTTTCTGCATTGTTCTCTCTAAGGGCTTAAATGTTAAATACGATAGCGTTTGTTGTACTATCTATGAACACAGAAAAAAAGTCCACCAATGGGATATAGATTGTGGGAGTACTGGGACATTATTTTTAGATCATGTATTGTTAATTTGCTGGTGCGGTAACAAAAAATTGGTTGAGGTAAGGAGTGAAAGTGGAGGTGAACATTACAACCTTTCATTTGAATTCAAATTCAAACATTACGTTGATGACAAGGAAACGTGGTCAACTAAGGGGATAAAGGGTTGTGGGATCTTCCCTGTTTATGGCTTGGAACATAATTTGGGGTTGAATGGTCGAAGCAATAGAAGAGTAGAAATTGTTGAATTACAATCCAATGCTCAAGTCTCTGATGAGTCTGATCAACATTCGCAATTCGATATTGATGAGTTACAACACCGAACAACAATTGGAGGTGAAGTTAGAGTCTCTACACATGAAAATGATAAGACAACATTGTACTAGCTTTTATTGAGCAGTGTCCCTTGATGCAGTGGATTGGTAACATAAAGTTGTATGTTTGTAATCAATGTGAAAGTACATCGATAATACTTTTACAGACCTTACCCTTGTAGAAATCTTCCTAATTTTATTCAGTTCTTTTGTGTCTTGATTTTATTGGGCTTTTGTTTTTATTCATGATATTCTTAAATGACCTTTTTTTGACGAAAAATCAAATAAAAAACTAGTAATTCATAATATTGTATGCTTTTATCATACACATTTCTGAAAAGAATCAACCATGTTTTTTTCTCTCCTCTTTCTAATAGCTGGACTCGCCTATGATTGATTGATTCTTCATCTCTATCCTCCCACATGTCGAGCACATGATCCAGAGACGTCACCTCGCCCGCGTGTTAGGCATGTAGCAAATGCTTAGTTGTCCCTTCCCTGATGGTCCAATATCCTTGGCAGTGTATGGCTTGTCATCTTATTCAAAACAAGCCTACCATGTCAATTGCACTTACAAGCTTGAATCCCCTTGACATACTCTTCCTATTTTGATGCACAATGCATCGCCTCGCCTTTCATTGTTGGAAGTGGGAGGGGACCAAAAATATTGAGCGATGTTGAAGGGAGAACCGGTGCAAACGATCGTGATTGATGAGTAGGTTTCAAAGGAACAAGCTAATTGTCCGCCGGTGGGAACGTTTTGCTGGTTGAAACGGCAAAGGAAACCCTAGAGTGAAGCCCTTGATATTCCCAATCAGTGATAATGGAATGGATAACAACCACCAAGAAGCATTGTACAATACGTGCCTTCAAAGCTTGAATTAGCACCGAATTCAAAAACTCCACATCCACCAATTAGATCATATTAGGTTCGTAAGCTTGTTTGCAATTATTTAACTTAACAAATCTCATCTAAAAAAAATACATCCTATCCTCTTGCCTTTTTTTTTTTTTTTAAGGAAACATTTTCTACACTTATTTGATGTTGCACGTTTGTTCTAGAAACTATGAGCATATCAATAATCACATTTGATGTCTTCTATTTTATACCTTTTTTTTTACAATTTTTTGTACACTTTCTTTTTTAAGGAAATATTTTGTACACTTATTTAATACTAAAAAAATGCATTGCACCAATTTCATTCCTATCATGTTGCCTTTTTCTTGACAATATTTTCTACACTTATTTAATACGTTTACAAACAGATTGCCCTAATTTTCATGCAAACTCGGCTACCCTAATTTTCATGTAAACTTGGTTATATATACCAAGCCCTGAACGCTCAACAAAACAAAAAAAAACTAAACCGTGGTAAATTTCACATACAACACAAAAATCATATATTTTGATATTTAGAGGTTTACAAATGGAAAGACTTGACCTTACAACTTTCCTCTCATGCCACTGCTTAACTGGTAACTTTGATTCAATTCTGAATTTTTTTTTTCTTCCATTTTTTTTATTGTTATTATTAGTGTTTTTTGAATTACACAATTGTCATACTTTTTGTAACATGTTGTTTTCCATTGATTTGGTAGGTCCTTTGATGACTCATCCTGTTACTGAGATGGACGAGACTGTCACCAAACTTCAATTGAAGTACAGAACATACATAGTTGAGTACGACACAGAAGATGTAATTTGTCGTTTTCCTTCCTAACTTCCTGCACTTTTTTTGTTTTTTACGAAAACTATCATTCTGCAATATATTATTTGGCATCAAAGGACTTAAAGTTTTAGTGTGAAATACAATATTTGTCGTTTTAAAGCCATCAAAGGACTTAAAGTTTTTGGAAATTCTAGACTTTTGTCGAAAACAAACTTTTGCAAACAATGGAACTTATAAGTTGAACCTACAGCTCATATAGACTTAGGTAAGACTTGTAAGAGTTGTCAAACATCTTAATCATGTGAAAAGTGATATTTCGGATGGGAATGCAAAAGGTTGTGAAATTGGGTTTTCGTACGAAATTAAGTTATTCTCGGATTAATGAGTAATAGTCCGGAGACGACTCAAGTTCATGAATACATGATTGATTAAGGTTGTTTTAGAACTTTCAACTTGTCTATGTTGTTTTGTCTTGGGAATTGTCAATGTTGGCCGTTTGCCACTTGACACGGATTTTGGTCGGAAATGTTTCTTGAGCAAATTGTCTTATGATTTGTTGTGACCATTCATGTATGACTAATTGAAGTTGTATAAATGAATGATTGTATTTTGGATATGATGTTTATCATGAGATGTATATGCTATCTTACTTAGGATGTAAGAAATGCTTGAATTGGTGAAACTATATGTGATAGTTGATGTTTAATGATATTGTTGATTATTGATAATCATGTTAATGTGTGATGGTGAATGCTATGAATTATTTGTGTATGGGCATGTTTTCTTGATAATGCAAATGATGTGGAGATGATCAATATAATTGGGTGTCGTCCTATATATTGAGGTGAAAATTGTGGATTGTTGTCGCATTATCGAGTCTTGTTACATGTCCATGCATCATAGTCATGTTGAGATTGTAGTTGTAAAAGGGTTGAACTCTTTTACTTCGGAGATTATGTAAGACGGGTGTGAAATCTTACATACGATGTTTTTGTTGCATCGAAGGTGACGACCTTGAGGTGATCCGGTACCACATGCATTTATGTGTCAATAAGTGTATATCATGACATGAGTCTTCTTTGAAATGTGATTGGTGATTGGTGATTGTGTACGAATAACTGTGAATTGATTATTGTTCATGACACATGTGATTGGTGATTTATTGATGTGAGATATTAGGGTTATGATGTAAGTATATATTTATATTGATCAAGTACATGATGTTTGAATTAATTATTCATGTTAACTGTTATTTGGATTATGATGATGTAATACTTACCCCCAGTGGTTTTGACCGTCTACCTGTCTGTATGGATGGGTAGACGTTGTGCAGGATTAGTGCTTGGTGAGTTCTTATGCTTGGTGGATATCGGGAGCTTTCTCCAATATCGGTGTTTATAGAGTTTAGTTGGCTCTGATCTAGGCGTCGGTTGTCGGTCTAGATTAGCTTTTGTTGGATTTTGTTATGTTTGAAGATTTACCCGTGTGTTGGGATTTTGAGATACATCTATGTTGATGTAATAATTGATTCATGACATGTATATTTGGATTACTCTGGTTTATATTCCGCTGCGACTGTTGAGATTATATGTTCATGTGTAACACCCCGTTTTCCCAACATAAAAAGTTCAACAATAATCAGAGTAAAACATCATGAAACGGGATATCACACTTCTTAAAAATCTCAAATAGATAAATAATAATTTATCCTTCAACATAATAGCAGCGGAATTAATTCAAACGTCATAAATAGTCTTGGCACGCAGGCCTCATCAAAACATATCGTAAATTCAGTTCAATAACATTAATCATAATTTCAAAAGTCAATACGTAAAGGAATAGAAGCATGCAATCAAAGACCCCATCCCGTTACGTATCAGAGCAACCTAAGACTCGGTGAGGAAAGGCCACTCACGACAGCACAAACAGCAACCTACTCTGGATCACCTGCAAGTTACTCATACGAAGAGCAACATTTCCAAGCAGAAGGGGTGAGATTTCACAAAACAATAATATTAAGCATATAATTCAACAATTATATTTAACAACATAAAACATCTTATTCTTCAACATGATAATAATATATCATAAATCACTTCATTCTTAATAATCACAACTTAATCATTTTATCATCATCGACTTAACAAATGCAACTATGCAACTTAGACCTCTTATATGCATGTGGTACCAATACAGGGCATCAAGCCCCTTCGCTATTTGAGTATTAATATACTTCCAGGGCATCAAGCCCCCATCGCTAATTTGAGCTAAAGCTCCAACGTGGTGAGTACAAAGCTCCAGGGCATCAAGCCCCCAACAATGAATGCTAATGCATGGACTCGACCTCTTAAACATCTTAATTCGACAACCTCTTATATTAGTCCAATAATTTGGAACATCATCATCTTCAACAACTTAGACCGACTCATGCAGCTTAGTTAAATAACAACAGCAACATAGGCAGTATACAAAAACAGCATGACATAATAATATCAATTGTAATTCATCAACATCTTAAATATTCAAATATTATTCAAGTAATGCATAAAACATTATATCACATCATAATCAACAACAACACATCTTAAACAGCTTCACAGATTATAATTAACCTCTTCATTAAGTCTTAATCCTACCCAAAGGTTCAACTCTCAACAGCTCGTGCAACAAAGGTCGCAAAATCTAACAAGGCACTCTGTTTCTGGGTCACTCGCGAGGCGGGAGCCTCTACTCGCCGTGGCGAGTTCAGGTCAGAATCCCACAAGTTTCATTCCAGGTTCAATCTCATCCTACATTCTTTCCTAATCATTATTAGACATGTTCAGGCACTCAAAGCATCTAAGGTTCAACTCAAAAGTCAAAATTACGAAATCTTGCATGCTCTCTGGTCAAGCTCGCTAGGCGAGTTCATCTGCTCGCTATGGCGAGCTGCGACGTGCAACTCGCGAGGCGGGGAAAAGTTACTCACGTGGCGAGCGATGAAGTTCATCACTCGCCGTGGTGAGGATCATAGCTCGGGAGGCGAGCGATGAATGTCGCTACGGCCAGAAGTGCAGTTTCACCTAAAAATCATCAACTCTTATGGTTTTAAGCCTAATCTCGATCCCAGAATTCATCATAATCATTATCTAAGGTCTAAGAACAATTTCTACATCAATCTAACAACTTTTCACCGTTTAATCATCAATTCTATCAATTTGACCTAATTTCCGATTCTTCTTAAACTCATCCTAATTCATGTTAAATGTAACCATTGATTCACATACTTAACAGAATTGCAAAGTTAGTCTCACCCTTACCTTAGAATATGAAAATCGCAGCTTTCCTAGGTCTTCTCCCTTCTCTTGACTTTTTCTCCCTTTTCTCCAAAATTGATCGTACGTACAATGTTTTTCTAAACTAGGTTTCCTATTTATATCTCCTCCAATTATCTTATCTTATTTCTCTTTCTCCCCCAAAACTCTCTAAAATCTCAAAACAGCCCCTAAACTCAATATTTATTTTATTTTCAAATCTTATTTTATTAAACAATAAAATAAGTGACAACTCCTCATAAAATCATATAAAACCACCTCAATCATATAAATCATATAAATCACACATATATTATATAAATATAATATAAATTCATCCAAATAACTTCTAAACTCAATTAAATAATTAAATAATTCGAAACGGGCGTTACAGATGGTGTCTCAAATTTCATGGCCATAATACACGATTGTAGACACCTATTAATGACTGATTTAGCGAACTCATATGTGAAGTTCATTAGGAGACAAGCCAATAGTGTTGCCTATAATCTAACTAGGGAAGCACTAAATCATCCTAGTTTCCATTATCATCTTAATATTCCACATTCTATACATACTTTGATTAATAATGAAAGGAAAATGTTAACTAGTGTCCCCGGGCACTAGTTAAGGAAGCTAAAAATATGAATAAGTGTATAGATTAAAAAAATAAACATTATCGTATATATAAATAAAAATATAAATATATATAAATTGCAAAACAAAAAAAAAATATTAGTATTGATATGAGTACATTTATAGTTTTGTTCTTCTTTATCCAATCAAAACTAATTGATAACTAAAATATTTTTAAACAGCTGAATAATACTTTGAAACTTCCATTAGTTTTTACGAATTGTAATTTCTGGTATTTACCGCTTAAAACTTGGAAGAGGCACATCAATGGATGATTGATCATAGTCATATTCTCTGAGGAGGGGGAAAATAGACGAAGGGTTAGAGGAAAAATGAATAAAAGAAGAGAAGAGGGGAAGAATAAATAAAAAGATCGATAAAAAACGAAAGAATCGACACTAACATGTTAAAGCGCACACCAATAATGATATATTGACACCGAATTCTTTAATCTAAGGGTAAATATCTCTTTTCGTCCCTATAATATTAGCGAATTTTGGTTTTAGTCCCTGTAAAAAAAAAATTTAGATTTTGTCCTTATAATTTCAGATTCTTCCACTTTTGGTCTCTCATTCCACCACGTATTACAGGGACAAAATTTAAATCTTTTTTTTTACAGGGACTAAAATCAAAATTCGCTAATATTACATAAACGAAAAGATGTATTTACCCTTACTCTAATATAATCACGTATTTACATTTACATGTAGTAGACAATTTCATACGTTAATTTAAAATTGAGTGCCTAGTATTACACGTTTTACAAAATTATTTTTTAAACACTGTCATTAATTTAGATTAGACAGTCAAAATCAACAACTATGTGATGCAATTACTGTAGAGAATCTATTTCTGTGGTGAATGATAGAAGCTGGCAAGAACTTAAACCTTTTAACACATTGACACCATAACCTAATTAATCAAATGTTTATTCACACGACCCATACCTCTTTTGCAATTTATTTATTAGTCCCTTTCTATTCACAACATATCAATATCAACACCACACCTAATCTCTATCACTCATTGGTTTGAGGCTTCTGTCACACAATCTGTCCATTCCAATTGACCGACCCTAAAAAGACACAGACAAATCTCTCAACATCTATGCCATTGTGTCCTTCATATGTGGGGACTTAGATATAGACATGAGGAAAAATAAACTCCAAAGTTTGTACTTTGCCTTTTTAGTTTTATTGCAATTAATTATTGAATACCATCATACCAAGAGTTATCACGGGTATATAGAACAACGTTAAAACTCTTGAGAAGGAGTGTGTTTTGGATTGTTTATTCGATCGTGGTTATAGTACTTCTTGTATTATATGTATTTCCTGTTAAAAAAACGAATCGCAGTTAGTATAGAAGGATTGTGGTTCTATCCTCGTAAAACACACTCTTGAAGAGTGACTAAGAGAGTTCAAAATTGCCGCCACTAGAACGGGGAAAAATTTCATAGCTAATCGAAAAGACCAAAAGTTATGAATATGCTCAACAACATAATAACGAGGGAAAAAAAACCTTGAAAACGACACAACCTTAGGAGTGTGTTATTATTCATGCGGTTTTATCTTGACTCAAACATTATGATACACAGTTCACACCTAAAAAGGTCGTCATATTATATGATTCGAATAGTAAATCGGACTACATATATAAAGAATTAACAAATGAATAACTTCATATGTAACTCGTAGTAACTGTAGAAGCAACAATTAAACCCCCAATACATTTGTGAATGGAGACAAAAAACAAAAAATAATCAACATATTTCCTTTAATTCTTTTAGATATACATATAATAATTATGAGCCTCAAATTTACAGTTACCACTGGAGCTTTCAACAAAACTAGCCGATAGCAACAACGATGTTGCTACCACAAGAGGTTTCATGTCCGCAAATATGCTCCGTGAAACCTCTTGAAATGTTTCCCAAAAAACTGAAATCCAAAAAACTAACTGTATATTATATAGTTATAGCTGAGTATGTTCTCCTCTATACACTATATATGGCTTTTTAAGGGGCTTTGCTTCCATACCACAAGTGACTTGAGAAATTCCATAACCTGCAGATACAATATCAAGGTAAATATGACAAGTTATGAACAATTAACAAATAACTTTGTTAATTAAATTTGTTGGTCTCTACAAAACAAATTTGGGTTTCTTAATTAGGTTTGTGACAAAATTCTCAATTTACTTTCTTTTCCTACGGAAGAAAAAAAAGAGCAATTTTTATCCTATTGTTGTAACCCTTTGCAATCTGAAATCAATGTTTTTAATTGCTAAGAATAAAGATGGGGCAGATATATAAGATTTATTTTAGGACTTGAATGCAAAATTTGAGAAAATCATATGCTAACATGTCAAAATAGACAGGGTGCCACATAGAATCGCCATATTACATTCCGATGGATGTCATGTAACAATAAGGACCCAGGGTCCGCAGCCATGATCAATATCAAAGATAGCGCAGCAACTGCAACCGTTGCCACGACCGCAATATAACGGTTTTTTATGTTGCCGAAAATGCAATGCATTTGCAGTTGAGGCCCATCCGGCAATTTGACTGCGATTCTCCTCAATATCAAAGATAGCGCAGCAACTGCAACCGTTGCCACGACCGCTATTTAAAACCCTGTAAGGACCATATATGGTACCAAACCCAAATTTCATCCATTTTACCTAGATGAAAAATATATTCAACCCAAAATATAAAGTATAAACTCAGTTGAAAATTGGGAAATACCTCGGATGGATCACGAAGAGAGTAACTTGCGTTGCTTTCCTTTGGTGCTGAAGACACTAGAATCCCATAACCTTTATTTCCTTCTCTCAAAACCTGTTACATTTCATCTCATATCAGTAAGTTAAAATACAAGCAAGCAAGTGGAAGCCACAACAACCTCACTGCAAGCTAGATATTACCTTAAATGCATCTTCATCCGTGCGATCATCGCCGATATATATAGGAAGCACATCATCACAATTATTAAGTCCTGAAAACAATATTTTCTGATGTCATTTACTGCACAAAACAAAGAACTCTGATCTTTAAGAAAAAAAGGAACCACATACTAAAGAAACCGCAAAAGAACTCACCAAGTGACTCGAGTAAAAAAGTGACCGCTTTTCCCTTATCCCAGTTAATCACAGGTCGGACCTCTAAAACCTACAAAAGAGGAAACAAACTTTAAATGCACTGCACCAGTTAATTCTCCTAACAAAGCGAGTAAAAAAGTTGGCTCTTAAAATAGTACCTTGCGACCATGAGTTAACCGCAAACGTGGAAAGCCCTTAAGAACATCATTAACTCGACGCCCCACCAAATCCCAGCTCTGTATAATAAATAAATCATAAAAGAAAAATGTGAACACAACTTATAAATGTCGATGAAAAGGGTAATAATCAATGTAGCAGAAAATTTATTGAATTATATATAAGAACAGAAGCCTATACCTTCTCATCCACATTGCGGTAATGCACAGATACACAAAATTTATTGTTCTCAATTTTTGCTCCTTTGATATCTCTTGTACACTCAATGAGAGAGTTAAGTACCTGCACAAACATGAGTAGATCAGGATATAACATCACAATAAAGAAAGAAAACTGAACAATGATTCATGGTAGTATTTCTCAAATATCCACCTCATTAATCATTGGCAGGAATTCAGCAGCAGGTTGGAATAAATTAACCTTCTTGCCCTGTAATTTTAAGGATCATAAGAGAGACAGCAATTTATTAAGATACTCGAAGGGATATTCATAATAGGATGAGAGGTAGAAACTTTGACCACAGTACCTGCTTGTCTGTAGACTTAACGATGCAATTAGGGTGGTTATGTGACACAGATTGAGATTGTCTAACAGGGCCAATGATGTCCATTCCATGGCTACCAGCGTAATAGAGTTCCGTTAGTCCTACAAATTCATGCACCTGAACCAATAGGAAAGTTAGTTAGAATCAAAACCAACAACAAGCGAGGAAGCTTGTTGTTTGCAGGTAGTGAGAAATTGCATTTTAATAGCAGTTGTGTTATTTGAACAACTAAAATTTGACAGATTTGGTGATAACAATCGAAGTGATTAAGGCAGTTCAAATATGTGGTTAAGTACGTTCAATAGATGGTTAATGGATGTAACAGTTGTCAAAAACTCATTAACCACCAACGTAACTTCATAATTTAAATGTGATTAAACACTATTTTAAGGTGTTCAATTCTACATGTAGTTGAACACCTGAAAGTTATAGTTAACCACATCAAAATCCGTGGTAAACGAACTGCGTTAACCACTTGAAAAAATTGTCGCGAAAAGATAAAATTAAAAGGATGTAAGAAAATTGTGCGATAGAATTATTTTAGCTACCTTGTCGCGACTTCTTCCGCTAATTATTGCTGTTGGGAAATACTCTGCCACCTTTTTAACAGCAGCACGCATCTGCAGAGCTTACCAGATCAGAATCAGAGTAGGAAGAATACAAATTAGACAGCAAAATGGAGGAGAATATCACACATACATTGTCCGACATGAAAGCACAGTCTGGATTATCCACAATTGGTGAAAGAGTTCCATCGTAGTCCAAAAATAATGCAATTCTTTTGCCTTTTGCAAAGTTTGTTATTTGATCAAAAGATGCAAGTGCTGATGGATATTTTAGCTGCAAAATTAACAAAAATGAAAAAGGCAATAACATAAATAACACCATCATAAAAACTGCAGAACTCAGATAGTAATTGAAATAAGGGAGTATGTATTACCAGCCAGTTAAAGTAAGGATCAGATTCAGATGATGCAAAACCTTGATTAACATCCTTTGTTATATACTTCGGTGGAGGTGAAGATGATTTCATGGCATCCAACCAACCACAAGAAAAAACATCTTCAAGAATTCCAGTCTTCTTCCTTGGGATATTCAACAGCATACCGTGTGAAAAGGTTGCACCAGTATGGGAATAAGGCAACAAATTGGAATGCAGCCTTGAATTTGTTATCGGAGCACTGTCCGTGAGAACAGGAGTATGATTTGAATTCATGTCCATAGGATCCAGGTTTTATAAGCCAACTCAGACGCAATAACAATTTAATAAGAAACTAATAATTTTATCAAATTTCCACTTCACCCTACTCTTTTGTCGATAAAAAACCACCTCTTCAATGTTTTCTTGTCACTACTTTTGGGGTAGCAGTCCATCAACCGTTGAGCTCCTGAAAATATTGATCATATAACTGATTTTAGATTAAAGCCGTGTTGCCAGTCATGAATCACAGAAAAAAGGCAGTTTGTTCAAATTCTGCTACGCTACAGTGTTATAGCGTTGTAATACCCTCTATATATGACAACAATTTATACTAAATAGCGTGTCACATAACAATAGCGATTGGTTCAAACTCTGCTACGAAATAGCTGCTATTAGACAACATTAAATTGAAGTCACTGAATATCAGGCGACAGAATAATTGAAACAAATTCAAATCAAGTTTGAGTCCATTTCATCTTCTTAACAACTAAGAAAATGAAAAATGAGTTGTAGACATGAATCAGCAAGCATGACTTTTTAAAATAAACGTTTTGAGTCCTAAATGGAAATGGAAAAACAGCTTGCATGTCTGATGGATGTGAGAACAAACAGTGCAACGAAAATGACTTGGTCAACATAAATTCAATAAAATCAAAGATGCTATAAATATTACACTGTTAAACACATGAAGCAACCTGAAGCGAAATCAGGGAGCATGGAGGGAGAAGTAAGAGAGACAGCACTAAGAACTTCCGAAATCAAAAGCATAACAAAGTATGAATTTTATGAGCCATTTATAAAACAATAAAAGCAAAATAAATTTTAAAAAATAAAAACAAAAGGATGTGCAATAGGATTCTTCCCATTAATGATTGGTCTAAAAATTCGATTTGCTAAAATCCAAATAAAGAGTCTTATCCTACTTGGAGTGACCTAAAGATATGAAACACACAAAGTACAAGTTGGCGTTAATCGATAACTAAGCATTATTGAGGCTGGCCTTGAGTTATGATTGAGCAATTTACTAGTCGCGGAATCACATAAATTCAGGTACTAGTATGAGAAAAGAATGAAAGAGAAAAAGCACTTTAGCAAATTATGTACTATAAAAAGCATCATGTATCACTTGATTATCAAGTTAACAGAGACACGTAAAATGTAAAAAATATAAGGCCCTTCTCAGATACACTAAAAGATTCAATTCAACTTAAGGGATTAAAATGAAAATCCAATTTATCAAAACATAAAATACACTTCAAAGCTTGAATACTAAAAGATTCGGATTTTTATTCTGAGAGAAACAAACTATTCATACATACATACATACATAGAAATTACAAAGATATCATAATAATCATTAACAAACTCACTCAGCGAATCAGATATATAACCTGATACAGAATAAATATTAAAACACGTCAAACTAGACAAAGAATCACGAATAAAAACAAACGACAGAGGTAACAGCTGCAATTAGTTATCGAAAACAATTAAGCAAATGTTAATTTCATGCATAATGTAAAGTAGTACTACCCCACCAAGTGGACACAGAAAAGAAAAACAGTACCATATACAACCATACAAAAAGGACCTACAAAGCATGGAAGTTAATAATAGATATGGACCCTTAACAAATTAAATAAAGATTTTTTAATGAAATAGACAAAATGACAATACAATAACAATAAAACATTAATATATGGAATAAAAAAGTTGTCTGTCTAAACTTTGAAATCTGAAAAAACACTCAGAAAGAACAATTGCAAACTGGTAAATCGAACAATCAATGATGCAGACTTCATAATTTGACTTTATACTCATTTTTCTTTCTATCATATACTTGCATTTAAATGATTCAAAAAAGTTTACATTATGTGATTGAGACAACTAACATAACAGTTATACTTAAAAAAATCAAAGTGTGAAAACAAATAACATCACAATCAGCTTAATCAAAAACAGTTCCTATGCAGAAACAAATCAGAATCAAGAATTCACCAATTTCAGGAAAACAGAAAAAACTGAATTAACCAATCACACAACCATTAGTCAAAGTATATCAATTTTTTTCAATCAAATTAATTTTTTTAATAATGAAACATAGATTCTAACCTTTTTGTATAAACCTTTTAATATGAAATTGACTCATCATTAAAAAGCAAAGATAACACGAAACATTCATAAGTCAAAACAATCACCGACCCTTTTAATGTTGAAGAAATTAACCAATCAACACCAAACACTTCCTCAAAAAAAAAAAAAAAAACATAAAAACAACATTATATAAACATGAATCAAAATAACATAATCTTCTCATATGAAACAAAACAAAAGGGTATTAAATAACAGGTTGCAATTTCAAAACCAACATTAAATAAACATGTATCCAACATGAATCTAAAATTAAATGACATAATCTTTTCATAAGAAACAAAACAAAAGGGTTTTAAACATACCCTTTTGATTATTGAGAAAAAGGGTAAGTAAATAAAAAGAGAGAAAAAGAACAAAATTTTACCTAAAAAATGAGCTCAAACCAAGGGAAGAAGGAAATGAGATTAGTCATAAATCTTCACAATGCAGATTCTATTCGGTTAATCTAATAAAAGGGTCACCGAAAAATGTAACTTTTTTTAATTTGGTTGAGAAAAAATAGAAAAGCTAGAAAAGACAAAAATGCGTTTTAGGGGTGAAATTATTGCAGCCAAACAAGCGCAGAGAGAGAGAGAGAGAGAAATGGTGTGAGGTGAGAAAACGGTGCGGCGAGAGAAGAGGGAAAGAAAGAAAGAAAAGGAAAATGGAAATTAGGGAAATGGGTATTTATAGGGTTTTTGGAAGTTGTAAAACGTGCTTTACAAGGAAACCTTCATTGGTTGTTGAATTGGGAAACACTACCAATAAAAATTTATTAACCTCAAAGTTAACAATTTAATTCATATTCTCATTCAAGCGCGTCTAGTATACTCTCCATCTCTATTATAACTTCATAACAAAGTATTGATAGGAACAAAATAGCTTATTGATTGAGTTTAAATGATTAATGAACTACTAAGGTTGTTCTGTAAAGGAATGAAAAAAAGTGTTTTAAATAATGATGTTTTGTCAAAGGAAAAATTGTTTAAGAAAATTTGATTTTGATTTTTGAATAGAACTTTTTTTTTTGTCCATTTAGGTTCGATTTTGCTTACCTTTTGATCGAAGTTTGGATTATCAAACTTCCTTCTCTTAGAATCGGAAGATTAACACACTCAAAAATACATTATTGAGTATATGACAATTGATTGGAACCTACACCCTTCGATCATTATTATAAGTAAAAATTAACATTTTAGATTTATTCATTAAATGATGTATATGGTATATAATAAAAATCATATATGTCATTAAGTGAATGAATCTATAATGTAGATTTTTTATTAATATAGTGAACGGATGGTGTATAGTACAACATCCACTTTTTTGATTCCTCTAAATACAAAGAAGATTTAAAAGAATAGAAATGTTAACGAGTGCTCCTGTAACACTATTTAAGGATCTCAATTATTACCTTTTTATAAAAATTTGTGTATTTAATGCTTTAGAAATTGAATTATTTGACTTTTTTAATAAATGATTTCCTAATTTAAAATGCTTAAAAAATTCTTCAAAGCACTCCTTTAAAAGAATTACTCTTTTTCATTTTTATATAATGTAAGTAAGTATTTCTCCTAATAAAACTCATTTTCAAAATCAAAAGTCAGAGTAATTCTCAATGTTTTTTAAAGCATGATGCATACGTTATAATGTCATAACTTAGGGGATATATTCGATTAGGAATCTAAGAGATTTTAAAAGATTTTTTAATTTTGAAAAAGTCTTGTGGTATTCAATCAAGACTCTTTATAATTTAAAAAAAAGTCTTGTGGTATTTAATTAAGACTCTTTGTCATTTTAAAAAAGTCTTGAGGTATTCAATCAAGCTTTTTCATCATTTAAAAAAAGTCTCATGGTATTCAAAATCATTCAAATTTTGAAGGATTGTTTAATAAATTGGATTTTGTGGGATTTTCTAGTGAAATTTTAACAAGAAAAAGTATTTCATGAAGACATGAGATTTCTTGGAATTATTTTTCTTTTAAAAGTTTACTATCAGTTTCTTCTCCCTTCTCTCTCTCTCTCTCTCTCTCTCTCTCTCTCTCTCCCCCTCTTCCCTTCTCTCTCTCCTCTCTTTTCTCCCCCTCTCTCTCTCCCTTCTCTCTTCGTCTCTCTCTTCTCCCTTCTCTCTCTCCTCTCTTTTCTCCCCCTCTCTCTCTCTCTCTTCCTATCTCTATTTCTCATAAAAAAAATAAAAAGTCTGTATTGAGAATATTATGATAGAGAGTGTGTTGTAATCATTCATTTTCAATGAGTCTTTAAAATTCATAAATCTTTTGAAATCTTATAAATCCATCAAATCCTTTAAAATCTTATGATGTAAATTCATTGAAATTCAAATTGTAAAATCTTATGATGTAAATCCATTGAAATCCAAATTGAAAATCCTGATAGTCTTTTAAAATCATGAAAGTCATTAAAATCCTATAAAATCTTTGAGACTTTTTTAAGCAAAAATTGTCCTTTAAAATCTTAATCCAATACACCCCCTTAAACACAGATGTTTCCCAACATACACATACAATTCATTGCCAAAATAGTTCTTCTTAATCTTTAAAGGTTTTAAAGAGTATTTCGGGACGCAATCGTTAACATTTCCCATCTTTAACTACTTTGAGGTGAATTCAAACAATAAAATTCATCTTAAAATAGTTGAATTCCCTCAAAACATTTTCTCATCCAAACACACTCTAAAAGGTGGTGTTTAGAATCATTCCCAAAACAAATATAGTACAAGACTTTTGCAAGAATCGCTAAATTTGATCAATTACACAACCACTAAAAAGTCTTCAAGGATATGAAACACATAAACCCAGCACCAAAACAAATTGCATCAGTTCTCAAGAAAAAAAAAAAAAACAAATTGCATCAGTTAGTAAACGTTGTCTTTCATTGATCAAGGAACAAAAATGCACGCAAAGCTCACAAGTTAAAAACAACATAAACCATATATGAGAGACGTAGTTACACTTTTGATCTCTTAAGTTATCCAAAGTTGTGATTTTGGCCCCTAAAAAAAACAACTTTTTCCAGGCCCCTTAAGTTTACTTTCTATTGCAATTTTGGCCCCCCACACCAATTTTGATCCAGTCAACGGACACATAGGCGCCACGTGTGTAAAAAATTTTCTTTTATTTTATTTTCATTTTTTTAATTATTTTTAATTTTAAAAAATAAAAACAATATTTTTTAATTAAAAAATTGTTTATTTTAATTACAAAAATAAAAAAGTTTTTTTTAAAAAAATATTTTTTTTTGTTTTCAAATTACAAAAATTAAAAATTAAAAAAGTAAAAATAAAAATTATTTTTTTATTTACAAAATAAAAAATACAAAAATGCATTCACGTCAGCGTTGATTGGGTCAAAATTGGGCTAGGGGGCCAACATTGCAACAAAAAGTAAACTTAGGAGGCCTAAAAACAGTTGTTTTTTTAGGAGGCCAAAAATGTAATTAAGCGTATATAAAAATAACATGGAGACTAAAGTTATTTTTTGAAGTTTGGGGGAGAGGGGGTTGGAATGAACAAAAACCAAAGAGATCTATAGCATGGAGACTAGTGACAAAGGATTTAACGAAATTTATATTTACGGATTGGGAATCAAACTCCCCAATACTTTCGCATCTAACCAAGCATAATCGTACAAGTTCCTTCCAACAAGTTTCTTGTTTGTATTGAACAACTCAAAACATGGATTAAACCCTAAGTCATACACATTTCCAGACGATATGACGAAGGAATCTCTTTTCAATCCTAAAAAACATAGCTTCAAGAGAAGCATCAAATGGAGAATACAAGTCTACTCTTTGCAACATAAATAGTAGACTTATATGCGAGCACCCCTCATATTTTTATTGAAAAAACTTGGTTAACATATCTTTTTTTTTTTAATAAACTAAGCGAAATATATTACTTAAACAAACAATCAGTCCCTCAAGCACAAGGTGTGCCTAAGGTAGCTGAAAATGTTAATTACAACACAAAAAGGCTAGCAGCAGCCAAAAAGCCAAATAAAAACAGACATTACATGACAGTTTGTAAACAACAAAAAGGATTTTGTCTCCAAAAGTGATAGTCAAAAACGAATGTAATGAAGTTTGCTTTCAACCACCAATACGTTTGAAGTTTAACCCTTTCCATAAGAGCTTCTAGATGATCAAAGTGATTTTGGAAAATTCTCCTGTTGCGATCTTTCCATATAACATATAAGACCGAAATCTAAATAATAGTAAACGCTAACGTAGACCTCCTTGAGAAGCCACCGAGAGCACAAAAATGATTAGCATGAGTATGTAAATTACCATGTAAAACCGTAACAATACCAAGCCACTGCGATACCAAGAGCCATAACCGCCCATAATGGTCACATTGAAAAAATAAATTGTCTCTTTCCTCCTCCTTACCACACAAGGCCGCACAAGAAACATTGTTAGCCGCAAGGACATTCCTTTTGCGCAAGTTGTTCTTTGTAGCAATTCTATTCAGAAAGAGACGCCAAACAAAAATGTTAACCTTTAACGGAACCGCCTTAAGCCACAAGAATTGGTTAAAATCTTCAGTGATCTTGGTGTCCATCGCTGTTAGATAAGAGTACGCTCAACACCCACCTATCCGACATGTCTATCTGCAAAACAATATTAGCCAACCACTCGACACACTCCCCCACCAACTCTTCCTCCCACGCAAATATTAACATATCTAAATTGTATAGTGTTCTAAATTCCAAAATTTCCTGGTATAAATTCACGAAAAACAAAAATCTATCATATTTCATGTATCATGAATTATATCACACCTATCCTACATATCATAAGCTTGATAGATAGATGTATACAAGTCTACTATTTTAAGTAAGGGTGTTCACGGTACTATTTAGTTTAGTTTTGATGATAAAAGTCATTATGCAAAATAAAAAATATATGGTTTAGTTTGATTCGGTTGACTTTTAAAATAAAATTCAAACTAAATCAATACAGTTTAGGTTGGATCGGCTGATGTAGTTTTTCTCGAGACAGTACAATTTTTTGTTTTCAATATTAAAATTAAGTTAAAAAGTTAAAGCACAACATTTTTTAGAGAAAAAAAACAACATATATTCAATAATGTTTCAGACAATGTTTTAAATTTCATCAAACATCACAATTTCATTTTCATCTAACAATGCTCCCAACAACATAGAGTAAATTAAAAACTTGGGCAAAAAAGTGATAATATTACGTAAGAAATGCAAAATACTAAAATTTTTTATCATCCTAAAAAAGTTCAAGTAGAAGATCAATACATTTTTGAAATATAAAGCTAAAAACAAACTTAGAGAAAAAAAAATATATCATTTTATAAATTTTTTTTAGAGTTTTTATGATTGTTGGTATATGTGACATATGTTTACGTTGTAGTTTCATTTGGTTTGGTTAATAAAATAAAAACTGTAAATCAAATCAAACCACATTCCAAAAGATGATTCTAATACGTCTAAATAAATTATTGTTTTTTTCGGTTTCAATTTAAATTGATTTAATTTGCAGATTTTTTATTGAGATGGTTCGATTTTGAACACTCGTGATTAATTAAAGTCCAATTTAAATATTGAGATGGTAAGTCAAGTAAGAAGTACCCAAAACCAAGATTTGATTTGGTTTCATAGATTCCGAAACCTTTTTCTTTGACTAAACAATTAAACTAAGCAATGTAAAACATGAACTAAAAAAAGGTCTTTTGCAAAGTGGGTCCCATGTAGTATCTGGCGACACGTAAGAAACGGAAGCGCGTGAAGACACGTGTAAATGTAACGGTTGGATGTGGCCACGTTTAGAAGTGGGACCCATAACTTACGTGGGGACAACGTGTGAGAGAGTGTTCGTGCTTTCTGAGAACGAGTTGTAGTCATCAGTGACGGTGTGTGTTGTCTTGAATGGCCAGTAAGATGGTCCCACGTCAAATGTGGGGTCCACTTTGAAGGAAACTATGTTCTCATGATGATGTGTTGAAGTGGCATGGGTCATGGAGCTTCATGCAATATCAATGTTTTAGACACCATCAAACATGACACGTGTATTTTGAAATAATATTTGTCACATTAACTTATTTGTTTTATAAATAAAATATTTTATTTATTCAAAAAAGTTAAAATATTACGTGAACTATACCGTGAGTTTAGCTTAATTGATAGAACATTGTATATGTTCTCGTGAACTTAACTCAGTTAGTTGAACAATGCATAATGTATGCAAAATCCGAGGTTCAAACATCGACCACAAAAAAAATTAACATTTATACAAGAAAAAAGATCAAACTCTATACGTCTCACTTATTTACTTTAATAAAATAAATTTTTATGCACGAAGCTACTTAATCCATAAATATTAAAGATGGATTAAGTTACACCAAATATAATTGTCAAAAAATAGTTCCTTATTTGGCATCTTAAACCTTGGTTTTTTTTTTTTATATTTACTATCAATATTACTTACTCATGAATAAGAGGCAAGCAGACAATAAGTTGTGCCGTTAGACCTTTTTGGATGACAAAATCAATCATCGATATTATCTTATGATTTCACTATTTTCTATTGATGAGATGTGCCATGTTTGTCGTAAGGTGTGTCTGGATACTTTTGAGAAACATGTCATTCATTGTAAGGAGCATCCTACTTCCCGACTTTAAGTACATGTATGACTTTGTTAGGGATGTACTTTTTGATATATTCAGGCGGGCGGGAGCATTAGTGAAAAGGATGGACCTGTGAACTTTCTAACTGACCCACTAGATAGAAGATCGACACTTAGGCCTGTGGATGTCATGGTGTATGGATGGGTAAGAGGAAAACATGCATGTGTGTAGTTGACTGGAGTTTCATCACTTGTGGGATTAAGATTCGGGGCTTTTACGGTAGGACAAACAACCCTAAAAGTTGCGTCAAACAAAGTGGTCAAACATAAGAAATCGTGTTCTGACAATCAACACACTTTTATACTATTTACTTTTGACACTTTCGACTTCCTAGCATCAGAGATTGTTGACCTTCTAGATAGAGTCCCTACCAAATGAACAATTATTTTTCCTAATTTTCAACGCCCTAAAATTAGGCCTGGCCAATGACCACACTTTACAGCCTAAAATTAGGTCTTGCTTATGGCCACACTTTACAGTTCACAACACCGGTTTAAGGCAGGCACAAGATACTCGAAGGAAAGTGGTTTTATTAGTAAGTCATTGGACTCTAGAAACTCCAAAGAGAGCACTTTCTAGAAGCCACCTACCTTTCAAATTCAATGGCAACAAATAAAGGGAGTTGACTGAATTTAGATTTAGTACTTTTTAAAGCGCAAGGAAAAGGTTTTACTTCTAGGGCTTGTCATCATTTATTTTTAAATTAATATTTTGACAGATTTTATTGTTTCTTTTAATAAGCAAAATTATATTAAAACTCTAACTAAACGAACGGTGGTATATGCAGGGAAAAAAAAAAATTACAACAATGGAAGGACCTAAGATAACATATGCAAGCTAGTAGGAACTTACCTAACCAAATAAAACTTACAAAATCCACTATAATCTAGCAAATGAGATCACCGTTGATTTTTATGATAATTGAAATCAGATGACTTTAATTTCAACTGCCATAAAGAAATGACCCTCTAAAAAAGAAATGACCCTCTAAAAAAATTATATATTTATATAATTATTTTGGGATAACTTTTGTACCTCTCACATATTTTTATTGTACTCTCTCTACTTTTTGCCCCAAAAAAATTGGAAAATTATCCTAAATATCATGTAATTTTTTTATACAAGTATAATTTTAACAATGTAGATTATAATTAGGGTTAATTAAGTTTTCAGTCCCTATAAATATTCACAGTTTTGTTTTTAGTCCTTATAAAATAAAATCATACTTTTTAGTCCCTGTGACATTTTTCTTAAACATTATAGGGACAAAAACTGTTGATGGAAATTTTTGACAGGGACTAAAAATGCTGATGGAAAAATTTATAGGGACTAAAAATGCTTATGGAAAATTTTATAGGGACTAAAAATGTGATTTTATTTTGTAGGGATTAAAAACAAAACTATGAATATTTATAAGACTAAATAAAATTAATTAACCCTATTATATATATATATATATATAGTTAGTTAGAATCCGTTGACACCAGGTGTCAACGGGTTCGTTAACACCAAATCCTAATCATTATTTGTTTTGATCTTAATGGTTCACATTTATTCAATTAATTATTAACGTGGGGACTCTTCAAAGAAAAACATATCACACTCTCATCTTCTTCCTCCCAAGGTCAGGTATCTTTGTCGTTCAAGTTCTTCCACACAACCAAACACGAATAGACCATCCCTTTGTTTTCTTGTTTTCGGTTTCATTCTCCATCAAAAAGTACAATAAATAATTGAATTATTGAATCACTAATGTTTCAAATCATTCATATTTACTACGAAGTAATTGGTATTGAGAAGGTGGACAATTATGAATTAGTATTTCACGTGGATTTAAAATTTCGTTGGACTTTTGATCGTTGAATTGCTGCCAATCGAATTGTTGCCAATGGTATGATGCAGGGATATGAATAATAATTGAGTTATCTGCCATCTGAATGCAAAATACATGGGTTGCTGCCAATCCTTGATGCATATACAAATCTCTAGAGTTATCTATGATGGAGTTTAATTGAGATCGATAAAGAAGAAGAAATAACATCAGGTTTTGTTATGTTTGCACAGATTGACAGGAAAACAATAAATATTATGTGATTGAGGGAAAGAATACACACATAATAGAACAATATGAGCCATTGATTAAATAAAATAAACGGTTGAGATTTGGTGTCAACGAATCTGTTAATACCTGGTGTCAACCGATCCTATCTCATATATATATATATGGGATGTATCAAATGAGAGAACTTCTTATAATGAGAGGGTGAGAGCATTACTTATTGACCATTGGATTGAAATAAACGGTTCAGATTTTATTGCTCCTTAGAAAGGGTCATGCACTACATCCTCCACCTTTCATCTTCTCCACTTTGACGCGTTCTCTTTCTCTCACAAGTAATTTCTACTCTCTGTGTTTCTTTTTTTTTTTTCTCTCTTTCTCATGGTTTTAATTTCATCAGTTGGTCTCAACAAAAACTTCACTATCACCATCATCGTAATCAAAGACCCATTTTTTTGGTTTTTTAGGTTAAGGGAAAATTAAACAGACATCCATCTGCAAATCTATACTCGAGTCACAAGAAGTTGTTGGGTTTTCAGCAACCGAATTCGTTTGATTGGCAAAACAATTTCGTTTTCTTTTTCATATTCATTTCTTTTTCAGCAATCGAAGGGTTTGAGATAAAAATTCATGGCTATGCCCTTTGTGTTAGCTTTAGGCTGATTTGGATTAAAAAAGGTTTTTTAATAAATAGACATATAGATTGAGATTAATTAATCTTGTTGATTAGACCAGTTTGTGAGAAGAATATGCAGAGAAAAAGAATAAGGAAGTTTGATAGAGAGAACAAAGAAAAGACTAAGGAAAAAGGGCATGAGCAGTTTAATGTATAACTTTTAATATGAACCGTTTATTTCAATCCAATGGTTAATAAGTAATGCTATCACCCTCTCATTATAAGAAGTCATATCATTTGATACATCCTATATATATATATATATATATAAGGGTTTGCTACAATAGACGCACTTCATTTTATGAAGGTTTATTTTAGCATCCAGCACCTTTTCATTTGGACCAAAAACCCATCTTTCAAATTTTAAAAAAAGCAAAAGTCAAGGGTAAAATTATAATTACTGCTTAATTGTTAATGTTTTTCTTTATTTTTTTGAGTGACTTTTTTTCTTGTCATTATTGTTATTGATTCTCTCGCCTACTCTCTCTAATGGATGAGTTCTTCCATTTTCTTCAAATTCTTCTGATCAAGTGCAGCAAACTGTTATGAAATCATCCAATTGCATTTTTTTTATATTCCTCTCTCGATTTTATTTTCTTCTTCAATTTAAGCAACTATGATGAATACCCGCTCATTCTCAAATTGATGATTTATAACAGTGCTAAGACCAATCTCCCTCTAACCATTGCTTCCTAAGACGACGAAATCAACACCTCGAAGGTGTTCGTTCCGTACGGTAGAACTCGCCGGAGCCAAATCTCATAAAAAAAGTATTGTTGTAATCGTGGGAGCCCAACAAATTCATGAATCCAAAACAACCCCAATCTATCTAATAACCACATAATTGCTGATAACAGTTTAAGAAATTGGAAGAGCAATGCATAAAAAGAAACTGGAAAACAGACAAAAGAAAACAAAGAGAAAGAGAAAATGGGACCCTTTGAAAGATGAATTACTACTTTATCCTTTAGATTTGATTGTTTTAAAAAAACAAAAAGTGGGTTTTTCGTCCAAATGAAAAGGTGCTGGATGCTAAAATAGACCTTCATAAAATGAAGTGGGTCTATTGTAGCAAACCTCATATATATGATTAAACAACATGATTAAAATGTTCATTTATATATATGATTTGAATACAGGACCGGGGTTCGAACTCCGAACACTCCATTTCTCTACAATTAATTGTGTGAGCTCTAGCCATTTAACTACTAAAAAAAAAAAAGTTCATTTATAAAACATGTGAAATTTGCAGCCAACTTAAAATAGCACTTTAAATGCTTTCAAATAACACACAATCAACAAATAAAGCAATGATAGTTATTTTGGTCCCTGAATGTGTAATAAGTAGTCACAATAGTATTTCAATGTATCGAAATTTCAAAATAGTTTTTGATTGTGCACGATGTTAGTCAAAAAAGTTTTTTACGTTAAAATGGCTCGTTAATATTTGTCAGAGTAGTCCCTCAATATACTTGCTTATTGTCATATTAGATATTATAAATACTTAATTATTGTCATATCAGTACCTCTGTGAATATAGTTAATGTCAGCATTGAGCGACTATTTCAATGTCGAAGACTATTTCGACTAACGAAATGCAAAATAATGAACTATTTTAAAATTTTGATACATTAAAAGATTATCGTGGCTACTCATTACAAATTCAAAAACTAAAATGACTATTATCTAAAAATAAATTTTGCATAGTCTCCGCGTTCCACATCAGCTAACACACACCTGAGAATTATTGTTCAGGACTTTACACCTCACCAAGTTATTTTATTTTGGGTTAAATATGTTTTTGGTCCCTACATTTTGCGCAATTTTGAGAATAGTCCCTACATTTCAATAAATGTTTTTAAAATCCCTACATTTTTTCTCCGTTAGTGCAATTGGTCCCTGCCATCAGTGCCATGTTGATGAAACACAGGCCATCATAACAAGTTCAACCCCACCCCACCAAATCTCCACCACAACACCTTCCACACCGGCAACAACAAGTGCTTTCAACGATAACATCATCGCTTTCGGCCTCCAAATCTTCCCCTCTAAACCAACATATTTCACCGGAAGTGTGACGAACACCGGCGATCCGCATCTACGAAGCTGCGGAGAAAGATCGTGGTGAAGTTCTCCGCCGTTTTCCAGCGAGATTGAACCGCCAACATTGGCATCACGTTAGAAATTTGACAACAGGGACTATTTACACTAACTCAGGAAAAATGTAGGGATTTTAAAAACATTTATTGAAATGTAAGGACTAATTCTCAAAATCGTACAAAATGTAGGGACCAAAAACATATTGAACCCTTTTATTTTTATCTTTATGTTTCATGACCTATCTCTTGCAAAAACACATAAAGAAACTTTGAGAGGAATTTTCTTCTCTAAAACAAACATTACTTCAGCATCATTTTCAAGTTTTCCGGTTCTATCATGCTTACCGGAATGGATGTTTTAAGCTTTTTGATTTTTGCATTATTCCCGGATAACTTTACTCTTGTTTCCGGTTCGTTTTCTAGAATGCTAGACACATATCACAATATAATGATACACCAAAGTTGCAAGTGGTATTTCAGTTTTTTCTTTTTTTATTTAACTTGCTTCGACAAACCTATGTTGCGTTGCAAGTTCAGTAACTCGATTTCATGTTCCACGCGATTCATGTTTAATCTTTACTGGAAAACGCAAAAACGCAAACCTTTCGTTCAGATTTGTTGTTCGGAAAAGTCAGAACGTCGTTTCTTATTCATATGTGTTGTTCAGAGAACTTGTAATATGTTTTCGGTTCAGATCTTTAGGCACGGCACCAGAAAAAACTACCACAAGATTTGATTCTTTAGACCGATTATGAAACTAATCTTCACTCAAATGCTTAAATGGCAGCTTCAAACTGTTCCTCCCTTCTAAAAAATGTCGTATGGAGAGATTAAACCATAGTTCTCTCCTACAAATTCAGTGTTGTTAAGACTTTACATAACTGCTTTGAAGGTTGTATTGAATGATGAAGATTGGATTTATAATTCCACATCGTCGATTAGGTTACTATTGGTTATCCAAATTTAAAACCCCAACAAAAATGTTATCTCTATTGCTCATGAAAAATGTTATCATCATTCAATACAGTACAATATTCGAAGCAATTATCCAAAGAATTGTTGATGTTATAAGACCAACAAATATATATTCTTTCTTTAATCAAGCTTACATTTTATATCAGATTTTTACTTTTTATTCCCCTTGTAGGAAATTCAGACCTTACAGTACTGCTGTCAACCTTCCCTCCATCTCCAACCTCAGATACACAAATCATAAACAAATTGCAGTGTCACATCATGGCTCCAAAAATTGTTTGAAAGAGCTTTACAGTTGATGCAACTTCGACAATTGGTCTCCATGTAGAAGAGGAGCACAAGATGGAGGGAATAGTAATGGCACAATTTGACGAAATTAGGGTTTCCACTTCAGTGATTTGGACATATGTGCATGTATCAGAAATTTGCATCCCTATTGTTAGTCTAAAATTTAAAGTCTTGAAACATCACAAACATCATATATTTAACTATCACATCCAATGTTTACTACTAAATAATGGTTACACAGATGCAACCTACCTTAACTTAGATTAAAACCATGGCACGAAGCCAATATTTTTCGTTCATCAAAGTTCCAAACATTAAGCAAAAGACAAAGCCATTAGATGAAATATGAAAGCCTAACATATAAAAGTACTCAAATCTTAGACTAAGTTCCGGCTAGCAACAAACTAAAACAGCGGATGGAATGCCGTGGAAAGCAATAAATACGCAGATAAATATTGCTTTCTTGATCTCACTGGGATACTTTCTAGGTACTCTCAGCTTCATCAAGCATTTGCACAACTTGTGCAACACCTTCTTCGATTTCCTTCCGGATGACTCCATCAGGCATATCGAAAGTTCTCCTTTTGAAGGACAGTGATCTTCCAGCAGGTTGGGGATCTACCACATCAAGCATTGCTTCCAGCTCATCCACCATTGATTTCTTTGCAGATCTAACCATCAGATCAACTCCCTACACAACAAGAATGAACAAACCTGTTAGATAAATCGATGAATGGTAATATTCTGTTTGTTTAGGACCCAATATCGAACAATATTCTAATATTTCATTGGCTACTATTCAATTCCTATATTTCCTTTTTTGGCTACCACACTATGATGATGCAGCAAAATTCTGAATGTTACATGGTTTACATTCAAATTTTAAACCGACTGGCCTTGCAACAACAATGTCTTTTTGGCTATATAATTCTTGAAGCAAATACAGAGACATGTAGATGGAAAGCAGTACCAAGGTCGATTTTGCAACTGTTAAACAATGCAGTAAAGATGAATCTTCAAACTTGTTCATATGATTCAAGCTCTCATTTCAAACTTGTTCAAATGATACAAGCTCTTGTCAAGGTCGACACAAAAATTGCACTACAGTTTTACTATTTAATTAAATTCATAATCACATCTCATCTCATGTAAAACAATTCAAAAGTTTGGAGAAATGGGAGGTACTACCTCAATGGCATCAACGGTGAGGAGCAAGACAATAATTTTCTCAGAAAACCTCTGGTGTTCCACTCCATCACTAGCTATACGGCGTCGGAAGGAAAAATTATTGAACTGAGCTCTGATTTCCTTTAACTTAGATTTTGCAATAGCCAGCTCTCTAAGGGCACGAAGAGCCTTTGACCTACGGATCAAATACGCTCTAAAAGTTGTCTGAATCAAATATGCAGCATCTTGAGGAGATAATTCCTTCTTTTTGCCTCTCTGATTTTGGACTGCTCCAAACCTCTTTGCAAATGCCTTCATCATCAAGCAAGTTAGTTAGATAAAAATATAAGAGCTCCACTTGCTTAAATGTTTCAATTTTTACGTAGAGCAGCATTAACAAAACAACAAGCAAACTTTATCTCACTAAATCTTAATAATATGTAACTGGACCAAATGATGTTATAATGTTCAAACCATTGGCCTCTAAATTTTAATATTTTGTATATGTATGAATCTACAGTCAATTAAAAATATACATTAAAGATAACAGTGATATAGCAAATATCCCATGTACAATTATAACGCAAGCATATTTGAAGAAAAATAAGGCCAAAAGGTGAGCAATGTACAGAAACACATGAAAATACGTTTAACAATACACAGTTAAAAAAAAAAAAAAAAAAAAGCAATCTCATGAACAGATCGTTGAAACTTGGGAAATATACACTTCCATGTCATTTAGAAAAAGAAACAAATGCAAGCTTTTCGAACTGGATTATAATTCTTCAAAGAAAAATGATAAAAAAAATAAAAAAAACAGATGCAAGTTAGTGAACCTCAAAATGCAGTCCACCTTTCAAAACCTTACTTATTCTCACTTATTAAAAATTTCATTAAATTATGAATCACAAGTAGGTAACAAACATTGTTGATTAAACCACATTAAGCCATAGCCAGAAACATCATATCCCTATTTAGCCATACTACACTAACTAAGTAACTAACTGATCCAATTCATCATATTTTACAACTAACTAAACTAATTATTGACTATTTTCTTTTATCCTATCTTTTTAACTTCCAAGATCACAAGTCCTCGTCTAATTAACAAATGGAAGATTAATCTGCCTATAGCATATTATCATTGAGATTATTCAGAAAGCACAAAACCCTGTTCAAGCTATGGTTTTAAAAACCTTGATCTTTATCTACGAAGCACTGAACCATACTCGGACACCTATGAAACACTAACAGACTCATGAGATACCTGACAACACCCGTAGTAATTTGAAAACAGATGTGTTATTTGAACATAAAAAACACTTGAAACCGTACGCGATTTCAATTTCTTTAGTTTGAAACATCATTTCTCTTTTGAAAAATGTAAGTGATTCTCTATAACTTTTAATGTTTTACTTTTGGAGGAGCTAAAGTTGATTCTAGAAGTGTAGAATTAATTGACATATTTGGTTGCTTTTGAGTAGAATCGATTTTGTTATGATTTGTTGCTTTCAATTTACTTTTTAAATCACTTTATGTGACAAAAATTGATTTTGAATGAATTGGTTTTATAAAATTGATTCCGACTAAAATGAGTCGAAGGTAAAGTGATTTGAACGTGTAAAATTTATTTTAGAATCAAAAGCTACAACTCTTAACTTTAAGTACAATCAATTATAAAAGGCAAAATCAATTCTACTTGAAAACAGCCAAACAAGATACACCCTCAGGTCACTATTATAAGCAAAAATTCATTTTCTAGGTTCATTCATTAAATGTTGTACGTGGTCTATGTTTAGGTTACATAACATTTAATGAATGAACTTAAAATATGGTTTTTTTCTTATAATAGTGACCAGAGGGTATACAACTCTTATCAATTTTGCACTTGAAATCAATTTATGTACGACAACAAAACCAAAACACATGTTTGGGTGTCATATGATGTCCGTGTCCATCTTCGGTATTAAAAGTGTTCACACCTTCATAAATATGAAGTGACCCAGTAATTTAATTAAATTTAATTATTCAAAATAAAGAAAGTAAATTTGATTCACAAACTCCAACAAGTAAAAAAAGTAGCGAACCTGTCTTAAAACAACAACTTTATGATCATCATCAGGTTCTTCAATTTCCACAATACGCAATCTTCTTTCTTTCTTCTTCTCTTTCACCTTCTCCTTTTCATTCACATTCTTTTTCTTCTTCTTCTTTTCATCATCACTTCCACTTTCAACACCAAATGTATACTTCCTATTATTCCCACTATCTTCCCCCTTTCCTTTAATCTCAGCCGTCCATTTCACATTCTTCACAACCGCACTTTTCTTCTTCTCTTCTTCAACCAATTCAGCTATCCATTTATACTTTCTATCAAACCCATTCTTCTCTCCATCTTTTATCTCAGCCGTCCACGTGTACTTCCGACCACCACTACCACCGCCGCTGTCATTCTTCTTCTCTTTCTTCTTCCCCTTCCCGCCGACGACGATCTGCTCGAATCGTGACTCTAACTCGGCGACTCGGTCACTCAGGGTTTGTAAACCGAGTTGTTGTTGCTTCAAAGCTCGAGTGTGATTCACGCGGGGTAGATCTGCGTGGAAGGGAGATGGAAGAAGACATAGATCGAGATCGAGATTGAACGGTGGAGATTGTTCGAGGAAGGAAGGGAATAATGGAAGGGTTTCAGTAATGAAGAAATGTGAAGAAGAAGAAGAGAACAAGGGTAATGGTTCTTCTTCGATGATTTCGTATCTTCTGAATCGGGACATGGTGAAATCGGTGTTAAGGAGTTTTTGGAAGAAAAGCACTTATTTATTTATCAGTGTTGTTGTGATTTGATTTGGTTTTGAAATGAATTTGATGATAATGATGGTGATGTTGAAAGGGAATGGTGTGGTGGGGTTTAAAGTGTGATGGAGATGGAGAAGAGGACAAAGTGTTGAATTAAACGAGGAGGAATGCAAGAAAGAAATTTTCGTGAGAGTATAGTATGAATGATTGAAGTATTTAATCTCTAATGATTATTCAATTAAGATCCGTTTGTTACGGATTAAAATAAAAGTGATTTTGACGTAAAATAATTTAGAGATTATTTTGTAGAGATTTAATAAAAAATCAGAATTTATTTTGTGTTTGTTTATCGTAGTAAAAATTACTTTTTTTAAATAAATAATTTAGTTTGTTTGGATACATCTATAAAAAAATGATTTTTTGTTACAAAATTAGTTCAATCTTTTAACATTTGATTTTCTCTGTCCTCTAAAAAAAATCTATTTTTTGAGAAATTGTTCTTAACACTTCTTATTTGAAGTTGTTTTTAAATTTTTTTTAGATTCTGATTTCTTTAAAAAGCTTTAACAAGCGCATGCAATACTCTTAAAAGTGATTATTTGGTTAAAAAATGATTTTTTCTTAAAAAAAAACTATAATAAACGGGCTCTTAATTTGAAGAAGAAAAAATACTTATTATAGCAGATAACTTACATGTTTGTCTAACAAAAAAAGTCTCATTTGGTAACGGTTTTCTCACCACAAACTTCTAACTTATTTTATTAGTTTTTAGCTTATTTTTCAGACACTATTTTAAGCAATATTTGAGCTTATAACTTATCAATATTTCTTCCACTTCTACCCTTATTATTTTTAGCAAAACCCACTTTTACCCTTCGGTTGTTTCCTATGTTGAGTTTAAAAGTCACTCCATCAATAATGTTTGTACTAGAAAATGGTTCCAAAACAAGGACAAATCTGGTTTATCATGATTTAATGCAATCAATCCAAATTTTTAATAGGTGTTTTTTTTTTTATTTCTTACATTAAGATCTGAGTAATCCGATAACAAATTAATATATTTAATGTTTAATTTTTAATTACTGTGTTTCAAAATTCAAAATATGAATAATGTGAAGAACTAAATTAATTACGTGGAAGAATGTTTGTGACGACTGGATGGGGATTAGGTAGGAAGCTTTGTAAACTTTAGGCGCCGCATATTGAATTGACAAAAGTGGGGTTAGTTGTTTGGATTAAATTACGAGGATTCTCCAAATTTAATGCTTTAGTTATTAGACACGATTCTGCTTTCGCTCGTGCGATGGACGTTTGTGTTTGTGTGGTGCTTCCCATGTGAGCTTTTATCATATTTTCGTATAAAGTTTTTATCTTTTTTGATCCATCTATACCCCACTTTATTATCAAGTAGGCATGGCATGCATTATTTGACTCAATTGCTGAAATTGCATAATCAATGGGTTGTAAAAGCAATTTATCAAGACTCGTAATTTTGCTCATTTCATTAAAAATTGCTCTTTAACACCTTAAAAATACGAGAGGTAGTTAACTGTTGTTTGCACCCCAACAATAGTTAACAACTGCTACATTATGATAACATAGGCGGAACATCATTCTTGACATAGTTGAGTTGTTTTTTAATCACCAAAACTTGCATTCAATCATTCACACATGCATTAAATCATTCTAAATACATTTTAAAAATAATGATTCATTTTTTAACAAAAAGCAATGAGTTGATTCAGTTAAATGATAATGTCATTAATTTACATACGATAATGTCATAAAAAAAACGAACGAAATCAAAATGATCTGATTATTTTCAACCAAAATACTAAAACAACAAGTAAACCTAAAACTAGTGTCTCCTTAACTTCTGTCTATTCCTTCGAAATATCAGATACGTGGTGACCGAACATATATCATCTTGTATCCTCCTCAAGAGATCCTGAAAGTATTCCACTGAGTCACGATCATGCAGACCCTCATCCTCCATGTTGTAGAGGGTTCGCATGCTAGGACGATCTTTGACATGTTCCTCCTCAATAATGATCTCCTCATTAGACGACCTAGGATGTGGTACCTGAACAACCTCTACGTGTGGGATCAATTACAGACGAGATACATCGTAGAACCATGTTATGTACCTCAGTACATACTGTCACGGATCCGCTACTATCGGACCTCGTTGATCATGTGGTACGATGTGAATCATGAAGTACTAGACAGTTTGTAGTATATGGGATGAACGAAGGACAAGAGGCATAAATGACGAATGTTTGGGAATGTACTAGACATGGCCATACTGCCCATTCACCTGCTCCGTCAAGTGTCAGTACTTCATCTCTTTGATAGCCATTATCCAACTAAAGTACTGTAATATATTTACAAAAGGCATCACATGTCAATGATCATCATAAGTGTGGAATATGAAGTCCTCCATCGTCAAACGATCAAGGATGCCTCGGTAGTGAGTCGGTGAAATATGACCCTTCTTGGGGAAAAATGCGTAACATGTGGGAAGTTTGCAACATACTGTGGATTATGGTCCCAGTAAATAAAAATTTGAAGTGTTATAGAGCTCATGCCTAAAAATGAAAACAAACACATTTATATTAACATATTAGGCTTAATTGCACTTTTGGTCCGCACATTTTAACCAACTCACGAAATTGGCATTGTCTTTTTCAAATCGAACAAAACAGTCCTATATTATCATGTTTTTTTGCAGTTTTAGTCTTAACTGCTATTTTCCCCTCCAAAAACGTTGATTTGGCAAATGAACACATATATGTGGCTGTTCCAACTTGAAAAATAACATTAACATGTCATAAAATCGACATTTTTTAATTTAAAAAAAGACCATTTAGACATTTAAGAAATTAAAACAAATAAATTGTAATTGAAATAATTTCATCCATTTACAATTCATTTTCTCATAGATTCACCATCCCTCCTTCATCATACCAACACCATCATCATCGCCACCCAACATACCATTTCTAGATCCATCTTCTCACCATCATTAACCAAATATGTATTTACATCAAAACACAACATGTAACACCCCGTTATCCCCAAAGCAATTAATTAATAAATAATCATATCAGAGTATATCCCAAACGGGCATGTCACACTACAATTTCAAAATTTCTTAAATAGAATATAAAAAACTATTTAATTAAACATCTTTCATAAACATCAATAATTTGCAGCGGAAATAATTCTCAACATTATCTTCAACATCAACATCAAATCCTGGCACAAAGGCCTCAACATAAATTCATCATCATTGTTCACTTACTAATAAAAGGCTACATCAGCAAGTTGCAAAAATTGATACATAAGGAATGAAAAACAATAAGAAATTCCATCCCGTACGTATCAGAGCCCTAGACATTGAGCCACCACCTACTACTCAGGATCACCTGCAAGTTACCCATAGGAAGAGCAACATTTTCAAGCAGAAGGGGTGAGATTCACAACAATAAATATAGATAATAAATTCATCAATTGAATCTAACACCCTAACATAATAATAATGATTCAAATATAAATGTATATTTCATAATCAACACATCATCAACAATGGTATTTGCAACCAAGACAACGACTCATGCAACGTTCGACAACTCCACTAAGACTCTTCTACAATGCACATGCATGTGGTACCAATTTACAGGGCAGTAGCTCTCACCGGATATTGAATGGTTAAAGCATTCATCAGGGCATAAGCCCTCACCGCTTTGAACAACAAGGTGTTCCAGGACATAAGTCCTCCCGCTTTGAACGACAAGGCATTCCAGGGCAAGAGCTCTCCCGCTTTATATGCTTATGCAACTGACTCCACTTGTGTATATCTACATACAACTTCAACAAATGCACATATGTATATATGACTCACAACCCACAATTTAACAACATGTATAATTTAATTAAATAAAAGCATACATCATGTAACACCCACTTTTATTTAATTAATTATTTAATTGAGTCTAGACGAGTTATATTATATTTATATAATATATGTGTGATTTACGATGATTTGAGATGATTTATGTGATACAATGATTTTATGAGGAGATAGGACTTATTTTGCTGTTTAATAAAATAAGATTTGAAAATAAAATAAAATATTTAGTTAGGGGCTGTTTTGAGATTTTAGAGAGTTTTGGGGGAGAAAGAGAGATAAGATAAGATATTAGGAGAAAATATAAAAAAGGAAAGTGTAACGCCCACTTTCGTTTAATCGTTTATTTAATCGAGTTTAGGTGATTATATTATAATTATATAATATATGCATGATTTTGGTATGTTTTGATGATTTGATTGATGACGTGATAAGTTATGAGTTTTGGAGGATTTGATTATGATATGAAATTTATTTTATTGATAAATAGAATAAAGATTTGAAAATAATATAAAATATTTAGTTGAGGGCTGTTTTGATATTTTAGATAGTTTTGGGGGAGAAAGTGAGATAAGATAAGTTATTAGAAAGAGGTATAAATAGGAGAAGACCTAATATTTTAGAAACTCATTGTACGTGAAAACTTTTGGAAAAGGGAGAAAAAGCTTAGAAGGGAGAAGAGCATAGAGAGTGCTGCGATTTTCTTCATACAAGGTAAGGGTGAGACTAATAATTCAATAATGTTATTTACTGTAATTATGATGATTAGTTGACAAAGTTAGGATTGATTTAGAGAAGTTTTGGAATTAGGTCAAAACCCTAAAAATTGATGATCAAACGGTAAAACTTGTTTAGATTGATGTAGAAACCGTCCTTTAACCTTAGAACATGTTTAGGATGGATTATGGAATCAAAATTAGGCTTTGAACCATGTTGTGTGATGGATTTTTGAGAAAAACCCTAGTCTGCCCGTGCTTCTGTTCATCGCTCGCCACGGCGAGGGATGATCCTCGCCTCGCGAGTGATGAACTTCATCGCTCGCAACGCGAGCCCCTTCCCTTCGCCTCGCGAGTTGTTTGGTGCAACTCGCCATGGCGAGCAACCTTTCCTCGCCTCGCGAGCTTAGGCAGAGTGCATGTCATATTTCGTGTTTCGACCTTTTTAGTTGAATCTTGTATGCCTTTGAGTACCTGAACATACCTAGTATTGATTAGGAATGAATGTAGGATCAGAGGGAACCCAGAACAACCTTAGTTTGGGAGTTGAGTGGTACTCGCCATGGCGAGTAAGTACTCTCGCCTCGCGAGTACAACCAGGATGAACTTGTTTATGTGTTTATGCGATCTGTGTCGCACTTGTTGATCAAGAGTGAACCCCTAACTGGTAATGAGACCTAGTGATGTCGTTTAATGCAGACTGTAGAGTTGTTTAAGTTATATTAATATTAATTGAATATGAACTATTGTATTGTATATTCATGCAAGATAAGAAGATGTGATAATGATACAAATTATGTGCTTTGATATAATGATATCATCTTGTTATGTGACCTGTTTATGCTGCTTCCGTTATTTAACTAAGTGCATAATTATATGATGAAGTTTAGCTCCAAATTATTGGATGCATGTTGATAAGTTGATTACGATGTTTTGTTCATATGTGTCCATGCATAGCATATCATTGAGCTTAGTCCTCACCACGAATATTAGGAGCTTTGTCCTCCGCACGTTTTATAGGAGCTTTGTCCTCCGCACGATTAAAGTATATTAATACTTATGATGACGATTGGTACCACATGAATATAAGGAGTCTAGAAGCATTGTCACATTGTCATGATTAAGATGCCTTGTTGATAATGAATGAATATGTGATTATGTGATAAGTGTTTATTGATTATGTTACGTTGTTCATAATGAATTGGATATATGATTACGTGATAACTGTTTAACATTTATGCAAAGTTAATAATGGAATGATTATGATGTTAATTTATGATTCGCAATTACATTGATTAATGTTATTTTATTATGAAATCTCACCCCTTCTGCTTGAAAATGTTGCCCTTCGTATGGGTAACTTGCAGGTGATCGTGCTTAGTGTGCAGTTGCCGTCGTGAGTGGCCTTGCCTTCACTGTGTCATCTAGGTCGCTCTGATACGTAACGGGATGGGGTTTTATGCTATAACATGCTTCATTCTCTTACGTGAACTGCCATGAATATTTACTGTTTTGATTAACTCTTTTGAGATACTTGTTGGGCCTGCGTGCCAAAACGTTTCATGACTTATGGTTAAGATTTTCCGCTGCAAATGTTTAAGATATTGGTTAAATCATTATTTAACTGTTGGATTACGTTATATGTGATATCCCGTTGTTTGATGTTTACTCTGATAAATGTTATGTTTTTAAAGAAATTTTAAATATTGGGAAAACGGGGTGTTACAATTGGTATCAGAGCAGGTCGGTCCGTCCGGTCAATTAGAGAGTTGTGTCGAGTCTTAGTAATATTTATATTACTATCTTATGTTGTTGTTGCTACTTTTGTAGAATCTCGGAAATGGCTGGAAGAAACGATGCTGCGTTAGCTGCTGCTCTACAAGCTGTTGCCCAAGCTGTGGGACAACAACCTAACGCAAATGCTGGTGCGAACGCGGAAGCTAGGATGTTGGAGACGTTCATGAAGAAGAACCCTCCGACTTTCAAAGGACGTTATGACCCTGATGGAGCCCAGACGTGGCTTAAGGAGATTGAGAGGATTTTCCGGGTTATGCAGTGCACGGAGGATCAGAAAGTGCGATTTGGTACTCATCAGCTGGCCGAGGAAGCTGATGACTGGTGGGTTGCTCTTCTGCCTACCCTTGGGTAGGAGGGAGCTGTTGTGACTTGGGCTGTTTTCAGGAGAGAGTTCCTGAGAAGATACTTTCCGGAAGATGTTCGCGGGAAGAAAGAGATCGAATTCCTTGAGCTGAAGCAAGGAAATATGTCCGTGACAGAGTATGCTGCCAAGTTCGTGGAGCTGTCTAAGTTCTATCCGCACTATACTGCTGAGAATGCTGAGTTCTCGAGATGTATCAAGTTCGAGAATGGTCTGAGGCCCGACATCAAGAGGGCGATTGGGTATCAACAGCTGAGAGTTTTTTAGGACTTGGTTAATAGCTGCAGGATCTATGAAGAGGATACGAAGGCTCACTACAAGGTAGTGAATGAAAGGAAGGGCAAGGGACAGCAGAGTCGTCCTAAGCCGTACAGTGCCCCCGCTGACAAAGGTAAACAGAAGATGGTCGATGTTAGGCGGCCTAAGAAGAAGGATGCTGCGGAGATTGTGTGTTTCAATTGTGGTGAGAAAGGCCACAAAAGCAACGTCTGCCCTGAGGAAATCAAGAAGTGTGTCCGGTGTGGCAAGAAAGGTCATGTTGTAGCTGATTGCAATCGTACAGACATTGTGTGCTTTAATTGCAATGGAGAGGGTCACATTAGTTCACAGTGTACTCAGCCTAAGAGGGCGCCGACTACTGGTAGGGTCTTTGCTTTGACTGGGACTCAGACAGAGAATGAGGATCGTTTGATCAGAGGTACTTGCTATATTAATAATACTCCTTTAGTTGCTATTATTGATACTGGTGCTACGCATTGTTTTATTGCTTTCGATTGTGTTTCTGCTTTGGGTCTTCATTTGTCTGATATGAATGGAGAGATGGTTGTCGAAACTCCAGCTAAGGGTTCGGTGACTACTTCTCTCGTATGTTTGAAACGTCCTTTGTCTATGTTTGGTCGTGATTTTGAAATGGATTTAGTTTGTCTACCTTTGAGTGGTATGGATGTGATTTTGGGTATGAACTGGTTAGAGTACAACCACGTTCTTATTAATTGTTTTAGCAAGTCAGTACATTTCTCTTCCGTCGAAGAGGAAAGTGGTGCAGAGTTTTTATCTACTAAGCAGCTGAAGCAACTGGAACGCGACGGTATCTTGATGTTTTCGTTAATGGCTACCTTATCTATTGAGAATCAAGCAGTGATTGACAGGTTACCAGTGGTGTGTGAATTTCCTGAAGTTTTTCCAGATGAGATTCCTGATGTGCCTCCAGAGAGAGAAGTTGAGTTTTCTATTGATCTTGTTCCTGGAACGAAGCCGGTCTCGATGGCACCTTATCGTATGTCTGCTTCTGAGTTATCTGAGTTGAAGAAACAGTTGGAAGACTTGCTTGAGAAGAAGTTTGTTAGACCGAGTGTTTCACCTTGGGGAGCGCCGGTTTTGTTAGTAAAGAAGAAAGATGGTAGTATGCGGTTGTGTATTGATTATCGGCAGTTGAACAAGGTAACTATCAAGAATAGGTATCCACTTCCGAGAATTGATGATTTGATGGATCAGCTAGTGGGTGCACGAGTTTTCAGCAAGATTGATTTGAGATCTGGTTATCACCAGATTAAAGTAAAAGATGAAGATATGCACAAGACAGCTTTCAGAACGCGTTATGGTCACTATGAATATAAAGTTATGCCTTTTGGTGTTACCAATGCACCTGGAGTGTTTATGGAGTATATGAATCGCATCTTCCATGCATTTTTGGATCGGTTTGTGGTTGTGTTTATCGACGATATCTTGATTTACTCCAAGACTGAAGAAGAACATGCCGAGCATCTGAAGATTGTTTTGCAAGTGTTGAAAGAGAAGAAGCTTTATGCTAAATTGTCTAAGTGTGAATTCTGGTTGAAAGAAGTGACTTTTCTAGGCCATGTTATTTCTGGTGATGGAATTGCAGTGGATCCGTCTAAAGTTGAAGCGGTATCGCAATGGGATACTCCTAAGTCCGTTACTGAGATTAGAAGCTTTTTGGGTTTAGCTGGTTACTACAGGAGATTTATCGAGGGATTTTCCAAGTTAGCTCTTCCGCTTACGCAGTTGACTTGTAAAGGTAAAACTTTTGTGTGGGACGTTCATTGTGAGAAAAGTTTCGGTGAATTGAAGAAGCGTTTGACGACTGCTCCAGTGTTAATTTTGCCGAAGTCAGATGAACCTTTTGTGGTTTATTGTGATGCGTCCAAGTTGGGTTTAGGAGGTGTACTTATGCAAGAAGGTAAAGTGGTAGCTTATGCTTCAAGACAGTTGAGAATTCATGAGAAGAATTATCCTACGCATGATCTCGAGTTGGCGGCCGTAGTCTTTGTGTTGAAGATATGGAGACATTATTTGTATGGTTCGAGGTTTGAGGTGTTTAGTGATCACAAGAGTTTGAAGTATTTGTTCGATCAGAAAGAATTGAATATGAGGCAGCGAAGATGGCTAGAGTTGCTAAAGGATTATGACTTTGGTTTGAATTATCATCCGGGTAAAGCTAATGTTGTTGCAGATGCCTTGAGTAGGAAGACATTGCATATGTCCGCCATGATGGTCAGAGAGTTTGAGTTGCTTGAACAGTTCCGAGATATGAGTTTGGTTTGTGAATGGTCACCTCAGAGCGTGAAACTAGGTATGCTCAAGATTGATAGTGAATTTTTGAAAAATATCAAGGAAGCACAAAAAGTTGATGTAAAGTTTGTGGACTTGTTGGTTGCTAGAGATCAGACTGAAGACAGTGATTTTAAAATCGACAATCAAGGTGTGTTGAGATTCCGAGGAAGAATTTGTATCCCAGACAATGAAGAGATTAAGAAGATGATTCTTGAAGAGAGTCATAGAAGTAGCTTGAGTATTCATCCGGGAGCTACGAAGATGTATCATGATTTAAAGAAGATTTTCTGGTGGTCTGGTTTGAAACGAGATGTGGCACAGTTTGTGTATTCCTGTTTAGTTTGTCAGAAGTCGAAAGTTGAGCATCAGAAACCTGCTGGGATGATGGTACCTTTAGACGTGCCAGAATGGAAATGGGATAGTATATCCATGGATTTTGTGACGAGTTTGCCAAATACTCCTAGAGGGAACGACGCAATTTGGGTTATTGTTGATAGGTTGACGAAGTCAGCTCATTTTCTACCTATTAATATTAGTTTCCCTGTTGCCCAGTTGGCAGAGATTTATATCAAGGAGATTGTGAAGTTGCATGGTGTCCCTTCGAGCATCGTGTCAGATAGAGATCCAAGATTTACTTCTAGATTTTGGAAAAGTTTGCAAGAGGCCTTGGGTTCGAAGTTGAGATTGAGTTCGGCGTATCATCCACAGACAGATGGTCAGTCGGAGAAGACAATTCAGTCGCTAGAGGATTTGTTGAGAATTTGTGTTCTTGAACAAGGAGGAACTTGGGACAGTCATCTTCCGTTGATCGAGTTCACTTATAATAATAGTTATCATTCTAGTATTGGAATGGCACCGTTCGAGGCTTTGTATGGTCGGAGATGCAGAACTCCGTTGTGTTGGTTTGAATCAGGAGAAAGAGCGGTCTTAGGACCAGAGATTGTTCAGCAGACTACTGAGAAAGTTCAGATGATCCAAGAGAAAATGAAGGCGTCGCAGAGTCGACAAAAGAGTTATCATGATAAGCGTAGAAAAGATCTTGAATTTCAGGAAGGAGACCACGTGTTTTTGAGAGTCACTCCTATGACTGGTGTAGGACGTGCTTTGAAGTCAAAGAAGTTGACCCCGAAGTTCATTGGTCCGTATCAGATTTTGGAAAGAGTTGGAACGGTGGCTTACCAAGTGGGTTTACCGCCGCATCTTGCGAATTTGCACAACGTTTTCCATGTGTCGCAACTTCGAAAGTATGTTTCGGATCCATCTCATGTAATCCAAAGTGACGATGTGCAAGTTAGAGACAACCTTACGGTAGAAACTTTACCGTTGAGGATTGATGATCGTAAAGTGAAGACGTTGAGAGGCAAGGAGATACCTCTCGTGAGAGTCGTTTGGTCGGGAGCGACTGGTGAAAGCTTGACGTGGGAGCTTGAGAGTAAGATGCTGGAGTCTTATCCAGAGTTGTTTACTTGAGGTAAATTTTCGAGGACGAAAATCTTTTAAGTGGGGGAGAGTTGTAACGCCCACTTTCGTTTAATCGTTTATTTAATCGAGTTTAGGTGATTATATTATAATTATATAATATATGCATGATTTTGGTATGTTTTGATGATTTGATTGATGACGTGATAAGTTATGAGTTTTGGAGGATTTGATTATGATATGAGATTTATTTTATTGATAAATAGAATAAAGATTTGAAAATAATATAAAATATTTAGTTGAGGGCTGTTTTGATATTTTAGATAGTTTTGGGGGAGAAAGTGAGATAAGATAAGTTATTAGAAAGAGGTATAAATAGGAGAAGACCTAATATTTTAGAAACTCATTGTACGTGAAAACTTTTGGAAAAGGGAGAAAAAGCTTAGAAGGGAGAAGAGCATAGAGAGTGCTGCGATTTTCTTCATACAAGGTAAGGGTGAGACTAATAATTCAATAATGTTATTTACTGTAATTATGATGATTAGTTGACAAAGTTAGGATTGATTTAGAGAAGTTTTGGAATTAGGTCAAAACCCTAAAAATTGATGATCAAACGGTAAAACTTGTTTAGATTGATGTAGAAACCGTCCTTTAACCTTAGAACATGTTTAGGATGGATTATGGAATCAAAATTAGGCTTTGAACCATGTTGTGTGATGGATTTTTGAGAAAAACCCTAGTCTGCCCGTGCTTCTGTTCATCGCTCGCCACGGCGAGGGATGATCCTCGCCTCGCGAGTGATGAACTTCATCGCTCGCAACGCGAGCCCCTTCCCTTCGCCTCGCGAGTTGTTTGGTGCAACTCGCCATGGCGAGCAACCTTTCCTCGCCTCGCGAGCTTAGGCAGAGTGCATGTCATATTTCGTGTTTCGACCTTTTTAGTTGAATCTTGTATGCCTTTGAGTACCTGAACATACCTAGTATTGATTAGGAATGAATGTAGGATCAGAGGGAACCCAGAACAACCTTAGTTTGGGAGTTGAGTGGTACTCGCCATGGCGAGTAAGTACTCTCGCCTCGCGAGTACAACCAGGATGAACTTGTTTATGTGTTTATGCGATCTGTGTCGCACTTGTTGATCAAGAGTGAACCCCTAACTGGTAATGAGACCTAGTGATGTCGTTTAATGCAGACTGTAGAGTTGTTTAAGTTATATTAATATTAATTGAATATGAACTATTGTATTGTATATTCATGCAAGATAAGAAGATGTGATAATGATACAAATTATGTGCTTTGATATAATGATATCATCTTGTTATGTGACCTGTTTATGCTGCTTCCGTTATTTAACTAAGTGCATAATTATATGATGAAGTTTAGCTCCAAATTATTGGATGCATGTTGATAAGTTGATTACGATGTTTTGTTCATATGTGTCCATGCATAGCATATCATTGAGCTTAGTCCTCACCACGAATATTAGGAGCTTTGTCCTCCGCACGTTTTATAGGAGCTTTGTCCTCCGCACGATTAAAGTATATTAATACTTATGATGACGATTGGTACCACATGCATATAAGGAGTCTAGGAGCATTGTCACATTGTCATGATTAAGATGCCTTGTTGATAATGAATGAATATGTGATTATGTGATAAGTGTTTATTGATTATGTTACGTTGTTCATAATGAATTGGATATATGATTACGTGATAACTGTTTAGCATTTATGCAAAGTTAATAATGGAATGATTATGATGTTAATTTATGATTCGCAATTACATTGATTAATGTTATTTTATTATGAAATCTCACCCCTTCTGCTTGAAAATGTTGCCCTTCGTATGGGTAACTTGTAGGTGATCGTGCTTAGTGTGCAGTTGCCGTCGTGAGTGGCCTTGCCTTCATTGTGTCGTCTAGGTCGCTCTGATACGTAACGGGATGGGGTTTTATGGTATAACATGCTTCATTCTCTTACGTGAACTGCCATGAATATTTACTGTTTTGATTAACTCTTTTGAGATACTTGTTGGGCCTGCGTGCCAAAACGTTTCATGACTTATGGTTAAGATTTTCCGCTGCAAATGTTTAAGATATTGGTTAAATCATTATTTAACTGTTGGATTACGTTATATGTGATATCCCGTTGTTTGATGTTTACTCTGATAAATGTTATGTTTTTAAAGAAATTTTAAATATTGGGAAAACGGGGTGTTACAGAAAGACCTAGGTTTTTAGAAACACTTTGTACGTACGACTGTTTTTGGAGAAAAGAGAGAAAAAGCCAAGAGAAGAGCAAGAGAGACCTAGGGCTGCGATTTTCTACAAACAAGGTAAGGGTGAGACTAACTCTCCAATTTTATTAATCATGTAATCCATCTGGTTGTATTTGTAACACCCGTTTTCCCAACATAAAAATTTCAAACATATAATCAGAGTAATCATCAAATAACGGGATATCACATTCTTAAAAATCTTAAAAACATAGATAAATAATAATTTATCCTTCATCGACAAAACTGCAGCGGAATTAAATTCAAATCATCATAAAGTCTTGGCACGCAGGCCTCTTTAAAACATCTCATAAAATTTCAGTTAATCTTCAATAAATGAACACGTAAAAGAATGGAGCATGCAAAACATAAACATCATCCCGTTACGTATCAGAGCACCTAAGACACTTGAGCCACCACTCTTACTAATCTTTAATACCTACAAGTTTCTCATACGAAGAGCAACATTTCCAAGTAGAAGGGGTGAGATTTCACAAAACAATAATATCAAGCATATAATTCAATAATTATATTTAACAACATAAATAACTTCATCCATTAGTAATAATAATTCTTCATGTAATAATTCTTAATAGCTCAACCAACTTCTAATTATCATTTACTTCATATTCTTCACATTATAAACATCATCATATAACACATAATAACCAAATCATAACCAACATAGATCATCACATCATAATCATAGTTCATATACAACATAGCCATATCTTAATTCTAATTCATATACAACATAACAACATCATTATTTCTAATCCATATACAACATAACAACATCATTAATTCTAATTCATGTACAACATAACAACATCATTAATTCTAATCCATATACAACATAACAACATCATTAATTCATAATAATGATTATTCATCAAACATCTCATTATCAATTCTTGAATAAAAGACAACTTATCAACTTAACATAATCATCATCAAGTACATTTAACAACTCATAGATAACATCATGTAATCATCATCACTAATAACTTAAACAACACAATATAATCATCACTTAATAATAATAATCATATATAATACAACATAATCATCACTTAATAATAATAATTATATACATCACAATATAAACATCATCTTATAAAAACATATTCATCATCTTATAATAATATAACAACATATTCATCATCTTATAATAATATAAACAACACATAATAACATTATAATCAACATCACAAACAACATCATAATCAACATCATAATTATCATCATAAACAACATCATAATCAATATCATAAACAACATAATAACATCATAATCAATATCATAAATCTTCAACATAAACATCTCATATCATCATAGCATCATAACATCATTGATAATAAAATATCAAGTAATCACTTCATTCAATCATCATAATTAACATAACCTCTTTCATCAATTGACTCGACAATGCGACTATGCAACCAAAACCTCTTATATGCATGTGATACCAATTCAGGACATGAGCCCCCAACATCATAGTATTAATATACTTTTAAGGCATCGTGGTGAGGACTAAGATCAATCGTGGTGAGGACAAAGCTCTAGGGCATGAGCCCCCAACATCATAGTATTAATATACTTTTAAGGCATCGTGGTGAGGACAAAGCTCAATCGTGGTAAGGACAAAGCTCCAGGGCATGAGCCCCCAGCAAATGTATGCTAATGCATGGACTCTATCATCTAAAACATCTTAATCATCATCTCATATACATCCAATAATTTGGAGTTCAACATCATCTTAATCATTTTGTATAGACTCATGCAACTTAGTTAAATAACAATAACAGCATAATCATATCACATCAACAGTATAACTTCATAATATCAATTCATTTTCAAACAACAACTTGATCATTCAATAATATTTCAAGTAATGCATTTAATCATTAATTCACAGTATATAATATTCTCTCATTAATCATATCATCATCATCCACAATATATAATATTCTCTCATTAATCATCAAAGTAAATCATATTCATCACAACAACAAAACAGCATCATTCAATAATAATAATCATCATATATAACAATTACAAATGTACGTCATCAACATCTCAATCATCACACATAATTCATGCAATATATATCTAATTATATAACATTATAAATATCACCAAATCATCATATAATAACTTCACAGATCATCATTAATATCATATATATTCCTCATTACTATCCCAAGGTTCAACTCATAACAACTCGTGCGACAAAGATCGCATTTATCCTAAACAAGGCATTCTGTAATACTACTGCTCGCGAGGCGAGAGCCTCTGCTCGCCATGGTGAGTTCGGTCAGATTCTCCAAAGTTTCATTCTAAGTCTTTCCAGGTTCAATCTCATCCTACATTCTTTCCTAATCAATATTAGACATGTTCAGGCACTCAAAGGCATCTAAGGTTCAACTCAAAAGTTAAAATCACGAAATCTTGCATGCTCTCTGGTCAAGCTCGCGAGGCGAGTTCAACTGCTCGCTATGGCGAGCTGCAACGTGCAACTCGCGAGGCGAGGAAAGGTTGCTCGCGTGGCGAGCAATGAAGTTCATCACTCGCTGTGGCGAGGATCATAGCTCGGGAGGCGAGCGATGAATGTTGCTACGGGCAGAATGCAGTTTTCACCTAAAAAATCATCAACTCTCATGGTTTTAAGCCTAATCTCGATTCCAGAATTCATCATAATCATTATCTAAGGTCTAAGGACAGTTTCTACATCTTTTTAACAAGTTTTCACCGTTTAATCATCAATTCTCTCAATTTGACCTAATTTCCGATTCTTCTTAAACTCGTCCTAATTCATGTTAAATTTAACCGTTGATTCATAGACCTAATAAAATTGCAAAGTTAGTCTCGCCCTTACCTTAAAGAATGAAAATCACAGCCTCTAGGTCTTCTCCCTCTTCTCTTGGCTTTTTCTCCATTTTCTCCAAAAACAGTCGTACGTTATGTTTTTCTAAACTAGGTCTTTCCTATTTATAAAAATTCTTAACCTACTTATTTTTCTCTTATATCCCAATCTTAATATTCTATTCTAATATATTTCTATAACAAATAACAAATATATCTCTAAAACAAATCATATATATTTATACAACAAATCATGTGTATTTCTACAACAAATAACATATATTTCTACAACAAATCATGTGCATTTCTACAACAAATCATGTGTATTTCTACAACAAATAACATATATTTCTACAACAAATCATGTGTATTTCTACAACAAATTATATATTTCTAAATCAAATAACATATATATTTCTAAATCAAATAACATATATATATATATATATATATATATATTTCTAAATCAAATAACATATATATATTTCTAAATCAAATAACATATCTATATTTCTAAATCAAATACCATATATATTTCTAAATCAAATAACATATATATATTTCTAAATCAAATAGCATATATATTATACTAATAAATACCAACATATAACATAACAAAATATCACTCATCAAAATAAATCATATAAATCACACAAATCATATAAGTATATTCTAAACTCATTAAAATAATCAAATAATTAAAGAGGGCGTTACAATATTTAGCAAGAAATAGGATTGAATTGGAGAAGTCGAGAACTGGGTCAAATTGTTAGAATTGATGATTAAATGGTGAAAATTGGTTAGGTTGATGTAGAAACTGTCCTTTGACCTTAGAATATGATTAGGATGAATTCTGGAAATGAAATTAGGCTTAAAACCATGTGAGATGATGGATTTTCGTAAAAACTGCACTTCTGCCCGAGCCTATATTCATCGCTCGCCCTCGCGAACGATGATCCTCGCCTCGCGAGTGATGAAGTTCATCGCTCGCCACGCGAGCCAATTACCCTCGCCTCGCGAGTTGCACGTCGCAGCTCGCCACAACGAACAATGTTACTCGCCATAGCGAGCATGACCAGAGAGCATGTAGAATTCCGTACTTTTGACTTTTGAGTTGAACCTTAAGATGTTTTTGAGTGCCTAAAGATGTTTATTAACGATTAAATGATAACTTAGAATGAGATTGAACCTGGTTTAGCTTAGAACAACATTAGTTGGGAATCTGGCCTGTACTCGCCATGGCGAGCAGATGCTCTCGCCTCGCGAGCACTTCAGAACTGAGTGCAAGTGAGGATGTTGCGATCTGTGTCGCATAATTTGATTAGAGATGGACCCTTGGGTAGTAACGTGACCTATTTAAGAAGTTAACTGCAATTTGTGAAGCTGTTATGAAATGTTAATGTTGATTATAATGTGATTTAATGATTAATTGCATTACTTGAATTATGAATGAATGATTGAGATGTTGCTGCTTTTATTGATATCGTTATGTGATGTCATACTGTTGTTGCAATCTGCCTATGCTGCTATTGTTATTTAACTATGTTGCATGAATTGATATAAGATGATCAAGACGATGTTGAACCTCCAAATTATTGGATACATAAGAGATGATGATTAAGATGTTTTAAGAGATCGAGTCCATGCATTAGCATACATATGTTGGGGGCTCATGCTCTGGAGCTTAGTACTCAACACGATGGAGCATTAGCTCAAACTAACGATGGGGGCTTATGCCCTGGAAGTATATTAATACTCAAATAACGATGGGAGTTACATCACGTGTACACATATCGCAGGACCGCTCCTGGTATGGCACTATGATCGTACTCCGTCCTATCTTACGTTTCACTCAAGCCCGGGTGTAGGACTTATCTCACCACTCACGTAACAACGTATGTAAGCAAATATTTGCAAAGCATAAACAAATAGTACAGCACAAAATAAATAAAGTAAGGTGGGTTTAACCCGCATAGAATTTAAATCCCCAGTGAAGTCGCCATTTCTGTGCTCGTGATTTTCGGATATCAAACCATTAATTGATTTGAATCGTCAATCTTTGAACTCTCGATTTTTATTCGTGGGAAGGGAAAAAATGAGTAAAAACCCTTATCGAGACTTTGGATTCGGGGGTTGGTTACGCGAAGGGAAGGTGCTAGCACCCTAAGCGTCTATGGTATTCCATAGGAACCTCTTACCTAATTTATCTTGTGCTAAATTCATTGCTTATTTGAAAATTATTACCTAAAAACTCTAAGGGAAAGAATGGAGGGAGAAGAAGTATGTTTTTGGTTATTTTTATTTGATTTGGAAGGATAAAAATCCTATGCCTACATACCCTTAAAGAAAAGGGATCAAAACCAATGTAGTTCACCTAAAAAGTTTCTTTCTTTTTGGTGGGTTGGTTGATTTTAAATTTTAGAAAATGGTTTTAAGAAGAGATAAGAGGCCTCAAGGCATGAGAGAAAATAAAGTGAGGTTGGTCAAATTTTAATTACAAGAAAATCAAGTCTATTATGAATATTAATTCAATTAAGCATTTGATTAAGAAAATAAAAGGAAAAACACTTGGGTTACAAACCAAGGTTTATTAAGAAAATATTTTTTGAAGTTTTGCATATTTGATTTTTTTTGATGAGATTTTTCTAAGTTAAGCGTCATCTAAAAATAAATTAAACGCAATGATGTACTATAACAAAATGCGGAAAATGAAATGCATGTGTTACATTCAATCCCTATTATACACACTAAGCAATTTAATGATAATAAAATAATTGACAAGAATTAAAGGATGCATGAGATAATATTAGTAATGATGCAAAAAAACATAAGATAATACCACATACTAAAAATAAACTACCGAATAAGAAAATGCACAAAATAAAAATTTTAAATCACTCAACAAAACTAAAAAAAAAAGAATAATACGACAATTAAAGCATTAAAAATACATGAAATATAGTTAACAATAAGATGTATGAGTTTTAAAAGAGTTACTAAAATATATACAGGGAGGGTGCAGTAGCATGAACAGGGATATAACAGCTAGTAAGAAAATCAGTTCAGCAAATAGACATACGGGTCAAAGTAGGACAGATTGGGGTTGGATACGGATCAGTAAACCGGTTTAGGGAGGAAGAGTTGGATCGGTTCGGAAACCGGTTCGGTTCAACCGAACTGATCCAACAGAGAGCATATAAAAGAGTATATTTCCATTTTTAAGTCATTTTGCTCATGACCTTCTCTCTCTATCAAACCGGTTACTCTCTTCTCTCTCTACTCTCTAAAATCAGAACCCTCACTTCTCTCTCTACTCAAAAACAACACCGCCCCCAAACTCCTTCTCCGACGAGATTTCAAATCCCGGCACGGTGGCCGGTGGTGTACCACCGTGCCGGAGTTTTCAAAACACTCCTTTTTCAAAAAAAACAATTACATATTATTATATCCTTTTTCGTATAGATGATAGATCCGGACTTAGATTTCAAAGAAAAGCAACAACACGTTCTAGATCTACAATCAAACAACACGAAAATAAAATACTACCTTCTTTACCTCGGATTCCGATATGCTCTAAGAAGGAGGAGCCAATTCGGTTTGTGCTTCAGCGTTGTAAGGCCGGTTCGGTTTCTTCTTCTTCTTTCACGCTCCGATCCGATTTATTGTTGGTGAGTTTAATCTCGTCGTCGGAAACGTGTTGGATTAGTAGAGAGGAAACAAGTTATTGTTGTGGTTTGTTGAGATTTATGATTGATTCTAAAAGGAAGGTGAAAAGAGATCACGATGGACATTCATAGGTTGTTCATGACTTTTGATGATTTTTGTTTGTTTTGATTCCAGAAAGGAAGAAAATTAGGGTTTGTTGATTTAATTGGTGCGGCTGCCAATGATTGGTGTGTCCGTGTGTGAACAGTGCAGCCTCTTTTTTCTTTTTCTCTTTTTTTTTTTTTTTGCAGGTTTTATTTTATAGCATTAGGGTTGAAGGGAAAAAGGAAACAACATACTGGATTTGGAAACAAAAGTTTGACAATCTGCCTGAATATGAGGCGTGTGAAAAAATATTTTTTGGACCCCTGCTGGAATTTTTCGGACTCATTGACATTATAGCACAAAAACAGAAAATAAACTATTAAATATATAAAAAGAGTAACTAATTTTAAAATCAAAATTAAAATTAAAACTAATAAAAGACGGAAATTAAATACTAAAATAAAAAGAAAATAAAGAGAGAAGAGGGCCCGACTCGGAATCAAAAATGAGGTATTTCAAAGTAACCTTTCTGCCGAAATTTCGTCTGAAACGACGAAAATTCCCAGCTTTAAAAATACGAATAAAATGGGTAAGAATAGAGAAAGCTGGTCAAAATTTGGGGTATGACAGGGGCTCATGCCCTGAATTGGTACCACATGCATATAAGAGGTCTAAGTTGCATAGTCGCATAGTCGAGTCAATGATGAATGATATTAAGATGCTATGAGATTTATGATGCTTTAATGAAGTGATTACATGATATGTTATTACCTATGATGTTATGATGTTTAAGTTGTTTATGTCGAAGATTTATGTTGTTAATTACGATTGTTGAATTATATTGATTAATATTATTGTTTTGTGAAATCTCACCCCTTCTGCTTGGAAATGTTGCTCTTCGTATGAGTAACTTGCAGGTGATCGAGCTTAGAGTGGCGTGTTGCTGTCGTGAGTGATGAGTTCCTCACTGAGTCGTTTAGGTTGCTCTGATACGTAACGGGATAGGGTTTTTGAATGCATGCTTCATTTCCTTTACGTATTTGACTATGATATTTATGCTTAAGTTGTTTAACCGAGATATTATGATGAGGCCTGCGTGCCAAAGTTATTTATGGTTGATGACATAATTCCGCTGCTATTTTGTTGAAAGTTAAATTGTTATTTGACTATTTATGATTATGTGAAATGTGATATCCCGTTTATGACGTTTACTCTGATATTTATTAAGAAATTGTTATGTTGGGAAAAACGGGGTGTTACACAGCACATTCCTCAACAAGTCAGAATAATTAATCCAACAATCCCAGAAAACTCACAAATGATCATAATCATATTCATACATCAAGTTCATTCATCATTATTTCAATTAAAGAACAAGTAGCTTCAGAACTGGGCAACTCGCCTCGCGAGTACATCTACTCGCTATGGTGAGCACAAGAAAACGGGTTGCTCGCCGTGGCGAACTCAAGGCGAAAGAAAATATAGTGCTCTCGGGAGTTTTGACATTTTTCTCACTAAATCTTCATTTTTAAGTTCCCTATTCATCTTTTTAATCTAAAAATTGTCCCAGACCTCTCTAAAATCATCTAAGCACTCAAAACTATCCATCTTACACCTTATAAGAACAATTCAAAAATCATGATTTTCTCACAGGTACTCGCGAGGCGGGAAAGTCCACTCGCCTAGGCGAGCGATGAATGTCAGCACGACCAGAATGCAGGTTTTTACCCAAAATCCCAATTTTCCTCAAATTCACTCCCCAAATTAGTTTACAGATGCAAAACTAAGTGTTGTATGCAACTAGAACCTAATTCTAACATCATAACAACAATCTCCACACCCAAAACCCAATAATTCATCCTAAACCTAAATCCCCAATTCCTACTAAGACTTGTTAAACCCAAAATCAGAATTAAATATCTACACTACTGAAGTAAACATCACCCTTACCTTAATTCAGAAGGACAAATGCACAACGATCGGATTCTCTTGGCTCTTCTCCCTTGCTCTTGGTTTTTCTCCCAAAACTGACTATTGTACGTAAAAACGTTTCTGACCCTTTCTTTTTCCTAACTCCCCAAAATATAACTCCCATTATTTCATTTACTCCCCCTTAATTCTATTAAATCTTAATTAACTCCCCAACCTCCAAAATAATATTAATTCACACATTATTCTAATTATATTAAAATAATCTATATAATAAAATAATGCACGCCACGTAATCAACAAATATTATTTAAAATCACATAAAAGATTCTAAATAAATCAAAATAATTAAAATAACGACTAGGGCGTTACATAACACACCAGTTGGCAGGTCCATGACATCATGAATGAAAAAGAAAGAAACGAAGGTATATGGTTTCGTGAAAGAAAAAGAAAGAAACTCCAAGTGAAAGAGAGATATGTCTACTGGTGACTCTTTAGATATGACACCACAAGATGAATCATCAATCACGACAAATGATGCAACTGTCAAAGATATGGAGGGATCAGTTGTTGCTTATGTTGCTGACCTTCTTAAAGTTCCTGCAATTTTTGTAAAAGTTGTGACTGATTTTATTGACGGTGACAAACAAACTGTTGAAGAATTCCGGCAAAATTTGACTGGTGTAACCTCTGCACTTGATCTGGTTGTCGAACAGGTCATTAATTTTATCAACGGGAAGTGCATATCTGTACTTTGGCTACCTAATTCCATCTTTTCCCATTGTTTTTGTATGCAACGCTCTAAAATTGTACACTACCAGTTGATTGGAAATATGTGAGATTTAAGCAAAAACAAAAGCTTGTAAAAAAAAAAACCTGGATAAGGTGGGGTTATTTGGGTTTCTTAAGGATGCATAAGAGGTAACATACGTTGATTAGAGGGATGAGATAAACTACAATATGAAATTCAATTTTTTAGATTTGAATTTTAATTTGAGCGGTGTAACACCCTAATTCTATTAAAGCAATTAAACATGCGAATAATTCATATATTCAAGAAATGGATGCTACTTCACCAAATCAAAGAAAAACAAAATCGAATCAACGGTTGACATGCATGTATATAAAACCTCATCAGTCGCAGCGGATACAAAATCATATACATCAAGCATACATGTCACATGATCTCAAAAATGCATAAGCATGAAATCTCCAAGTCCGACACATGGACAAAATCTCAAAATATAAAAATAATCCAAAAAGATCTAGAGCTAACAACAAAACCCTATATCAGAGTCAACTCTACTCTAAGACCTGATAGCGGAGAAAGCTCCCACTATCCACCAATATCAGGAACTCACCAAGCTACTAGTCCTGCACAACGTCTACTCACCCATACAGACAAGTAGGCGGTTAAAACCACTGGGGTGAGTATTACATCAACATAATCAATAATACAGATAAGCAGGAATAACATAATCCAATATCATGTAATGAATCAAAATAGATAAATTCCATACATACATTATCACCGCAATCCAAGTTTCACCGACATATATTCAACGAACACATCATCATCAATAATCATCATTCACAATTCCACCAATTCCATGAGTTCATCAATTCACATGATTAATCATAACATGACATAACAATCCATTAAATACGAACATCACCATCAATCACGTACAACCACAAGTACATCAAGTAATTCACAACTAGGACTCATGTCACCTCATGATATGATCATAGACACAACACCTATATACATGCGGTATCGGTCATCACCAATATTTTAGGTCGTCGTCCATCATCACCAAAATCATCACCAATTGGATATATATATATATATATATAAACATATCCGTCATCACCAAATATGCATGCATGAACATATGACTCGATAATAATGCATATGTCCACACAACAACTCACCAAATCATCACCAATATTTATTTGCATTTATGCAATCACACCAATAATTCATCACCAATACATAATCAATACCATATCATCTCATCATTACAATATTTCTCATATATCAAGTAACAGAACATACAACACCTCATGTTATTATCATATCTAACATATCATAATTCATCCATACATCTCCATTTTCAAAGTATAACCAAGTAAAGTTCAAAGGAACTAATCTCATCCATTCCCGGAAATTCAATAATCATTAAACAACATTAATCTCATTCCATTTCTTAAGAAAAATCACATTCCGGAAAAATCGGCATTCTAAGTAATTTTCCAAATTAAGTCCCAATTTCACAAACCAAGTTTCAAATACTCTAAAACCCTTAATTGAACTTATAATAAACATACTTTGAAGTTTGGAAGCCATCCATAAGGTTTGGGTTGACTTAGAAACAATTGTGCGGAATTTTCGTAAAGTTTTATCAAAACCTCCTTAGAGTATTTTCTTCATAACTCAAAAACAACACATTATTTTCAAGTCAAACCAAGGCCTATGGAATGCCAACTCAATTGTCTAAAACTTTCATGTTAAAGTCAAAAGCCAAAACAAAACGGAAACGAGTGAAAACGACGCAAAACGCGAAAACATGGGATGCTGGAACTGGGCAATTTCGCCTGGCGGAAAGATTGCTCGCCATGGCGAGTGAAGGCAGTAGCTGCTCGCCACTAGCTCGCCTGGCGGAAGTGCACAGTTCAGAAAAATTCAGTTTTACGGGAAAAATTCATTTTCACCCTAAAATCCCAATTTTCGACTTCCCATTACCCAAATTCGATTCCAAAGTGTATCCAAACGTTTCTCAACATGAAAAGACACTCAATTACATATAACTACTTGAATCAAACATCATTTTAAACAAAATCACCATTTGACCCATTTTTGCAAAACAACCAACAACATCTTATTTCTTACCAACAATCATGATATATGAACACCCAAGCCATAATCATAAACAACAACATGTCTCAGCAACAACAACATCAATTAAAACTTGATTCTCACCTCAATTCCACAACAACATGTCATAATTCATCAATTAAGCATAATTTCACAACTACCCATTTTCATACATTATGAACATGTTATTTCATCACCAACAATTCATTTATCAATCAATTAACATACTCAAACTTATCACCAAAACAAGAGCACGAAATTCAAAGATTGGGTTCATATAAATTCTCACTCAATTAAGCACTTTTTCATACAAACCAAGAAAATTGCAAACAAAACAATCATGATTATGATGAAGACTAACCCCCTTACCTTAGGTAATGATTAATCCAAACTTGGGCTTCATTTTAGCTCCTAATTCTTCAATCTTCAAGTTTCCCCCTTTCTCTAACCCTTGTTCTTCCTTTCTCCCACTTTCTCTCTCTAACTTTGTGAAATGAAATGAATGAATGAATTTCTCTCCAAGTTTTAGGTCTAGGTATGCTCTATCTCAATTGGGCTCAAATCTAGACCCTAATGGGCTTAACCCATTCTAACATAATTCTAAAAAGTTTCTATACACTCAACGATAATTACTAACAACGGTAAAATATAACCAACGGTCACTAAACGGTAAAAACTAATCACTACACTAGTAACTTAGTAAAATAATGGTTCTCACTAAACATTAAAAATAATTCTCACCAAAATGACCATTTTACCCTTACCCGCAAAATGGCCAAGATACCCTTCTAATACGTTAATCCATGAAAATGCACCCAATGCCAATTAAATACACACAAGCACAAATAATCACATAATAATTAATTAAAAATAAATCTAGCGAAAAATCGGGCTGTTACAAGCGGATCTGAAGATGGAGTTTTGGTATTTGGGTGGAAGCATAAGAGAGATAAGCGAACCTGGAGATGAACGAATCTGAGGATGCATAAGAAATATGTGGTATTTGATGTTTTTTTGGGTATGAGTTTTATTATATAGGTTGAAGATAAAAACAATGAAGAATCTTAAAAAAAAAAAACTAAAGGAAGAAGATGAATATTTTTGGGTTATTGGTTTTGTTTTTGTTTTAATTTATGAAATATTTTAATTATTTTCTAATTAATAAAATTTGATTTGATGATATGTTAATGTCATTTTCCATGGTAGAAATGCCACCTAAGTGTAGAAATGCCACCTAAGTGCTTTTTTGGCCACATCATTAAAAACATGACACATCAGCGTTTTTGAAGGCTAATTTGGGGGTTAGGACTAAAATTACAAAAAATGTGATAATATAGAAACTGCTTTGCTCGATTTGAAAAGGCAGGACCAGTTTCGCGAGTTGGTCAAAATGCGAGGACTAAAAGTGCTATTAAACCAACATATTATAACATGATATATGATGACTAAATATAGCAAGTGCACCAAACCGTATTCATCAAGTATATTTCTAACATTTATTTCCAACAATTTACTTCGAGAGGGCAACCATTGCGCATATTTCTTGGTCATGCTTGGACGCTCTTTAAGATCAGGTGTGACTTTTTGGCAGACCCCGCATCAGAGTTGAAGTCAGTGTTGAGTTGAGGCTTGATGCCCCATGCTGAGCCCGATTTTTATGGTTTTTTCTTTTCTACTTTTTCTTTTGTCATGCTAAAAAAAATTATTTTCAAGTAATGAAGTGATAAGTAAGATCGGAGACAAAACAAGAAATTTGAGAGGCCATAATAGCACATGCTTCAAAACTTTGGGCTTAATTTATTCGACAAACCAAACCCAATAAAAAATCAAGTATCGAGAAACATTGGCAAAAACACGGTGGTGGTGAAAAATAAGAAGAGGGTTCATTCGAATTCTAATTTCTATAGTAGAAGCGATTCTATTTCACGCAACGGAGGAGTGAGAAATCACAATCTCCACCAACGCAAACGAAAACACTCCAAAACCCTTCAACTCCGTTAGGTAAACTTCTCCGTCAAATTTCACTCTATTCGTTGATTTTTCTTCTCTTTAGTGCTTAGTTCTTATGAATTTTGTGGAAATTTTGAAGAAATTGTAATTTTCGTTGCTTATTTTTGAAATTTAGGGTTTATTAACCGATTTTGTTGCGTTTTTTTGTTGAATGTTGATGTGAAACAGTGATGGAGGGTGCTTTTGCAAGCGCTTCAGCGATTACAGACCAAAGACAGAAGATAGAGCAGTATAAACAAATTCTCTCTGCTGTCATTTCATCAAATGACATTCTTCATGCTAGGAAATTCATCGATCACAGTTAATAATTCTCTTTTTCCTCAACCTAGGGTTTTTTCATTTATTTTTTAATTTTAATATTTTTTTAGTCTTTTAGTAGGTTTTAAATATAATTTTAGTCCTTGCAATTGTAATGTTTTTTTGGTTTTGGTCCCTGACGTCTTATTGGGTCACATACCGTGACTTTATTGCGTCATGTTTGACGTCATAGACTAAGAACAACAAATTTTGAATTTGCAAGGACTAAACCTGACATCAACTTATTGGCCACGTGGCATGATTACCGGTTATGGCGTGACTTTATTCGGAAAAGACTAATCATATTTAAACCTATTTTCCTTAGGTTTTTTTTTTATATTAATATATGAGGTTGTTGAAAGTTTGAATTTTGTGTTTCAGTGTTATCGGATGATGTTCCTTTAGTAGTGTCGCGTCAGCTTCTACAGAGTTTTGCTGAAGAGTTGGGAAGGTTGGCACCTGAGACACAGAAAGAGATTGCTCATTACATACTTGCTCAGATTCAGCCTCGAGTTGTGTCGTTTGAAGAACAGGTTTAAATTTTGTCTATTCTGTTTTGCGGCTAAATGATTGTAATGTTTTGTTTTGGTAAATAGGAGAAGTTAACTTGAATGCTGCTTTCTTAACCATGGTAGGAAATATATAACAACGAGAGAGAAAAAAAAAAACTAAGATGAAACACAATTCAACATTAGGCGTAGATATCATATGATATAGACATAGGGATATAGCAGAATTTGAAAACTATGGGCCATGCGGTATGACACAGCCATAACTATAATACGACAAATAAATTAGATATAATATTAAAACTTACATCTTAAGAAAGCATGAAATTTTGTGAACGTGATAAACCGTTCCCATTTATTTTGTAGTTAAAATGGAAGTGACAAAATTGTAAAAGCCACTAACTGTTCTAAGTGTCAGAAGTTTGTTAAAAGAATGCATGTCCGGCTCTGATTTGGGTTATTGGTTAGCATGCACATGGATGCAATTTTGAAGCGCGTGTGCTTTCTTACATCTCAGTTTGATAATAGTTAATTGAGCAATTATTTTAACTTCATAGGTATTTATTACTTATTTGGGGGATTAAATTCTCCTATACAAATAATATGCTGGCTTTTTAGTCGATAGCTGCCTCTATAGCAGTGTTGCACATCAGCTCTCAGGCGACATGTGAAACTCTGTTGCATTGCATTTGAGTAGTGGCTGTAGCGTCCGCTACTACAATTAAGCTCACGTGAAAACCCGAATATCACCTTAACTTATTGCTGTCTGTTCAGTTTTATTTTTTAGAATTTTTGGTCATTTCACCCGAAAAGTTATTCTCTTTTGGATTTGAATATTGGTAACGATAAACTTTGATTATTAGTTATGACTTATGAATATACATTTAATTTTGCGTGTACTATTTATGAGCTTTTATATGTGTATGATACTGTGTTATAAATTTCTTGTACTGCATCTCTAAAGTCTAAGCTTTGACGTCAGTGTTATACCTTTACCCACCATATAACGGTAGCGTTGTTGGTGTCGGCTGCAATCCGCCATTGAATACATAGTATTTCCGACACTATTATCATGGTATTTGATAGGACGGTATAAATTGTGGAAAGGTGGAAGTGTGAAAGAAAATACAATTGCAAATTTTGTTGTATTCCGAGACTTCATCTAAAAAGTATTTTTGTTACTATGTCAAGCATTAGGGTTTTCTATGCGTAGAGATGTTGATTGAAAAAGTATTCAGATCTCTCATCACATTATGTATCTTCGTTTAAATCAATAATGGAATTCTTGTCTAAGTATGCATTTTTCCATGCTGATTGTCACTTGTTGTTTTGTTATAAGGTTTTGGTTATTAGAGAGAAATTGGCTGAGCTTTATGAATCTGAGGAGCAATGGTCAAAAGCTGCCCAGATGCTCAGTGGTATTGACCTAGATTCAGGAATGAGGTCTCAGAGTTTCCAACCATATTTACCTGTTTGCCTAAATTATTATAAATCTGCCAAAATTTGAAAATGTCTCTTTCTTATTATTAATTTTATTTTGATTTTTTTTATCAGGGTAATTGATGATACATTCAGGTTATCAAAGTGTGTTCAAATTGCTTGTTTATACCTTGAGGTATTTACTTTATTTTGTGCAAGGAAATCCATATTTGATTGATGTCGGTTCTTAGACCATATTGGGAGATATAACTTGCCACAATGTCTAAATTGAATCACGTATACTGGTTCCACATCTTTAATATGAATATAATTTTATATCTGAAATGGTAACTTTTCACATGTCACGTACAAAATTATTGGTTTTAATTTCAGAATCATAAAGGTTATTTGAAATAATATTTTTCGTATTTGCCAGGATGACGATGCTGTAAATGCTGAAGCTTTCATTAATAAAGCATCATTCTTGGTTAGCAATAGCCAGCATGAAGTATTGAATTTGAAGTACAAGGTTTGAAAATGACAGCTTCTGAAGGGTGACTGAAGTTAAATATGCATAAATGAACCTTATCTTGCCTGTTTATCCTTGTATTCTATTTTTTTTTTTTTCTTTCAGGTTTGCTATGCTAGGATCTTAGATCTGAAGAGGAAGTTCTTGGAAGCTGCCTTGCGATATTATGACATATCTCAAATTGAGAAAAGGCAAATAGGGGATGAGTATGTATCCTCCTGCATATTACTTTTTCCCTCTTTAAGTTTCATGACCATTTTAGAACATCTACTCTGTAAGATCATATCTCTGTTTTTTCCCTGTAGTGACAAGAGTCTCTTTGGTTTGCCAATATAATTCCTCGACCCAAATTTTATTTTGAAGTAGAAATTGTTTTAGATTCTAGAATTGAGCTGGATCCTATCATTGAATTCCGAATCCTTGCTGTTTTTAAGAAGACAAGATGTCAAATTACAAACTGTTAGAACAAAGCACATTAAGAACAGAATTTATAGGATAGTTATTAATTCCTCTTCAGAATTATCTTAAAACACAGGATGCAACTTTATATAGCAATCACACACCAGTAACCAATTAATAGTTTCCTCCCACAGCTTTTCCCTTGTCTCTTCCTTTTTATTTCTAACATAAACACACCATTACTGACAATAATATAATGCAACTGCTACAGTTATTTCTTATCCTCTCCTCTTGTATTTTATCTGATACGATGTCTTAACAGAAACACTAAATGACGCTTGATAGACTGCTAAGTGTAACTGATATTGATATTAGAATCAGTGTTACCGAATATCGGCCATCACGGGTATCTCCGCAATGATATATATTGGCCGATGTTGCGGGTTTATCCACCATAATCAAATATGACAGCGTCACGAAGCAGATTATGTAATGGTTTGGGCGAGAGGGATGAGGCTTCGGCCTCTTGAATAAAAAGTTGATAAATTTTAAGATTTTTGTACTCATTTTTTAGTTTCATTTGCCTTATATACTGCCCTGGCCAAAATAACTAAAATGCCATCCCTTTTTCTAGTTATTACAAAATGGCCACTAGTAGAGAATTTGACTTCTATCCTTCCTCTTACTTGAATTGACCAACATATTCTCTCTTAATTATTTTTTTGGTCTTGAATTAAGATGATTCTCATTAATTATCTCTTTCCGTTAATAGTTATAATCGGGTTGTTACATTTTACCCCCTTAAAAGAATTTCATCCTCAAAATTCATACTTCACTTGATAACACTGGTTAGAATTCACGAACATTTTAATATTGTAAACGTTAGAGCTTGTGTTTTCAATATGTAGTTTTGGTCAACTTCAACTCATTTGTTTATTTTGTGCATTAGATATAAGAATTTTGTTGTTTTTTTTCAGCCTTGGTAATTAATTAGTCACTAGATTTCTCATGATAATAGTCTCATGCTGCTTTGGATTTATTACGTTGAATCTAATTCCAAAACTAAAGAATTAATTTGGTCCGAGTCCAAGCCAGTAATTTTATTATTTATTCGATGTCCATTGGATTTGGATCCTCATGTTGAAATTCAATATGAGTGGGTTATTATGGTGATCTCTCCATTAAAATTTATTGGACCCCGCAACTTCAAATAATATACAAGGGAATTTTTATGGCAAGATCGCCAACATAACCCTCTTGTGTTGAATTCCAAAATGATAGGATACAAATCCCTATCCACTGTGAGGCAATACCTACATATTGTGATTCACAATCTATGTTTCAAATGTGGTATCTCAACTTTTAGAGTAGCATAAAATGTGAGTGAGGCCATAATGACTGTAATATTTATGCATGCAATGAACTCATATCATTTATTCACAAGAGTTGTGCATCTGTTGAAGGCAGTATATGCATAGAATGACAATTTTAAGTTACAATGATTATTTTAGTATATGAAAAATCTAAAATAGATATAGCAAATGATAAGCTATGGCATGCACACAATATAAGCTCGTAATTGTCGCATTAGACTTCATTGAAAGCATCTAACATCCCAACTTGTACCTATCTGCTAAGGAGGTCAACAATGTTGTGTTGAGTCTCAACCTCATTGCCAAAATGACTAAGTTTGTAAAAATACCTAGTTCTGCTAAGCTAAATCCAGCTCCAATGAAAGGAATCTCATATCCCCCTCTGTAGTAATATTGAACCTTGTGATTTACCAATCTGTACATCGACTTCTACCATGTTATGCTCTTTTTGTGGGCTGAGATGTGAACTTCTTGACTTTATTGTTTGTTAGTTTGTCCATAGATTATGAATTGTGAAGGTGCACTTTTATAATCTGGTCTAGCCGAGTTACTTATAAAATATCTAATTTTTCTTTTGAATTGAAAAGGGCTGAAGCCCATAAAATATCTAAAATTTGAACTCATACATTAAATTGTGTTTAGGTACTATGCTAGATGTTTTTTAACATATGTTTATATTGACTAAACTCTTATGAATCGTGAGTTGTATAGACTCCTGAATTTGACAACCTTGATTATATTTGAACTCGTGAGTTGTTAGTCAGTTATCACATATGCACTTTATATTACAGGGAAATTAATGAGGAAGCGCTTGGGCAAGCTTTATCTGCTGCCGTTACCTGCACAATATTGGCAGGTGCTGGGCCTCAACGTTCCCGTGTTCTTGCCACACTGTACAAGGTAAAGATTCAATCATCAAATAATTTACAAATGTGAAATCATCAAATCTTGTCGCATTAATTTTTGTGGACTTGGTTGGATTAGGATGAGCGTTGTTCAAAGTTGAAGATCTATCCCATACTGCAGAAGGTTTTTCTCCCCACCTTTCCTTTTCGTCCCTCCCTCTTTGTCTGCCTCATTTGACTTTCCACACTTGTCATATAATGTGATTCCTTATATATCAGGTGTATTTGGAAAGAATTCTTCGAAAGCCTGAAATTGATGCTTTTGCAGAAGAATTGAAACCACATCAGGTTATTAAAGTTTGTGTTGTATCTTCATATTTTTGGTTGCCATGATGGGTATGTCTCAGCTTTTTCTTTTCCACAGAAAGCCCTTCTTCCAGACAATTTCACTGTGCTGGACCGAGCTATGATTGAGCATAATCTTCTGAGTGCAAGCAAGCTTTATACTAATATCAGGTATTTGAAATTGAATTATCAGTTTATTGTTTCCGAACGGTTGATTATTTAATATTTACACTGTTTGGTTATTTTATGCTCCTAATCTGTGTGTTTGCCTCTCTTGTAGCTTTGATGAGTTAGGCACACTGTTGGGAATCCCACCTCCCAAGGTAACATAATTTCATGTCCAAAGTCATACTTATTTTTCAGTGAAGAGAAGTACATCTTATAGAAAGAACAACTGTTAATTGAATTCAGCTTTCGTATTTCTAATATATATTCCTTATTTGTTTTTGAGGGAATATTCCCTGTTTTTTGTGTAGCTTTATTTAAATCTGATTTATTTAAATCATCAGATTTAAATAAGAAAAAATAATTGAAAGGTGATAATAGCTTTTATGTAAATTACTAAACAAGAATGTTCTGGAGTAGGGAAACCCTGCTGGCAGTGATTTTTCTTACGTTCATTCAATGGCCGTCGTACAGGTTGTAAGATTTGATTTGTTTTGATTTTTCTCCCACAATTATTATACTTTCAGGCTGAGAAGATAGCATCAAGAATGATTTATGAGGATAGGATGAAGGGATCTATCGATCAGGTATAAATGTTAAATAACCATTACAACCTCTTAGTTCATGAAAGTACTCTGATGAGACTGCTGTTGGGGACTAGGAAGTGATGATCAAATTTTTAGGGCTGTAGTTAATCACATTTAAGAGATGGTCAAATTTTTAATGATTTATTACAGGTTGAAGCTATCATACATTTTGATGATGACACTGAAGAGTTGCAAAGATGGGACCAGCAGGTAATTTTTCCATATACATCCGATATCTCTGAATGCTCCACTCTTAAGTGGGTTAATTAAATAAACTGGGTTTCGATGTCTGTTAAAATTTGTTATTTAAAATCAGTTTTTATTTAAAAGTTTTATAATATGACATACAACTATATACTTTTAAAAGGTAAAACTTTAAAATCGTGCAGTGCAAATTCTTTTGGATTGAATGTTTTCTTGATCAATGAATATCTCAAAAATGGAGTTTTTTTTTTTTGTTTGAATTTATGTTTCTGATATAATCAATTCATATGGGAGCGTTAAAAAACTAAACATGTTAAAATTATTGCACAAGTGTTATGTTACATTATGTGACCCTTGTTTATGGGCACCTGTGCATGCAAGGATCATATCGTCTTTGATCATGAGTATTGTGTTAGTTCTAAATCCATCTTCAATCTCATCGAAAACTTAATGATGGTTTGCTCTTGCAGATTGTTGGTCTATGTCAAGCTCTAAATGATGTTTTGGATAGCATGGGCAAGAAGGGCATTCCTGTTCCTGTTTGACTTGGATTATTGCCAATTTCTTTGTCTATACATTCTTCCTGAATCATCAATGTTATACATATAACATTGATTTTGTCATATATTATTAGATTCTAGGTTCGATTTATCCAATGGTTGCACTTTGTTTAATTCTGAAGTTCATCGCGATTGTGGATATAAGTTCCATTATGTTTTACCTGTGGACAAATAACCGGCAAATGAAAGAATATGAAGGATATGTAAATGAAATAGCTCATATTATTTCTTAACCTTGCGAGAAATATTGCATAAAACTTGGTTAGCTTGTGGTTAAGTTTTGTTTGTTTCTTTTTATCAGAAAACAGTGTCAATGCATGTATTTGAGGAAACATTGCTTCCTTATGTTGTGTTAAGTGTATTGAAGATTTAATACCTTACGCATGAAGATCATGCATCTCAGATTTTTTTTTTTGTTGTTTGTTTGAAACATCATGTGAACTCATAATAGAGTTAGAAAGCAGTGTCATTGTTACCAATTGACCAAAACAAACTCGATCTAATGAAGCCAAACTCGTATAAGTAACATTATTTGTCCTATCATCTATAAAATAAGTTGATATCCATGCATTTTTAAAAGATTTGCTTCCTAAAAAATAGCAATGATATATTAATATTACAAAAGTCTGAAAATAATAGAGAAGTCTAAATTAAGTTAGCTTTTGGTTATGTTCAAGTCAATATCGTCACTAGAGCTGTCAAAACGGGCGGCCCGGCCCTAGCGGGCTTCGGGCTTTAGCGGACCGGGCCAAAAAGCCCGGTTGACAAAACGGACTTGAAATATACTACCCGAGTCCGGCCCTACATGGGCCGGCCCGTATTAAAAATTATATATTTTTTTTATTTTAAAAAATACTATAAAACACTACTATAATTTTTTATAAATAATATTTTTAATATGTTTAATTAATGTCTAGCACAAAAGTAAATTGTAAACATTTTCGTACAAACGTCGTAAACTAAAACGACGAGAAAAATGATTTTAAATAAATTAGATATGTTATGGTTATAGATATTTATATCTTTAAAACTATAAATAACGAAATGAATAAATATAATTTTATATTACATTTATATTTGTGTTAATTCATTGAATTTTCACTTTTGTTTTATACTTTGATAATCAACTAAGTAAATAATTATTTGAAAAATATATATAATTTATAGAATTTTTTTTTGTTATGCGGGCTAACGGGCTACCCGCGGCCCATTCGGGCTAGCCCTAACGGGTACTGGGCTTTTAAGGGCCGGGCTAAAAAGCCCTATTAAAATTCGGGCTCAATATTTTAGGCCCAAGCCCTATATTTATTCGGGCTAAATGGGTCGTCCCATACGTGCCGGCCCGTTTTGACAGCTCTAATCGTCACTCATCATCTTGCAATTTGTTAATCAGTGTCATAGTTTACTCTTGCATGCATTGCTCACGTAGCACACGTAGCGTGTTCTAGAGCGTTTGGATTTAGACGAGTCAAACCTTTGGATATTACGGCTCTGTTTGGTAAAAATAACGGATAGCTGATAAGCTAGCTTATAGCTTTTAAGTGATAAACTAGCTTATAGATTTTAGTTGATAAGCTAATTGAAGTGTTTGGTAAAAATAACGGTTCAACTAGCTAATAAATGTAAAATGACATTTTTTTGAAGGACATAAAAGGATAATCTTAATTCATAATAAAAATTATATCAATTAATATTTAGTCATTTCGTCTATCTAAAAAAAAAAGGATAATTTTATAAAAAATTTAATTTAATTTAAAATCAACACAGATGACAAATGATGAGCGATGATTGATATTTTATTTTTATTTTGTATTGTTTCTCTACAATCACTTTAATACAAAATTATTTTTTAAAATATTTTAACATACTTCCTTCACCTTTATTCAAAAAAACATACTTCCATCACCTAAATAAGTAAATTAAGTTGATAAATATTTAACAAAAATGTCAAATTGAATGAAATGTCATTTCCTTTACCAAGATTTTTTCATCAAAAATAATCTTTTTACTATTTTTATTTAAGAATATAAATTTTATATTTTTACAAATTAATCATGTGAAACTCACTATTTTTTTGTCTTAAATGCACTTTTGGCCCCTTATGTTTGCCATCGTAGCAATTTTGACCCCTAACAAAACAAAATGCAATTTTGACCCCCTATTTTTGCCATGTTTAGGTAAATATGTTTTTTTTGCCCCTTATCTTTGCAAAAAAAGTTGCAATTATGGCCCATTTTTTGGGACATGTGGCAGCTTCTTAGCATAGTTGGAAAAATTAGGGTGTCAAAACTGCATTGTTTTTGTTAGGAGGTCAAAATTACTACGACGTAAAACATAAGGGACCAAAAATGCATTTAAGCCCCGCACCATTTTTATAATGAGTAATTGACCCTATTTCTATAAAATTGAGGTCCTAATTTTTGTAGACATTTTCATAGAGTAATTGACCCTATTTCTCCTTTTAATCTTCTTATATATTAAAGTTAACACAAAAGCATATTTTAGCCCTAATTTTAACCTAAACCTATTGCATAAATTTACTACTTTAACCCTAATACTAAATTCCTTTGTTTAACCTTATTGAATTTTCCCCCTTCTCAATTTCTCGATACATCTTCTTATATATTAAAGTTAACGCATAAGCATATTTTAGCCCTAATTTTAACCTAAACCTATTGCATAAATTTACTATTTTAACCCTAATGCTCACACCTAATCTCCTATTTTCATGAACAACCCTAATGCTCACACCTAATCTCCTATTTTCATGAACAAAGCAAATCGGCATCGCTTTATTTCCCCTATTTCTTCAAAACAAATCGCCCTATTTCTTCAACAAAACAAATCGCCATATTGGAATAAAAGGGTTTTGAAAGATTATAGCAACATTTTTTTTTGTTAATATTACAAACAGGTGGAAGAAACATTTCAACAAACAGTTAAAGGGTATCATTTACGGTAAATGTCAAATATTCGATAAAAGGAAAATTATTTAAATAAAACATTTTACATGTTGAGGTTAAGAATGAGTTATTTTTAGGTACATAATATAACATTAACATATAATTTTTACAAAATAATGAAGTAACATTTTGTCAAAAAAAAAAAAAAAGATGAAGTAACATACCAATAATATAACATTGACATATAATTTTAACAAAAGAATAAAGTAAGACACGATTGATAAAAATTAATATTTTTAAGGTGAATAAGTGTGGTGTCTGAGGTTCGAATTCCAACATCTGCATATATTTGGGACAACATGTTTTATTCTCTTTGATATGCATTGAGATTTGTTTTTGTCTACTACATCTACAATGTATATGACCCGTGCGGCAGCACGGGTGGAAAGTCTAGTCTTCTTATATATTAAAGTTAAGACAGAAGCATATTTTAGCCTTAATTTTAACTTAAACCTATTGCATAAATTTACTATTTTAACCTTGATGCTAAATTCCTTTGTTTAACCTTATTGAATTTTCCCCCTCTCAATTTCTCGATACATCTTCTTATATATTAAAGTTAACACAGAAACATATTTTAGCCCTAATTTTAACCTAAACCTATTGCATAAATTTACTATTTTAACCCTGATGCTAAATTCCTTTGTTTAACCTTATTGAATTAAGCATATTTTAGCCCTAATTTTAACCTAAACCTATTAAATAAATTTACTATTTTAACCCTGATGCTAAATTCCTTTGTTTAACCTTATTGAATTTTCCCCCTTCTTAATTTCTCGATACATCTTCTTATATATTAAAGTTAACACATAAGCATATTTTAGCCCTAATTTTAACCTAAACCTACTGCATAAATTTACTATTTTAACCCTGATGCTAAATTCCTTTGTTTAACCTTATTGAATTTTCCCCCTTCTCAATTTCTCGATACATCTTCTTATATATCTTCTTATATATGATAGTTAACACAGAAGCATATTTTAGCCCTAATTTTAACCTAAACCTATTGCATAAATTTACTATTTTAACCCTGATGCTAAATTCCTTGCATATTTTAGTCCGAATTTTAACCTAAACCTATTGCATAAATTTACTATTTTAACCCTGATGCTAAATTCATTTGTTTAACGTTATTGAATTTTCCTCCTTCTCAATTTCTCGATACATCTTCTTATATATTAAAGTTAACACATAAGCATATTTTAGCCCTAATTTTAACCTAAACCTATTGCATAAATTTACTATTTTAACCCTGATGCTAAATTCCTTTGTTTAACCTTATTGAATTTTTCCCCTTCTCAATTTCTCGATACATCTTCTCTTCTTATATATTAAAGTTAACACAGAAGCATATTTTAGCCCTAATTTTAACCTAAACCTATTGCATAAATTTACTACTTTAACCCTGATGATAAATTCCTTTGTATAACCTTATTGAATTTTCCCCCTTCTCAATTTCTCGATACATCTTCTTATATATTAAAGTTAACACAGAAGCATATTTTAGCCCTAATTTTAACCTAAACCTATTGCATAAATTTACTATTTAAACCCTAATGCTCACACCTAATATCCTATTTTCATGAACAACCCTAATGCTCACACCTAATCTCCTATTTTCATGAACAAAGCAAATCGGCATCGCTTTATTTCCCCTATTTCTTCTAAACAAATCGTCCTATTTCTTCAACAAAACAAATCGCCATATTGGAATAAAAGGGTTTTGAAAGATTATAGCAACATTTTTTTTGTTAATATTACAAACAGGTGGAAGAAACATTTCAACAAACAGTTAAAGGGTATCATTTACGGTAAATGTCAAATATTCGATAAAAGGAAAATTATTTAAATAAAACATTTTACATGTTGAGGTTAAGAATGAGCTATTTTTAGGTACATAATATAACATTAACATATAATTTTTACAAAATCATGAAGTAACATTTTGTCAAAAAAAAGAAAAATGAAGTAACATACCAATAATATAACATTGACATATAATTTTAACAAAAGAATGAAGTAAGACACGATTGATAAAAATTAATATTTTTAAGGTGAATAAGTGTGGTGTCTGAGGTTCGAATTCCAACATCTGCATATATTTGGGACCACATGTTTTATTATCTTTGATATGCATTGAGATTTGTTTTTGTCTACTACATCTACAATGTATAGGACCCGTACGGCAGCACGGGTGGAAAGTCTAGTTTAAGTGAATAAAAAAAAGTTAAAAATAACATGGGCAAACACCGCTTAGCTCCCTAATTAACCAACTCTTCTGTTTTCTAACGTTCTCTTCTCTTCTCTCTCTCTCACTCTCTCTCTCTCTCTCTCTCTCTTCATTTTCCATTTCACATTCACAAATTCTCTTTCTTCTGTGAATTTCAGCTAACTCTTTTTTTTTTTTTTTTTCCGGTTTTGATTCCGATTCTTGTTTTTGATGAAAAGAATTACGGTTTTGTGTTACGACGTCGTTTTCGGAAGGTCGAAGTCGGAGAAGAACGAAGCGACACCGACGCCGTCACTAGCACATGTAATTGGTGGCGGTGGAGAAGGAGTATGCGCTGTCACAGGCGAGGTTTTGTGTCCAGGAGAAGACGACAGTGCGAATGAGATTGCGTGTTTTGCCGGAGAGTTTTTTCGTGGTGGTGTAAGCGGAGTGGTTCAAAAACGAATCGGATGAGATAGCGTGAGGTGGAGGAAGGGATGAAGAAGCAGAGAGTTTCCCTGGTGGTGGTGGAAGCGGAGGGTTTCATAGATGAATTCGGTGGTGCCAGCGAAAACCGTATGAAGTGCGACCAAATAAAAGCGGAGGGTTTTCCGTATGAAGCAGAGACTAAAAGTTTGACCAAATAACTTTTAATATACATGTATATTGATGTTATATTTTTGGATCTTTGAAACTATTAATGAAAAATTAGATTAAGGCAACATCTCTAAAAAAAGTATAACAGTTTTTTTTTTCCTTCTAAATTTAGAATGTGATATCAACCGAGCAATTTTCACAAAATGATATTCAAAGAAATTCATAAACTACACATGAAATGAAATAAGGATATTCACAGAAATTAATAAACTACGCATATGCAATCATCAAAATGTCAATTCATTCATATCAGCAAACTATCAAAGTTTACAAAAAAAAAAAAAAAAACTTACACAAACTAACATTATGATTATAAATGATTAATATTATTTACTTGTGTTTTTGTGGAGATGATTCACTTGAATTTCGTCAAAATGGAATTGGAGGAATTTGAGAGAAATTGGAGAAGTTTTGAGAACACTTGAAACTAATATGTTTCTGGTGCTTCTGTTCCTATATAAATAATGCATCGGCAGTTAACTGCCGATTAAACCGACGGCAATTAACTGTCGAGGAAAATTTCGGTAGTTAACTATCGATGTATAATCCGGAAGTTAACTACCGAATGGAATATTTGTGTATTTTACCGATGTTTTTCAACCTTACTGAAGTGTCAACAACAACAATTTTCAAAATTAGTTGACTGAACATAACTTTGGGCTTAAATTAGTTGGCCCAATAACTAAAACAAACCCAATCAAAATTGAGTATCGAGGAACACTGAAAAATACAAGAAGGTGAAAAAATAAGAAGAGGGTGTTCATTCGAATTCTAATTTCAAAAGTAGAAGCGATTCTATTTCACGCAACGGACACAATCTCCACCAACGCAAACGAAAACACTCCAAAACCCTTCAACTCCGTTAGGTAAACTTCTCCGTCAAATTTCACTCTCTTCGTTGATTTTTCTTCTCTTTAGTGCTTAGTTCTTATGAATTTTGTGGGAATTTTGAAGAAATTGTAATTTTCGTTGCTTATTTTTGAAATTTAGGGTTTATTAACCGATTTTGTTGCGTTTTTTGTTGAATGTTGATGTGAAACAGTGATGGAGGGTGCTTTTGCAAGCGCTTCAGCGATTACAGACCAAAGACAGAAGATAGAGCAGTATAAACAAATTCTCTCTGCTGTCATTTCATCAAATGACATTCTTCATGCTAGGAAATTCATCGATCACAGTTAATAATTCTCTTTTTCCTCAACCCAGGGTTTATTCATTTATTTTTTAATTTTAATATTTTTTTAGTTTTTTAGTAGGTTTTAAATATAATTTTAGTCCTTGCAATTGTAATGTTTTTTTGGTTTTAGTCTCTGTAAATTAAAAAATCGGTTGCTTTTAGTCCCTGACGTCTTATTGAGTCACATATCGTGACTTTATTGCGTCATGTTTGACGTCATAGACTAAGAACAACAATTTTTGAATTTGCAAGGACTAAACCTGACATTAACTTATTGGCCACGTGGCATGATTACCGGTTATGGCGTGACTTTATTCGGAAAAGACTAATCATATTTAAACCTATTTTCCTTAGTTTTTTTTTTATATTAATATATGAGGTTGTTGAAAGTTTGAATTTTGTGTTTCAGTGTTATCGGATGATGTTCCTTTAGTAGTGTCGCGTCAGCTTCTACAGAGTTTTGCTGAAGAGTTGGGAAGGTTGGCACCTGAGACACAGAAAGAGATTGCTCATTACATACTTGCTCAGATTCAGCCTCGAGTTGTGTCGTTTGAAGAACAGGTTTAAATTTTGTCTATTCTGTTTTGCGGCTAAATGATTGTAATGTTTTGTTTTGGTAAATAGGAGAAGTTAACTTGAATGCTGCTTTCTTAACCATGGTAGGAAATATATAACAACGAGAGAGAGAAAAAAAACTAAGATGAAACACAATTCAACATTAGGCGTAGATATCATATGATATAGACATAGGGATATAGCAGAATTTGAAAACTATGGGCCATGCGGTATGACACAGCCATAACTATAATACGACAAATAAATTAGATATAATATTAAAACTTACATCTTAAGAAAGCATGAAATTTTGTGAACGTGATAAACCGTTCCCATTTATTTTGTAGTTAAAATGGAAGTGACAAAATTGTAAAAGCCACTAACTGTTCTAAGTGTCAGAAGTTTGTTAAAAGAATGCATGTCCGGCTCTGATTTGGGTTATTGGTTAGCATGCACATGGATGCAATTTTGAAGCGCGTGTGCTTTCTTACATCTCAGTTTGATAATAGTTAATTGAGCAATTTTTTTAACTTCATAGGTATTTATTACTTATTTGGGGGATTAAATTCTCCTATACAAATAATATGCTGGCTTTTTAGTCGATAGCTGCCTCTATAGCAGTGTTGCACATCAGCTCTCAGGCGACATGTGAAACTCTGTTGCATTGCATTTGAGTAGTGGCTATGGCGTCCGCTACTACAATTAAGCTCACGTGAAAACCCGAATATCACCTTAACTTATTGCTGTCTGTTCAGTTTTTTTTTTAGAATTTTTGGACATTTCACCCAAAAAGTTATTCTCTTTTGGATTTGAAAATTGGTAACGATAAACTTTGATTATTAGTTATGACTTATGAATATACATTTAATTTTGCGTGTACTATTTATGAGCTTTTATATGTGTATGATACTGTATTATAAATTTCTTGTACTGCATCTCTAAAGTCTAAGCTTTGACGTCAGTGTTATACCTTTACCCACCATATAACGGTAGCGTTGTTGGTGTCGGCTGCAATCCGCCATTGAATACATAGTATTTCCGACACTATTATCATGGTATTTGATAGGACCGTATAAATTGTAGAAAGGTGGAAGTGTGAAAGAATTCACAATTGCAAATTTTGTTGTATTCCGAGACTTCATCTAAAAAGTATTGTTGTTACTATGTCAAGCATTAGGGTTTTCATGCGTAGAGATGTTGATTGAAAAAGTATTCAGATCTCTCATCACATTATGTATCTTTGTTTAAATCAATCATGGAATTCTTGTCTATGTATGCATTTTTCCATGCTGATTGTCACTTGTTGTTTTGTTATAGGTTTTGGTTATTAGAGAGAAATTGGCCGAGCTTTATGAATCTGAGGAGCAATGGTCAAAAGCTGCCCAGATGCTCAGTGGTATTGACCTAGATTCAGGAATGAGGTCTCAGAGTTTCCAACCATATTTACCTGTTTGCCTAAATTATTATAAATCTGCCAAAATTTGAAAATGTCTCTTTCTTATTCTTAAATTTATTTTGATTTTTTTTATCAGGGTAATTGATGATACATTCAGGTTATCAAAGTGTGTTCAAATTGCTTGTTTATACCTTGAGGTATTTACTTTATTTTGTGCAAGGAAATCCATATTTGATTGATGTCGGTTCTTAGACCATATTGGGAGATATAACTTGCCACAATGTCTAAATTGAATCACGTATGCTGGTTCCACATCTTTAATATGAATATAATTTTGTATCTGAAATGGTAACTTTTCAAATGTCACGTACAAAATTATTGGTTTTAATTTCAGAATCATAAAGGTTATTTGAAATAATATTTTTCGTATTTGCCAGGATGACGATGCTGTCAATGATGAAGCTTTCATTAATAAAGCATCATTCTTGGTTAGCAATAGCCAGCATGAAGTATTGAATTTGAAGTACAAGGTTTGAAAATGACAGCTTCTGAAGGGTGACTGAAGTTAAATATGCATAAATGAACCTTATCTTGCCTGTTTATCCTTGTATTCTATTTTTTTTTTTTTCAGGTTTGCTATGCTAGGATCTTAGATCTGAAGAGGAAGTTCTTGGAAGCTGCCTTGCGATATTATGACATATCTCAAATTGAGAAAAGGCAAATAGGGGATGAGTATGTATCCTCCTGCATGTTACTTTTTCCCTCTTTAAGTTTTCATGACCATTTTAGAACATCTACTCTGTAAGATCATATCTCTGTTTTTTCCCTGTAGTGACAAGAGTCTCTTTGGTTTGCCAATATAATTCCTCGACCCAAATTTTATTTTGAAGTAGAAATTGTTTTAGATTCTAGAATTGAGCTGGATCGTATCATTGAATTCCGAATCCTTGCTGTTTTTAAGAAGACAAGATGTCAAATTACTCTTGACGCGAAAATGACATTTTGGCCTAGATGCTTAGAAGTTTGATATGTGAACCTATTTGGTTTTGTATTTGGTAATATAAGAGTACTAGAATGACCCTTGTCGTGAAAATTCGATTTTAGTCTATATGGTTACAAGTTGGATAAATATGAAGACTTAATTTGCTACAATCATTGCTGCCATTTTTAGGTAAGAAGACTTAATTTGCTTCTCTTCCCATTTGCACCTTTACCCTTTTTTCTTTTTGACTGCGTAATAGAGAACTTTTGTTCTTTTCATTCTTTACCTACTTTGGTTTTCAACTTCTTGTATCTAAAACTTTCTTCACATACGACAGCAGACATGGTGTTCCAATTAAAACAACTGTATCCGTGACTGTTTTGGAAGAGGCACTCAATGGTTCAGTTACAATTCGCCAACTTCCATTGGGATAGTTTGTATCTAAAAGGGTACGTACTTTTTTCCATTTATTAATCTCTTTATGGTCATAATTTTGTTTATTTATGCTTTGGTGCTTTCATGTTATAGGTTGAGAAGCAATGTGCACTTTCCTGTTTAGCTACAACCACGGTTACAATCGCAGAAGCGGAAGCAAGAGCTACAAAAGTAAATTCAAGGTTCAATTTTAATTTTCTGCCATTTATATTAATAAAAAGGTTGGATGCTAGTTATGTTCAACTTGCTATTGTCAAGATTTTTGTTTTGCTCTATGTAGAATGACTTTTTAGAAATTATTTTTGAAATATATGGTCTAACTGAATCCAAATTTTAAAAGTACTTTGAATTTAGTAGAGTTTCAGTCATGTTATTTATCTACTTTTTGTGAGACCAATATTTCATGATAATACCTCTCAGGCGTTAAACAATTTCACATGTATAGAATTCGTTTGAAACTTTGAATAAGTAGAAGACATGTCCTGCAATTATAAATATGTCAGATTTATAATTGATATTTTTTAATGGTGTTGAATAATCATCTTTCCACAGTTATTACATTTCGACCACGAAGTAAATGTATTTTTCTTTCTCCTAAGGAAATATGTATAATGTAATGTGTAGTCCTTGAATGTTAGTGACTCTCTTGTTATTATTTAATACATACATTATTTTTGCCTTTTTTGAATTCTGAACATTATATGTCGTTATTAATTACTGATGTAGTAAGGAAGTGTAAATAATGGGAAGGATGCCTTCGCTGCAAAATGTTTGTCGTCTGGATCAAACAATGTAGCAAGACAATGGAAAAAATGGGCAGAAATATAAAGCTTCTTGATTGATGGATCAATCATTCAATATGCAGTCTTCTCAAGGTTAGTCGTGTAACTCTTGTAAATTTAATTTCTATATTCACCGCAACATCTCTTTTTATTCGTTTTTTACCATTTGTTTTTTGGTTTTTGAGTTATCAAGTTTTTTCATCAAAATATAATCCTTTAAATCACTGTTTCATGTCTTTTTATTTTTTTATCGGCTGTCTTTCGGGTTTATAACTTTTTGAGTTATCTTTTTATTTTATTGAGTTACGTCTTCTATTTGGCGCGAAATTGAGGTTTTAGTTTATATGGTTGCAAGTTTGATAAAAAGGAAAATTGAACTTGTCCCTCGATGTCCCTTAATGCGAAACATGATAAAATGTGAAGCTATATGGTTTTGTATTCGGTAAAATGAAAGTATTGGAATTTGGAATGACCCTTGTCGCGAATATGAGATTTTAGCCTATATGGTTACAAGTTTAATAAGTATGAAGGTTGAACTTGTCCCTCGATGTCTCTTGATGCGAAACATAATATTTGAAGCTATTTGGTTTTAAATTCGGAAAATTTTAAGTAGTGAAAGAACCATGGTCGCAAAAATGAGATTTTGTCATATATGCTTACAAGTTGGATAAATGGGAAGTTTGACTCGATGTCCCTTGATGCGAAACATGATATGTGAACCTCTTTGGTTTTGTATTCGGTAAAATGAAAGTATTGGATTAACCCTTGTCGTGAAAATGAGATTTTAGTGTATATGGTTACAAGTTTGGTAAGTGTGATGGTTGAACTTGTCCCTTGATTAAACATGTCATGTGAACCTATTTTGTTTTAAATTCGGTAAAATGAAAGTCTTGGAAGGACTCTTGACGCGAAAATGTGATTTTAGCCTATATGGTTACAAGTTTAATAAGTATGAAGGTTGAACTTGTCCCTCGATGTCCCTTGATGCGAAACATGATATTTGAAGCTATTTGGTTTTAAATTTGGAAAAATTTAAGTAGTGAAAGAACCCTGGTCACAAAAATGAGATTTTGTCCTATATGCTTGCAAGTTGAATAAATGGGAAGTTTGAACTTGTCCCTCGATGTCCCTTGATGCGAAACATGATATGTGAACCTCTTTGGTTTTGTATTCGGTAAGATTAAAGTATTGGAATGACCCTTGTCGCGAAAATGAGATTTTAGCCAACATGGTTACAAGTTTGAGAAATATGAAGGTTGAACTTGTCCCTCGATGTCCCTTGATGCGAAACATGATATGTGAACCTATTTGGTTTTGTATTCGGTAAAATGAAAGTTTTGGATTAACCCTTGTCGCGAAAATGAGATTTTAGTGTATATGGTTACAAGTTTGGTAAATGGGCTGGTTGAACTTGTCCCTTGATTAAACATGTCATGTGAATCTAATTTGTTTTAAACTCGGTAAAATGAAAGTCTTGGAATGACTCTTGACGCGAAAATGACATTTTGACCTAGATGCTTAGAAGTTTGATAAATGGGAAGTTTGAACTTCTGCCTCGATGTCCTTTGATGCGAAACATGATATGTGAACCTATTTGGCTTGATATTCGGTAAAATGAATGTATTGAAAATGACCCTTGTCGCGAAAACGAGATTTTGGGGTATATGCTTACAAGTTTGATAAATGGGAAGGTTGAACTTGTCCATTGATTTAAAAAATGATATGTGAACCTATTTGGTTTTGAATTTGGTAATATAAGAGTATTAGAATGACCCTTGTCGTGAAAATTCGATTTTAGTCTATATGGTTACAAGTTGGATAAATATGAAGGTTGAACTTGTCCCTTGATGCGAAACATGATATTTGAACCTATGTGGTTGTAAATACGGTAAAATGAAAGTATTGAAATGGCCCTTGTCGCGAAAACGAGATTTTGGCCTGTATGCTTACAGGTTTGATAAATGGGAAGGTTGAACTTGTCCCTTAATTTAAAACATGGTTTGTGAACCTATTTGGTTTTGTATTCGGTAAAATGAAAGTATTGGAATGACCCATGTCGCAAAAATGAGATTTTGGCATATATAGTTACAAATATGAAAAATGGGAAGGCTGAACTTGTACCTCGATGTCCCTTGATGCGAAACGTGATTTTTAAGCCGCGTTTGTTTGGATTTCGGTAAACTGGTAGTATGAGAATGTGTCTCAATGGTTCTCAACTTGAAAATGATTTGAATCGAGTTTATTATAAATTTGACAAATTGAAAAGTTAATATTTTTTTCGATGACACTTGATGCGAAAATGTGATATTTGCGCATATATGGTTTTAAATTCTATAAATTGGAAGTATGCGTTTTGTCTTCTGTTATAATGTTTTTTGATGACCCTTGACACGAAAATTGGATTTTAGCGAAGTTTGATAAATGGGAAGATTGAACTTATGCCTCGACGTCAGTTGATGTGAAACTTGATTTTTAAGCATAGTTAAATCTAAATTCATTAAATTGGAAGTATGGGAATGTGCCTTAATGACCCTTGTTTTGAAGTTTGATAATGATGGTTGAACTTGTCAGTTGATGCGAAACTTGATAGTTAAGACTATTTTAAATTCGGTAAATTGAAAGTATAAAATTGTGCCTTAATGACCCTTGTTTCAAAAATGGATCGTTAGTGGTTAAATAAATCACGCTTGCCCGTAGACCGTTGAATTTGATAGTCAAGAGTTTGAGTTGAATCTTTCAAGTTTGGGTGCTACAATCATTGCTGCCATTTTTAGGTAAGATGACTTAATTTGCCTCCCTTCCCATTTGCACCTTTACCCTTTTTTCTTTTTGACTGCGTAATAGAGAACTTTTGTTCTTTTCATTCTTTACCTACTTTGGTTTTCAACTTCTTGTATCTAAAACTTTCTTCACATACGACAGCAGACATGGTGTTCCAATTAAAACAACTGTATCCGTGACTGGTTTGGAAGAGGCACTCAATGGTTCAGTTACAATTCGCCAACTTCCATTGGGATAGTTTGTATCTAAAAGGGTACGTACTTTTTTCCATTTATTAATCTCTTTATGGTCATAATTTTGTTTATTTATGCTTTGGTGCTTTCATGTTATAGGTTGAGAAGCAATGTGCACTTTCCTGTTTAGCTACAACCACGGTTACAATCGCAGAAGCGGAAGCAAGAACTACAAAAGTAAATTCAAGGTTCAATTTTAATTTTCTGCCATTTATATTAATAAAAAGGTTGGATGCCAGTTATGTTCAACTTGCTATTGTCAAGATTTTTGTTTTGCACTATGTAGAATGACTTTTTAGAAATTTATTTTGAAATATATGGTCTAACTGAATCCAAATTTTAAAAGTACTTTGAATTTAGTAGAGTTTCAATCATGTTATTTATCTACTTTGTGAGATCAATATTTCATGATAATACCTCTCAGGCGTTAAACAATTTCACATGTATAGAATTCTTTGAAACTTTGAATAAGTAGAAGACATGTCCTGCAATTATAAATATGTCAGATTTATAATTGATATTTTTTAATGGTGTTGAATAATCATCTTTCCACAGTTATTACATTTCGACCATGAAGTAAATGTATTTTTCTTTCTCCTAAGGAAATATGTCTAATGTAACGTGTAGTCCTTGAATGTTAGTGACTCTCTTGTTATTATTTAATAGATACATTATTTTTGCCTTTTTTGAATTCTGAACATTATATGTCGTTATTAATTACTGATGTAGTAAGGAAGTGTAAATAATGGGAAGGATGCCTTCGCTGCAAAATGTTTGTCGTCTGGATCAAACAATGTAGGAAGACAATGTAAAAAATGGGCAGAAATATAAAGCTTCTTGATTGATGGATCAATCATTCAATATGCATTTTTCTCAAGGTTAGTCGTGTAACTCTTGTAAATTTAATTTCTATATTCACCGCAACATCTCTTTTTATTCGTTTTTTACCATTTGTTTTTTGGTTTTTGAGTTATCAAGTTTTTTCATCAAAATATAATCTTTTAAATCACTGTTTCATGTCTTTTTATTTTTTTATCGGCTGTCTTTCGGGTTTATAACTTTTTGAGTTATCTTTTTATTTTATTGAGTTACGTCTGTTGACCAAGTGACTTCAAACACACAAGAGGGGGGGTGAATTGTGTTCTTTAGAAAACGAATTAAAATAAGCACTTAAAAAATATTTTAACCAAAAGAAATAAAGTGCATATAAAAGTTTATAATAAAGATGAAAAACTAGAAAAATTGTGCTAAAATAAATAACAAGTAAATTAAAAGAGATAAAGGGATGAGAGAAAAAAACACAAGAAGTTTATCCTAGTTCGGCCTAAAACACCAAGGCCTACGTCTAGTCCCCAAGGAAAAGCCCCTTGAGATTTTCACTAACCTAGCTTTTAAACGGGATAAGCTAGTAACCTTTACAAGATAGCGAGCACTCTCCAAACAAAACAATCCTTTGTAGAAGAGCCTCTAAACCCAAGAGATATCACCTCTCTTGAAACCTTGGGATCACACCCAATACAAATAAGAATTACAATAATAAAGTAATACACCAAATGTGTAGATATAACAAATTGAAGCACAAGAACTACAAGATAAACTATGTAGTATAAAATAGCTCTCAAGATAATAAATTAGCAAGTCTAAAAATAATGAGAGTGATGTAAAAGTATTTTTGACAATGTTTAGTGCAAATATTAGTTGTTGAAAATGAGCTACCACAATGCATCTATTTATATGCAAAAATGAAAGTGAAATTCATATGAGAAAATAAGTAGCCGTAGCATGATAAAATCAAGTTGCCGTTGGACATACAAAATTAGCCGTTGAATACATAGACCAATTAGGCAATATGTAATCTTTTTAAGAATCAAATCCATTCAATTGCATGGTATTAAAAACTTGATTTCATTCCAACGATTATATGTTTAATTGCCAACGGATAGAAAAGTTTAACTCACCATAATCAATTGTGTATAAACATAACTGATTATGTTGTAATGAAAAAGATACTAGGAGAAATTCTATACCAGCCAATTAACCGAATAAATATAATAGAATATGGCTTGAGAAATGAAACCATAATATGAATGAAAAATATTTTTAATGTAAATAAATATTTATGCAATTTTCCAAAATCAATTATGGCTTTTTCATGCAAAAATATTTTAATGCAAAATCACATTTGTTTGAAGAATATTGTGAGTGTGTGATTTATTTTCTTGAGAGATTTTTAACCACTTACAATAAATTCGTAATATAAAAATAAAATCCAAGACTAGAATGCTTGAATATTCTTTTCCGCATTTTGCATCTTTGTTCTTCTAGAACTTCTTTTGTCAATCATCAAAACCATTGTAATCCTGTCAAGGCATATATTCACAACGTCTTCTATTTGACGCGAAATTGAGGTTTTAGCTTATATGGTTGCAAGTTTGATAAAAATGACAGTTGAACTTGTCCCTCGATGTCCCTTAATGCGAAACATGATGATATGTGAAGCTATATGGTTTTGTATTCGGTAAAATGAAAGTATTGGAATTTGGAATGACCCTTGTCGCGAATATGAGATTTTAGCCTATATGGTTACAAGTTTAATAAGTATGAAGGTTGAACTTGTCCCTCGATGTCCCTTGATGCGAAACATAATATTTGAAGCTATTTGGTTTTAATTTCGGAAAAATTTAAGTAGTGAAAGAACCCTAGTCGCAAAAATGAGATTTTGTCATATATGCTTACAAGTTGGATAAATGGGAAGTTTGACTCGATGTCCCTTGATGCGAAACATGATATGTGAACCTTTTTGGTTTTGTATTCGGTAAGATTAAAGTATTGGAATGACCCTTGTCGCGAAAATGAGATTTTAGCCTACATGGTTACAAGTTTGATAAATATGAAGGTTGAACTTGTCCCTCGATGTCCCTTGATGCGAAACATGATATGTGAACCTCTTTGGTTTTGTATTCGGTAAGATTAAAGTATTGGAATGACCCTTGTCGTGAAAATGAGATTTACTGTTGTTTTACTCTGAACCTTTACTTTGTTTCATCTGCACCTTTTACTGTCTCTGTCTCAAAGTATTTTCAATTGTGATTTTATCTGTGATTTTCTTGCATAAAACCATCCAAAGTGTCTTTTCTTGTGTTACAAGGCATTAAAAAAAGGGTCTCTCTGAATTATTGCTTTGTTTTCTTGCATTTTAATTCAAATATATGTGTATTTTCTTGATTGTTTTTCTTCTTTTCTAGTGGAATTTTGTGCAATTTCTTGCCACTTTTTGTTCATAATATATTGATCCATGGTATGAGTGTTTAATATGCAATCTTGTGATGAATATGCTACTGATCATATGCTTGTGTTACTGTTTTTAATATGTTTTGTTAGTTTCTTGTGTTTCAAGTAATGTGTTTCCTTTTATATTTTGGTTATTGTCGTCATTTTGCCGTTTTATCTCATTCAATTGCTTACTTTTTTCTTACCATTTTATGCCTTATACTACTAACCATTTTATTTCATTTTTCATCCATTTCTTGAGCATTTTACCATTTCATCCCCATCTCTCATAGTTTAGCCACTTTACCTTTTAATTTCTATGTCAAATGGACATGTAATTTTAGGTAGTTTAATTTCCTTTTAATTCCTTACAAGACCATGGCATGTAAACTAGGGCAATGTAAAGGACAATGGACTCTCTATAGTGATGTACACCGACATAAGCACCAACACACATATGTTGTATGTTTACCGTTTTAGATGTATGTTTAGGAGACGCGATACTTAGAAAATATTTATTTTTCAAAGCAAATTAATTCCATCACTCAATGTTGAAGAGAAGCTAGTGTATTGGGTTATGCGATCAATCTCCGATATGGTGGTTTGCTTACTATTCTCCGGACCAATGTTGAAGAGAAGCTAGTGCACACTCTAGTGCAATTCTATGACTCGAGTTTCCATTGCATCACTTTCCCGGATTTCCAGTTAGTCCCTACTCTTGAGGCTTATTCCTACTTGTTAGATTCACCTATAGCTGAGAAGACGCCTTTCACCGGTCGCGGGACTTCTCTTACTCCTTTGGTTATTGCTAAAGACCTCTATCTCAAGACTTTCGATGTCTCCAATCATCTTACTACCAAGTCTCACATCCGAGGGTTCACTTCAAAGTATCTACTTGAGCGGGCTAATCTCAAAACCACTTGTCAAGACACACTCGAGGCTATTCTTGCATTACTTATCTATGGGCCCATTCTCTTTCCGAATCTCGACAACTTTGTGGATATGAATGCTATTGAGATCTTCCATTCCAAGAATCCGGTTCCTACTTTGCTAGCTGACACATACCATGCTATCCATGACCGAACTCTCAAAGGTCGTGGGTACATCCTTTGCTGCGTACCTCTCCTATATAGGTGGTTTATTTCTCACCTTCCGAGTTCTTTCCATGACAACTCGGAGAATTGGTCTTACTCACAGCGGATTATGGCCCTCACTCCTAATGAGGTGGTCTGGCTCGCTCCCGCCGCTCAGGTTAAGGAAATCATTACCAGTTGTGGGGATTTTCTCAATGTACCTCTTCTTGGTACCCGTGGGGGAATCAACTACAATCCTGAACTTGCTATGAGACAGTTTGGGTTCCTAATGAAGGCAAAGCCCATTAATCTTGCTACATCTCCAGAATTCTTCTACTATTCGAATGCCCCCACCGGACAAAGGGAGGCTTTCATAGACGCTTGGTCCAAAGTTCGTAGGAAAAATGTGAAACATTTGGGTGTGAGATCCGGTATTGCTCATGAGGCCTATACTCAGTGGGTAATAGATCGAGCTGAAGAGATTGGTATGCCCTACCCTGCTATGAGATATGTGTCTGCATCTGCTCCATCTATACCTTTACCTCTACCTCTCACAACTCAGGGGATGTATCAGGAGCATCTAGCCATGGAGAGTCGTGAGAAGCAGATGTTGAAAGCCCGATACAATGAAGCTGAGAATCTAATCATGACTTTGGATGGTAAGGATGAGCAAAAAACTCATGAAAACCTGATGTTGAAGAAGGAGTTGGCTAAGGTCCGGAGGGAACTTGAAGAAAAAGATGAGTTGCTTATGCGGGACTCCAAGAGAGCTAGAGGACGACATGATTTCTACGCTAGATACTGCGGTTCAGATTCAGAGTCCGAGGACCATCCCACCTCTTTCTATGCTTGAGGATTTCATTTGTCTGTTCTGTTAAAATTTCAAAGTTGGCTTAGTACTTCAAAGGGATTCACCTTATAAAAATTCCGTTTAGTTTTGATTGTTTACAAAGTTCCTAATTTGTCTAAAAACCCTTCGGTGACAAAAAGCTTTTTTTTTGCATCTGCATTTGTACATATCATGCATCATATGCATCATTCATCAGTCACAAAAGGTTTCCAAGCGCTCATTGCCTCTTGGTTCTTCTGCCACAGTTTGAAAGGTGGCTCGTGCTCGAAAAGTCTACAAACCTGACAGAATCCATCAGACTAGATCTTACAGAAAGAAGAATAAGGTAGCTATGGAAGAGGAAAATGCTCAGCTCCGTGCCGAATTAGCCTCTCTGAAGGAAGATTTGGCTAAGGCCCACGACACCATGACTGCTCTGTTGGCTGCCCAGGAACAATCAGCCACAGTTATCCCTGTAACTACAAGTGTGATCCCAACTGCATCTACTGATGCTCGCTTCGCTCTGCCAACTGGGTTTCCTTATGGACTTCCACCGTTTTTCACTCCTAATACTGCAGCAGGCACTTATGGTACTGCTAACGGTGGCCCGATTCCTGGGGCGAACTTGGCCTCTATCGGTACTACTTTGACTCAAGCAACGACAACTGTCACTGAGCCTATTATGAATACTGTACCTCAGGGCACCCACGCCGGTGCACACCGCGGGAGCACTCCCATAACTGGAACCATGGAAGAAAGGATGGAGGAACTTGCTAAAGAACTCCGTCGTGAAATCAAAGCTAACCGAGGGAACGGGGACCCTGTGAAGACTCATGATCTCTGCTTGGTACCAAAGGTGGACATCCCCAAGAACCACATTATCAAGTATGTCCGAAAGATGGGTAACTACTCAGACAATGATTCGCTCATGATTCACTCCTTCGAAGATAGCTTAATGGAAGACGCTGCAGAATGGTACACCAGCTTGAGCAAAGATGACGTTCATACCTTTGATGAATTGACTGCTGCTTTTAAAAACCACTATGGGTTTAATACCAGGTTGAAACCAAACAGGGAATTTCTCAGATCCCTCTCCCAAAAGAAAGATGAAAGCTTCCGCGAGTATGCACAGAGATGGAGGGGGCAGCTGCCCGCATCACTCCCGCTCTTGACGAAGAGGAGACTCAGACATTTCTGAAAACTCTGAAAAAAGATTATGTCGAAAGAATGATCATTGCTGCTCCAAATAACTTCTCTGAGATGGTCACCATGGGTACTCGCCTAGAAGAAGCTGTCAGAGAAGGCATTATTGTATTCGAGAAAGTTGAATCCTCCGCAAATGCATCAAAAAGGTACGGTAACCGTTACCTTTTTAGGGTTATTGATAATGTGGTTCTTATGATGACCGTTACCGTACCTTTTTGATGCATTTGCGGAGGATTCAACTTTCTCGAATACAATAATGCCTTCTCTGACAGCTTCTTCTAGGCGAGTCCCCATGATGACCAACTCAGAGAAGTTATTTGGAGCAGCAATGATCATTCTTTCGACATAATCCTTTTTCAGAGTTTTCAGGAATATCTGAGTCATCTCCTCTTCGTCAAGAGCGGGAGTGATGCGGGCAGCTGCCCCCCTCCATCTCTGTGCATACTCGCGGAAGCTTTCATGTTTCTTTTGGGAGAGGGATCTGAGAAATTCCCTGTTTGGTTTCAACCTGGTATTAAACCCATAGTGGTTTTTAAAAGCAGCAGCCAATTCATCAAAGGTATGAACGTCATCTTTGCTCAAGCTGGTGTACCATTCTGCAGCGTCTTCCATTAAGCTCTTAGAAGGAGTGAATCATGAGCGAATCATTGTCTGAGTAGTTACCCATCTTTCGGACATACTTGATAATGTGGTTCTTGGGGATGTCCACCTTTGGTACCAAGCAGAGATCATGAGTCTTAACAGGGTCCCCGTTCCCTCGGTTAGCTTTGATTTCACGACGGAGTTCTTTAGCAAGTTCCTCCATCCTTTCTTCCATGGTTCCAATTATGGGAGTGCTCCCGCGGTGTGCACCGGCGTGGGTGCCCTGAGGTACAATATTCATAATGGGCTCAGTGACAGTTGTCGTTGCTTGAGTCAAAGTAGTACCGATAGAGGCCAAGTTCGCCCCAGGAATCGGGCCACCGTTAGCAGTACCATAAGTGCCTGCTGCAGTATTAGGAGTGAAAAACGGTGGAAGTCCATAAGGAAACCCAGTTGGCAGAGCGAAGCGAGCATCAGTAGATGCAGTTGGGATCACACTTGTAGTTACATGGATAACTGTGGCTGGTTGTTCCTGGGCAGCCAACAGAGCTGTCGTGGGCCTTAGCCAAATCTTCCTTCAGAGAGGCTAATTCGGCACGGAGCTGAGCATTTTCCTCTTCCATAGCTACCTTATTCTTCTTTCTGTAAGATCTAGTCTGATGGATTCTGTCAGGTTCGTAGACTTTTCGAGCACGAGCCACCTTTCAAACTGTGGCAGAAGAACCAAGAGGCAATGAGCGCTTGGAAACCTTTTGTGACTGATGAATGATGCATATGATGCATGATATGTACAAATGCAGATGCAAAAAAAAAGCTTTTTGTCACCGAAGGGTTTTTAGACAAATTAGGAACTTTGTAAACAATCAAAACTAAACGGAATTTTTATAAGGTGAATCCCTTTGAAGTACTAAGCCAACTTTGAAATTTTAACAGAACAGACAAATGAAATCCTCAAGCATAGAAAGAGGTGGGATGGTCCTCGGACTCTGAATCTGAACCGCAGTATCTAGCGTAGAAATCATGTCGTCCTCTAGCTCTCTTGGAGTCCCGCATAAGCAACTCATCTTTTTCTTCAAGTTCCCTCCGGACCTTAGCCAACTCCTTCTTCAACATCAGGTTTTCATGAGTTTTTTGCTCATCCTTACCATCCAAAGTCATGATTAGATTCTCAGCTTCATTGTATCGGGCTTTCAACATCTGCTTCTCACGACTCTCCATGGCTAGATGCTCCTGATACATCCCCTGAGTTGTGAGAGGTAGAGGTAAAGGTATAGATGGAGCAGATGCAGACACATATCTCATAGCAGGGTAGGGCATACCAATCTCTTCAGCTCGATCTATTACCCACTGAGTATAGGCCTCATGAGCAATACCGGATCTCACACCCAAATGTTTCACATTCTTCCTACGAACTTTGGACCAAGCGTCTATGAAAGCCTCCCTTTGTCCGGTGGGGGCATTCGAATAGTAGAAGAATTCTGGAGATGTAGCAAGATTAATGGGCTTTGCCTTCATTGGGAACCCAAACTGTCTCATAGCAAGTTCAGGATTGTAGTTGATTCCCCCACGGGTACCAAGAAGAGGTACATTGAGAAAATCCCCACAACTGGTAATGATTTCCTTAACCTGAGCGGCGGGAGCGAGCCAGACCACCTCATTAGGAGTGAGGGCCATAATCCGCTGTGAGTAAGACCAATTCTCCGAGTTGTCATGGGAAGAACTCGGAAGGTGAGCAAAGGATATACCCACGACCTTTGAGAGTCCGGTCATGGATAGCATGGTATGTGTCAGCTAGCAAAGTAGGAACCGGATTCTTGGAATGGAAGATCTCAATAGCATTCATATCCACAAAGTTGTCGAGATTCGAAAAGAAAATGGGCCCATAGATAAGTAATGCAAGAATAGCCTCGAGTGTGTCTTGACAAGTGGTTTTGAGATTAGCCCGCTCAAGTAGATACTTTGAAGTGAACCCTCGGATGTGAGACTTGGTAGTAAGATGATTGGAGACATCGGACGTCTTGAGATAGAGGTCTTTAGCAATAACCAAAGGAGTAAGAGAAGTCCCGCGACCGGTGAAAGGCGTCTTCTCAGCTATAGGTGAATCTAACAAGTAGGAATAAGCCTCAAGAGTAGGGACTAACTGGAAATCCGGGAAAGTGATGCAATGGAAACTCGGGTCATAGAATTGCACTAGAGTGTGCACTAGCTTCTCTTCAACATTGGTCCGGAGAATAGTAAGCAAACCACCATATCGGAGATTGATCGCATAACCCAATACACGAGGCAACCCTCAGATCGAATTGTCGATTATATCTCTACCTATTCATAAGTTCACTCAGCCCGGGTATAGGACTTTGATATTCTCACCCCACATGTTAAATGAAAACAAACAAATATTCACATGTATAAACAATAAGGTAAAGCGTAAACATAAAACGGAAAAACTAGGTGTGACCCGCCACAAATATTATCCCCAGTGAAAGTCGCCATTTCGTTTATCCCGATTTTGGGGTATCAAGTCATTAATTAGGCTTGAACCTTTCAATCTTTGATATTCTCTATTTTTTTTTGGGAAGGGTAAAATTGAGAAAACCCTTCGTAACGACTATAATATTCTATAGGAACCGCTTTCCTAGCTTTATGTCTACGCTTTACTTTTATGCTTATTTATTGAAAAAGAGAGTTTATTTAGGTTAAGGATTTGGAAAGAAAGTGTATGAGATTTCATTTTATTGGACTTGGAGAGGTTTTGACCTCTTGCCTACATACCCTTTTAAGGGATCAAAATTAATTCCATGTAGTTCTCTTCCAAAAGTATTTTTGGTGTGTTTCAATTGATTTTAGTTTTTGAAAATGGTTTTGAAGAAGAGAAAGAGGCCGTAAAGGCATGAGAGGAAAAGATAGTGAATTGTTGGTTCAATTATTAACGAAAAAAGTGTCTAAGTAGAAATTAAGATTCATTTGAATTTGATTAAGAAAATAAAGGAAAATACAATGGAGTTTTGACTCCAAGGTTTATTAGGAAATATTTGAGTGATGAAATTAATTTGCTTTGAAAAATGAATATTTTCTAAGTATCGCGTCTCCTAAACATACATCTAAAACGGTAAACATACAACGTGTGTGCGTGTCGGTGCTTGTGTCGGTGTACATCACTATATAGAGTCCATTGTCCTTTACATTGCCCTAGTTTACATGCTATGGTCTTGTAAGGAATTAAAAGGAAATTAAACTACCTAAAATTACATGTCCATTTGACATAGAAATTAAAAGGTAAAGTGGCTAAACTATGAGAGATGGGGATGAAATGGTAAAATGTTCAAGAAATGGATGAAAAATGAAAGGCTTGAATCTTTGTAGATCTACATTCTTTGTTACGGTTTTGAAAATTATTTTTTTTAGGTTTTCAAATTCTTTGAAAGAAACTGTTTGAAACCTTGAGGATCTACATGGATTCGTCCTTATTGATGCTTTTTAAGAAAGAACGGTGGAGTTGTATGTTTACCTGTGATTTAATCGGAGATTTCGAACAAGATTTTTTAGAAATCTTCGATTTGATTCTGTTTGTTGATTTTTGACTTGAAACCGAAAATAAATCGGTGTTTCTTGCTGGTTTGATTCCTTCTTCTTCTTCACCGGATCATATTCTTCATCTTCTTTCTTTCTTCTTCTTCAAAAACTCTGTGATCGTGCTTGAGTTTGTCACCACTTGGTGATGAATTCGCACTTGAATTGCAGAGGAAAACGATTCAATGATGAAGATTCACCATGGATCACTGAGAATCGATGAAAATTTGATGAATTCGCACTTGAATCTGGTTCTTGATGGTTTCTGAATTTTGATCTAACTGAATGGAGAGAGAAATTGGAGTTCTAGTTGTGATGTGGCGTGGATTGAATTGCTTTTTCTGACACTGTGCACTATTTATAAGCTGCCAAGCGTGCCTTTGGACCAGTGAAATGGTGACACCTGTACTTGGACTTGAAATGGCTCGGCCTTGTACAATTTGTGACTTGGGACCTTTCTGCAAAATAAGAAACTTGAAGGACTAATCTGCAATTAAAAAAAACCTAAAAATGCAATAAAAATAAAATTGGACTAGAAATTGGTAAATTGGACAAAACGTAAAGTGAAATCTAAAATAAAATCAACAAAAGGACTAAAATGAACCAATTACAAAAATGAGGTATTTTAATGGGAAAAGATCAAAATGCCCGTAGGGACTAAACTGACTCAAACTGACTCAGATGCAATTTTTGAAATGATTTTTTAACAAAGACTCAACAATAATTTGTAAAACAAGTTGAAAAGTGTTAGAGACAAACAAAGGGACTAAAATGGGTTCCACTGCAGGAAACGACCAAAATACCCTTCTTGTACGATTTTTGCAAATATTTGAATTAAATTAAAATGCAAGAAAACAAAGCAATGATTCAGAGAGACCCTTTTTTTAATGACTTGTAACCCAAGAAAAAACACTTTGGATGGTTTTTTATGCAAGAAAATCACAGACAAAATCACAATTGAAAATACTTTGCGACAGAGACAGTAAAAGGTGCAGATGAAACAAAGTAAAGGTTCAGAGTAAAACAACAGTAAATTGACAATTATCAGTAGTAGAAAATAAATTTGAATGAGTATTTTTAGGTCCAAAATCAGGGTATAACAACCACAACATCTCTTTTTATTCGTTTTTTACCATTTGTTTTTTGGTTTTTGAGTTATCAAGTTTTTTCATCAAAATATAATCTTTTAAATCACTGTTTCATGTCTTCTTATTTTTTTATCGGTTGTCTTTCGGATTTATAACTTTTTGAGTTATCTTTTTATTTTATTGAGTTAGGTCTTCTATTTGGCGCGAAATTGAGGTTTTAATGATGTTGAATAATCATCTTTCCACAGTTATTACATTTCGACCATGAAGTAAATGTATTTTTCTTTCTCCTAAGGAAATATGTCTAATGTAACGTGTAGTCTTTCGGGTTTATAACTTTTTGAGTTATCTTTTTATTTTATTGAGTTAGGTCTTCTATTTGGCGCGAAATTGAGGTTTTAGCTTACATGGTTGCAAGTTTGATAAAAATGAAAGTTGAACTTGTCCCTCGATGTCCCTTAATGCGAAACATGATGATATGTGAAGCTATATGGTTTTGTATTCGGTAAAATGAAAATATTGGAATTTGGAATGACCCTTGTCGCGAATATGAGATTTTAGCCTATATGGTTACAAGTTTAATAAGTATGAAGGTTGAACTTGTCCCTCGATGTCCCTTGATGCGAAACATAATATTTAAAGCTATTTGGTTTTAAATTCGGAAAAATTGAAGTAGTGAAAGAACCCTGGTCGCAAAAATGAGATTTTGTCATATATGCTTACAAGTTGGATAAATGGGAAGTTTGACTTGATGTCCCTTGATGCGAAACATGATATGTGAACCTCTTTGGTTTTGTATTTGGTAAGATTAAAGTATTGGAATGACTCGATGTCCCGTGATGCGAAACATGATATGTGAACCTATTTGATTTTGTATTCGGTAAAATGAAAGTATTGGATTAACCCTCGTCGCGAAAATGAGATTTTAGCCTATATGGTTACAAGTTTAATAAGTATGAAGGTTGAACTTGTCCCTTGATGTCCCTTGATGCGAAACATGATATTTGAACCTATGTGGTTGTAAATACGGTAAAATGAAAGTACTGAAATGACCCTTGTCGCGAAAACGAGATTTTGGCCTATATGCTTACAAGTTTGATAAATGGGAAGGTTGAAATTGTCCCTTAATTTAAAACATGATTTGTGAACTATTTGGTTTTGTATTCGGTAAAATGAAAGTATTGGAATGACCCATGTCGGGAAAATGAGATTTTAGCATATATAGTTACAAATATGATAAATGGAAAGGCTGAACTTGTACCTCGATGTCCCTTGATGCGAAACATGATTTTTAAGCCGCGTTTGTTTGAAGTTCGGTAAACTGGTAGTATGAGAATGTGTCTCAATGGTCCTCAACTCAAAAATGATTTGAATCGAGTTTATTATAAATTTGACAAATTGAAAAGTTAATATGTTTTTCGATGACACTTGATGCGAAAATGTGATATTTGCGCATAGATGGTTTTAAATTCTATAAATTGGAAGTATGCGTTTTGTCTTCTGTTATAATGTTTTTTGATGACCCTTGACACGAAAATTGGATTTTAGCGAAGTTTGATAAATGGGAAGATTGAACTTGTGCCTCGACGTCAGTTGATGTGAAACTTGATTTTTAAGCATAGTTAAATCTAAATTCATTAAATTGGAAGTATAGGAATGTGCCTTAATGACCCTTGTTTTGAAGTTTGATAATGATGGTTGAACTTGTCAGTTGATGCGAAACTTGATAGTTAAGACTAGTTTAAATTCGGTAAATTGAAAGTATAAAATTGTGCCTTAATGACCCTTGTTTCAAAAATGGATCGTTAGTGGTTAAATAAATCACGCTTGCCCGTAGACCGTTGAATTTGATAGTAAGAGTTTGAGTTGAATCTTTCAAGTTTGGGTGCTACAATCATTGCTGCCATTTTTAGGTAAGAAGACTTAATTTGCCTCTCTTCCCATTTGCACCTTTACCCTTTTTTCTTTTTGACTGCGTAATAGAGAACTTTTGTTCTTTTCATTCTTTACCTACTTTGGTTTTCAACTTCTTGTATCTAAAACTTTCTTCACATACGACAGCAGACATGGTGTTCCAATTAAAACAACTGTATCTGTGACTGTTTTGGAAGAGGCACTCAATGGTTCAGTTACAATTCGCCAACTTCCATTGGGATAGTTTGTATCTAAAAGGGTACGTACTTTTTCCATTTATTAATCTCTTTATGGTCATAATTTTGTTTATTTATGCTTTGGTGCTTTCATGTTATAGGTTGAAAAGCAATGTGCACTTTCCTGTTTAGCTACAACCACGGTTACAATCGCAGAAGCGGAAGCAAGAGCTACAAAAGTAAATTCAAGGTTCAATTTTAATTTTCTGCCATTTATATTAATAAAAAGGTTGGATGCTAGTTATGTTCAACTTGCTATTGTCAAGATATTTGTTTTGCTCTATGTAGAATGACTTTTTAGAAATTATTTTTGAAATATATGGTCTAACTGAATCCAAATTTTAAAAGTACTTTGAATTTAGTAGAGTTTCAGTCATGTTATTTATCTACTTTGTGAGATCAATATTTCATGATAATACCTCTCAGGCGTTAAACAATTTCACATGTATAGAATTCGTTTGAAACTTTGAATAAGTAGAAGACATGTCCTGCAATTATAAATATGTCAGATTTATAATTGATATTTTTTAATGGTGTTGAATAATCATCTTTCCACAGTTATTACATTTCGACCATGAAGTAAATGTATTTTTCTTTCTCCTAAGGAAATATGTCTAATGTAACGTGTAGTCTTTCGGGTTTATAACTTTTTGAGTTATCTTTTTATTTTATTGAGTTAGGTCTTCTATTTGGCGCGAAATTGAGGTTTTAGCTTACATGGTTGCAAGTTTGATAAAAATGAAAGTTGAACTTGTCCCTCGATGTCCCTTAATGCGAAACATGATGATATGTGAAGCTATATGGTTTTGTATTCGGTAAAATGAAAATATTGGAATTTGGAATGACCCTTGTCGCGAATATGAGATTTTAGCCTATATGGTTACAAGTTTAATAAGTATGAAGGTTGAACTTGTCCCTCGATGTCCCTTGATGCGAAACATAATATTTAAAGCTATTTGGTTTTAAATTCGGAAAAATTGAAGTAGTGAAAGAACCCTGGTCGCAAAAATGAGATTTTGTCATATATGCTTACAAGTTGGATAAATGGGAAGTTTGACTTGATGTCCCTTGATGCGAAACATGATATGTGAACCTCTTTGGTTTTGTATTTGGTAAGATTAAAGTATTGGAATGACTCGATGTCCCGTGATGCGAAACATGATATGTGAACCTATTTGATTTTGTATTCGGTAAAATGAAAGTATTGGATTAACCCTCGTCGCGAAAATGAGATTTTAGCCTATATGGTTACAAGTTTAATAAGTATGAAGGTTGAACTTGTCCCTTGATGCGAAACATGATATTCGAACCTATGTGGTTGTAAATACGGTAAAATGAAAGTACTGAAATGACCCTTGTCGCGAAAACGAGATTTTGGCCTATATGCTTACAAGTTTGATAAATGGGAAGGTTGAAATTGTCCCTTAATTTAAAACATGATTTGTGAACTATTTGGTTTTGTATTCGGTAAAATGAAAGTATTGGAATGACCCATGTCGGGAAAATGAGATTTTAGCATATATAGTTACAAATATGATAAATGGAAAGGCTGAACTTGTACCTCGATGTCCCTTGATGCGAAACATGATTTTTAAGCCGCGTTTGTTTGGAGTTCGGTAAACTGGTAGTATGAGAATGTGTCTCAATGGTCCTCAACTCGAAAATGATTTGAATCGAGTTTATTATAAATTTGACAAATTGAAAAGTTAATATGTTTTTCGATGACACTTGATGCGAAAATGTGATATTTGCGCATAGATGGTTTTAAATTCTATAAATTGGAAGTATGCGTTTTGTCTTCTGTTATAATGTTTTTTGATGACCCTTGACACGAAAATTGGATTTTAGCGAAGTTTGATAAATGGGAAGATTGAACTTGTGCCTCGACGTCAGTTGATGTGAAACTTGATTTTTAAGCATAGTTAAATCTAAATTCATTAAATTGGAAGTATGGAAATGTGCCTTAATGACCCTTGTTTTGAAGTTTGATAATGATGGTTGAACTTGTCAGTTGATGCGAAACTTGATAGTTAAGACTAGTTTAAATTCGGTAAATTGAAAGTATAAAATTGTGCCTTAATGACCCTTGTTTCAAAAATGGATCGTTAGTGGTTAAATAAATCACGCTTGCCCGTAGACCGTTGAATTTGATAGTAAGAGTTTGAGTTGAATCTTTCAAGTTTGGGTGCTACAATCATTGCTGCCATTTTTAGGTAAGAAGACTTAATTTGCCTCTCTTCCCATTTGCACCTTTACCCTTTTTTCTTTTTGACTGCGTAATAGAGAACTTTTGTTCTTTTCATTCTTTACCTACTTTGGTTTTCAACTTCTTGTATCTAAAACTTTCTTCACATACGACAGCAGACATGGTGTTCCAATTAAAACAACTGTATCTGTGACTGTTTTGGAAGAGGCACTCAATGGTTCAGTTACAATTCGCCAACTTCCATTGGGATAGTTTGTATCTAAAAGGGTACGTACTTTTTCCATTTATTAATCTCTTTATGGTCATAATTTTGTTTATTTATGCTTTGGTGCTTTCATGTTATAGGTTGACAAGCAATGTGCACTTTCCTGTTTAGCTACAACCACGGTTACAATCGCAGAAGCGGAAGCAAGAGCTACAAAAGTAAATTCAAGGTTCAATTTTAATTTTCTGCCATTTATATTAATAAAAAGGTTGGATGCTAGTTATGTTCAACTTGCTATTGTCAAGATTTTTGTTTTGCTCTATGTAGAATGACTTTTTAGAAATTATTTTTGAAATATATGGTCTAACTGAATCCAAATTTTAAAAGTACTTTGAATTTAGTAGAGTTTCAGTCATGTTATTTATCTACTTTGTGAGATCAATATTTCATGATAATACCTCTCAGGCGTTAAACAATTTCACATGTATAGAATTCGTTTGAAACTTTGAATAAGTAGAAGACATGTCCTGCAATTATAAATATGTCAGATTTATAATTGATATTTTTTAATGGTGTTGAATAATCATCTTTCCACAGTTATTACATTTCGACCATGAAGTAAATGTATTTTTCTTTCTCCTAAGGAAATATGTCTAATGTAACGTGTAGTCTTTCGGGTTTATAACTTTTTGAGTTATCTTTTTATTTTATTGAGTTAGGTCTTCTATTTGGCGCGAAATTGAGGTTTTAGCTTATATGGTTGCAAGTTTGATAAAAATGAAAGTTGAACTTGTCCCTCGATGTCCCTTAATGCGAAACATGATGATATGTGAAGCTATATGGTTTTGTATTCGGTAAAATGAAAATATTGGAATTTGGAATGACCCTTGTCGCGAATATGAGATTTTAGCCTATATGGTTACAAGTTTAATAAGTATGAAGGTTGAACTTGTCCCTCGATGTCCCTTGATGCGAAACATAATATTTAAAGCTATTTGGTTTTAAATTCGGAAAAATTGAAGTAGTGAAAGAACCCTGGTCGCAAAAATGAGATTTTGTCATATATGCTTACAAGTTGGATAAATGGGAAGTTTGACTTGATGTCCCTTGATGCGAAACATGATATGTGAACCTCTTTGGTTTTGTATTTGGTAAGATTAAAGTATTGGAATGACTCGATGTCCCGTGATGCGAAACATGATATGTGAACCTATTTGATTTTGTATTCGGTAAAATGAAAGTATTGGATTAACCCTCGTCGCGAAAATGAGATTTTAGCCTATATGGTTACAAGTTTAATAAGTATGAAGGTTGAACTTGTCCCTTGATGCGAAACATGATATTCGAACCTATGTGGTTGTAAATACGGTAAAATGAAAGTACTGAAATGACCCTTGTCGCGAAAACGAGATTTTGGCCTATATGCTTACAAGTTTGATAAATGGGAAGGTTGAAATTGTCCCTTAATTTAAAACATGATTTGTGAACTATTTGGTTTTGTATTCGGTAAAATGAAAGTATTGGAATGACCCATGTCGGGAAAATGAGATTTTAGCATATATAGTTACAAATATGATAAATGGAAAGGCTGAACTTGTACCTCGATGTCCCTTGATGCGAAACATGATTTTTAAGCCGCGTTTGTTTGGAGTTCGGTAAACTGGTAGTATGAGAATGTGTCTCAATGGTCCTCAACTCGAAAATGATTTGAATCGAGTTTATTATAAATTTGACAAATTGAAAAGTTAATATGTTTTTCGATGACACTTGATGCGAAAATGTGATATTTGCGCATAGATGGTTTTAAATTCTATAAATTGGAAGTATGCGTTTTGTCTTCTGTTATAATGTTTTTTGATGACCCTTGACACGAAAATTGGATTTTAGCGAAGTTTGATAAATGGGAAGATTGAACTTGTGCCTCGACGTCAGTTGATGTGAAACTTGATTTTTAAGCATAGTTAAATCTAAATTCATTAAATTGGAAGTATGGAAATGTGCCTTAATGACCCTTGTTTTGAAGTTTGATAATGATGGTTGAACTTGTCAGTTGATGCGAAACTTGATAGTTAAGACTAGTTTAAATTCGGTAAATTGAAAGTATAAAATTGTGCCTTAATGACCCTTGTTTCAAAAATGGATCGTTAGTGGTTAAATAAATCACGCTTGCCCGTAGACCGTTGAATTTGATAGTAAGAGTTTGAGTTGAATCTTTCAAGTTTGGGTGCTACAATCATTGCTGCCATTTTTAGGTAAGAAGACTTAATTTGCCTCTCTTCCCATTTGCACCTTTACCCTTTTTTCTTTTTGACTGCGTAATAGAGAACTTTTGTTCTTTTCATTCTTTACCTACTTTGGTTTTCAACTTCTTGTATCTAAAACTTTCTTCACATACGACAGCAGACATGGTGTTCCAATTAAAACAACTGTATCTGTGACTGTTTTGGAAGAGGCACTCAATGGTTCAGTTACAATTCGCCAACTTCCATTGGGATAGTTTGTATCTAAAAGGGTACGTACTTTTTCCATTTATTAATCTCTTTATGGTCATAATTTTGTTTATTTATGCTTTGGTGCTTTCATGTTATAGGTTGAAAAGCAATGTGCACTTTCCTGTTTAGCTACAACCACGGTTACAATCGCAGAAGCGGAAGCAAGAGCTACAAAAGTAAATTCAAGGTTCAATTTTAATTTTCTGCCATTTATATTAATAAAAAGGTTGGATGCTAGTTATGTTCAACTTGCTATTGTCAAGATTTTTGTTTTGCTCTATGTAGAATGACTTTTTAGAAATTATTTTTGAAATATATGGTCTAACTGAATCCAAATTTTAAAAGTACTTTGAATTTAGTAGAGTTTCAGTCATGTTATTTATCTACTTTGTGAGATCAATATTTCATGATAATACCTCTCAGGCGTTAAACAATTTCACATGTATAGAATTCGTTTGAAACTTTGAATAAGTAGAAGACATGTCCTGCAATTATAAATATGTCAGATTTATAATTGATATTTTTTAATGGTGTTGAATAATCATCTTTCCACAGTTATTACATTTCGACCATGAAGTAAATGTATTTTTCTTTCTCCTAAGGAAATATGTCTAATGTAACGTGTAGTCTTTCGGGTTTATAACTTTTTGAGTTATCTTTTTATTTTATTGAGTTAGGTCTTCTATTTGGCGCGAAATTGAGGTTTTAGCTTATATGGTTGCAAGTTTCATAAAAATGAAAGTTGAACTTGTCCCTCGATGTCCCTTAATGCGAAACATGATGATATGTGAAGCTATATGGTTTTGTATTCGGTAAAATGAAAATATTGGAATTTGGAATGACCCTTGTCGCGAATATGAGATTTTAGCCTATATGGTTACAAGTTTAATAAGTATGAAGGTTGAACTTGTCCCTCGATGTCCCTTGATGCGAAACATAACATTTAAAGCTATTTGGTTTTAAATTCGGAAAAATTGAAGTAGTGAAAGAACCCTGGTCGCAAAAATGAGATTTTGTCATATATGCTTACAAGTTGGATAAATGGGAAGTTTGACTTGATGTCCCTTGATGCGAAACATGATATGTGAACCTCTTTGGTTTTGTATTTGGTAAGATTAAAGTATTGGAATGACTCGATGTCCCGTGATGCGAAACATGATATGTGAACCTATTTGATTTTGTATTCGGTAAAATGAAAGTATTGGATTAACCCTCGTCGCGAAAATGAGATTTTAGCCTATATGGTTACAAGTTTAATAAGTATGAAGGTTGAACTTGTCCCTTGATGTCCCTTGATGCGAAACATGATATTCGAACCTATGTGGTTGTAAATACGGTAAAATGAAAGTACTGAAATGACCCTTGTCGCGAAAACGAGATTTTGGCCTATATGCTTACAAGTTTGATAAATGGGAAGGTTGAAATTGTCCCTTAATTTAAAACATGATTTGTGAACTATTTGGTTTTGTATTCGGTAAAATGAAAGTATTGGAATGACCCATGTCGCGAAAATGAGATTTTAGCATATATAGTTACAAATATGATAAATGGAAAGGCTGAACTTGTACCTCGATGTCCCTTGATGCGAAACATGATTTTTAAGCCGCGTTTGTTTGGAGTTCGGTAAACTGGTAGTATGAGAATGTGCCTCAATGGTCCTCAACTCGAAAATGATTTGAATCGAGTTTATTATAAATTTGACAAATTGAAAAGTTAATATGTTTTTCGATGACACTTGATGCGAAAATGTGATATTTGCGCATAGATGGTTTTAAATTCTATAAATTGGAATTATGCGTTTTGTCTTCTGTTATAATGTTTTTTGATGACCCTTGACACGAAAATTGGATTTTAGCGAAGTTTGATAAATGGGAAGATTGAACTTGTGCCTCGACGTCAGTTGATGTGAAACTTGATTTTTAAGCATAGTTAAATCTAAATTCATTAAATTGGAAGTATGGGATTGTGCCTTAATGACCCTTGTTTTGAAGTTTGATAATGATGGTTGAACTTGTCAGTTGATGCGAAACTTGATAGTTAAGACTAGTTTAAATTCGGTAAATTGAAAGTATAAAATTGTGCCTTAATGACCCTTGTTTCAAAAATGGATCGTTAGTGGTTAAATAAATCACGCTTGCCCGTAGACCGTTGAATTTGATAGTAAGAGTTTGAGTTGAATCTTTCAAGATTGGGTGCTACAATCATTGCTGCCATTTTTAGGTAAGAAGACTTAATTTGCCTCTCTTCCCATTTGCACCTTTACCCTTTTTTCTTTTTGACTGCGTAATAGAGAACTTTTGTTCTTTTCATTCTTTACCTACTTTGGTTTTCAACTTCTTGTATCTAAAACTTTGTTCACATACGACAGCAGACATGGTGTTCCAATTAAAACAACTGTATCCGTGACTGTTTTGGAAGAGGCACTCAATGGTTCAGTTACAATTCGCCAACTTACATTGGGATAGTTTGTATCTAAAAGGGTACGTACTTTTTTCCATTTATTAATCTCTTTATGGTCATAATTTTGTTTATTTATGCTTTGGTGCTTTCATGTTATAGGTTGAGAAGCAATGTGCACTTTCCTGTTTAGCTACAACCACGGTTACAATCGCAGAAGCGGAAGCAAGAGCTACAAAAGTAAATTCAAGGTTCAATTTTAATTTTCTGCCATTTATATTAATAAAAAGGTTGGATGCTAGTTATGTTCAACTTGCTATTGTCAAGATTTTTGTTTTGCTCTATGTAGAATGACTTTTTAGAAATTATTTTTGAAATATATGGTCTAACTGAATCCAAATTTTAAAAGTACTTTGAATTTAGTAGAGTTTCAGTCATGTTATTTATCTACTTTGTGAGATCAATATTTCATGATAACACCTCTCAGGCGTTAAACAATTTCACATTTATAGAATTCGTTTGAAACTTTGAATAAGTAGAAGACATGTCCTGCAATTATAAATATGTCAGATTTATAATTGATATTTTTTAATGGTGTTGAATAATCATCTTTCCACAGTTATTACATTTCGACCATGAAGTAAATGTATTTTTCTTTCTCCTAAGGAAATATGTCTAATGTAACGTGTAGTCTTTCGGGTTTATAACTTTTTGAGTTATCTTTTTATTTTATTGAGTTAGGTCTTCTATTTGGCGCGAAATTGAGGTTTTAGCTTATATGGTTGCAAGTTTGATAAAAATGAAAGTTGAACTTGTCCCTCGATGTCCCTTAATGCGAAACATGATGATATGTGAAGCTATATGGTTTTGTATTCGGTAAAATGAAAATATTGGAATTTGGAATGACCCTTGTCGCGAATATGAGATTTTAGCCTATATGGTTACAAGTTTAATAAGTATGAATGTTGAACTTGTCCCTCGATGTCCCTTGATGCGAAACATAATATTTAAAGCTATTTGGTTTTAAATTCGGAAAAATTGAAGTAGTGAAAGAACCCTGGTCGCAAAAATGAGATTTTGTCATATATGCTTACAAGTTGGATAAATGGGAAGTTTGACTTGATGTCCCTTGATGCGAAACATGATATGTGAACCTCTTTGGTTTTGTATTTGGTAAGATTAAAGTATTGGAATGACTCGATGTCCCGTGATGCGAAACATGATATGTGAACCTATTTGATTTTGTATTCGGTAAAATGAAAGTATTGGATTAACCCTCGTCGCGAAAATGAGATTTTAGCCTATATGGTTACAAGTTTAATAAGTATGAAGGTTTATGGAGTTTGTTACCTCTTCAGCGGTATGTTTGAGGGGCCGTTACCCCTTTAGCGGTATGATTAGTGGGCAGTTGCCCCTTCAGTGGTTGAATCAAGTTTTGTTATCTCTTCAGTGGTATGGTTATAAGGCTTGACTTCGCTGTTGGTTTTGATTAGTGGGCAATTACCCCTTCAGTGGTTGAGTAAATGGTTTGTTACCTTTGTTACCTCTTCGACGATATGATTGGTGGGCCATTACCCCTTTGGCGGTATGATTAGTGGGCAGTTACCCCTTCAGTGGTTGAATTAACGTTTTGTTACCTCTTGAGTGGTATGGTTATAAGGCGTGACCCCGCCGTTGGTTTTGATTATGGAGTTGTTACCCCTCCAGTGTTTGTTTCTTTGGGCCTTACCCCATCAGTTTAGTTTGAATATGGGTTTTTACCCCGTAAGTTGGTTTGGATATGGGTCATATCCCATCAGTAGTTTGAATGTGGATTTTATCCCATCAATTGTGTGATTATTGGGTCGTATCCCCATCACTTGTTTGATTATTGGGTCGTATCCCCATCACTGGTATGATTATCGAGTTTTTCCCCATGAGTGGTGTGATGGTGGACTTTACCCCGTCAGTATTTGACTCACCTCCTGTATTGGTATCCCTGTTGAAGATTCTCGAGTGTTTGTGCTGCGATGCCGGGCTACTTCCTTTTAGGACCTGTCCAAATCTTGTCTCAACAGTTTTTCGTTGTACTGTCATATGTGTCTCGTACATGTTCATTCATTCATGCATACATACATAGCATGCACACAAATGTCATCCATGCATGGTTGCATTATTACCGGGTGTCTTGTTTCAGTGTATCCCGTAAAAAGTGTCATCCCCAATGTGTCTGATTCAGGTATGTTACCAATCAAATTTATTTCAAGGGGCAGGTCCCACCAAATCTACCTTTGTACCAATTCAGTTCAGTTCCCCAGTAACTTGTGAAAGCTATCCTCGTACTGGTAGCAAATGACTTTTATCTTGTTGGTCGTTACCTCTGAGAAGGTAATTGACGGTATTTCCTTTTCGTTTGTTGGTCGTTATCCGAGTTGAGGTAACTGACGGTATTTCCTTCCATATATTGGTCTTTACCCCAGTAAAGGTAATTGACGGTATTTTCTTTTCATATGTTGGTCGTTATCCGTGTTGAGGTAACTGACGGTATTTCCTTTTCTTATCGTATGTTGGTCGTTACCCGAGTTGAGGTAACCGACGGTATTTCCTTTTCTTTTTCGTATGTTGGTCGTTATCCGAGTTGAGGTAACTGACAGTATTTTCTTTTCGTATGTTGGTCGTTATCCGTGTTGAGGTAACTGACGGTATTTCCTTTTCTTATCGTATGTTGGTCGTAACCCGAGTTGAGGTAACCGACGGTATTTCCTTTTCTTTTTCGTATGTTGGTCGTTATCCCAGTTGAGGTAACTGACAGTATTTCCTTTTCGTATGTTGGTCGTTACCCAAGTAAAGGTAATTGACGGTATTTCCTTTCGTATGTTGGTCTTTACCCCAGTAAAGGTAATTGACGGTATTTCCATTTCGTACGTTGGTCGTTACCCGAGTTGAGGTTACTGACGGTATTTCCTTTTCGTATGTTGGTCGTTACCCGAGTTGAGGTAACTGACGGTATTTACTTTTCTTATCGTATTTTGGTCGTTACTCGTGTTGAGGTAATTGACGGTATTTCCTTCCGTATGTTGGTCTTTACCCCAGTAAAGGTAATTGACAGTATTTCCCTTTCGTATGTTGGTCGTTACCCGTGTTGAGGTAACTGACGGTATTTCTTTCCGTATGTTGGTCTTTACCCTAGTAAAGGTAATTGACAGTATTTCCTTTCGTATGTTGGTCTTTACCCCAGTAAAGGTAATTGACAGTATTTCCCTTTCGTATGTTGGTCGTTACCCAGTAAAGGTAATTGACAGTATTTCGTTTGGTATGTTGGTCGTTACCCCTATAAAGGTAACTGACGGTATTTCGTTTGGTATGTTGGTCGTTACCCCTATAAAGGTAACTGACGGTATTTCCTTTCCTATGTTGCTCTTTTCCCCAGTAAAGGTAATAGACAGTATTTCATTTCGTATGTTCGTCTTTACCGCAGTAACGGTAATAAATAATATTTCCTCCCCAATAATACCTATCAGTTTGTTCCCTAGTCAGTGTATCTTTGTTGTCTTTGCATTCACAATTGCATCATAGGCATTCATACCATTATATTCATAACCATTGCATTCTCAGTATTTCAACTGGTCAAAATTGGTGTACTTAATATTTAAGTCTCTTCGACCCATTGATTTAAAGAATTTTCTTTTAAATCTCCGTGACGGAGAAACTTAAATAGGGGCATCTGTCATACCCCAAATTTTGACCACTTTTCTCTATTCTTACCCATTTTATTCGTATTTTTAAAGTCGGAAATTTTCGTCGTTTCAGACGAAATTTCGGTAGAGAGGTTACTTTGAAGTACCTCATTTTTTATTCCGAGTCAGTCCCTCTTCTCTCTTTGTTTTCTTTTTATTTCAGTATTTAATTTCCATCTTTTATTAGTTTTAATTTTAGTTTTGATTTTAAAATTAGTTACTCTTTCTATATATATTTAATAGTTTATTTTCTGTTTTTGTGCTATAATGTCAATGAGTCCGAAAAATCCCAGCAAGGGTCCAAAAAATATTTTTTCATACGCCTCATATAACTTTTGTTTCCAAATCCAGTAGATGTTGCTATTTCTGCAAGTTGTTTCCTTTTTCCCCTTCAACCCTAATGCTATAAAATAAAACCTGCAAAAAGAAAACAGGGGGCCGCACAAAACTTTCACAGAAAAATCAATCATTTGCAGCCGCAGCTCTCACACAAAAAACCCTAATTTCCTTTCTTCAATTTTTAGAGTGAAAACAAACAAAAATCATCAAAAATCATGAACAACCGATGAATGTTCATCGTGATCTCTTTTCACCTTCTTTTTTTGAATCAATCATAAACCACAACAAATCACAAATTCGGCCATAAGATTTCAACACCACACAAATTCGAAATCGAAATTCATCACCATACACTAACAGAAACAGAACCAAAGTCACATTCAAATCCAAGCTGGTTCGGAACTGAGCAGCAAGAAGGAACAGAGCTTGAACCGGATCGTGAAAGGAGAAGAAAGTGACAACAGAATCGAACCGGTTGAACCAGAATACATACCGAGCCAAACTGGATCTGAACCGTAGAGGAAGAGGTAAGCCGAACCGGTACGAAAAGTAACAAAGGGTAAGAGTTTTGTTCATCCTTTTTTCGAATTTTGTTTTGTAGATCTATGTAAATCCGTGTTTTGTTTTGAAAATTTGTTTTAAGAATTGAAACCAGCATGCAAAAGGATGTTCAAAACTACAAGAAATTTTTGAATCGGAGTAAGTTTGAACTCCGGCGCGGTGGTGCCACCACCGGCCACCGCGCCGGAAAACACTATCTCGCCGGAGAAGATGATATAAGGGGGCGTTTGTTTTTGAGTAGAGAGAGAAGTGAGGGTTTTGATTTTAGAGAGTAGAGAGAGAAGAGAGGAACCGGTTTGATAGAGAGAGAAGGTCATGAGCAAAATGACTTAAAAATGGAAATATACTCTTTTATATGCTCTCTGTTGGATCAGTTCGGTTGAACCGAACCGGTTTCCGAACCGATCCAACTCTTCCTCCCTAAACCGGTTTACTGATCCGTATCCAACCCCAATTTGTCCTACTTTGGCCCGTATGTCTATTTGCTGAACTGATTTTCTTACTAGCTGTTATATCCCTGTTCATGCTACTGCACCCCTCCCTGTATATATTTTAGTAACTCTTTTAAAACTCATGCATCTTATTGTTAACTATATTTCATGCATTTTTAATGCTTTAATTGTCGTATTATTCTTTTTTTTTTTTTAGTTTTGTTGAGTGATTTAAAATTTTTATTTTGTGCATTTTCTTATTCGGTAGTTTATTTTTAGTATGTGGTGTTATCTTATGTTTTTTTTGCATCATTACTAATATTATCTCATGCATCCTTTAATTCTTGTCAATTATTTTATTATCATTAAATTGCTTAGTGTGTATAATAGGGATTGAATGTAACACATGCATTTCATTTTCCGCATTTTGTTATAGTACGTCATTGTGTTTAATTTATTTTTAGATGACGTTTAACTTAGAAAAATCTCATCAACAAAATCAAATATGCAAAACTTCAAAAAATATTTTTTTAATAAACCTTGGTTTGTAACCCAAGTTGCTTTTTTTCCTTTTATTTTCTTAATCAAATGCTTAATTGAATTAATATTCATACTAGACTTGATTTCTTTGTAATTAAAATTTGACCAACCTCACTTTATTTTATCTCATGCCTTGAGGCTTCTTATCCCTTCTTAAAACCATTTTCTAAAATTTAAAATCAACCAACCCACCAAAAAGAAACTTTTTAGGTGAACTACATTGGTTTTGATCCCTTTTCTTTAAGGGTATGTAGGCATGGGATTTTTATCCTTCCAAATCAAATAAAAATAACCAAAAACATACTTCTTATCCCTCCATTCTTTCACTTAGACTTTTAGGTAATAATTTTTAAATAAGCAATGAATTTAGCACAAGATAAATTAGGTAAGAGGTTCCTACGGAATACTGTAGACGCTTAGGGTGCTAGCACCTTCCCTTCGCGTAACCAACCCCCGATTCCAAAGTCTTGATGAGGGTTTTTACTCATTTTTTCCCTTCCCACGAATAAAAATCGAGAGTGCAAAGATTAACGATTCAAATCAATTAATGGTTTGATATCCGAAAATCACGAGCACAATGTCCCTTGATGCGAAACATGATATTTGAAACTATTTGGTTTTAATTTCGGAACAATTTAAGTAGTGAAAGAACCGTAGTCGCAAAAATGATATTTTGTCCTATATGCTTGCAAGTTGAATAAATGGGAAGTTTGAACTTGTCCCTGGATGTCCCTTGATGCGAAACATGATATGTGAACCTCTTTGGTTTTATATTCGGTAAGATTAAAGTATTGGAATGACCCTTGTCGCGAAAATGATATTTTAGCCTACATGGTTACAAGTTTGATAAATATGAAGGTAGAACTTGTCCCTCGATGTCCCTTGATGCGAAACATGATATGTGAACCTATTTGGTTTTGTATTCGGTAAAATGAAAGTATTGGATTAACCCTTGTCGCGAAAATGAGATTTTAGTGTATATGGTTCCAAGTTTGGTAAATGGGATGGTTGAACTTGTCCCTTGATTGAACATGTCATGTGAACCTATTTTGTTTTACATTCGGTAAAATGAAAGTCTTGGAAGGACTCTTGACGCGAAAATGAGATTTTAGCCTATATGGTTACAAGTTTAATAAGTATGAAGGTTCAACTTGTCCCTTGATGTCCCTTGATGCGAAACATGATATTTGAAACTATTTGGTTTTAAATTCGGAAAAATTTAAGTAGTGAAAGAACCGTAGTCGCAAAAATGAGATTTTGTCCTATATGCTTGCAAGTTGAATAAATGGGAAGTTTGAACTTGTCCCTGGATGTCCCTTGATGCGAAACATGATATGTGAACCTCTTTGGTTTTGTATTCGGTAAGATTAAAGTATTGGAATGACCCTTGTCCCGAAAATGAGATTTTAGCCTACATGGTTACAAGTTTGATAAATATGAAGGTTGAACTTGTCCCTCGATGTCCCTAGATGCGAAACATGATATCTGAACCTATTTGATTTTGTATTCGGTAAAATGAAAGTATTGGATTAACCCTTGTCGTGAAAATGAGATTTTAGTGTATATGGTTACAAGTTTGGTAAATGGGATGGTTGAACTTGTCCCTTGATTAAACATGTCATGTGAACCTATTTTGTTTTACATTCGGTAAAATGAAAGTCTTGGAAGGACTCTTGATGTGAAAATGAGATTTTAGCTATATGGTTACAAGTTTAATAAGTATGAAGGTTCAACTTGTCCCTTGATGTCCCTTGATGCGAAACATGATATTTGAAACTATTTGGTTTTAAATTCGGAAAAATTTAAGTAGTGAAAGAACCGTAGTCGCAAAAATGAGATTTTGTCCTATATGCTTGCAAGTTGAATAAATGGGAAGTTTGAACTTGTCCCTGGATGTCCCTTGATGCGAAACATGATATGTGAACCTCTTTGGTTTTGTATTCGGTAAGATTAAAGTATTGGAATGACCCTTGTCCCGAAAATGAGATTTTAGCCTACATGGTTACAAGTTTGATAAATATGAAGGTTGAACTTGTCCCTCGATGTCCCTTGATGCGAAACATAATATTTAAAGCTATTTGGTTTTAAATTCGGAAAAATTGAAGTAGTGAAAGAACCCTGGTCGCAAAAATGAGATTTTGTCATATATGCTTACAAGTTGGATAAATGGGAAGTTTGACTCGATGTCCCTTGATGCAAAACATGATATGTGAACCTCTTTGGTTTTGTATTTGGTAAGATTAAAGTATTGGAATGACTCGATGTCCCTTGATGCGAAACATGATATGTGAATCTATTTGATTTTGTATTCGGTAAAATGAAAGTATTGGATTAACCCTTGTCGCGAAAATGAGATTTTAGTGTATATGGTTACAAGTTTGGTAAATGGGATGGTTGAACTTGTCTCTTGATTAAACATGTCATGTGAACCTATTTTGTTTTAAATTTGATAAAAATGAAAGTTGAACTTTCCCCTCGATGTCCCTTAATGCGAAACATGATGATATGTGAAGTTATATGGTTTTGTATTCGGTAAAATGAAAGTATTGGTTACAAATATGATAAATGGGAAGGCTGAACTTGTACCTCGATGTCCCTTGATGTGAAACATGATTTTTAAGCCGCGTTTGTTAGGATTTCAGTAAACTGGTAGTATGAGAATGTGTCTCCATGGTCCTCAACTTGAAAATGATTTGAATCGAGTTTATTATAAATTTGATAAATTGAAAAGTTAATATTTTTTTCGATGACACTTGACGCGAAAATGTGATATTTGCGCATAGATGGTTTTAAATTCTATAAATTGAAGGTATGTGTTTCTATTTTGTTATAATGTTTTTTGATGACCTGTGACACGAAAATTGGATGGATTTTAGCGAAGTTTGATAAATGAGAAGATTGAATTTGTGCCTCAACGTTAGTTGATGTGAAACTTGATTTTTAGGCATAGTTAAATCTAAATTCTTTAGTATTGAGCGTCAACAAATTCATCAATCTAAAGTGCCTATTCGCTCAATACTAAAAATTACCGATTCTATTCCCAATATATCAATCGGGGAGCAGCGGATTAGATATTGAGTATTTTGAATATTCAAGCTAGAAGCAGTAGCTTCGTCCTTGCATGAGACAATACCCTCATAATTCTTTATCATATCTCCATTTGCATTCACATCACCAAGAAAGCAAAGGATGTTCCTAAATAACAAGCAGTTGGTTCTGATGTGCCAACTATTGAAGATGAAGTTCAGGACTTAGAACCTGCTAAGATTCTGAACAAGAGGACAGGAAGTGGCAAGTCAGTTGGTTCTTCATAGTCTCAACCTCCTCAACCATCAATTCTTAAGAAGAAGAGGAAACATATTGTTAGGAAACTGAAGGAATCACACTATGTGATGGAAAATGATGATCAGGTAGAAGCTGCAACTGAGTTGGTCATTAGAGAAGTCAGAAGGAAGAGAGCTGCAGATGAAGCTGCACTGCAGAAGGCAAATGAGATTGCTCATGAAATTGGTGTTCCTGCTGAGCACTTGGTAAATGAATCAACAATTGAAGTTGCCCATAAGGTGATTGAGCTGACAGAGAATCTTCAACGGTTGGTGGTGGCTCGTGATTTGCTGGATGCTGTTGAAGAAGTTCCGAGGTAGGATGTTACGTGTTCAGAAGCTGAAGTCTAGAAGCAACAAGAGGTAATACTGATTTACATAACATCTTTAATGTAATAGAAATAGAATCTAGTTCAACCTCAGACTCTCACTCAACCTCTGTGTCAATCTCTTTAGACATAGACAATATTCCCTCGAATAAAGTCTATGCAAACTTACATAAATCCTTGTCTGCATCACCATCTACCAAGCATCAGAAAAAGCCTGTGCATTCTAATATTCAAGAAAGACTATCTGCTAATCATCCACTTCAATCTATTCCTGCTGATGCAGAAGTTGTAGGTGAACCAGTAGGGTCTGAGTCTGCCAATCATGAGGAATCATCATCATCTCATCCCAAACCAACTACCCAAACTTCTGATCCATCTGTTTTCGATGAACTGGATAATCACTATTCATATGAATTACCAGGATTTGAACCTAATCTAGAAAAAGCCTCTGAAGTAGATTCTGATGAAGTTACTTTAGAAAGCCCCCAACAACATGCACCAAACTTACAAATGGCCTCAAATACCTGCACTGATCTAGTCATTCACCCTGTCTATCAACCATTTCATCTTAATACAACACACTCCAATATATCTTTTGGTATTGCATTAAGAAATTTAGCCAACAAGAAATCTTCCTCTGACAAATCACCTGCTTCAGAGAATCTGTGTTCCTTCTCAGAAGAATCTATAACTGTTGTGCAACCTCTGAATGTAGCTCCACCTTCTTATGCTACATCTGTGTCTCAACCTCAGCATGTTCAACCTTCTAAACCATCTCACCAAATGGTTGTTACTGAGGCCACTGCCACAGACTTACCTTCATCTTCAACTCAAGCTCTTCAAACTTATACTCCTATCCAAACTACAAATATCTCTTCCCCACGTACCCAGTTTCTAGATTCTATTATATTAACAGATGTGTGTGAGAGTATTTTCAAGGAGCTGAGCAAGTTAGTGAAGGCCAGGTACAACTTAGTCCATGAAGAGGACCATGTCAAAGAATGGAAAAGACTGAGTGAAAGAGTAGACTTTGTTATGAATGAACTTTTGAAGTCATCTCTTGAAGCACATAACAATGCTCAAAACACTCTCAATGACTGGTTCAAGGGTGTTGTAAAGAGCATGCAGGAAGTGGAAATCAAGAGCACTCAAGAGAAGAGCAAGCTTTACATATCAGACACTCCCATGTTCTTCGATGCTTTTGGTATCATCTCTTCAAGTGTTCATTCTGAGAACCTGGATCTCAACTGGTTGACTAAGCTGAAGAGTGATTCTGAGTTAGAGAAGGAGAACAAGAAGCTGAAGAAAGAACTCCTAGAGCAAAGATTGCTACTAGTCGAGTACAAGAGGGAGACAGAAGCTCAAGTGGAAGAAGCAAGAATAAGTGAATAAAATCTTATCATAAGCAACGGTGAGTTTAGAGAAGAAACGAAGAAGCAATCAGAAACCACAAACAGCTTAATCAGAGATCTGATGGACATGGTCCAGAAACAAGCAAAGCCTTAGTTGCACACCCTTTAGCTTGTTTATTTTTTATGTTTGTGCTTCTAAATATTTTGTGCTTCTGACTATGTTCATGCTTCTGACCTTGCTTTCTGATAAGTGCCAGGAAGTAGTATTTTAGATGATTATTTACGGCACGTTTGTTACTTCTTTCACAAGTTATCTAGGGAAAAGCCGAGAGAAAAGTGAATTTTGACCTATTACGCTTTTGTCATCTTACTCTACCCATTTGAGTGCAGGAATTGAGAAAAAGTCAGCTCGTCATAGCGAGCCAAATGGCGAGCAACTCCAGAGAGTTCCAGGTTCCTTCGCCACAAAGATGGCCATCGCGAACTATCTCGCCTGGCGAAGCAATGATGAGCAGTTCCAGAGAGTTGGAAAAACATGACAAGAGCAATTCGCCATGGCGAGAAATATTCCTGCCAGGCGAAATAAGGCGGTTTCATCTGATTCTTGTGATGTGGCAGAAACCCACTAGCAAAGAAAGCTCAAGTCGCGAGACAAAATCCGCCAGGCGAAATTATGTTTTTTCAGCACATGTATAAAAGCTCATTTCCCTCATTTGAGACATTATCATATAACATTTTAGAGAGAGAATAGGGCGAAAATACACTGTTTATATTGGGCAATAGTGATTGAGTGTAGATTCATCAAGAATCTTGGAGAAATCAAGTTCCTTGCATGTATTCTCAACTTTCCTGCAAGTTTTGTAATGTTCTCATGACAATGATGAACTAAATCTCCTTAGTTGGGATTAGAGGTACTTGATTGAGCTTAGAATGTAATCTTTTAAATCTTGTAATATATGATTCTAGCAATTTACATGATATTGAAGTTATTCTTGCAATTCATTTCCATCTTTGATTTAATTGTTATTGAAAAGTACTTTTGAATCTGGGTTAGAATAATTTATCTATCAAAACAATAATTCTAGACATAGGATTGATGTTTTGATAATCACACAAGGCATCAGTACATAAAGCTTTCGGATCGTTGAATAGATTGAGAAATCGTCAATTAAACGATACGATCGACAATTGGATTGTTTAATAGTTTGAGAAATCAACTATTGAACAATACAATTGATCTCAAAATCATGTTGAGTGATACGTGATAATATCGGTAAAACGCTAGAATCCATATATGTGATTATTAGGTTATGTTTGACGCTTAATCAAAGAACTCTAATTCCAACGTTTTTACGCCTTATTACTCTCAACTTTTACTCTTGCAACTTTGTTACTAAAACAAACAACAAATTGTCTTTTAACTTATAATGATATTTGGTGTCGAACAGTCTGTGATATCGCACTAGTCCCTGAGGAGACGATATAAATACTTAATATTGTTTGATGCTAAAATACTACATCACTTTCTTTGCTTCTGAACTGCAATTAACTGTCTTATCAATAGAATATTTTATCACAATGTTTTTTTCTCTCTTCTTTTTGTCTATATTTTATCTTTTTGTTGATGACAAAAGGGGGAGTAGATGTATATTATTTATAGGCTCTGAGCCCCATTAATTTAAAATTAAATGTTAAATTAATTCACTTCTTCTCATCTCTTAGTCTATTTAATGTGAGATTATTCTGAGTGTTATTATGTTTTTAATGATGAATTTAATTAACATGGATAGAATTCAGGGAGAGCTTACAAACCTCACCTTAAAGTAATATTGGACTCAGGGGGAGCTTACAAACCTCATACTTTTAAAGTCAACTTGTTAATTAGATTAACAACAATTGAACATTTTAAATATTAATGTTTGTCATCATCAAAAATGAGGAGATTGTTGGAACAAAATGTGTTCCACATCTCATAATTCATTTTCTAGAGCTAAAGGCGTTTCCTTGAGTTTTATGGATGGAACTCAGTATGTATATGTCTCCAGTGTTCAAAAAGACAAATTTTGGAACTGTAGCATGTTTCATCTTGATTGTCATCGATGCAAATGCAGGATCATCATTTTCTGAACTCTTTGGGATTGTATCCAAATTCAAGAAAGGCCTTTCGAATTCTTGTAACATTGTTTGGTTGGATAATCAACATATGCATCATATGCGACCCTTGTTTATGGGCACCTGTGCATGCAAGGATCATATCGTCTTTGATCATGAGTATTGTGTTAGTTCTAAATCCATCTTCAATCTCATCGAAAACTTAATGATGGTTTGCTCTTGCAGATTGTTGGTCTATGTCAAGCTCTAAATGATGTTTTGGATAGCATGGGCAAGAAGGGCATTCCTGTTCCTGTTTGACTTGGATTATTGCCAATTTCTTTGTCTATACATTCTTCCTGAATCATCAATGTTATACATACATATAACATTGAATTTGACATATATTATTAGATTCTAGGTTCGATTTATCCAATGGTTGCACTTTGTTTAATTCTGAAGTTCATCGCGATTGTGGATATAAGTTCCATTATGTTTTACCCGTGGACAAATAACCGGCTAATGAAAGAATATGAAGGATATGTAAATGAAATAGCTCATATTATTTCTTAACCTTGCGAGAAATATTGCATAAAACTTGGTTAGCTTGTGGTTAAGTTTTGTTTGTTTCTTTTTATCAGAAAACAGGGTCAATGCATGTATTTGAGGGAACATTGCTTCCTTATGTTGTTTGTGTTAAGTGTATTGAAGATTTAGTACCTTACGCATAAAGATCATGCATCTCAGATATTTTTTTTGTTGTTTGTTTGAAACATCATGTGAACTCATAATAGAGTTAGAAAGCAGTGTCATTGTTACCAATTGACCAAAACAAACTCGATCTAATGAAGCCAAACTCGTATAAGTAACATTATTTGTCCTATCATCTATAAAATAAGTTGATATCCATGCATTTTAAAAAGATTTGCTTCCTAAAAAATAGCAATGATATATTAATATTACAAAAGCCTAACTTAGAAGATTATCATCCTAACCATCTAAATGAGAAAGCTCTTGTGAAATGTAAATCATCATTCATAATTCATTGATGCTAATATATTATGATGTAAATTACTCTTTTATTTTTCAATGGATTTAGTGCATTGGTTCTGATGTGAAACTAATTGGTAAGTTGCAAGATATCTCAACCCTTTCTTGCTCTAATAAAATATGAAAAAAGGATCAATGGTAATAAACCTTTACCCACAAGTGTACAAAACTTCTACTTGGAGAAGATGAAGAAAGATAAAGCTTTGTCCTATTTAATTAATGACACAAATACAACACAAAAGAGTGGCACAAACAATAATTGAAGGAAAGATAGAATACATCAAATAAAATATAGAAATAAAAGAAGACGCCACATTCTTAGAGAGCCTCATCGAGTTAGATCATTATATTGGACTAAGAGTAATTACACAAGTTAGTTGGAAAAAATACATATTCACCCAAAATCTAAGACATTTGGTATATGAAATGTTTTTCAGCTTCAACTCTTCTATTCAATGTTCTGTCAAAAAAAAAAATTCTTCTATTCAATGTGAGACTTTAACTAACACATCACAACATCTCTCTTCAAGTTTAAAGTTTTCATTGTCCATGATCCAATACTACGAATTTTTCATGCTCCCCATCAAGTCGAAACAGAGCTTTGATACTATTGTTGGATCATGAAGGGAAGCTTCACTAAGTTGGATCATCACATTGGATTAAGAACAACCACATAAGTGAGTTGGACACCATATATTCACCAAAAATATTAAAATATTAGGCATGTGCGTCATATCACTTATAGGTTGATCAACCTCAACATTTTCATTCAATAAGATTTTAACTAAATACTCTTGATAAGAATTAACGGTAGTTCTTCTATTTTATTTTATTCAAAGGTGAGAATACACGTTCCTACAATAGGCTCTTCATGATTGGATTTGATTTGAGTGAAAGAATTCTTTGTTCGACGCTTCTTCACTTGCTTTGTCTTGAACTAATTTGTCATTAAGTCCCTTCATCCTAATGCATTATTCTTCGATAGAATTCCTTTCACATAGTACTCAATAAGTTTAAGATTACATCAATAACTCAATTAAACTTTCAAGTTCAATAAAATTATGTAAAAACGTTACTTTTTATTTTGTTTTTCAAAAGTGTGGATGGTATTTTTCTAGTTGGGGGTGATGACTTGGCTAGTGCATAAGATGCAGCAGGGAACAGTAGTTGAACTGTGTCTAACACTTGCAAGCTATATTCTTGCCCAAAAAAGGAAACACACAAGAACATCTTAAAAAAGACAGAAAAAAAAAAAGTTGACAAAGTGTTTTTGTTATGAAACTAATGAACCTTTTTATTATAGGCTCCCTATTTTTCCATTTTCATGCAAAAGTAGCCTTAAATTATGATGATAGTTTAAAATGAAGTAAAGGCCTTGAACAATATATCATTTCAATCCCCCATATATTTTCACATAAACTATCAAAAATATCCAACACCAAAATAAAAGGTGCTACATCACCTCTTGCAAGCTTCACTAATTAAATTGATCATACATTTCAATTTATGTGTTTCATGGGTTGATGAATAGAAACGTAAAAGAGTTAATTTGTGGTGGACATTTTATAAAATATTATCCAACATAGATCTCACTAATATTATTTTTTGAGGGGGCACTAATAATATTTCCTCTTTATTTAATTGGTTTAAAAAAAAAAAATGGGAGTAAAATAAATATTTTAAGCTAACAAATTTTTTACAATTAATTAGAAGTATACACTTATTTTTGTTAGTTTGATAGTTAATTTTTTGGTTCATTTTGTTTCGAGTTATCGAGCCGAACTGAGTTGTTCGTGAACTTCAATTCAAACTTAAATCTCACCCGTCATCGATCATACTTAACTTTCTTATTAAATCTCACCCGTCCAGAAATCCTCTTCGCCAATCCGATATATCAAATGAAAAATATACAATATATAAATCTACCAATTTAGTAAAATAATCAATTATAAGTAAACAGTGAAATCACGTGTATTCTTCTCTCTTGATGAAGAGGCCTCATGGATCGGACTCCTCCGGTCGGAGAAGAGGTTTTGTCCGACGACGAAGAAAAGGCCGGAGAAGAGAATCCAGTTTGGTCTCGTGCTGGTGGAAACAAGATTGTTGCTGTAGGAAACGAGATCTGTGTTTCTGAAAACAAGATCGTTTCTGGGAATCCGTCATTCTCGGAAACGATGATTTTGTTTCCAGCAATAGCTATCTTGACTCCACCGGCACGGATCATAAAATTATAGCTAAATTATTTGTTAACAAAGAAAACATCGCAACCAGTACAAAGCCCTGGATTTAGTCATAGCTAAATTATAGGTCTTACAGATCATGAACCAAATGAGTCGAACTTTAGTTAAAAATTAAATCCGTTAAATGAGTTGAAATTGAGCTATGTGTAGTTCGACTCGTTTAATTCATGAACTATCTCAATATACACACAGTTAATAAAAATAACTTGGAAGAAACGATGTAAATATTATGTCATATTTTGAATTACAAATGTCATTTTCTAAAAAAACAAACATTTAAAGAAAAAAACTTGTATTGAGTTTAAATGACTAAATTTGAAGAAAGGACTAAATTTAAAGAAAGGACTAAATTTAAAGAAAAAAACTAGTTGAAAGGACTAAATTTGAAGTTTTTACCCATTGGCAGTGTGGGATTTTTTACACTCACAAGAAATCAAACTAATTCTTTATGATATAACATATTTATGAGTTGGTGTATTTGAATCTATTATTGTTAAAATGTAATGTTATTTTGCTTTTGATTTCTCAATCTTATGTTTAACTACCAAAGAAAAAAGCAAGCTACAGGAAATATAATTTATCTCTATAGCTAGAATACCACCTTTGGTGTAATAATAATAGAGCACATTTGCATGAGTGAGGTTAGTATCGCAATAAGGCTGGATAGAATACACGTAAGTAAAATTGAATACACCATATCTCTATTTACAATCATGCACGTTTTTTTTAGTATATAGACGAAATTTCAATAGCCACTTTAAAACTCATACACGTAAGTGTAGAGCCATGGTTCGAATTTTGATTACGATATTCAATTTAGTAATTTCAATAATTTTATCGGTTGAACAAAAACTTTTTGATCAATCCTACACGGTCTTATATATGGTTAAGTTAACAAATCTGTTGAGTAGTATTTGGCATGATCCCAATAAAACAACCATATCAGTGTTTCCTATACATATATGATATATGTCTATCAGATTATTATAATTAAAAACGGGTCATGCTAACAAATGCTTAAAAACACTCTTTAAGGATTTCAAGTTAAAAAATTATTCATTATAGGTTGATCAACCTCAACTTTTCCATTCAATAAGGTTTTAACTTAGACTTGACACATTAGAGCAAAATACTCTTAATAAGAATTAATGGTAGTTAATATATTCTATTTTATTCAAAGGTGAGAATACACGTTATTTATTTATAGCCTTAAATTTTAAACTCTTAATAAGACTATGTAAAAACGTTACTTTTTATTTTGTTTTTCAAAAGTGCGTATGATATTTTTCTAGTTGGGGGTGATGACTTGGCTAGTGCATAAGATGCAGCAGGGAACAGTTGAACTGTGCCTAACACTTGCAAGCTATCTGCCTATATACTTGCCCAAAATAAGGACGAAACACACAAGAACATCTTAAAGAGCAATCTCACCATGCATGAAAAAAGACAAAAAGTGGTGGAGAGATTGATAAAGGGAGAAGAGAAACAAAACACGCCAAAGATTGTTGACACAGTTCGGTCTAACTTGACCTAATTTGGAGGAGAGATCGATCTCTCCAATCCACTATCAATGAGTTCTTACAAAGGGATACAAATGTTTTACAAGAAAGCTCACGAAGAACAAACCTAATTTCTACCCATTTTCTCAATCTCACAAATGAACAAGACACTCAATGATTTTCACTCACCCAAGGTGTTTACAATGTTTCCCAACCCAAGAGAACTCTAATCAAAGACCCTTAACCCTAAAGTTACCTCATTTGATTTCCCAAGTTTTCCTCTCTTGAAGTTCTCTCTCCACCCCCTTCAAAAATGAGCTGAAACACTTAAATAGTACATAGTGTTAAGAAGTTTTAAATAGCAACTTCACATTGGAACTTGTATATTTTGTATTAAATATATAGCTTTTTAGTAAATAATTATTAGTTTTCAATAAAAACTTAATACTTTTAGTTGTTTTAACATATGCAATGTTGTTGTAACAAAAAAAAAAAACATATGCAATGTTGCACATGTTAGACAAATATATTATAGATTTAATAAATAGAATAATCAACTACCGAGAGATATTCCCAAGGGAGATACTCATAAACATTTATGTAGGATGAATTAAATTGATGTAGGTTATTTGATTCCGATTCTTGTTTTTGATGAAAAGAATTACAGTATTGTGTTACGACGTCGTTTTCGGAAGGTCGAAGTCGGAGAAGAACGAAGCGACGCCGACACCGTCACTAGCACATGTAATCGGTGGCGGTGGGAAGGAGTATGCGCTGTCACGGGCGAGGTTTTGTGGCCAGGAGAAGACGATGGTGCGAATGAGATTGCGTTTTTTGCCGGAGATTTTTTTCGTGGTGGTGTAAGCGGAGTGGTTCAGAAACGAATCGGATTGTTGTATAATTAGGAATAAATTATCTCTAAATAATAATCTTCATATAAATAAAAACATCAATTAAATATTAAAGAGAATAAACTAGAAGGATATAAGTAAACTTATCTGTTCTTGAAATTGCGGTGATTTGAAGTCGGTAACGGTGAAGTAAGCAAACAAGAATTCATGACCTGCAACATAGTAAGCCACATTTATATAACCTGAGGCGTGACATAGTCACTGTCCTTGAGGATTTTATCCGCCTCATAAGCGCATATCCTCCTAGGATATAACAGTTCTTCTCCGTTACGAATCATAACGGATGTGACAGAACAACTCAAATATATCTCAGAGATATCAGAAGATGTAACCCAAAAACTCAATATTTTGTTGAGAGAAAAGAACAAGAGAAATATGAAAATGAGAGAGTATATATGTGGTTGATGTTTTCTGTACTGCTTTTTTTCATTTGTTCCATACGTATGTGAATATATATATGGAAGGAACTATCAAATCTCATAGGTTAACAAAACCAGTTAGTAAAGTAGGCACTAACCTTTGACTAACCATAATAATAGGAACATGTGGTTACAAAGAATGAAATAAGGATCTCTTAATAATGATGAGTCATGGAGATATTTAAGGGGATATTGGAACCTGTCAATAAATAGAAATAAATTAACAATTTTAATTTAAATTGTTTTCTAGTAATAAGAAAACTTTTGAAATATTTAATAAGACAAAAATTACAACAATGAGATAGAGTGAGGTGGAGGAAGGGATGAGAAGCTGAGAGTTTTCCTGGTGGTGGTGGAAGCGGAGGGTTTCATAGATGAATTCGGTGGTGCCAGCCTTGGTTCCCCTAGATAAAATATCTCAAGTTGCTGATGTTGATCAGCTTTAAATCATCGACTGAGGTTCATGCTATGATGAAGAAGTTTCTATAAATAAAATGCAAAGACTAACCAAAGAGTTGTTTTGATAAACATTCATTCATTGTACTCCTTGTGCATCCAAATATGACCCCACCAAGTTGATTCTTCTCCAAATTTCTACCACATGGAGTCCTTCTCACTAGTTTTTGTGAGATAGGTAGAGTCCTTTTGACATTAAAAATCTGTGTTTTCATTTTTGTCCTCATCCAAACACAAGAGGAGAAAAACTTATTTAATTAGAGAATTTATGACAAAAAGAGAGATCGAAGAAAAGTATAAGATATTAAAGAGTTCAATCTATTAAAAGTTAAAATCAACATATTTTAATATTTTGAACATTGACATGACAATGGAATTATATTGGGGGTAAATGCTTGAATATTAGACCGATAAATTTAGTGTGTTTGTATCAAAATAAATTAGTCTGTATTTGGTTCTGCATTGACGAAAAATAATCTTGATAAATTAATTTTAGAAAAAAAAATGTGTTGAATGTAAAGTAATTTATATTTAAATACATTAAGTTAAAAGTGATTTGAACAATAAACTCCTATGTAAAAAATTAAGTTTATATTCAAAAACTACAAATCATAATATCAATTTGATAAGCAAAATCAATTACAATCGACATCATTCAAAATTATAAAAATCAATTTTGCTTCTCCTATTGTATAACCTAACCCACAATATCAATTTACATTAACATGGCATGATCCTTGAAGTTTAGCAGGCTTGACACCAATTGAAAAACAGGACATTAAGAAACTTTTTTTTTGGTTACAAGACATTAAGAAACTTAAAACAAATAAGTTTTAAAAAACAGAACATTAAAATCCTATATTCATAATAAGTGACTATAAAGAGAATATGTTACAACATTATCAACCACCAATTCAAACCATGTAACATTGTACTCAACCATGGGCGGTTCCACCGTGTAGCGACCCCGGGCGGTCGCCCGGGCTCGATCGATAATTTTTGCACATTAGATTCAACCAAAAAGCTCATTAACACATTTATAAAAAGAAAAATTTGGGCAATTTGAAAATTGTCACACGTAAATAGGTCTTGGAATTTTATTTGGCACACTATTGACAGTTTCATCTCTCTTATTTTAATGGGTTAATTGTTCAAATTGACTCTTTAATATACTTTATGTTTGAAAAATGACCCAATAAAATACAAAATATATACTCTAACATTGTAACTTGAATTTTTTCTTATTTAATTTTGATCACCCTATAATATACGTGTAGTCTAAACATGTGACCTAAATGTTGAATTTTTTCACTATTTTTTTCTTACATGTTTAGCACGTTAAAATATAGCTTTACATAAAATTAAATTTCTTCGACCAGGGATAAATTAATTATGAATTTTTATTCCCTCATAATTATGAATTTCTTAAATAATTTATAATTAATTTGTATCTCGTTTAAAATTTACAAAATTTCATTGTGAATGTTTCTTATCATGTTCTAGTCATGCCTACAAAATTAGGGAACTAAATTTGACTTGTGAGTATACGCTTACGCGGAACAAAATTTCAATTTTGCACGTTTCAGTTGAAAAATCAAAATAAATTTAAACGATTTCGAAATGCTATGAAACTTTACAAATCCCTTTTATGTATTTTTATAGATGTCTTTGCAAATAATGAGCTTAAAATTTGATTTATAGATCGAGATTTCTGTTGTTTTGTTTTTTGAGCTTTTGACACTTTAAAAATTCATAATTAATTTGTCGTTTGTCGAAAATTTATAATTTTTTTGTTAAAGCCATATTTTAACGTTCTTAACTCGTCGCTGGAAAATCATGAAAAAATTCAATCTCTCAGTTGCTTTTTTGGACTTCGCGTATATTACAGGTTATAAATAATAAAAATCTCGAATTACATGGTCAGAATACATGTTATTTAATTACAGGGTCAATTTTCAGACTTCACGTATATTACGTGGTTAATTTAAATTAATAACCCTATTTTAAATTGTACTTTTGTTGATAAAATGATAAACTTCATTTATTTTGATTTTTTTTAGGTAAAAAAAAAAAAAAAATCGATTTATGACTGTTTATATATTATATCACATGTGAATTTACGATTAATTTTTCGCCCAGGCTCCATAAATTTCCTGGCTCCGCCACTGTACTCAACAACACTTGATCATATAAAATTCAAACAAAAACATAAAAGAAACAGAAAGAAAAACAGTGAAAAAGTATATGCATACAAAAAAAATATATAAAATAGAAATGAGACAAAAAGAAAAATAATTTTTTTTTGAAAGAAAAAAGAAAAATACTTGCAGACAATTATATTGTAAAAATAATGTTAGAATAGGAAACTCAACACAAAGTACTAAATGTAAGGAAATATTTATATAGTACAAATTGCTCATGCTTTTTCTAAAAATATGAAGTATCTCATAATTTATACATTTTTTTACACAACCTCATCTTTTGTTCATGTGATTAGATTTTGTGTGAGTTTAACAAAAGAAAATTTAAAAATACTCCTCTTATAGAGAAGACACAAAAGTCATGCAATGTTACATTACTTTTGCTCATTCATACAATTATTAACATTTTAACAATGAAAATAATATATTATTAAAACAAAACAATAAAAATAATATAGTTTGCATGCTATATTTGCTATATACACGAATTAGTAATTTCTATGTTAAATGACTTGTCATCTGGTTATAACAAAAAGTATTTATCCTGAGGAAATGAACTAAGATAATATTGATTCTCATTAATCTCTAAAATGAATAAGTGATTATATAATCAATTAACTACTTGATTTGAAATTATTATAATAAGATAATATTATGAAATATTGATCTTCTGGATGTATGCAGCAGGCAAAGTGGACCTTCAAAGTTTGTCAGATTACATTGCTTTGTTTATATTTTTAAAAATTAAATGTCTTTTTTCCTTCAAACACTCCAACATGTTATCAAACTTCGAGCTTTCAAACCAAATTGTAAATTTAACTTGTAACTAATTAAAACTCAATTAGTTGGATTGGTGTGATGTTTTTTTCTATTAAATAATAATAATAATTCTATCATGAAAGTCGTAGACATGCTTTGTTAGCTTTCGAACGAATTGTTACATTCTTCGATTCAATAAGGCTCGGCCACTCTATGACCTTTTTAGTGAAATAAAACGGGTCTAAAACGAGAAAAATTCGTAAACTAACAAGGAAATTCACTTAACCTCCATTCCAGCCGAATTTTTAGAAGAAGCTAAAATCAACCATGGATGTCGTAGCTATGCTTGTAGCTTTCATCAAATGGTCACATGCTTCGATTCGAAAAGACTATGTCACTTTATGGTCTTCTTCGTAAAAAAGAGTAAAAAAAATGAGTAAAATCCGTAAATTTACAAGGAAATTCTCTTAACCTCCATTTCGGCGGTTTTTTAAAATGCTAAAATCAACCATGAAAAAGTAATAACTATGCTTGTTATCTTTCTGATGAGTTGTTACATAATTCTTTTAACCTCCACTTTATGGAAAAGTAATAACTATGCGTATCAAAAACTGCAATTGTTGGCTAGAAACCATTCAAAAACAAAATCATTGATTTCTTCATCATTGAAAGTTTGTGGTAATAATTTTATCATTTTGTATATTCTTACAACTTATCGCAAATGACAAGTTTGTAAGTGTTTTTCACCGAGTATTATCACAAAACATATGTTCGAACATTTCTGTAGCAAGCTTCTTTATGAATTCACGTGACCCAATTGAAGGTACGTCAAAGGTTTATGGTCCTATTAATGAAAGAAAACCCACCAATCTACAAAGACGTTACCATAAAAGATTTCTAGGCACATTTTTATGTAGAAGGCCTTAATGGAAAATCTTCCTCGGAGGCCTTAATGGAAATTCTTTCAAAATGTGATGAAGATAAGTTAAGCATGCATGCTTGAACATCTTCATGATGAGCCAATAGAAGTAGGCACGGCAACAAAACTCATACCCGCGGTTATCTGTTCAGACCAAACTCAATTTGACGGGATTTTTCCGTTTTGACTAGTTTGAGTTTTTTCTAACCCGCCTCAAACCCATACTCAAACCCGTCTCGAATGTAAAAAATTATTTTATGTTGATATGTCATGTTATTTTGTTTGATAATTTTCATTTTCATGTTATAAAAACTACCATTGATATTTAAAGGAGCAACTAGTGGTATTGGCTTGGGACTTGGGAGTGTGCTCCTCCTCGAAGTCTCATGTTCGATTCTCTCAGGTGTCAATTTAGGTGGGTTAATTTAGCTTATTAAAAAAAAAAAGGAGCAACTAAATTATTCGGTCTAACAGATGTTAAAGTGAACATATTATTGGATAATGTATTACAACATTGCTCTTGGGGCTTGTTAAAAAAACATTACTCTTGGGGTTGCAAAAAAACTTCTATTTTTTTATGGAAAAAATTATTCAATACGGGAATAGGTATGGGGCAGGGATACCCGAACCCGTTGGGGACGGGGATGAAATTCAATTTCTCATCCTCGTTAGATATGGGTAAGGTAATATGTAAGTATATAAGAACGGAAAATGTAAAACCAGTCTTCACCCCGCCCTATTGCCATGCCTAAATGAAAGTATTCAGCAACCACACTTATAGGGAGAGTCAATGGCACTAAGAAGCAATAATACATATCTCATCCTCGTTAGATATGGGTAAGGTAATATGTAAGTATATAATCACAATGATGTCAATCGCAGATCACTAAATAGCATATCATAGAACAATAGTCATTAATTCAAATTCTACACTTTAGCGTTGATGTGGACGTTATTTGACCACATTGCACCCCTAACACTGAAAGGTGTACTTAAGTGTGGACTCCAAATGATGATTTAACTACGATGAATGTTGATAACTAAAGAAGGTCAATCAATTTAGTCCCTCCATCAAAACTAATGAAAGTCTTGTGTATTGATTTAAATAGTCTCTTGTTGCATCAAGACTAAATTGATGAAATGACCAAACTTACTAACACTATTCAACCTAAGGGACTAAATTACTATTTCATAAATTTGCGGGATAAACCCAAAATCGTAATCATCATTAAAATTAATTATTCCACCCGTTTCAAAATAATTATCTTTTAACATTTTTTTCTGTCACAAACCTTAAAAATCAACCAAATTAATCATTTCCTTAAAAACTGTGCTCAAACCTTAAACAACTATTATTCTGAGACGGAGTGGGTACAAATATGTTGTCCATGTGTGTAGTTTTGTTAGCCACATGAAATTAGAGAGTGATTTTCAAAATATTATTGATTACTTGTTTTCAATATTTGCCTCTAATTAATATTATTTTTGTCTCCGTCTCATTTTAATTGTCGCTTTAAGGTTATGCGCGGTTCTTAAGAAAATGATTATTTGACTTGATTTCAATGATAAAATTAATATCATTTGCTATAATATCCATAGTAATGTAGTTAGTGGAGGTAGTTGAGTTGAGTGAAATTCAAATTGTGAAGATATATTCGAAAGTGACAATTATTTTAAAACAAGAAAAAAAATGTTAAAAACTATTAAAATGAGACGGAGGGAATAGTGTTAGAGTAGTGTCCATATGAGCTGCCAAATTGTGAAGGGGTGAAAGTTGGGGGTTATAAGTACAATTTCCAAAGTTAAGGGTGAAAAAGTAAGTTCATTTTAGCCTAATAAATAAATAATGTTTCTAGTCACACCCATTATAACTCTCACACCAAAAAATGACAAAGAACACATTTGTTATAGTTTTTTTTATTAAGAAAAATGACTTAAAAAAAAAAAACAATCACTTTTAAGAATGTTGCATTCGTTTGTTATAACTTTTCAAAAAAAAATCAGAATCAAACAGGTTCAAATGAAAAGTTGTTAATAGTAGCTTCTCGAAAAATAGATTTTTTTAATAGAGTGATAAAATATTGATTAAAAGATTAAACTAATTTTTAAATTATTTTCTTAAAAAAAATGTTTTTATTAAGGTAAATAACACAAATTAGATTTTAATTTTACATAAGATTATACGACCTTTATTTTAATCCGTAGCCATAAAACCAAAAACCCACTTAAATACAATTTAATTCCCAATTCCTGCAAAACCTTCCTTCATTATTATCTCCTCTTCCAAAACAGCTCTTCTGGAAGCAATTTTGAGACAACAAGGCTAGAAAATTGTGTTCTTGATTTGTGTTTTTTCCCCTCATCTCAATTCATGCCATTGTTGTGTGTTTCTGGGTTTTCCAATTTATACATCGTGGGTTTTGTGGGTGCAGAGGCAAGCGTGAACAATTCAGCGTAATCATCAATTTAGATTACATTAGTTTTTTGTGACAGCAAGTTCTCTGGATTGTTATTGTACAATGTAGGGGTTTTTGAGAAAGTTACAAAATCTATGATTAGTTTGTTTGTGATTTTTAACAAGTTAATGTTAATTAGGATTTTGATATGTGAGTAAGGAATGGTTTTTAAGTTTGGATAATGGTTGGCTTGGAATCTTGAAGTGTGTTCCTCTCAAGGTCTCAGGTTCCATTCCCTCTGTTGCCAATTTTGGTGGGCAAGTTCATACTTAGAACGGGACCCCCGCAAGTGGGCAGTGGGATTGGTCCACTCGGATTAGTCGGTCCTTGGATCGATACCGAGTTTTCAAAAAAATAATAATATTGGATCATTATAAAATTTCTTTGTGAATGTTAATTAGGAAGAACTGTTGCTTTTGTGATCATAGTAGCTCTCTTATCTCCATCTTTTGCACAAGACCTCGATTGATATTTTTATTTATTTGCATACCACTGCTTGCTGTAACTGTGTGAGTTGTTGACTTGTCATTCAAACTAAATGTTGAATTTTTTGTCTGTCTGTCTCAGATCAAGTTTGCAAGTGGTTGTGACTGACTTGTGCTGGAAGGAAACATGGAGTCTGGTTTAACTATCACCGCCGGCAGCACACAAAGCGGAAACCTAAAACGATTGGAATTGGAATTGGAATTGCAGGCTGAGTCGATTTCCCTCATTAAAGTTCCCTCAAAACCTGATATTCATTTCGGAAACCTAAAACGATCTCAAGCTGTGTAGCATCAACTTTAACACCGACTCACCCACATCCTGCAACCATATTGACCTTACATTCCCACACCTAATAAATTTTGAGGCTAAAAACTGCTCTTGGTTTCTTGATTCTAGAACGGTCTTTGTACATGCACCTCTACTTCAAAGCATTCTCATTCTAAATGGCATGCACATGTTGTATGGAGAGGACAACTCTGCTATCAATTTTGTAAGTTCTTCGCATCTGCAAGAATTCACTTACGGGAGTAAATCTGAAGTTATTTGTATGTCGTTGGCATACAAAGATTTATGTTGTTCAATAAAGATGCTAATGTTTATCTTGATGTCATGTAATAGTTGCACTACCTAAGGGGGTTACACCTTGGTAATTTGATGTATTCATAAAATACTTGTCCCAAATTACTTTCATGCATTTCATAAGTTTGTTATAATCTATAATCTAAGTTTATTCCTCTATTGCAATATGAATTAGTTTCTTTGTGTTACCCAGCATCTGGTACCACCACTACAACTATGTGAATTTTCAATGTTGACGAAATTCGAGGTTTACTTCAAAAATCACCAGCTCTTCAGACACTAGTTCTCAAGGTTGATAATTAGTTTTTTATCCACTTTTCTTTATGCTCGTTTAGCGTCTTATTTATACTTTGTTTGATGTTTATCTTTATCATCAGGATATATATGGATATACGGAAGAGCGTTTGAATTCTGCTGTTGTGCCAAAGTGTTTCGCATCTCTCCATGATGTGACTTTTTCAGGCGTTGATGGAGACGAGCTTGAGCTGCGTTTAGCTAAATTTTTTATGCAAAATTGTATGATGCTACCTAGGATGCATTTCTTCAAAGATAGTCAAAGCCAAGGCCATGACAAAGATGAGGTTTTGGAAGAATTTTTTAATAAGCTGCACTCATTTGGTAGCCTCTATTTTGTTTTTGTTTATTGGCTTAATTGCACTTTTGGACCCCTATCTTTTCAAAAGTTGTGGTTATGGCCCTCTAACTAATTTAAATACAAAACAGCCCCTATGTTTTGATTTTTTGGCAGTTTTGGACCCTTAGTCCATTAGTGAGGTGCCACGTGGTGTAACGTCCACTTTCGTTAATTGTTTATTTAAATCGAGTTTAGGCGATTATATTATATTTATATAATATATGCATGATTATGGTATGATTTGAATGATTTACGTTTATATTGATGATTTAGTTGATATTGTGATAAGTTATGAGTTTTGGAAGATTTGATAAGATTAAGGGATTTATTTTATTGTTAAATCAAATAAAGATTTGAAAATAATATAAAAATATTTAGTTGAGGGCTGTTTTGATATTTTAGATAGTTTTGGGGGAGAAAGTGAGATAAGATAAGTAATTAAGAGGAGATATAAAAAGGTTAGACCTAGTTTTAGAAAAACATTGTTGTACGTACGTTTTTGGAGAAAAAGGGAGAAAAAGCCAAGAGAAGGGAGAACCACCTTAGAGTGCTGCGATTTCTTCAATACAAGGTAAGGGTGAGACTAATAATTCAATAATGTTAGTTGTTGTAATTTTGATGATTAATTGACAAAGTTAGGATTGATTTAGAAAAGTTTTAGAATTAGGTCAAAACCCTAAAATTGATGATTAAACGGTAGGAATTGATTAAACTGTGTAGAAAGTGTTCCTGGACCTTAGATTATGAATGTAGGGCAAGACTGGACCCAGAACAACTTTAGTTTGGGAATTGTTTGGTACTCGCCATGGCGAGTAAGAACTCTCGCCTCGCGAGCAATTCTAGGTTTGAGTGTCTTGAGCGTTTGTGCGATCTGTGTCGCACGTTTGGATCAAGAGTGAACCCCCTTATGTTAATGAGACCTAATGATGACGTTTAATGCAGCCTGTAAAGCTGTTTAAGATATGTTGGTATTAATTGAATATGATTAATGTATTTTGCAATTATGTAAGATATGAAAGTTTAACTATGATACAATTGATGTGCTATTGATATAATGATATCATCCTGATATGTGACTTGTTTATGCTGCTGCTGTTATTTAACTAAGTGCATAGTGTATTTATATGATGAAATGATGACGTTTAGCTCCAAATTATTGGATGCATGTTGATTACGGTGATTTGTTCATAAGAGTCCATGCATAGCATTTCATTGAGCTTAGTCCTCACCACGATTATTAGGAGCTTTGTCCTCCGCACGATTTATAGGAGCTTTGTCCTCCGCACGATTAAAGTATATTAATACTTATGATGACGTTTGGTACCACATGCATATAAGGAGTCTAAGAGCATTGTCACATTGTCATGTCCATAATGCTATGTTGTTGATGACGAATAAACATGTGAATACGTGATACTTGTTATTTGAATGTGCAAAGTTATGTAAGAATGATTATGATGTTAATGTTAATTATAATTCGAATTACTTTGATTAACATTATTTTGTTATGAAATCTCACCCCTTCTCCTTGAAAATGTTGCCCTTCGTATGGGTAACTTGCAGGTGATCGTGCTTAGTGTGCAGTTGCCGTCGTGAGTGGCCTTGCCTTCACTGTGTCGTCTAGGTCGCTCTGATATGTAACGGGATGGGGCTATATGTTTTGCATGCTTCATTCTATTGCGTGAACAATATGTTATTTGTTTATTGAACTAACTCTTTTGAGATTATTTTGATGGGGCCTGCGTGCCAAAATGTTTTACGAATATGATATAATTTTCGCTGCAATGTTTACGACTTTTGGTAAATTATTATTTAACTGTTTTGGATCATGTTATATGTGATATCCCGTTGTTTTATGATGATTACTCTGATAAATGTTTTAAGAAATTTGTATATTGGGAAAACGGGGTGTTACACGTGGCCCCCTAAATAATACATGTGGCACCTCACTAATGGACTGTGGGTCCAAAACTGCCAAAGAATCAAAACATAGGGGGCTGTTTTGTATTTAAATTAGTTAGGGGGCCATAACCGCAACTTTTGGAAAGATAGGGGTCCAAAAGTGCAATTAAGCCTAAAAGATTAGTAACAAATGTGAGTAAAAAATATTGTTAAAGATTGGACTTTAAATCCTCTAAAAAAAATATTAGTAACAAACGTGAGCAAAAAATAAGGTTAAATATTGAACTTTAAATCCTTTAAAAAAATATTAGTAACAAACGTGAACAAAAAATAATAATGTTAAAGATTGGATTTTAAATAATCTAAAAAAAGATTAGTAACAAACGCGAGTAAAAAATAATGTTAATGATTGGACTTTAAATCTTCTGAAGAAAAAAAAAATTGGTAACAAACGTGAGCAAAATATAATGTTAACGATTGAACTTTAAATTCTCTAAAAAAAAAATATTAGTAACAAATATGAACAAAAAACAATGTTTAATATTAGACTTTAAATCCTCTAAAAAAAAAAAATTAGGACTCAGAATATTTTAGAAAAATTTTTGTTAGCACTATATTAAATATTAATTATCAATCAGTTTCCAAGAGAAGAATATAATTTGTTGTCATTTGACGAGGTTGAAGGAGATCCTCATAACTTATATCAACATGAATTCCTAAACTCAATTGTTCAAGGAAGTATCCCACCACATATTTTAAAGGTAAAAAAGATGCACCTTTGATGTTGTTGCGAAACATAGACTCTAGATATGGTCTGTGTAATGAGACACGATTGTTATGTCGTGGTTTATTTAAGAATATGTTGGATGTGGAATTCCTAACAGGAAGTAATGCTAGAAAAAGAGCATTCTTGCCCAAAATTAAATTAACAATAAATGTGAGTTCCGGACTTTATTTGTGCTTAGTAGAAAACAGTTTCCTGTAGACTAAGTTTTTTATATTGCCATAAATAAGTCACAAGGGCAGACCATTCCCAATGTCGGAATCTATCTTCCACGACATGCTTTCAGCCATGGTCAATTATATGTAGCTTTATCAAGAGGAGTTTCTCAAAATTCAACAAAAGTTCTCATTAAAAAAGGGAAAATAGAAGGAGAAGATGGAGACTTTACAAAAAATGTAGTTTTTGAAGATATTCTTTTATCCTAATAATAACCATGTTTCTTTTACATAACATGTCATTTATACATATATATTATGATGTTACTAATTACTATTAGAATAAACAATAAATGATTATTATTTTATCTTAATTTTATATGCATGCAAACTAAAATATTTTGAGTTCAAAAATAATTTTATTATATGTCTTGACAATATTTTGTTTATAAATTAATATATCAATAATTTCCATTGATATTTTAAAATTTTAAAATTTTAATCAAAATTATACAAACAAAAATAGTAAAATAAACACATACATTAGCGCAGTAGAAAGAGCGGACAGACGGACACAATAATGTCCGTCTTTCCGCTTGTTGAAAATAAAATTGCTACTACATTTTAATATCTTTCTGTTAATTAAACCTTGTTTTTGTTAACTTCAGTATCCGTGATGAGGGAAATTTCAATTCTTTATCAAACGTAGCTAGCAATGGGAGACCTGTGTGTTTGTTCTTAGGACTAAGAGCGTAATCAAAATTTTAAGTTTTTAGATAACTGTTTTTCTTTTAGAAATAATATTTGAACATCCATTACTGTGCTTAGTATCACTGAGATATTTCCTCAAGTAAGTCTGAACTTTGCTGGTGGTGGATCTCAACCACCAACAAAGTAGATTATCCAAAGAATTCAAGCTTCAATTTTTCTGAGGATTGGTTTGGATTTTGTGATTTCCAAAGATGTTAATTTTAAGTCAGAGTGAGTTGCAGTTGGCAGTTATAGAAGAGTCGTTGTCTAATCTATTAATCTGATTATGATTTTACTTTGTTTCTAAAGCTGCCTAATGTACCTTTCTGTAAACATTTTACATGATGACTTATTTTATTGAACGAATCATTTATTAAGGCATAGGATACTGCATATTATTTGGTTAAGATTTCCTTTATTATCCTTGCAATCTCTCTGTTTAGTTGAGTGCATTAGCAGGATTCAAACAAAGAAAGAAAACTTTTCTTGTAATTAACATTACATGTCATTTTCTTTGTGAAATCTGGTACTTTTTAGTGTAGAGAAAGGTTTAAGGCATGTCTCAGATATTTACACCAAATTCTTGGATTACATTCATTTATTTTTTATTTTTCTTTATTCACATATTTTACACATTTGATTCTGATCATGCTATTAAATTTAAATTCAACAATGCAGGTTCTTTGGCAGTTAATGTCTCTGCATCAACTGACACCGGCACAAGTGAATATGTGAATGCTGGAGAGATAGGCGGAAGCATTGTTGTCAAAATCCCAACTTAAATCCTAAAAATTTAGGATTTTGCGACTTTCTTCACCTTCAATGACTCAAATCCATAGTAGAATCCCAAAAAATAGATAAAATCAATCGATTTTGATTGCGATTTTACGATTTTTTATAAACTAAGTCATTTATGACTATATACCATTTATAACATATATTTAGTATTAATTTTTTTTTTCGGTAGGTTACGATTTTAAAATTTCCTATATCGATTTTACAAAATTCCTTGGGTAAAATCATTCTATCTTGATTGTGATTTTACGAGTTCCGATTTTGCTATTCTCTTTCGACTTGAAGTAAAGTCCCAATTTTAACGATCTTGGGTGGAAGCAAAGACAGTCTACTCCCTTGATTGAGAATTACCCGACTGAGCATGTTCTTCTTGGACTGTTGGCAGAGAGTGCTTTGTTTGTGTGAGATTGTAAGTGGGGACGAGAAAGGCAATGTATAAATAAAAGAGATGAATTCTTGAACAATATTGGAAGAATTCTTGAACAATATTGGAAAACACTCAATTTTCATATTGATAGAGGATTGAAAAATGAGTGTACTATTATATAATGAGTGATTTATAAAGAATTATATTCATCAAATTGAAATAATTTTGTAAGGTTGAGTTACTCGAATTTACTATGTAACATAACAAGAGGTGCATTCCCTCAAAAAAAAAAAAAAAAAGAGGTGTATTGAAAAAAAAATGCAAATGCAAACCTTATTTAAAAAGTGGTAAGGTATGAAAATAGTTTATAATTAAAGAGTGACGTCTTTTACTATACAAACAGATTATGTAAAAACCAACAATAATCAAGATACACAACATTATTTTTAAATGCATTAATTTGTAGGTCTCTAAATCATTCAGGAATTTTTAAATAGGTCTTTGAACTAAAAAAAATTAAGTTATAATATTCATTATTCAAGTCCTTAAACTATAACTCTTGTAAAAAAAAAATCCTTAAACAATTTTATTTTTTTTCAATTTAGTCATTTCGTTAAACAAACCATTAACCGTCTTCAAAATATATATAATTACTATTTATGGATTTCTTGACATACACCGGCACAAGTTAGCATGATCCTACAATTATCAACCCACATTTTTAGTTTTTTTTTGTTAGTTTTCTTTTAGTAATATCATTACCCAAAATTAATTTCAAAACAATTACTATTACAATATATCCATCCATAAACATGTATTTGGGAAGAATAAAAAAGCATAGAAAAATTTCTTCCATCAAGCCATGATCAATTTGGTTATGCTTATTGGTTAATAAAATAATAGAATGAACTGATCTAAATCCAAATTACAAATCAAATCATATAACTACAACAAGAAATGCAAAAATCATAGAAGTAAATAAAAACTATACAATAGATATTGAAATGCAAAGTTTACCAATACTTTCTTTCTATGTTGGAATAACAAACCTTGTTTGTTCCCCATATTCAAAGCAACCAGAAAGATTCACCATAATAAACCCCATCAAAATCATGCCAATGCAAACTCCACTAACCAATGCACAACAATTCTTCCCAAATCCATTTTTTCCTCTTCCTTCTCTTTTCAATTTCTTATACTTGTTTTCCACAACTTGCTTTTCCATACCAAAATCTTCAAAAGAATCCTCAGCATCTTGAAAATAAAATTTTCCAATTTTCCCACCACCAACTTTCTCCACCCCATTTCCTCTAAATTTCACAATAGCCTTCTCACCAATAAATTCGGGGAAAAGCTTATCCGGTTCATCGAATACAATCATACCACTCTCATCAAGTGTCTCACCAGCATCATTCAAACAAGACTCATTGAAAGAAGATGTAGAATTAGAATTGGATAAAGAATCCTTGTCGAACTCCGGATTCGAAAATGTTGTGAAATGTGATATAGAATCCTTGTCCCTTTCATTAAAAGAATTCCTTGCTGATTCTAACCTTTGTAAAATTTGATGCATATGTTGTGGATTTGATGATGGGTTAGATGATTTAAATTCAGTGGCTGCAAGGTTTGTCATGAATGCAAGTTTTTGTTCTATGTCTTCATGTGAATGTGGACCACGTATTATTCCATCTTCAAGCATTGATTCCACTTCTTTGAGTTTTGTCTTCAAAATTTGTAAGTTAGCCATTTTTTTGAGTGACACAAAAGGTTTGGTTTTTTGAGGTTTCGGTTACTTTGTGTGTGTGTTTTGGATTTCAAAAGTGGGTGTTGTGTTTGTGAAAACGGTTCCAAACTTGGCTTTTATAAGTGGTAACCGTAATAATCACATTAATAATAACCGTTTTCATTCCATATTCTATACCACTGTTATCCAATAAAAATATTCTATACCAATATTTTTTCTTGTTACTTTTAAGAGCGTGTTCTCGAACTTCAAAGTTAGTAGAAGATTAGACAAATAGCTTTCAAAAATAATTTTCTTTTTCTCCAAACGACTACACAAAAGAAGAAACCCTATACCTCAATTGTACATTTTTTAACCCAGCCATAAAAGATGATTTTGATTTAAGATTAATTTTTTTGGAGAAAACTGAGAAAAATTTATTAAAGAAACAGACAGCTCCTCAAGCACAAGATGTGCTTAAGATAACTGAAGAGTAGCAATTACACAAAATGTTAAGGCACAACTAGCCAGAAAAGGGAAAAAAAAACAATTACACAATCGCTTGAAGACAACATAAAGGATTTAGCCTCCAATAGGGGTAATCAAAATCGAACAAGACGTTGTGTGATTTCAGCCACCAATACGTTTGGAGTTTAACCTTTTCTGCAAGAGTCTCAAGCTGGTCCGACTTGTTGTGGAAAATCCTATTATTACGATCTTTCCATATAACAAAAATCACCGAAATCCAGATAATGGTAAACGCATTCCTTGAGTTTTTGGAAAAGCATCCATGACCACGAAACTGATAAGAATGAGAACAAGTGTTTCCGTTAAACGCTGAATCGATACCTAAACACTTTGAAACCCAAGGCCATATGCGACCATAAATATCACAACGGAAGAACAAATGATCTCTGTCTTTTAAGTCACCACACATGGCCGCACATGAAAGCTGAGTAGCCGCAATAGCATCTCTCCTATGCAGATTATCCTTAGTAGGTAGCCTATTCAGAAAAAGGCGCCATACAAATATATTCACCTTTAGAGGAACCGCTTTAAGCCACAAAAAACGATCAAAACCTTCATTAAGATTGATATCAATCACTGTCAAATAAGAATATGCCGATTTAACTGTGTAACACTGCGATGAATGGAGTTTCCACACCCACCTGTCGATTGTGCCGTCCTACAAAACACAAGAAGACAATCGCTCCACACACTCCCTAACCAGCCCCTCCTCCCATGCAAGTAACCTCCTCCGCCACTTCCACGCCTCACCTTCTACCCCCTAAAGGTGAGAAAAACACAAGAAGGGGGGTTGAATTGTGTTGGCTTTTTTTTTTAAAAAACTAAGTCCAATGTTCTGAGTCTGATAGAGTTCGGAGTCTTGAACAAAGTTCAGAGTCTGATGCAGCGGATAAAGTAAATAGATAGAGAGAAGAGAAAGACACAAAGAAATTATGCAGGTTCCTTCCACAATCTAGAAGTAGTCTTGTCCCCTTTGTACTTCCAAGGAGAGTTCACTAAAATCAATATCTGATTACAATTGCTCAAACACAAAAGCAAGAGACTTCAAACTACTCAAGTACAAAAATAAGAGGTTTCCTATGCTTAAGCACAAACACAAGAGTCTTCCTATGCTCAACGCAAAATCAAGAGTCTTATAAACAAGAACAATTACACTGAAAATGTTTTAGGTTTGAACACTTGATACACAGTCAGTGGTGTTCACAATACAAATCAGATACAGACTCTTAAGACTCTAGAATTTCTAAGTTATGAAAGTTGTTAAGAAATTCTAAGTGAAATTGATGTGAAAACAATTTCAGTAGAGTTTTGGCACTAGTAAAATTGTTGTGAGTCTCTTACAATTTTCAAGTCTTCACTCCTTTATATAGAGGTGTGAAAGAGACGTTGTTGATTGCCAACACATCAAAAGATTCGTTGTTGAAGCTTGATAATCACCAATGATCTATTGCTTGATTTGGTTATTGTCCTAGGAGGGAAAAATTTCAATTTCATTCCTTGAATAGAGAATAACATGCGTAGTCACAGCTGTTATCTTGTACTACTGTAGACATGGGGAGTGGAGTAGTGGAGGTAGTGGCTGTACAATTGTAATATGTCATTTTCCTGCGCTCTTCAGTGGATAAGCATCCAATGCCTTCTAATTCCTCTGAAATAGCCGTTGCTCCAGGCTTCCATTCCTTCTGCAATGATATGCATTCAGAATAAAAACATTTAACTAACTTCAGCTTCCCGTCTTCAGACTCTGATGAACTCCAGCTTCTGATGGTTCTTCCAGACTCTCTGATGACGTCAGCTTGTGGTAGACAACTTCTGATGGTCTTTAGACGCTCTTTGTCTTCAGACTCTGTCTTCATTCATGCAACACAATCTTCCTTTGACAATTCCATTGCTCTCATTTTTCGGTGGAACAAACTTTTGGTTTTGGTTTGTTCTTGAGATGGGTTTGGTTATGTTTTTTTTTTTTTTACACATGGGTTTGGTTATGTTGTGGTCACTTTTTTTGCACATTGAAGGTGAAGAGGGAAACAACAACTTTCCTTATTTCTAACTGGTATATTTTGTCTTGTGGATAGAGATAAACAGTTGAAGTAGAGATCTCAACGTGAGAAGAGGGATTTGGTGTACAATCTAATCTTTTAAAAACTAGATCAGAGGTCGAACTGGTTAAAGTTACACGTTGAACTATTTCAATATGATAATTTGGTTATAACATGTCGGTTTGCAGAAATCGAGACCGAGTTTTTTGGTTATTTTTTCAATTTTAGTGATTGCCAATTATTTAAGCTTATTCAGATCAAAACCATCTCGGTTCATGGGCCAATCGGTCGAACTGAATGATCGAATTTTTAAAACATTGATAAAATCAACACAAATTACCCATGACGGATCCAAGATTTTTGAATAGTGAGGATACCATATATAAAAAATTTAAGCATTAATAATTATCCTCTACGTTTTTTAATATTATGAAAATTTTGAATCATTTTCTCATTTTCGAAATTAATAAATATATTTATCTCTATATATATAAACAATTATTTAACTGGTCATCTACCAGTCGATTTCATATCCGATTCTTGATAATATTCATACACTACTAGAAAAAGCAAACTTAGCGAGGAAAATTAGTGACGGAAAAAATGCAATTCCTCACAAATTTCTTGGTCGCAAAATTTAGTGACGGAATTAGAGAGGGATTTTACGTTTTCCCTCACTAAATTTAGTTTTTTTAGTAGTGATATTATCAAGAAAAGATTTCAGATATATGATTATAGATGTGGACCAAGAGATAAATGATTTGTGATAAGTGTGGATCATGTGGTCAAAATGTCAACTATTCGTACATTATACTACTAAAATAAGTTTCTAAAATTTTTGTGTAGGCACAAGCCCACACATAGAATAACATCAGTTCCAAAAAAATAAGATTCTCTCCATTGAAGAAAAAAAAACTTCAAGAAAATAATGTGAAGATTTTAGTCATTGATCTATAATTTATTAATTGTCAAAATGAATAATAGTTCTTCAACATTTACAATGCGGAGATCAATTGTCAAGATTGTCATCAAATTCGTGTTTGCTCTATTTATTCACCCTTTATCTAATGTCATGAGAAAGATAGATGCAAGTGAAAAATTAGTGAGACTTAAATATGTGGTCCACTTATTAAATGAGTTCTACTAATCTACAACTTGTATCCACCTAGCTCATATTATGGATAAATAGAACAAATCTAAACTTATTTTCATCGTTCTCATCCTTGCAAAGCACGGACAAATATTTGAAAATTATTTATTTAAATAGAGATTAAAAAAAAAGACTAATCTTAACGAATAATATTGATCACAAAGAACATCCATAATGAATATTTTAATGGTGGTTTGAGTGGAAATATTTTAATGGTGGTTTGAGTGGAAATATTTTAATGTCATTTTTTGCTTTGATGAGACTTCGTGTAGTTATGATATTTGATTCAAATTTTCATTTGTGAGGTTAATATGTATTATTATTATTAAGATTAAGATATTGTTAAAATAAGATGTGATTAAGATTAAGAATTTATGATATTTCAAAAAAAAAAACTTAAGATTTTATTATTTTAGCTCGATTGTATAAGAATAAGATATAATTTATGTCAAAAAATTGTGATGATAGTAACAGTTTTTAGTGTGAGCTCGATTTGCATGTAATTAGATTAAGAAAAGATTGAGATTGGATTTTTGTGAGCTCTACTTCTACATGATTAAGATTAAGATAAGATATTTGTATATGGTTAAGATTAAAATATTAATATTTCAATGTTGATTTTGAGTTTGCTAAAAAAATTAAGCCAAAAAATAGAGTGTAAATCATCACATCAAAATCTAAGACACCTCAACTATGTTGGTGCCCAAAGTTCACACCTATTTTTTTTTTCCTCGCTAAACCAGGAGAGAGGACAGGCATCAAGGAGAAGTAACGACATCCTAACTAGGTTGGCACTCATTGGAATGGGTTCAATTTGTATATTTATTATAATTAAAATAAGATTAAGATATCTATTTGGCAGTAATTAAGATCAAGATATGATTTAAATTAAGATAAAACAAACTCTTGTATTAGTTTATTAGACAAATCCATTAAAAGTAAGAAAAATATTAATATAATTTTGTGTTAAATATGTTCTTTTTTCTATAAATATCACTACTTTTTGATTTAGCCCTCCGAAAAAATTTCTTCAGTCATTCAAAATTTTCCGTCCACATTTTTTGTCTCTGCTTTTAAGTTAGGTCATGTGTACCTTTTAAAATTTTGAATGAGTTTTTCCATGAACGTTTTTTTTTGGAGAAGTTTTTGCATGAACATTAAGCATATTATAATAATCTCTCCATAAAAAAATATAGTTTTTTTTAACAAAACATGAATTAAATATGAATTTTTATGTTTTTGGAGCTTAAAAATTTATATTTAGTTGATGTTTAATTTGTTAAAAAATTCAATTTTTGTTGTGGAGATATTTTTATAATATTAGAAACATTGCTACAAAATTTCGAATGATACTTATGAGTTTGACTAATAAATATGGATCAAGGTGATGATGAAAAACTTTTGGTGAACTAAAAGTGGAAGCAAAATTTTAAGGAGATTAAAACGAAATGTTGGAACTTTTATAGGGATCAAAAATATATTTACCCTAACATTTTATATTGCTTTCGTGTTGATGTGATTGCAAGTGCTTCTGACACTTATTAAAATATTCTATTTTTTTGAGCTCTATTTATATATAATTAAAATAAGATAAGATTTTTAACACATTTATAGGATCACATTAATTCAAAAAGTATAACATGGAAAAGAAAAAAATAAATATGAATTAGGTAGAGAAGATGATTGATAAGTCTATGAGGAATCAATACAATAGTAATAAAGTCATTGATAAAATTCAAAGGAATTTTAATCCACGAACTCAAAGAGGAGAACTAGTTCACCCACCATTCTCATTAGAGAACAATTCTATTTACCATTGGAAGACTTCCTGAGCAAGTCACCTAAATACACGAATAAGGACTAGCTGTTTGGGCATGTGGAGATCAACTATTAGTTAGTTCTTTGAGGTTCCACTCTTCATGGTGGAAGCATGATGAAAGTTAATGTTTGAGGTCCTAGATGAAGGTGCAACACATTGGAATCAACTTGCGAGAAAGCAATCAGGGAGCTTTGTGCATAACTGCACTGTGATGGGATGTTGATGTTGTTCTATGTTGTTGGACTATTATTTATTTTAATGCTTTCATTTTACCCTAAAATATTGATGTACAATGACTTTTTAATTTGCTAATGTGAATGTTGCTTTTACATTAACAAAAGAAATTCAATATTGTAAAAGCAACATTCACATCCACAAATCATAAAGTTACCGAACAACAAATTTTGGACAAAAATTATAGCATTAATAAATAAAAGTCATACAATATAGAACAACGTCAACATCCCAGCACGGTGCAATTATGCACAAAGCTTGCTAATTGCTTTCTCGCAAGCCGTTCCACTATGGTGCGCCATCATATAGAACCCAAATATTAATTTTCATCATGCTTCCATCATGAAGAGTAGAACCTCCAAGAAATACACGTTGATATCCATATGCCCAAAAGGCTACTCCCAATCTCCTTTATTTCAAACTCATCACCACATGTAAACCCATAAATCTGCCCATTTTTTGATTGATTTGATGCAGTTCCCCTGTTTGAATTAGTTTTCCAAAACTCCTGTTAAATATAACAATCAAATCATAATCAGACGTGCATGTGGAAAAAAAAATATAAAAAAATGAAGAAAAAATATTGAACAGTTTCGGTCAATTAACAAATTTTATATGAGAAGGAAATTTGATGCAAAATCACATACATAATAATTTTATGGATACACCACGTCAACACAAAGATCACAAAACATAATAATGAAAAAATCCAATTGTTAATATCATCGTATCAAGAAAGATAATAAAAAATCAAGAATCAATTTCCTAAAAAATATAATTTCAAACTGATACTCGTATGTTACGAGAGAGTAGAAATTCAAATTAAAAAAGTGAGGATTTTTCGAGAGTTAATCAAACAAATAAAAATTTAATCCTTTTTTTTTCACGTTGAATTTAGTCAAAATAATGAAATGCATGCATATCCAAATTCAAGATCTGCAACATCCCATATAATTTGAATTTGCATGAAACCATTAACCTTTTTTTACACAATCATTTCTACCAAGATATTGGGGGAAATGATGATCAGGTCGAATAATAAGCCCAAGTAGAAAGAATAAAATCAAAATAAATGAGAGAACAAGAAGAAAAACTTACAGATTTGGAACAGTGAATTATTTGAATTAAAACTACAAAGTTAGTTCTATATCTACAGCTTCTTTGCTCTCTTGAGTATATATATATATATACTCATGTTATTATTTATAGTGCAAAAATAATAATAAACACACTATTTTGGTCAAACCCATGATGACAGTTACTTATTCATTTTTGTGAACTTATTCATTGCATCACTGTTCTTATCTTTTTAATTTACTTTATGTTTTGTTTTTTCTTAGTTTCCCACCTCATCATCGTATGTCATTTTATTTAATGTTCTTTGTCTCTTTCTTTCCTTACTTATATTCTGTTTTAAAAAATAGGGTTAATGGTGTTTTACCCCCTGTAATATAGGTCATTTTTGGTTTTCCTCCCTGTAAAATATTTTTTTTTATTTACCCCCTGTAAAATATATTTTTTTTGAAATACCCCCCTAATAGGTCATAAAAAAACGAAAAAATTCTGCAAAAAAAAAAAAATAAAGTCGTTTTTTTTATAACCTATTAGGGGGGTATTCCAAAAAAAAATAAAATTACAGCGGGGTAAATCAAAAAAAAAAAATTACAGGGGGAAAAACAAAAAATGACCTATATTACAGGGGGTAAAGCACCATTAACCCTAAAAAATATTGTGCTATTGACCCGTCATAATTAGTCTTTAATATCTAGGTGCCCCAAGATATGCCACACTTTAGGGCCGTTTTGAGACTAATCTCGAATTTCCAGCGAAACATCTATTTTTATATGTTCATTTGTCTTCTATATGGTTTTTCTTAGGAAAGTCATGTTACCAACTCTTCAAACACCATTTCAAAGTTTCATTTTCTCTTTAATTTTTAACTTTTTTTTTTTTTTGGTACAATTTAATTTTTAACTATTAATAAATAGGAATTGTTCTGGACGGTCAAAGGCCTAGGCCCAATTGCTTGCGCCTAATAACAAACTAAGCCCAAACGCTGCATTTGGAAATTTACTCGCAACACACCCCTTCTCCGTGAGGGGGGGTGCTCGTAGCAACTGAGACCTATTCAAACGAACAGTAACGTCTATTTCTCACGTTCCCGCGAATATCTCACTGACGGTTACACTTCCCCCGATTTCGTAACCGCCGGACACACGTGTGCCATTACAATGGCTCTGCTTTCAGCCACCTTTATAAATAGGAGGCTTTTCGCAGCCTCCAAGGTAGAATCTCTTTCACTCTGAAACCCCACATTCTGAACCTCTACTGACTTGAGCGTCAGAGTGTCTGCAGGTACACACCCCTCATTCGGTCCAACGCTCATTGAAGTAGATTCACAACTACGAACCACTGCATTAAAGAAAGCACCGGCAGCCACCTTTTGATCAGGTACGATCAGTGGCGTCATCTGTGGGAAATAACAAGCTATCCCCGTTTTTTACATACAAAAAACCAAAGCTTTCATACATAAAATCATGGCTGCCAACGGTGCTGCACCACGTCTCCAGAGCCTAGTCCAACGCCCCAACCGCGACGGACAACGACCTCTCCTTCTCCTGTAACCAGCCCAGGGAGGGGAACTACTCCAACGAGCACCCATCCAGTGGTTCCAACACAGGAGTAGCCACCTTTTGGTCCCCCACGACCCGAAGAGGTGGCTGACAATTCAAATCCAAAAGGATCTTGGTCCTCATCTTCTTCAAGCTCTGAGGATGAAGGCGATGCCCAAGGCGGTCTTTATGCTTTACTTGTAAATCTATATTTATTGTCTGGCTCATTGTCTTACTTTTCCGATGAATAAAGTATTGACAAGTTTTTGTTCTTTTCTACTATATTTGACTTTTACTTTATCTATACATAAACCTAATTGAATTAATCTCATGATATTGACTTGAGACCTTAAAGTGTCCCTATCCAAGGTCTTAGCTTCTTAAAAAAATAAACAAAGCAACAAAATGTAGCGTTGAAGCAATCATAGTAGGACCGTTATAAGTAACCAAATCACCTTTACCAACAACTATAACATTTCCAAAATCACCAAACACCTTCTCATATTTCACATACTTTGCCAACTCAAGCCTCTCTGCACTAGAAGCTTCAAGATCAAGGTGAAGAAGGTAATAGTTTCTTGAATGATATATTGCTTGAAGAACCCTTTTGAGCTGTGCCACTTCACCTTTTGTTCCTGTTAACAAGTATGCATATTTTGCTAGTTTTAGAAGAATTAAATGAGTTGTGAAACTTAGATTCTCTAAAGAAAGAGATGAAGAAGATGGTTTTGAATAAGGGAGAAGAATGATGATGAGGAAGAAGAGAAGGAGTGAGATTATTAAGGTTGAGATTATAAGCCATTTTCTTCGTGGGTTATGGATCTATGGTGGTTGTTGTGATGGTTTTGGTGGTGGTGGGAACTATGGTTTCGTTTCATTGGATTTTGTTATGTTTTTTTAGATTTGATTTAGTTAATGTTGTTGTGTTTCTTATGTTTTTGTCGGTGTAACAAGGTTTTGGTTTTGGTTTGTTCTTGAGATGAGTTTGGTTATGTTGTGGTTACTTTTTTTGCACATTGATGGTAAAGAGGGAAACAACAACTTTCCTAATTTCTAACTGGTATTTTTTGTCTTGTGGATAGAGATAGACGGTTGAACTAGAGATCTCAACGTGAGAAGAGGGATTTGGTGTACAATTTAATGTTTTAAAAACTAGATCAGAGGTTGAACCGATTAAATTTACACGTTGAACTAGTTCAATATGATAATTTGGTTATAACATGTCGGTTTGCAGAAATTGAAACCAAGCTTTTTGGTTATTTGTTCAATTATTCATATCAAAACCAGCTCGGTTCATGGGCCAATCGGTTGAACTGCGATTTTTAAAACATTGATAAAATCAGCACAAATTTACCGTGACCGATCCAAGATTTTTGAATAGTGAGGATACCATATATAAAAAATTTAAGTATTAATAATTATCCTCTACGTTTTTTCATATTATGAAAACTTTGAATCATTTTCGATATCAATAAAAATATTTTTCTCTATATAAATAAACAATTATTTAACCGGTCATCTCCCACTCGATTTGACATCCGATTCTTGATAATATTCATATTATCAAGAAAGGATTTCATATATATGATTATAGGTGTGGGCCAAGAGATAAATGATTTGTGATAAGTGTGGGTCTTGTGGTCAAAATGTCAACTATTCCTACATTATACTACTTAAAATGGTTTCTAAATATTGAGCAACATCTGTCCCTGCAAATTAAGATTCTCTCCATTGAAGAAAAAAAAACTTCAAGAAAATAATGTGAAGATTTTAATCATTCATCTATCATTAGTCGTCAAAATCAATAATAGTTCTTCAACATTGACAATGCAGCGATCAATTGTCAAGATTGTCATTCAATTCGTGTTTGCTCTATTTATTCACCCTTTATCTAATGTCATGAGAAAGATAGACACAAGTGAAAAATTAGTGAGACTTAAATATATGGTCCACTTATTAAATGAGTTCTACTAATCTACAACTTCTATCGACCTAGCTCATAAATAGACATTAAATAGATTATGGATAATAGAACAAATCTAAACTCATTTTCATCGTTCTCATCCTTGCAAAGGACGGACAAATATTTGAAAATTATTTATATAAATAGAAATAAAATAAAATAAAGACTAATCTTAACGAATAATATTGATCGCAAAGAACTATCATAATGAATATTTTAATGTTTTTTTGGGAGGAAATATTTTAATGTTATTTTTTGCATTGATGAGACTTCGTGTAGTTATGATATTTTATGGAATAATTCCAAACCTCAAAACTAGAAGTACTATGAGTTCAATTAGGATGTTTAAGAGTATTTAACCTATATTGTGATGGATCTAATTTAGTTTGACGTGAATATCTTTGTTGGATAATTTAAAATACATATATTATGTGAATGTTGAATGTTGTAGAAATATTGTTGTTCATATCATTCAAGTTGTTGTTTTTGATGTTGTTATGTTGAAGTTGTTATTATTTTATTCATTAACGTTGTTATGTTGTGAGCTGTTTATGTGCTGCCTCTGTTGTTGTTGAATATTAATTAAGTTGCAAGTGTTGGTCTAAGTTACAAAGTTGTAAGATGTTGTTCCAAAGTATTGGAGTCATATAATTTGTTGATGTTGTCCAAGTTGTAAGTTGTTGAGTCCATGCATACTCGTTTGAAGTTGAGGGCTTGATGCCCTGTGAGCTTTTGCTTTTACGTTGAGGGCTTGATGTTCTGTGAGCTTTTGCTCTTATGTTGAGGGCTTGATGCCCTGTGAGTGTATTTATGCTCTTTATGTTGAGGGCTTGATGCCCTGGTTGGTACCACATGCATGATTAAGAAGTTGAAGTTGCATATGTTGAGTTTAAGTTGTAGAAGTTGCATTGTCGTTGTCGTTAAGTTGTCATTTGTCAATGAGTTGTTAATAAAGAACTAAGTGAAGTATTAATATTTATTAATCGTTGTTGTTTATGTCGTTACGAGATGATGTTTATTGTTGAGATATGCGTAATAATAGTATTATTGACTGATATATTATCTCCTTATTTATATTATCTTTATTTCCTTGTAAATATCTCTTATATAATTAGGACAGATTTACTCCCTAAGATCATGAGATTTACTTTGTACATATTCTTATTATAAATACAAAAGGCTGAGAGCTAATCTCTCAAGTTATTCAGCACCAGAAAACCTTGTTCTCAACTTGGCATCAGAGCTCACGATCAGTGGGCCTGAGAGCAAAAGTCTAAAATCTCAAAACCCTAGCCGTCAAGTTACAAACCTAGTTGTCCCGTCGGTTGATCTATACCGTCGGGTCTAGGTATCACCACCGCCTCTGATATTAAATCCTTCTTTCGCTCAGTTTGGTCGGTAGGTTCCACTTTTCTGCTGTTTTTTGGTGATCTGTGAACAGTTTTTTGCACTGTTCCGAATTTGTCCTTGGTCCCACTTACACCCAAGTGCTGTCAAAGATGACTTCAACACCAGATAAGGCTGGATCCTTTGTTAAGAGTCTTGTGTCCTATGTTTTCTCCGGCAATCCCTCTATAACGTCTGAGAAACTAAATGGTGATAATTATCTCAATTGATCAGCTACTGTTAACATGTGGTTTCTTGGACAGAAGCTCGCAAATCACCTCACTAAGCAGTCCTCTGAAATTGAAAAAGATCTGCGTGATGAATGGGAGCAAGCTGATTGTCAATTAGTCTCTCTTTTGTGGCAAACCATTGAGCCCTTCTTGCTGGTCCATTATCGCTCGTACACCACTTGTTATGATATTTGGCAAAAAGCTAAGAATGTATATTCTAATGATATCCAACGTCTTTATGGTGTGATTCATAATCTAGCCACCCTGCAGATGACAGAAGATGACATCAAAACTTATGCTAACAAAGCTCAGTCAGCCGTAACTGAGTTCAAGCTCCTTGTGACCGACAACGACCCAAAGAAGATGCTTGAGAAATTGGATAATGTTTGCATGGTTTATGTCCTACATGGTCTTCATGAAAAATATGAGTCAGTTAGGAGCAACATTCTTTCTGCATCAGATATTCCCTCGGCAGAGGATCTCATCAGGCGCCTCACACGCCTTCCTGGACCGAAAGAATCAGGAGGGAACGGGTCTCAAACTGACTTGGAATCTTCTGCTTTTGTTTCAAATTTTGAAGGTCGTGGAGGACGCGGCCGTGGTCGTAGGGGAGGCCGAGGAGGTTGTGGTGGTGGCCATCCTCAATGTACTTATTGTAAACGCTTTGGTCATTATGAAGATCAGTGTTACTCCATTATTGGCTTCCCAGAAAAATCGGTGAATGTGACTCAGTCTATTGATAATGGAAACTCCAAAAACAATGTCATATCTGATGAGGAGTACAAGTCATACCTGCAGTTTAAGGCTTCACAAGCCTCATCATCGGCAACGGTTGCTCACACTGGTAATTCTACAGTCTGTCTCTCCCAATCATCATCTGTTGGCCCTTGGATTTTGGAATCTGGAGCTTCTAATCATGTGGCTGGTAATCCATCTCTTTTATCAAAAATAACCCAACCTAAAATTCCACATCATATCACTGTTGCATATGGCTCTAAAGCTAAAGCAAGTGGTGTCGGTCAAGCCACTCCTCTCCCATCTTTAAATATTGACAATGTTCTTTTTGTTTCCAACTGTCTATTCAATTTAATTTCTGTTAGCCGTTTGACCAAGAGTCTTAATTGCTCTATAACTTTCATTTCTGATTCTTTTGTTATACAGGATCGGAGTACGAAGTAGATGATTGGTACAGGCTATGAGTCACATGGACTTTACTACCTTCAGTCTTCATCTACAATTGCATCCTCTTCTACTACAGAGTCTCCAAGTCTTCTTCATCGTCGTTTAGGTCATCCAAGTCTCAAAGAGCTCAGAGTTATGGTTTCTAATTTGTCTCAGTTGCAATCATTGGATTGTGAATCCTGTCAGCTTGGGAAACATGTCTGGTCTTCCTTCCCTAGCAGTACTCAGTCACACGCCAGCTCTCCTTTTCATGTCGTTCATTCTGATGTATGGGGACCAAGTCGAGTCACTTCACTTGTAGGACATAGATATTTTGTTACTTTTATTGATGAGTTTTCTAGATGAACATGGATCTTCCTACTTAACGATAGATCAGAACTATTAAGTGTATTTCAAAATTTCTTTAAGGAAATTCAAAACCAGTTTGGTTGTTCTATTCGCATTTTGCGCAGTGATAATTCAAAAGAGTATTTTTCAACATCTTTTAATTCTTTTATGTCTGAAAACGGAGTGATACATCAGTCATCTTATCCCCATACTCCAAAACAAAATGGCATTGTTGAACGTAAACATCGTCATATAATTGAAACAACACGTACTTTGCTTATTAATGCCAATGTTCCTTTGAAATTTTGGGGTGATGCTGTCCTCACTACAGGATACTTGATTAATAGAATGCCATCATCTGTAATCCAAAACAAGGTTCCCCATTCCATATTGTTCCCTGATGAACCTTTGTTTCGTATTGCTCCTCGGGTTTTTGGATCCACTTGCTTTGTTCATGATCTTACTCCAGGTTTAGATAAATTGTGTGCTCGTTTAATTAAATGTGTCTTTCTAGGCTATTCAAGAGTTCAAAAAGGATATCGGTGCTATTGTCCCTCCACACATCGCTTCTACATGTCTGCTGATGTCACATTCTTTGAGGATACATCTTTCTTTGCGTCTTCCATTGAGTCTGAGTCTATCTCTCAAGTATTACCAATTCCTTTCCTTGTTCCGGTAATTCCACCCACGCCTGATCAGTCAACTCCATCCTCTTCTACGGAACCCCCTAGTCCTCCTCCTCCTCCACCTCCACCTCCTCCACTGCAAATTTATCAGCGTCGTCCACGTCTCCCTCCTGCCGATCCACAATCTACAGAAAGTCCAAGTGACTCATCTCCTGCCCCAATCTCCTCTTCTACTTCAGATCCGCTGACATTGTCAGATGACCTTCCTGTTACTTTACATAAAGGTACACGTTCCACCCGTAATCCTCATCCCATTTATAATTTCCTAAGTCATCATCGTTTATCACCTACATACTGCACTTTCATATCTTCTCTGTCTTCTGTCACTATTCCTAAGTCTCCACAGGAAGCTCTTTCACATCCAGGTTGGCGACAGGCTATGATTGATGAGATGACAGCCTTGGAATCTAATCAGACATGGACTCTTGTGCGTCCTCCTTCTGGAAAATCTATTGTTGGGTGTCGTTGGGTTTATACTGTTAAAGTTGGTCCAGATGGGAAGATTGACCGCTTGAAAGCTCGCTTGGTGGCTAAAGGATACACTCAGGTGTTTGGCCTAGATTATAGCGATACCTTCTCTCCTGCGGCTAAAATGGCTTCTGTTCGCCTCTTTCTTTCTATGGCTGCCATGCGACATTGGCCATTATATCAGTTGGATATCAAAAATGCATTTCTTCATGGAGATTTAGAGGAAGAAGTATATCTAGAGCAACCTCCTGGTTTTGTTGCTCAAGGGGAATGTCGTGGGTATGTTTGTCGTCTTCATAATGCCTTGTATGGTCTCAAACAATCCCCTCGAGCATGGTTTGGGAGATTCAGTAATGTTGTTCAACAATATGGCATGATTCAAAGTGAAGCCGATCACTCTATGTTTTATAAATGCTCATCCAACAAATATATCTATTTGGTCGTGTATGTTGATGATATTGTTATTACAGGTGATGATCATGATGGGATTGCAGGACTTAAACAACATCTAGTCCAACACTTTCAAGTTAAAGATCTAGGTCGGTTGCGTTATTTTCTCAGTATTGAGGTGGCTCAATCTAAGGCAGGAGTTTCTATTTCCCAGAGAAAGTATGCTCTAGATATCTTGGAGGAAACAGTTATGCTTGATTGCAAGCTGATTGATACTCCTATGGACCCAAATGTCAAGCTGCTACCTGATCAAAGGGAGACCTTTTCAGATCCAGGAAGGTACCGGAGGTTAGTTGGGAAGCTGAATTATTTGACCATGACAAGACCTGATATTTCATATGCAGTCACTGTTGTTAGTCAATTCTTGAATTCCCCTTGTGATATTCATTGGGATGTTGTGGTTAGAATTCTAAGATATATCAAGAGGGCCCTTGGAAAAGGTCTTGTTTATGCAGACAGAGGTCATTCAGATATTGTTGCGTATACAGACGCAGATTGGGCTGGAAGTCCGTCTGATAGAAGGTCCACATCTGGATATTGTGTTCTCATCTGAGGCAATTTGATTTCATGGAAAAGTAAGAAGCAAAATGTCGTTGCTAGATCAAGTGCAGAGGCAGAATATAGAGCTATGGCACTTATTACATGTGAGCTCATATGGCTCAAGCATCTTCTCCAAGAGCTTCATTTCAGTAAAATAGGCACTATGAGTATCATTTGTGACAATCAAGCAGCCCTACACATTGCCTCTAATCCAGTCTTTCATGAGCGAACTAAGCATATTGAGATCGATTGTCATTTTATTCGTGAGAAAATTATGTCTGGTGAAATTGCTACTTCTTTTGTTGGTTCTAATGATCAACTAGCCGATATCTTCACGAAGTCTCTTCGAGGACCAAGGATCACTTACATATGTGACAAGCTTGATGCATATGATTTTGTATGCTCCAGCTTGAGGGGGAGTGTTGAGATATGCGTAATAATAGTATCATTGACTGATATATTATCTCCTTATTTATATTATCTTTATTTCCTTGTAAATATCTCTTATATAATTAGGACAGATTTACTCCCTATGATCATGGGATTTACTTTGTACATATTCTTATTATAAATACAAAAGGCTGAGAGCTAATCTCTCAAGTTATTCAGCACCAGAAAACCTTGTTCTCAACTATGATGTGTTGTTTATGTCGTTATGAGATGATGTTATGTTGTGTTGTTTATGTTGTTATAAGATGATGTTTATGATGTGATGATTTATGATGTTATATGATGATGGTTATGATTTGATTATTATGTGCTATATGATGATGTATATAATGCGATGAATATGAAATTAATAATGATTAAAAGTTGATTGAGTTAATAATAAAGTATTATAAGAAGAGTTAATGTTATTAATTGATGAAGTTTAAGTTGTTCAATGTTTTTGATGATTTATATGCTTATTATTATTGAATGTGAAATCTCACCCCTTCTGCTTGGAAATGTTGCCCTCACAATTGGGTAACTTGCAGGTAATATAGATTAGCTGTGAAGTGAGTCGATTCTCTCACATGTGTCTTAGGTGCTCTGATACGTAACGGGGTGAGAATTTTGTTGTTGCTTTCTGTTCCTTACGTATTATTCTATGAAGTTTTATGAACATGTTGTTGGAATAATTTTATGAGATTTTACATTGAGACCTTTGTGCCAAGGTTGTTTTAAATGTTGAAATAATTTCCGCTGCAAAGTAATAAATGATATGATGTTTAAGTTGGACAATAAATAGTGAATTTATTCCGTTTATGATTTTATGAAAAGAAGTGTGACATTCCATTTATGTTGAAATACTCTGATTTATATCTGAAATTTCAAAGTTGGGAAACGGGGTGTTACACTTATTTTATGACTTGTGCTTTTTGTGGATTTAAATGATGAATTTCGCATTCCTACTTTGATACTAAATTTGGGTATGTGAAATTGATGCTAAACATGTTGTTGTTGAATTTTTATGTTTGAATTGTGGTTATATAAACCTTTGTTGATTTATGCTCAAATTTGTATAAAATTGTGTTGTTGTTGTTGTTGATTGTTGATAAGTTCATGTTTAAATGAAGTTGTGGTTGTTGTGAGATGTTGTTGTTGTTGAATTATACCATGGGTATTCCAATATGTGAGGTCGTGGTTTGAATTGTGAAGTTGTGTTAAGTTTTAAGTGTGAAGGACCAAAATGAACTTTTGATATATGAAGTCGTTGACTGAGATTTTGATGTTGTTGGATGAGTTAAACCTTGTGGAATTTCTGTTTTTATGTTAAGGTTATGTTAGTCGAGTTGTTTGGGAGAAAACGGGATTTTTGTGTGAACAATCGATGTTTAAGCGTTTTTGAAAATCAGTGATTATGTGAAGTTCTGGAAAATTATTTTAGGATAGCTGAAACTTGAAATTCTCTGTAGATTATGATAGAGTTAAGTGTTAAGAGCGCGTAGGCAAAAACGGCATCGAAAACGGATTAATAGTTTGGATTTTACGCACGAAATGGTGAAACGACAAAAATCGAAAAATCTGTGCTGTCAGACGAGCATGACCGTGTGTAACACCCCAATTTTATTTAATTATTTTTAGTTGATTTAAAGTCTTTTATATGATTTTTAAATAATTTATGTTGATTTTGTGGTGTGGTGTATTTTATTAAATGGCTATTTTTATTATTTAATGGAATAAGTGAGAATTAGGAATTATTTTGGAGTTTGGGGTTAAATTAGAATTAATAGAATTAAGAGGAGTTAAGGAATATTGGGAGGTTATATTTATTAAAGAATTAGAAAATAGAAGTCAGAAGCAGTTTTCACGTACAACAGAGAAAAGGGAGAAAAGACAAGAAAAGGGAAGAGGACCTAGAAGGGCTGCGATTTCAATTATCTAAGGTAAGGGTGATGCTAACTCTCAATAATCATAGTGTATGTAAACTCTGAAATTGATTTAACATGTAGTTGTTCTTGATTTTGGGAATTGGGAATTAGGTTTTCCATTGTTGAGTTTGATTAGAAAAGTGTAGAAACCATAGTAATTGTGTTAAGAATTGATGTTCAGGTTGTAGAATAACAATAGGTGATGTTCCTTATCAAATTTGGGAGTTTGTGTTTGAGTTTAGTGATTTAAGAGTGATTCTTAGGTGAAAAACGCATTGTTAAACTGATTTTTGAACTGCTGTGAAGCTCAAAATCGGCCACTGAGTTTCCAAAATTGGCCACCGATTTCTGAGCTGATTTTCTAGCTTTGGTTCGACGAAAATCGGCCCCCGATTTGTCAAAATCGGCCCCCGATTTTCTGTCAGGCAAATCTGGAAAAATTCACATTTTTCACCCGTTTCCGTTTCGAACTGGGTTTTGGTGTAAACATGAAAGTTGTAGATAATTTTGTTAGCTTTCCAATGGATTTGGTTTGACTTAAAAATGATTTTTAGTTTTTAAGATATGATGAAAATACTCCAAGGAGGTCTTAGTGAACTCTTATGAAAATTCAGCATAACCGTTTCTAAGTTAATCCAAAACTTATGGGATAATTCCAAAGCTCAAAACTAGAAGTACTATGAGTTCAATTAAGGTGTTTAAGAGTATTTAATCCATGTTGTGAGTTGAACTTTGGGATAGCAATGAAAGTTGTATAGGATATTAAGGATGATCTGTGAAGCTGATTGTGATGAATTGAGGTTATTTTTAATATGATATAATTGCATACGCATTACTTGGATTATGTGGGAATGTTAGATAGTGTTGAATTGCAAAGATATTGTTATATCACGCTGTCTGTATATTGTTTGTGTTGCTGTTGATTGAGTATGATTGTTGCTGATTGCTGGTTTATGTTTAACTACATTCCATTAGAATACACAAGGTGTAGGTTCGAGTTGTAAAAGTTGCAAGTTGTCGTTCTAAGTAACGGAGTCATAGGTTGTTGATGTTGACCAAGTTGGGGAGTAAGTCATAGTTATTATGCACAGTTGTTGTCGTTGTCGTAGTTGAGTTGTATGCTGATATACACAAAGTCGAGTTCATTACATAAACATTAAGTGGTGAGGGCTCATGCCCTGGAACGCCTTGTCGTTCAAAGCGGTGAGGGCTCATGCCCTGGAATGCTTTGTCATTCAATCTGTTGAGGGCTCATGCCCTGGAATGTTAATCATTCAACCGTTGAGGGCTTATGCCCTGGAATGCCTTGTCATTCAATCTGTTGAGGGCTCATGCCCTGGAATGATCATCATTCAAATTGTTGGGGGCTTATGCCCCGGAATGCTTAGTCATTCAACCCGTTGAAAATGGTACCACAAGCCTTTAGATGTTGTCGTTGTTGTTGGTTATGCCGTTGTAGTGGTCGTTGCTGGAGTTATTGTTGTTGTAGTTGATTGTGTCGTTGACGTAGTTGTCGATTGAGTTGTTGTTGTCGTCGTTGGTTGATTTAGTAAGTTTTATTAAAGTTGAAGAAGTATGAATATTAATGTTGAACATATGTTGTTAATTATATTATTTAATTAAGTTGTTAAATGCAGTTGATGATTATATATATCTATTATTATTGTTTGTGAATCTCACCCCTTCTGCTTGGAAATGTTGTCATTCGTATGGGTAACTTGCAGGTAATGAAGATTAGTAGGAGTGGTGGCTCAAGTGTCTTAGGGCTCTGATACGTAACGGGATGGGAAATTGTTGCTATGTTTATAATTCCTTTATGTATCAATCTTGGAACATGTTGTTGGAGCTTTTATTATCGTTGAAACAAATTATTGATGACTTTTTATGTTGAGGCCTTTGTGCCGGGAATTATTAATGTTGCTGATGAAGTTTAATGTTGAAAAATATTTCCGCTGCAAATTATTGTTGTTTTATGAAGGATGTTCATTAAATAGTTTTATATTCTATTTAAGAAAATTTTGAAAAGTAGTGTGACATTCCCGTTTGCGATGAACTCTGATTTATATTTGGTTATTTTTCTTTAAAAATTAGTTGTTGGGATAACGGGGTGTTACACCGTGCGTCCTACAGGCACGGACCGTGCGTGTCATTCGCTATTGAATGCTGTCAGAATTTCGGTTTTTGCGTTTTTGAGCCTTTTTCACCCATTTCTGTTTTGAATTGGCTTTAGGTGTAAACATGAAAGTTTTATATAAATTTGTTAGCTTTCCAATGCCTTTGGTTTGACTTGAAAATGATTTTTATATTTTTATTTATGATGAAAATACTCCAAGTAGGTCTTGGTAAAATTTTACGAAAATTCAACATAACCATTTCTAAATCAACCCAAAAGTTATGGTTTGTTTCCAATCCTCAAAAATTGAGTACTAGGAGTTTAATTAGGGTGTTCACCTATGAAATGATGGATCAAGCTTAGTTTCTTTTGATATGAATTGGTTTTGCAATATGATTAAAATTAGACGAACTTGGCGTGCTTATGTGATTTTTTGGAATTGGCCTAGGATACTCGTATGCCTAAGCTACTATGAACATATGTGAGTAGTGTATATGCTTTTTTGAGGCAATTGAACATATTTTCTTAATTTTGGTTGAATTGCTACAATTGTTTTAAAGTTGTGAATCATAGTCGAACTTTGTCGAATTGTGTCCTAATGGTATGACAACTTAAGGAATGTGTCTTGTAATCGTGTTTATATGATTAAAGTAGAATGAAATGAGGATGAATTGATGGTTTATAGGTGTTGAATATGATGTTTATCATGATATGATATATAATTCTTTTATTTGAATTGTGAGAAAATAGGTGAACTCGTTGTTTTGTAGTAATGACTATTAAATGATAATTTGATAGTGATGATGTTGATAAATGAACATGCTAAATGTTGATTGGTGTTGGTGAATTCATACATGCTAATTTAATGTAATTGGTAATGAATGCATGAATACACATATAACCGTTGATTATAGCCGTTGAATCGTCGTGAACATATGCATGGTGATTGAGTCATATGTTCATGCATCATATGTCGTGTCAGATACTTGTATCCATATAGCCGTTGACCGGATACTTGTATCCATATAGCCGTTGATTATATCCGTTGACTATGATGTTTTTGTTGCATCATGAGGTGATGACCTTTGTGAAGAATGGTATCACATGCATGTAGGAGTTGTGTCTAGGCGCATTGCATGACTTAGCATGAGTCCTAATTGCTTATTTGATTGGTGATTGGTAAATTGTATAATTGTGATAATGTGAATTTATGTGTTGATGAATAATGTGGAAGTTGAATATTTGAAGTTTAAATTGATGAACACCTTTTCAATTGATTATGCTTATTTATGAAATGTGAACTAACCCCAGTGGTCGTTTGGTTGACCGCCTCACTATATTTAAATATGGTGTAGACGGCGTGCATGATTAGCGTAACTTTGCTTGGTGAGTTGCTAGAGGCTAGCTTTGGAGCTACCTCGTTTATCTGCTTTGGAGTCTTAGTATAGGGCTCTGATTTAGGGTGTCGGTCTTTCTTTTATTTTGGTGTTGACTATGTTGTTGAGATTGGAGATTTATTTGACGATGTATTTATGATGCTTATGACATGGCTATTTGGAGATGTATGCTAATTATCCGCTGCGACGTTTTTGATAATTTTTTTAGTATGCATGTTTCTGAGAACTATTGAAGACCATACATCTATTCGTTGAATATTTATATTATTCGCGTGTTTTATCGCGTTAATAGAAGTAAGACGTTATGTAACAGCCCGATTTTTAGCTAGATTTATTTTAATTATTTTTATTATGTGTTTTATATGTTTATGTGTGATTGATCATCATTGGGTGCACTTTCATGAGTTTTCGTATTAGAAGGGTATTTTGGTAATTTTGTGAGGATGGGTAAAATTATAATTTTTAGTGGGAATTGCTTTTAGTAATTAGTGAGAATGGTTATTTCATTAAGTTACTAGGGAAAGTCGAGGTTTTACCGTTAGTGACATTTTACCGTTATTAATTAAAATATCGTTTGGGTGTAGTAATATTTTTGGTTTGAATAGAAATGGGTTGAGCCCACTAGAGACTAAGTTAGGCCCATTAGCAGGATATACCACAAAACAATTGTCTTAGAGAAAACATTATTCATTTCATTTCACAAACATTTTAGAGAGAGAAAGTGGGAAGAGAAGATAAGGGTTTGGAGAAAAGAACTTGAAGAATCCAATTGGGTAAGCTTAGGAGTTAAATTGAAGCCTAGGTTTGGTCTAATCTTCATCTAAGTTAAGGGGGTTAGTCTTTATCACCATCATGTTCATTCTTTGCAATTTTTCATGATTTGTATGAAATGGGTTGAAATGAATGAATGGATAATTGTTGCTAAATTCATGCTCCAACTTCAATGATATGTTTGTATGCATGATTTGATGATGATTGTATGATTGTTGGTGAAATTACATGTTTAAATATGTAAAAAGGATAAGTTATGAATATTGTGCTCAATTGATGAATTTCTCCTAAGTTGTTGTTAGTTTGAGATGTGATGCTTGTTCAAATGATGTTATGAATGTTATTTGATATTATGATTAATGAATAATTGCTTGGGTTTGCATATTCATGGATTGTTGATGAGAATTTGAGTTGTGTTGGTGTTTTGGTGAAAATGAAGAGTTAGCTCAAATGTCAAGTGTTTTTAAAATTGAATGTGTCTCTGTGAGTCTTTTTAATCATAGTGACCTATAAACATGTCCTGAAAACGTATTTTGGGATTGGGGAATCAAATTGGAGGATTTTGAGTGAAAGGGGTTCCAAACCCGTAACTTTTCTGCAAACCTGTGAAGGTTCGCTTAGAGGTTCGCTTAAGCGACCTGGTAAGCGAACATTCATAGTATTTTCTGGATTCAGTTCGCTTAATCGAACTGTGGGTGAACGGGTAAGCGAAGTTTTCTGGTTGCTACTGGAACTCGTTCGCTTAAGCGAACATGTCGTCGCTTAAGCGAACTGGTGAGCGACCAGCCAGCGACCAGTAAGCGGACAAAGTGAGTTGCTACTATAACTTGTTCGCTTAAGCGAACCAGGTGGTCGCTTAAGCGAACAGCTCCCAATTTCAGCCACTTTGATCTTTTGTTCCGAGTCTTTGGGGGCCAATCCGAGTTTTCTTAAATGATGTCTTAAACATGTTTAACCACTGTTAATCCTCCAAAACCTACTGGAACAATGATTGCTTGCATATACTTGGGATTTTTAAAATGAGTCTTAACTTGTGAAATTTTGAGAGTTCCAAACTTTGTCGGAAAACAAATTTTGTAATCCAATGAGGCTTGCAAGTGAACCTACAGCTCATATAGACTTAGTTGATGCTTGCAAGGGTGGTCAATACCTCATTCGAAGTAAAATGATATTTTGAGTGGGAAATGAAAGGTTGTGAAAAAGGGATTCTTTATGAACTTAAGTTGTGCTTGGGTTAACGTGTTAGTCCGAAGACGATTTAACTTAATGCACGTATTATTGATCAAGATTGGTTAATAGTGTTCAACTTGTACATGTTGTTTGTTTCAAGTGAGTATGGTGAAATGTTCATATGATTAAGTGGATTGTATGAATGATATTATTGATTGTTGATAATCAAGTTGTTTGTGTGATGATGAATACTATGATTTAATTGTGTGTGGGCATGTTTTCTTGGTAATGCAATGTTGTGGAGATAATCAATATAATTGGGTGTTGTCCTATATATTGAGTTGAGATTGAGAATTGTTGTCGCATTATCGAGTCATTACACATGTCCATGCATCATAGTCGTTGTTGCTGTAAAAGGGATGACTCTTTTACTTCGAGATTATTGTAAGGCAGGTGTGAGCCCTTACAATCGATGTGCAAGTGGCATCGAAAGGTGACGACCTTGTTGAGATTTGGTACCGCATGCATTTATATGTCCATAAGTGCATATCATAGCATGAGTCCTATGTGAATTATGTGATTGGTGATGAATTGAGATGAATGAATGTTGCTAATGATTGTTTATGAATGATGTTGAGAATGAATATTTATGATTGGATAATTATTCATGTGATTGATATATGTGGATACGAACTATCTAGTTGTGATATAAGTATTTATGTATGAACATTATTATTCAAGTACATGATATTATTGAATTTGATTATTATCTAGATTATGATAATGTAATACTTACCCCAAGTGGTTTTAACCGCCTACTTGCCTGTATGGGTGAGTAGACATTGTGCAGGAGTAGTCTCGGTGAGTCTTTGCTTGGGATATCGGGAGCTTCCTCCGATATCGGTGTCGCGTCGACTGTGATCTAGGCTTGTCGTGTCGGTCTAGATTAGGTTGTTTATATTTTCCGTTTGGATTATTGCTTTGTTGATGACTACCCGTATGTTTGGGTTTTGAGATTTATCTTTGAGACATAATTTATTTGCTCATGGCATGTATATATTTGATCACTCTGATTTGTATTCCGATGTAACTGTTGAGGTTTACATACATGTCTATCAGTTTTTGAATTTTGAAGAAGACGTAATCTCTATTTCTTGAATAAATGTATTATTCGCATGTTTAATTGCTTTAATAGAAATAGGAGCGTTACACGTTACAGGAAGACTCTACAAGTAATGAAATAAGAAAATTGGGCGGTTTGTATTTTGTACTTTGTTATGTATTTATAATCCTTCTTTACCTAATTAAATTTAAACAAATTTTTCAAATATCCATACTTTTTTTAAAAGATTTGAGTTTTAATGTAATATTTTTTCTTTCAATTTTATCCTGAGTTAAAATTTTATTTTACCATTGTATCGTTCCTTGCTAATCAAATAACTTAATTTTTAGATAATCTAATGAAGTTTTACAACTTATATTATTTTTATCGATAAAAGCAGAAAGATGTGCATGTTAGTACCCATCTAATTGCTGGTGATGGGTTGTCCTTAAGTTTTCTATATTCTATGGATGATCCATAATGTTTATGAGTAAATGTTTTCCGATCATTAGTGCATTCCTCTTAACTCATTATTATACCAGGGCCTTCATATATTCATATATAAGTTACAATATTTGTTCCTTAAAAAAAGTTTCAATATTAGTGACAATATAAATATGAGTCATGTTTGTAAAAAAAATAAAATAAATAAATGAGTCATGTAACATTTTCATCTAATAAAAAAAAAATGAACTTGAGTCCCCACTAGAGGTGTCAAATGGACTGATCCGGCCCAACCTGACCCAACTTGAGAGGTCCGACTATATAAATGGATCAGCCTGGTTCAACCCATTTATAATTAGGCCGCAAATTATAGAGTCTAGTCCGATCCATGTGGGCCATGGGCCAACCCGATATGTTTATGCTTTATTTTTTAAATTTATTCATTCTTTTCTATGTATTAGATACTCACCACTATTTTTTTTGCTAAAATATGTTTGGATGAACATAAAATTGTAAATAATTTTTACATTAACATTGAATAATAATTAAACTCTAAATTATTCCTTTAGTTAAATCAAATTAATAATTTATAAACTTTAAAATTTTAAAACTTTAAGCTAAATTCATTCATATTTTTTAAGTTTATTGATTTAAATATTTTTCTATTATTAAATTTCAAATTAGTTGATAATTTTTTTAAAAAAATATTGTTTTTTAACAAAAATCAAATGAAATGTCGATAATGGGCCGGTCCAAAGCCCGATGGGCCAGCCCCGCCCTACCCAATTTTGTATGGGCCAAAAAAGCCCTATTGCATTTTTAGGCTAGCTTTTTAGGCCCGACCCAAAATATAGGTTAATAGGCCGGCCCATTAGTCCGACCCATTTTTGACGGCTCTAGTCCTCACCCATTGTCATGTCTACTCCGGTCTTATTTATAAGAGAAAATTAACTTTTCAGGTTTCATGCAATAACTATGTATTTATTCTATATTAGAAATTAGATTCATCATTTATTTAATGAATTTAAAAAGTAAATTTTCTCTTATAAATGATATCGGAAAGAGTAATATTATTATGGATTTAAGAATGTGCACTGGTTTAAAACTTGTTTACACCGACATCCGATCAAAATCCACTATTTTTGCCACATCAAACTCACTATTGTATATTTGTATGTGTAGCTTGAATGTTTGTTTACAGAGTTTAATGGTGGTGAGTTGACGGTCTAAAACAACTTTTAACACACAACCAATCAAAACATTCTGAATTGCAACGTAAATTAAAAACATTAATTTTAAAAACATTATTGTGAATGTTTTAATTGGTTACATGTACAAAATTGTTTTACACCATCCATCACCATTTTTTTTTTTTTTCTTTAAATATTGTGATCTTTAATCGGATGTTGGTGTAAAAATATTATACACCGTCAGTGCATGTCTATTAAACTTATTGATTATACCCTTGTGACGTCTAATTGTCCCTTCCATTATACATCTTCATGATCATCTAATCGAATCAGCAACCTCTTTTCTATTCATTGCAAAAACTCTCACAAAAAGAAAATGGTGCTTTCTCAAAAGCTTCACGAAGCATTCAAAGGCACTGTAGAGAGAATCACAGGCCATAGAACCGTTTCCGCCTTCAAAGAGAAAGGTGTTCTTAGTGTCTCCGAGTTCATAATCGCCGGTGATAATCTCGTTGCTAAATGCCCCACTTGGTCTTGGTAATTTCAATTTTCCCCCTTTTTCGTAATTAGGGTTCATCGTTTTTCGAATTGGGTTTTTTTCTTGAAAAATTTAATTAGGTATTGTGTATTTTGATCAAAGTTGACATTTTTTGGTGAAAAATTGATTTTTTTCAAAAGGGGTTTCGAATTGGGTATTTTTTTGGTTGAAAAATATAATTGGGTATTGGTTATTTTAATTAAAGGTGAGATTTTTTGCTGAAAATTTGAAATTTTTTAAAAGGGGTTTCGAATTTGGTGGATTTATGTTTATTATTATATCTATTAGTTGATATAGAATTTTTATTAGTTTGTTAGTGAGTTGTGAGAATGAGAATATTGAAGTAGTTTTTGATTCATTGGTTCTGTTTTCGATTTTGGATGATAGGGAATCAGGTGAGCCAAGCAAGAGGAAGTCATATTTACCATCTGAGAAACAATTCTTGATTACTAGAAATGGTAAGATTATGGATTTCTGATTGCTTTTTATGTTATGATGAGTGATTGAGTGTTCTTTGTTGATGTTATTTTTTGTGATCATTGTTGTACTAGGAATTTTGATTCACCTTCTTGAAGTATCCTTGAAAAAGATTAAGGATTTGCGAGTGATATTTACATTATTGAGTGTTCATTGTTTCTGCTATTTTTTGTTATAATTGTGCTAGGAATTTTTTTGCACATTCTTGAGGTATACTTAAATGTGGAAACGACACACCATTTTATTTTATTACATAATAAACCAAAGTTTTTTGTTGTTGTTGGTACTTGTAAAATGTAAACGCATGTAATTAAAGTCTTTGGCATTGCAGTGGTTGCACAATGTATCCCCACAAGTTTATGCCCTATTGACCCCATGGTTTGCTTGGGTGCTTAGATTGAAACTTAAGGTTCTTTGCCCCTCGTCAAAAGTGTGTTTTGTGGGGAATGAACTGTGTTCTTCTCCTACAAACTAAGCACTGTTTAATCACCTTAACTACACCCCTTGGTTTAAAGCCTGTGTTTGGAAAAATTAAAATATATGTTGCCACTGAATGGTCAATTGAAGCTCATATTTCTAGCTGCCTTAAGTTCATAGTACAATTGCTTTGTGAGGTGAGAAAGATAAGGGAAACGTGTATCCAAAAATAGCATATTTGTCTCTTTAAAACAGATTGTGTACGTGTTTTATAAGCATACCTCAATTGATGTCAGGTGTGTGCAATTTCCCCTGATTGTATTCATGCTTTTGTTATGTGTCTCAAGACCTATCCTATTTCTTGACCGATTTTTGATGTTGTTTTTCAAACCACAGTGCCTTGTCTGCGGAGAGCTGCATCCATTGAAGAAGAATATGAAGCTGCCGGGGGGGAAGTTTTACTTGATGATGAAGAAAATGATGGTTGGCTAGCAACTCATGGAAAGCCAAAAGGTGTGCATTCAATTGCACTGGAGGCACAAATATAAGATATTGTGCTGCAATTTTAATCCTTTGATCTTATACCCTTGTAATTTGTATTTCAGAAACTAAATCTGATGAAGAAGAGAATTTACCTTCCATGGAAAGTCTAGAAATCAGCGAAAAGAGTTCTGTTAAGCAAACATCTTCTCACACGGGAGGTGAGGACGATGAAGATATTCCTGATATGGAAGAGTTTAAAGAATATGACAACATTATTGAGACAGATCCTGTAAGTTGATAGTAGATATACACATTAAACTAAATCAATTGCCGGAGTAAAAGTTTCAGTCTTATTGAATCAAATAAAAGGGAATATATATTTTCATCTATATGTATAGTTAGATCTGTTTGGTAAATAGTAGCAGATGACATATAAGCTAGCTGATAGATAATAGAGGATAAACTAGCAGATTGAATTTGAAGGGTTTGGTGAAATTAACGGTTGAACTAACTAACATAAATATACAATGATACAAAAAGATATTCTTAATCAACATTTAAATCTTTCAATTAATAAGGAGGGTAAAAATGAGAGAAAATATGATAAGTTATAAGCTCAAAAGCTACTTGAGAAAAAACTGTTAGCAATACCAAACAATGCTAGTTTAATTATACAAGCTTATAGGTGTAAGCTATCCACTATAAGCTAGCAGTTTGGCCTTCCCAAACAGAGCCATAGTCTTTTTGAACCTATCTTTAATAGCAAAATAATATTTGGACGAAAAGAAAAGAGATTCTAGAATGAAATAGATATCTAAGTAAAGAAGTTGGGAAGAGAGTAGCAGTTATGCTGCTGGATATTAGTGTCTTTTGAGATAAATGTGAAATTTAGAGGTATCATTTTCTGAGAATGACCCAAATGGCGATGAATATTAATGGAAACTTTTCATGTATATGACCAAAGGGGAAACCCAAATTTCAAACATTTTTTTATCTGTTTATTACTATGGCATGCTTTTTCCTTCCCTTGTCCTTTTAGAAGGATGTATATATATACTCTAATAGTTGAAATCAACATGGATCAGACATTTTACATACTATCCTATACTTCTGTCACGAGTCCTATCCAAAGATAGACCATTTAATTCCAAATCTTTCTCATGGCTGAAATCATTTATTCGAAGTCAGTTGCCATTTACTGTGAAGTATCCATAACAACTGATTCTGTGAACACGAGCTCTTAGGTTTGTTTGCTAACTTGGCAATTTTGAACTTGAGACTTGTATATCTTGATTAAGACTCTATGATGAACCCTTGAATGACCATAGAACCACATGTTAATGATGTTTGTCATCAACACCTCATTCACAGATTCACACTTAAAAGTATGATGGTCATATTTCATTTGAATTATAGCCCTAATTTCATTAGCTTTTCAATATATGTAGGTTTTGTAGAACATACTTTTAGATTGTTGCTTTTGTTTGATACTAATTTGAGAAATTTGATTTATGTAATTTATTTTCATGTTCTTATTGGTGGCCGCTCCTCAGTCTACATATCTAGTAGCTCATGAACCTGATGATGATAATATTCTACGGACCCGCACCTATGACATCAGCATCACGTAAGACGAGCTTCAATATAAATTTTCTCTGAAATTGATATACAATTGCTGGTGAAGCTTCTGTATATATTTTAAACATAAATTTACTTCATTTGATAAACAATTATTTCTCTGGCAATGAATTTAAAAGGTGGACCTTGCTTTTTATGCAGATATGATAAGTATTATCAAACACCCCGTGTGTGGCTTACCGGGTATGATGAGGTTTGTTTTATTCACTTTATCCTTGTAATCATAATCAGTCTTTTTTGACTCACTTATATGACTATGGCAAAGCTGGTAGAACTAGGATTTGCATTATGAATTTTAACTTATTAACATAACCCAATGTATCTAGCTGGAAAAATACCGGATTCGTAACATATGCATTATTCTTCCTATTTTGATGAATACCGGACCCATTAATGAAAAGCACAGGGACTCAAAAAAAAAAAAATTAGTGTCTGACATTAATGCCAAACATAAAAATTGAGAATTTTTTTATGACTAGATGCTTTTGTAATTTAGGTTAAATGGTTTTGAGAAACATAAACCCTTCAGTTATTTGAAACTGTACTGGTTCAGTGATTTCATCTCTTCTATTATGGCAGTCAAGAATGCTATTGCAACCAGAACTTGTCCTTGAAGATGTTAGTCAAGATCATGCACGCAAAACGGTGAGATATAGCATATCAATTGATTATAGAAGTACACACACACACTTACAGAATATGCGACAATTTATGTTAATATATTATTTTCTAACTTAAAATGTTACAGGTAACAATTGAGGACCACCCTCATTTGCCTGGGAAGCATGCATCTATTCATCCATGTCGACATGGAGCAGTGATGAAGAAAATCATTGATGTGTTGATGTCACGTGGAGTTGAGCCTGAAGTTGACAAGTAAAGCCTTTGTTTCTAATATCATTGCTTTCATTTCGGATATACAGTGATTAATATATACTGTCATTGTCAATGTGCTCTTAAATATTACACACCCTCTGAAGAAAAATGTTATGGCTTGAGTCTATAGTGCATTTTCTGTTCTTAATAACTTCTATACATGGTATATAATTTCATATACTTATTTCTGTAGGTACTTGTTTTTGTTCTTGAAATTTATGGCCTCTGTTATTCCAACAATTGAGTATGATTACACCATGGACTTTGATCTTGGTAGCTCCAGCAATTGACTAAGGTAATTCAGAATATTATTTATATATTTCGTTATCACTTTTCAAATCTTTATTTATTCCGATTATTTAAATTTTTAATGCTTTGGAAGTGATGGTGCTACATGCTGTAAGTCATGCAAAAGTCAGCGGATTCTATCTATTTGGTGCTATCATATCTCTCGGCTATTATCAGCAATGTTCTCTTAAATAATATTACATGTGTTCTCTCAGATGCCATTTATTTTGTTGTTTCAATTAGGCTCAGCATGGCACTAAATTGGGGATTCATGAATCATGATGCATCTTCTCAGAAGTATCTGCTTGTTCTAGTATTACACGGGCAAAATATATCTCTCACCAACACTTTCTTTGTTTCTGCGCACATTAAAACTGTGTATAATCCCTGATCGTTTACACAGTAATTGTATATGTAAAGTATGGTCATTTGAAGTGTAACTGTCTAGAATTTGGGCAAATTTCATTGGAGTTATGTACATATTTGAAATACCACATTCTTAAGACTGTTGCTCAAAAACCAAAAACTATGTTTTCTCTCTGATCTTTCTAATAATTTTTCTTGAATTTGACCAATACTCAACTTGATTTCGGTCTTCAAATAACACTTTCGGAACTTCTTTTTACACTCAGCTTGATTTCGGATCTGCACAATTATAATCAACACTGATTTTGTGTTGTTTGAAAGCACACTTTCGGAACATAATTTAGGAGGTGAAAAGTGCCATCTCAATTTAAAACCGAAACTTTTTGTTTGGGTCTGGGCAATAGACAGCACAAGAAAAACATAATCCTTCAATTTAAACTACAAAATATGACTATCCAAGCACAAGATGTGAAAGGATTAGAACAAAAAATTATAGTATATTGTTTCTACTATTGTAGAAAAACAGTACAACAATTTCTCATGCCAACACCACCGTAACCATGCTAGCAGCCTCAACCTTCCCTAACAGGTTACACCAAAACTAATAACCTATGTCTCCTACATGACTTTAGTTAGCATGATTTTGTAAAGTTACATTCTCCACCACAAGTTTCTTTTTGGTTTTAAAGAGTCCGACAATAAAACTTACACATACTATGTGTTGAGAAGTGGGTAATCTCTGGTTCGAATCTGTGCTCTGCATATAAAATATTCTCATAGCTACTGTTTGAAACATACTTCAAGATGTACCCGTAACAATTTACGACTAGTCAAAACACCATAAGCCAACTATGATGGAGACCTTTAATATTACGACTGTAACAAACTCTACGCCAAAAGTGTAACTTATTCAACCACCTTTACGTTGTCAAGACCGTCTCCTTTGAAAATAATTTTATTTAGGCTTAAATATGTATTTGATCCTTGCAATTAGGGGTCGTTTAAAAATTGGTCTCTGTAATCGCTAATCCTGGTAATTTACCCCTGCATTGTTTAATCATTTAAAATTTCGTCCCTCTCCCCACTTAATCACTGCCACGCCACATGAAATTTCAATTTTACCCCTGGGTTTCCAATTCTTTCTTCAATATTTTGTCCTCTTCTTAAGGGCAAAATTGGAATTTCATCAAATTAGTGACGTGGCAGTGATTAAGTTGGTCAAAGGACTAAATTTTAAATGATTAATGATTGCAAGGCTAGTTTGCAAGGATTAGCGAATACAGGGACCAATTTTTAAACGACCCCTTATTGCAAGGATCAAATACATATTTAAGCCTTTTATTTATTTCTTATTTTTCATATACACCAAACACTCGCAAACCAAATTGTCATGTGACACATTGAGACTATCCTTAAAAAATACAGCAGTCTTCAAACTGTAAAAATGACATATACCATCATACGCCAACACGGTAAGTAGCCGCAACCAATTCTTGAAACTATCCCAAGCGTGGTTCTAGCAGCGTTTCTGGCACGGACCTTCAGCATCTGTGTTACCTGCTTCTGTGAGGCGCGGTTGTTGTTGCAGGTGGCAACAGCCCCGTGCTGGTTTTTCTGCTGTCACTTTTCCTGTGGGTTTCCCTGTTGCTGCGTGTTTCGGTTTGGTGGGGGCAGGGCTATGGGACTGAATTCCGATGCCTTGAATTGGATTTCAATATCATAGCTATTGCTGTCATAGGCTTGGCTGTTGTTGCTTTGTGGAATTTTGTAGATGTTACATCTATATGCGGCATCCTTGTATTCTTTTTTCTCCGCCTCTTTGCGTCTTACTAAGAGTTTCGGTTTCAATTAAAAAACAAAAAAAGACAAAAATATTGAGGCGTTGAAGAATATGTGATTTGTTGTTTCAAATTCACCACAACCACTTCACAAAACTCTCCGCAAATTCAACAACCCCACACCCAACAATCAAAAGCAATATGATTAATTAAATCCTAGGACCATTTTGATTCGTATAAGGCAAGTATTAGACATAACTAAAACGGTGACACCTTTAAGGAAATGAACAACTTTTGTCATTTTATCTTGACAATCTTTGGTCATTTGGTGCACAATTGTTTGATAAATATAGTGTAGGAACCGGTGATGGAAGGATAAGTAGCATGCGACTAGAGGACACACATCGGTGGTTAGAATGTTATGGGAGGAGAGATATTTGACATTACATTTCAAATGCTTGTGCATAAAAGGCTGCATGTCTCCAAATTTATTTGTTTGATAAACTGTTGTATTTGGATTTTCAAATTCTATTATCTACCGAAGTTATTACTAGGTTGAGTCATGACCAGATCGCTCTCTTTAAGACGTTTCGTGGCACTGCATAAAATTGTGCAAGACAGACTATCAACCACTCCGCCTCTAGAATAAAACAAGCTCAGCTACAACTGTGTGGTTAACTACTGCATTGTAGAAAACCGTTCGAGATTACACCTTCAAATATGGTTCTAAGACCACTCTTTAATATTGAAACCACTTTAATATGGTATTGTTACCACTCTATTATGGTGCTGAGACCGCTCAAATATGGTGTTGTCACCATTCTAACTTTAATTTCTCCAAAGTATCAATATGGCACTACGACCACTCAAATATGATGATACCACCATTTCTCCTCAAATAGAAAAATATTGAAATAATTTTTATATACCGTTAAGATCATTCTTAATTCCGACGGGACATTGTTATTCTAAATAGGGACTATGATCTTAAAAGTACTCTTTATTTCAAAGGGACATATTATTGAATGGATTATGTTTTTAAGACCATTCTTAATTCCCAAGGGGTGTTAAACCGAAAAGGGACTATGGTCTTAAGAACACTTTTAATTCTGAAGGGACGTAAACCGAAAAGGGACTATGGTCTTAAGATCACTCTTAATTCCGAAGGGACAGAAAAAGGAGAAGAAGAGAAGAAAGAGTCGTCAACACAAGTCAAGAAAGGGAGAAGAGAGAAAGAGTTCCCGACAATTAAATGAAACTCTTTTTTGTGGTTTTTTGAACTCAGTGGAGTCCTCTATTTATATAGAGATTTTGTAACTGTTTTAGCAAAAATTGCGACAAAAGTCACTCTGATAGATAAGATTAAAATAGAGTTTATCCATTAATCAGTTCAACAACACTTGTGGATAGGATGAAAAGAAACAAATCAACAAAAGTGGAGGAAACAAAGTATTGGATTTGAATGAAGGAAATATAAGAAATTCAATTAAATTCTTATTTTTATCACAACCACCATAAGCTAAATTTATGGGAAGTGATATTCTCAAATAAAAATAAGAATTACTATTATTGTTATCATTATCAAGTATTTAAAATTAAATACCGCAATTTAAACACTACCAATGTGTGAGTTCTTTTTTATGTGTGACCACCACACTCTATTTTTTTCAATTCACACAATATTAGATCAAAGTATAATTACTTGGGGTTTAATCTTCCAATTTATTTTTCAACATCACACTAATGTTCCAACAATCCCCCACTTGAATTTAAAAAATGGTTTCAATAATAACGTCAAAACGTTTCTATAAGGTTGCTAATAAACAAATGTGTTGCCTAAAACTTGAACCTTTGTATAGTGGATAATATTCCGATTTACAAGAGTTGCTTACAGCATTGAACTCTATCTCAGACATATAACTCGCACACAAACGTTATTTTAAGGTGTATTCTAAAGGCCGGTGCGTTTATGGCTTGCATGTTTATCCCAGTTTTAACGAACGCTCTAGGTATTCTGCCCCGAATACCATATGAACCGGCCTTAATTCCACATTTGTATAGGTGAGTTTATCAAGAGTACTCCTGTAGCTATGTACTCCACTCAACATAGAGTATAGATCTCATTAAGAGTTTCTATTATCTCATCCTTCTATCACCGCAGGAATCATGGTTTCTTACTCTTGTCATAGCATGTTCTATCACTTGTGACTTGTTATTACCCATCGAACCTATTTCTTGGGATCTCCAGTCATGTAGGTCGGGTTACCATCACTTGTGACCTTTGGGTATTAGTCCCATCCTATTGGATGTGTTTAGACTTTCTTTCTATTATTTCCTTTCGTCAAAGGATTGACTAATTCTTTATCAGTACATGCATGATATACTTTAACTGTTCCTTTTAGAGCTCTCTAATTATTTTGTGTTCGTGCCTTAATTACCGTCTCTCACCATTGTGGTAGCGATTCTCAATTTTTGTAATAGCTGCAGACTATCACAATAAATTAACACTTCGGACAACGGTTTCACCCACTAAGGGTTCTCAGCTAGCAAGCATCTTATCAACTTGCTTCTTCACTAGTTTTCTCTAGTGTTCTCACCCCAGATACATTTCATAGTGGACCGAGTCAATATTATTTGTTTCAACAAACAATTCCTACAAGGATGCTCAATGTGCAGTCACTGGTCGCTTTAAGACTCATTTGCAGGATGTTCTATTTTGTATCTTGTACCATTCAAGTACAATAGCTTACTCTTCATAATTTAATCTTAGAGTCATAGTCTTCTTAACGCACCTCATGACTCTTTCAATAGCATGGCAATGCTTCTTATTCATCTACTAATAAACTTGCACAAGAGTTTCACGACATCAGCAACGTCGGGTCTAATGCATTCAATGACTTACCTAAGGACTGCCAATGATGCTCGCATATTCTGTTTGTTTAACTTCATCTCAGGTGTTCTTACACTTGGATCATAATATATGCTTACAAGTTTACACTCAAATAATAACATTTCCTTGAGATCTTCTCAACTTTGTGAGTTTCATCAAAAAGGTTCTCTTTTTTTTTTTATCTAGTAATCTTGAAACCAAGAATTACTTCACCTTTGTCTAGATTTTTCTTATCAATGTTGTTGATGAACAATGATTTCACATAATTCATAATATGAATCTTTAAATAAAAAATGAGCAAGTCGTCTTCATAGAGACATATGATCGTGCAAATATTATTTGTCACTTTCATTCACTATATACTCATTCGATAGCATTAGAATATCAAATTTTTCATTTCAAATTCCAATACAACCGTTCACTAAAAACTTTCTACGAGCAATATTATTATTATTTATTATTATTATTTGAGAAAATACAAACAATATTTATTATTTAATCTTAATCACTCATTTATCGAAGTTATCTCCTGAAGAGAGCTTTGAAAATCGGTTGAATAAGAGCATGTATAAGAATATACAAAATTAATCAATAATATTGCTTCTAAGGTGAGAATTCTTTAAACTATTTTGAATAGACAAAAAGATTGAGATGTTGAAGAATAAGTGATTTGTAGCTTAAAATCCACTAAACCCAACAATTAAAAGAAATTGACTTTTAATCACTTCCTTGCCATAACTTTCTCGTCTATTTTCTTCTAAAAGAGGAAATTTTGACAAATTTTTGATTAAGAAAGAAAAACTATGCAAGAATACACAATATGTCTGTAGGATGAGAATTTCACAAAGCACATTGTTAATTAAAACTTATTACTTTAATTTAATCATTGTATCATTCCAAATATATTTTGAAAATTGGGTGAGTAAGAACTTTTGCAAGAACACAAAGAACAATGATTTGTAGTTTAAAATTCATTAGACTAAACAATAAAAAAATATTTATTATGAATTTGTTCTTAATCAATGAACGTCAGAAATCTGTCTTAAGAAGTCCTAAGACAAACTAACAAAGGCCCACTAACTAAGAACAAATACACAACATTAATTGGTGAAGATAATATATTCCCTGTTCATATAAACACATCTTCAAATAAATATTTGTTCAATATGGGACTGATAACACAAACCCTCGTTTAATTGTTTTGAGGTTAGTAGATGAAATATGAGCTTAAAATATTTTGTATTACAAAAAATTTTATTTAAAAATATCGTATTTTTAGTAGTAATGCATTTTACGATTCATAGTAAGATTTTATTACAATTCAGAACATTGGTCTTTTGATTCACAATTTAAATCTAGATTTGATAACCAGTTTGACAGCCTTATTGGTCACTTGACATCCTCCATTATCATTTGTAAACATGAGTTATTTTTAGTTTATTTTTTATTGTAGAGGTTAACCAGTCCATATATGAATGACTTGGTTTACTCAATAACATGCAAGTATTCATTCATTCAGAATTCAATCCACATTTAATGCTTCTGAAATCAGTCCCACTTAGTATGGCTTAACCTAATATGATGACACTACATTCCTAATATTATTCACTTGAAATTTATGGCCACTGGAATTCCAACAATTGAGTATGATTACACCACGGACTTTGATCTTGGTAATTCCAGCAATTTACTAAGGTAATTCAGATTATTATATATTTTGTCTTCAATTTGAACACAATTTTGGGAATTTTTTTTAACACTCAACCTAAGTGCGGATTTACACAATTGAAATGCACACTGATTTTTTTAAAGTACACTTTCAAAAACAGAGAATCCTTTAATTTATAAGCTCATAATCCTTCAATACAAGAAATAAAACAAGCTGCTAATTTTGTAATACTATATTCCATATTAGATAGAAAAATTACAACCGCAGAAGGAAAAAATAAAAAAGCAATTATATAAGCCAACACACCTCAGTCATGCTAGACAAACTTAGCCTAACATAACACAAAACAGGTTACACCAACGATACCTCTTGTTAATAAAATGGGCATACCTCATCATTATATTACCATGATTTTGTAATAGTTACATTATGTACCCACAAGATATTTTTTGGTTAAAAAAAAACTTAGCAGTGAAACTCGCACGCACTAACTCGCATCCACAAGATTTTGTATTTTGTTTACATATCTAAATTAATATCAAGTGTAAAACCAAACAATGTTTTATCTTATTAAGTTAGATTGTGAGAAGTCTTTTTCAGTTGTGATTGAGCATTAGAAGTCTCTTGTTTGTTGATGATGGAATAACATATGATGTTTTCAGCCATGTTTTTAGTTATTTTCTCTATATTTTAGGGCAAATTAGAAGCCAATTAGAGGAGTAGGCAATGTTTTGGTGATTTTTTTTAGGCTAAAATATGGTTTTAGTCCCTGCAAATATGCCTCGTTTTGATTTTAGTCCCTGTAAAAAAAAATTGTTTTTGGTCCCCGCAAAATTTTTTGTTTTTGTAAATAGTCCCTGACCCCACTTTTGTGATGATTTGCATACGTGGCACATTATAACTGAACCAATTTTGTAGTTTTTGGTCCCTGCAAAATATTTTGTTTTTAAAAAAGGTCCCTGCAAAATTTTTTGTTTTTGAAATACAATTTTTTTTTACAGGGACTAAAACCAAAACGAGGCATATTTGCAGGGACTAAAACCATATTTTAGCCTTTTTTTATTGTTTTTATTCAATTCATAATAAATCACTTTTATTATAAATCATGCAATTTTATAGGTGTTTTGAGTCATTTTAGTAAGAAATCATGTAAATTGGCAAATCAAGACATCACGTGAAGGATCAAGGATAAGACGATTGAAGTTCAATGGTTCTTAGAGGGTATTTGAAGACAATTCAAAGTGAACAAATTTGATTTCAAGTTCCAATGCATCACAAGACGGAAGAACGGGCAAAAAAGGACCGAAAGCTGCCTAAATCACGCAGGAGGGGTTGCCTCATGTGCCCTGCTCATGAAGTGTTGGAACATTGGTGTGATGTTGGAAGAAAAATTGGAAAAATAAATACCAAGTAATTATACTTTGATCTAATGTTTGAATTGAAAAAATAGAGTGTGGGGGTCCCACATAAAATAGAACACACACATCAATAGTGTTTAAATTGCGGTATTTAATTTTAAATACTTGATAATGATAAAAATAATAGTAATTATTATTTTTATTCGTGAATATCACTTCCCATAATTTAGCTTATGGTGGTTGTGATAAGAATAAGAATTCAATTGAAATTTCTTATATTTTCTTCATTCAAATCAATGAGTTTGTTTCCTCCACTTTTGTGGATTTGTTTCTTTTTTGATCTTATCCACAAGTGTAATGGATAAGTTCCCTTTTGATCTTATCCATTAGAGTAACTACTGCGAAATTTTTTGCTAATACAGTTACAAAATCTCTATATAAATACAGGACTCCACTTAGTTCAAAAAACACACCAAAGAGTTTCTATTGAGTTGTCGAAAAATCTTTATCTCTTCTCCCTCCAGCTTGTGTTGATGAGCCATTCTTCTCCTCATCTTTTTTTCTGTCCCTTTGAAAATAAGAGTGTTCTTAAGACCTTAGTCCCTATTCGGCATAATGTCCCTTCGGAATTAAGAAAGGTCTTAAAAACATAGCCCCTTCGATAATGTATGTCCCTTCGAAATAAATATGACTTTTAAGATCATAGTGCCTTTTGGAACAATAACGTCCCGTCGAAATCAAGAATGATTTTAACAGTATATAAATATTCTTTCAATATTTTTCTACTTGAGAAGAAATTAAAAAAGTCGAAATTGTGTTATCACCATATTTGAGTGGTCGTAGTGTTATATTGATATTTTGAGAACTTAAAGTTAGAATGGTGGTAACACCATATTTGAGTAGTATCAGCACTATAACAGACTGATAACAATAACATATTAAAGTGGTTTCGGTATTAAAGAGTGGTTTTAGTACCATATTTGAGGGTGTAAATCTCGAATGGTTTTTTGGAGGCTGCGTGGTTGATAGTCTCCCTTTCACAACTTTGGGCAGTGCCATGAAACGTCTTAAAGAGAGCGACATAGTCGTGACTCAACCTAGTAACAACTTCGGTAGATATTCTTTTTTTCTTTTTTTTTAAAAAAAAGAATTTGGAAATCAAAATACAACAGTTTGAAAATTCAAAAAACAACATGAAGTCATGCGCCCTGGTTATGGAAAAGTATTTTCTACTGCCTCATGCGCCCCTGCACACCAAACCATGCGCCTTACGCATGGACACGGGCATGAGGTGTTGCATTATTGTTTTCCAATCCGTTTTCCGTGGAAACACAATATTTTAACTCTTTTAACCCCCTAAGTAATCATGAACTCTAAAATTTTTTTTCTTGTGGAAAAACTCTATTTTACCTCTCTTACCCGCCAAAGTAATCATAAACTATAAATAGAGACTCTTGCGTACTATTTTATTCATTCAGAAAGTTAGCGGTATAAGGCAAGAGTCAAATATCAAGGATCTTCAAGGCATAGGATCTCCATCCTCGTTTTGTTCTTTCTAGGGTATGTTTTTCTAATATTTTGTATTGATGTCGGTTCTTCTTATTTGTTGGACTATTTTAATAAAGTTTTTATTCAGTTTATAATCTAAAGTCTAATTTAATTCGTATATGTCTGTTTCTATACCATATCTTATATGGAGCAATATTATGATTGACAACCCTCGCCTCCACTCGAACAAGACAGTAGTGAACTTAGGGCTATAACTCATCTTAAGGGAAACCCCACAATTTGAACGGTCGAATTGCGGGGATTAAAATAAATTTTGACTAATTCATCACGAGGTTATGTTCTACTTTCTTAAATGCATTATAAGACAAGTTATAGACGAATGATTTATTTATCTAATTTCCAACAAAGACGAAGGAGGGATTGAATGATTCTCTAATCGCTGCTAAACATCTAAGCCAACAAAACCTAATTTCGCATTGGGCAGGACAATTAAAACCCTGCAATCACTCTTAAATCTTTTCCTTTATTTGTTTTTCTAAACATATTACCCTAATTATGGAGTTGAACGAAAATCTCTGTTGAGACGATTAACTTACTACTTTATTACTTTATACAATTTGTTGCACTTGTCAATTTCACTTTAATCTCTATCACTTAGGTGCTTGAGCATTCGAAGTCTCTTACTTGTGTGCTTGAGCAATTGTAATATTTTGTGATTATAGTGAAATCACTTGAAAGTACAAGGGGATTGGACTAATCCCGATTTATGAAAGAAACCAGTATAATTGAAAAAAAAAATAAAAAGTAATATTATTAATTAACTTTTATTCGTCGAACTATAAAAAATAAGTATAATTGAACCAAGAAAATAAAAAGTATTATTATTAATTAACTTTTATTCATTGAACTATATAGCTTCCTTAATTTAATAAGCAAGCTTTATAATAACATGAATATAAGAGCTTAAGTGTATCACTTAAGATTGGTCAATAATTAACATTGACACTCATTTTTCATCTCTCTTCCTCCATCACCACTTCCAATGTGAGATATGGCACATCAATTGATTATGGACACACTTATATAGTTTGCTACAATTTGTGTCAATATGTTATTTCGAACTTAAAATGATGCAGGACAGTAACAATTAAGGACCACCCTTACTTGCCATGGGAAACATGCATATATTCATCCATATATGTTGATATTGATAAGCTTGAAGTTGACAACTAAACCTTTTGTTTGTGATAGTTCGGATGTACGTGTGATTCTCTTATCAGACACAACTTCTGGTAACACCATCCATTTTTTCCTCAATAGTACTTATTAGAGATTACTTATTTGAGTAGCACTAATTAATAATTCAGAAAAAGAAAAAAAAAAAAACAATTGTTGCACTTGAAACATTGATGTTGAATAGTGATTATTATGTCACTTTAAATGATATCATTTTAATAAATTGAGTTGAATTTGATCAAAATTGAGTGAACACGGTTCATAGTTCATAATTCGAGAATCAAATACATTTAGGATTATAAAATCCGAATGAGATAAGATGATCAATTCGTAGGTGTGTCCAAAATGCCTAGGGTTGTGAAAGAAATTATTTTCATATAATGTGAAACTATATTAAGAACAAGTGATTTGTTGTTTCAACTTCACCAAAGCCACTTACACAATGAATTCTATAAGGCGTCAAATTTCTAGATAAAGAAAATAAAAAACAATACTATTGATTAATTTTTAATCAATATTGCTCGCCGCCATCTTCCACTTCACTATGAAGACACACGGTTCGCCACCGATTATATATGTATAAATAATATTGCTTGTTATGTAAGAATTGCTCTCATTTATAAACACATTTTACATAGCATATTATATTCAATGTGAGACTTTTACCGGAAACTCTCCTTTCTTATTTTAACTGGTAGCTTTATTGTACTAACATATTTAAAACTAAATCCTCCTGACAGCGATCTTTAAAAATTATGTTTCCCTTCCACCTACTACTTGCTTACTCGGACCAGTATAAAATGAATTTCTGTGACTATTTCCATATCCACTTTCAATACCAGTTATCTGGGATCTTTGCACAAATTCTCCAAACTCTTCCACATGTTTTTGTTTGACACCCTCACCCATAAACCCTTTTTCTCAACTTTCTTCCTCCATCAGCCACATGGGATGCATATTCATCCATGTCGACATGGAACAGCGATGAAGAAAATCATTGATACGTTTGATTATTGTGGCGAATCATAATGGAACATTAAGAGCTTGAGAAGAAATACATAATATTAGTCAATAATATTACTTGTCCGGTAAATACTTCATCTATTTATAAACACATTTTCAATTTTTATTGTCCAATGTGGGGACTCTTAGCACCACAACTCATTTTTCTTTCAGCGGCTATATATGTTTTGGGTTCGACCGTGGATGATGTTGAAGTTGAGTGATGTTGATTTCTCCATGCATTTCCTTGTGTGATCTTTGGTCGACTCATCTTGCCTGGTTTGAACACGGGAACTTCAACGGAAAATCGTTGTGAACCTATGGCCTTAGATACATGCTGTTTTGGATTCATGGCATAGAGTCTAGTTATATCCCAACTCTATCAATATAAAATATTTACGGTCCAAGAAACAATTCTGGAATACAATGAGGATTTTTTTTAACATACTTTTAGATCGCTGCTTCATGTCATTTATGTTTCGTTGTGCTTTATTGGTGACCACTCTTCAGTCAACTTATCTATGAAGAAAATGCTCGATATCGACGGATGATTAATGATGATAGGTGGTATAAAGAGGTCATAGGCACTCTAACCTTTTGCAGTATTGGTCATGCACCACTTGATAAATGGATGACCATGCCGGATATGGGTGTCCTCATTGCACAGAGATACAATCACGTCGTTGTTCTACTATCCATTGAGAAAGGGCGACCTAAAACCTTTTTTCCTCTATGCGGTGAACCACCACATACATAGCGCTTGATGTGTATGCCACATGTGAACGACAACTATTTCATGATAATATATTTGATGGATGGTTGTCATATTCCTCCCACTTGCCCGCTATGTAGACAACATGCTCGTGATGATGCCAAAAGCTGGCTTGATAGATATATCAGTCGGATGACTGACTGTAATGAACTATGTCGAGCGGCGGGTGTTGATGTCATAGGAGATAACCAAGATTTATATATTATTGAAAATCTTGATCAAGAAGATAAGGTTGTCACTGAGAAGAAGGCTGGTGATGGTGTGAGGATTGAAAAGGAAGATAGCTTTAATTATGATGATATTGGCATAGATCTTGGGCGGATTAGATTTTATATATATATATATATATATATATATATATATATATATATATAATGATTTTTTGGTATAATTTTATCATAATTGTCATTTACATAATTTTATATCTTCAAAAAAAAAAAAAAAAAAAAAAAGGATGAATCCACAAAGACATGCAATTTTGTCTAGTTCTGTCGGCACTGAGTGTGTTCGAATTTGATAATTCAAACGTGATTCGGATTATAATATCCGAAGGGTATTTTCAGAATAAAACAGGGCGCGCGAGTAACACATAAGATGAGAAAAATAATAGTCTAATCTAATCTAACAGTTGACAAAAGTGGTCTAACATGGACCAATATTTTCCAGGTCCATTTCATTCAAAACCTTTAACAATTTGTTCATAGTTAACCAACAAATATTAATGAGGAATGCTAGGAATACTCTCTTTTGAGCACACTCTCTAGCACTCACTCTTTTATTGGTGAAATCAATGTATGTTCCACCACTTTATGTGGGTTCCATTTTCAAAGTGTAGGTCCTACATTGATTTTACTCAATAAAAGAGTGAGTGTTAGAGAAAATGTTCAAAAGAGAGTGTTGCTAGCACTCCTCAATATTAATATGGCCAAGTTGTCACAAGGCTCACTCTTTCATCGGTCGATCCTAAGTTTGAATCCTAGAAGGTGCAATGTTTCATATTTAATTTTATTTAAGTCTTGTTAACAAGTGTTCCAGAGAACTCTTTAAACATTCTAATTTAAGTAATTATTATTTAAAAAGTTAAAAGGTTTAATTTACCATGCTATAAAGGAGTACTAACAACACTCTCTTTTGAACTCTCTATTGTTATAAAAACTTTCTATTTATAATCTATAAAAAGTGTCATGAAAACATTCGTTAACATTTCCCGTTTTATTTTTATTCGTTAATTAATTAACAAAATAAAAACAAAAGTGTTCAAATTGACCTTCACAAAACACATTGTTAATTAAAACTTATTACTTTAATTTAATCATATCATTCCAAATATATTTTGAAAATTGTGAGAGTAAGAACTTTAGCAAAAACACAAAGAACAAATGATTAATTGTTTAATACTATTCATTAGACTAAACAATAAAAAAAAAAAATACTATGAATTAGTTCTTAATCAATGAGATTTCAGAAATATCTCTTAAAAGTCTTAAGAAATATTTTTCATATCTCAGTAACTAAGAACAAATACACAACATTAATTGATGAAGATATTCCCTATTCATATAAACACATCTTCAAATAAATATTTGTTCAATGTGGGACAGATAACATTAACCCTCATTTTTCTATAGCATCTATGTTATATAATCTATTGAATGTTTTTTTTGAACTAAATCTTGAAAAAAATATATTATGTTTCCCTCCCACCTGTTTAATCGTCCCACTAGAAAATCAATTTATGGAACTACATCTATATCCACTTTTCAATACCCCACATATATTTCCTTCAAATTCATCCATGTGTTTTTGTTTGATAACCTTCAACCATGAACATTTTTCTTCATCTCTCTTTCCCCATCACCACTTCCTCATCAATGTGAGGTGTGACATACCGGACCTTATTTTGTGTATGTACCATTTGCCTTCATTATTCCAATTTTCCTTTTTCATCAGATTCTCGCAATTTATGTTCAGTGTTGATCAATGTTCTTATTCATTCTTTCGTTTTCAGCATGCTCCAATTCTCCAAATTTCTGCTCGGTTTTGAAATTATTGTGAAATATGCTCCATGCTCGATTTTGCTTTATATGTTTTTCAAAATCCAAGGGTTAAAATGTTTTAGAACAATTACGATTGATGATTTTAGATTTTTGGTTCAATTTCAGTCCAGAACACCTGGAATCTTCATATATACGAAGCAGTGGTTCTTAAAGTCTACGATTGTGGTGGTTCAGTTTTTTTACCAGGATTTATAACTCATTTTCATCATAAGAATGTTGATGTTGCATCTGTTACAACATAGGAGATATCAAGGCTTGGTACTCTGCTTCACCACAGCCACTTACACAATGAATTTTTATTAGAATCAATCACATATCATTTTAGTAAGTTATCCTAAGTAGGAAGTCAATGTTTTCACAATCTCCAAACCACAGTTAACTCTTTATGAGAGACCAAATTTCCAAATACTTATATTAAATTGTTGAAATGATGAATTTCTAGAGATATCTTTAAACTTTCCCACATAGATGAAAATATTTATATTGATGTGTTGAAGAAGAAAAAATACTAGTTACAATTTCAAGCATGCATTACTCCCGACAATCAAAAAGTAATGTTGTTAATTAATTCTTAACCATTAGTTATCAATGAAGTTGTCTTGTCTTTTTTAATAGAAAAACAAATTCATCGACTCTATGGTTAAGAAATAGCAAGAACGCACAAGATTAATCAATAACATTGCTTATAAGGTGAGGATTTCCTCCATTTATAAACAAATTTTTAGACAACATTTCATCTAATATGGGGGAGAGAGCAGCTCTCCATTCTACTATAATGATATGAGTTTCTTTACAAAGAGATATTGAGTTACAAGAATCAGTCTTCAAACCTAATTCTACCCAATTCTCAGCCTCTTCCTGTGACCAAGAGACTCAATCTTAATAGTGTTTTGTTCAAGGTGAATCAAAACAATCCCAACCCTAGTGTTGTTGCCAAGAGAAATTCTCTATAAACCCTAGTTTGTATGTTGGCTTCTAAACCTTGTTTTCTACACAATATTCATCTGATACAAGGTTTATATCTATAGTGGAAAGCATCCCTCATAAAAAGGAACAAAATCAAGCCCAAAAATACGATTTGTTTTTTCTCTATCAGCGAAAAATCGTGCTCCGATTTTTTCAGATCGGACTCCGATTTTTTACGTGAGGAAAGTGTCAATTCTGATCAAAAATCGTACTCTGATTTTTCTAAATCGAGCTTCGATTTGACAGCTTCCCAACCTTCAGGAACTATGTTGTACAGCCTATTGAATCTTTCTTTTGAACTAAAACTTTGACCCAAGATCCTTCAAAAAAATATGTTTTCCTTCCATCTGCCGCTTGCTTACTCAGCCCACTAGAAAATCAATTTCTGGGACTGCTTTCATATCCACTTTCAAATTTCAATACCACATATATTTGCACCAATTTGACTTACGTCTCCCGCTCCCACCTCTAAACTCTTCCGAGTGTCTTTGTTTGAGGACTTGAGCACCTTCAACCATAAACCTTTTTTTTCAACTCTCTACCTCCATCACCACTTCTCCTCCAATGTGAGATATGTTGTGGCATGGTAAGTGTGAAGTTAGTTAAAAGTTCCACATTGCTTGAAAAAGTGAAAGTTGAACAAAGTATATGATATATCACGTAGAGTTCAAATATCATTGATTCTCTCTTATTAGATATGAATTCTTGCAACACAACCCACTTATTATAAATCAATAATTTGGCTAGCATTAGTTAATAATTTGGTACACGTTGAAACCTTGATGTTGAACGGTGGATTTGGATTCTCTCCATTGACAATTTTCTCAAGTTTTCTCCATTTTCAATTACACGGTTAAAATGAAACAACCACTTTTCTTTTATAATTTTTTTTTTGTCAGGTAGCCTAGTAGCTAGAATTCACCTTATAAGGTTAATAAGTGGGATGTCCGGGTTCGAACCCCGATCCCTACATATAATAATGCATTGTCATACCAATTGAGATAAGCTTAATAGACCTTTTCTTTTATAATTTAATGGTGATTAAATAGTTTTCAATCACCACCATTAAAAGGCACCTCACCATAAACTACCATTACTTTAACAATTTAAATTCTAACTTCTTAACTTTAAACATTCTAATTTAAGTAATTATTATTTTAAAAAATCAAACGGTTCAACTATCAATGCATTTAATACACATATTTTCATAAAAACATTCTATTTATAGGCTATAAAAAGTGTACTGAAACCAAGTTGTTTGGGCTCTAGTGGCAATGAGCTCCTTCCAAGGACGTACCTGGAGAATACCGAGTTCGATTCCCATGGGGAACAATGTTTGGCCAGTGCGCATACCTCTACGCATGAACCAGATTAGTCGTTTACCTTTGGTGGGTCGGAAACCGGTGCGAAACCCAAAAAAAAATAATTCCCGTTTTATTTTTATTCCTTTAATTAATTAACAAAATATAAACAAAAGTGTTCAAATTGATCTTCACAAAGTACACTGTTAATTAAATCTTGGCTAAAATATGGTTTTGGTCCCTGCAAATATGTCTCGTTTTGGTTTTAGTCCCTGTAAATGATTTTTTGTTGTTTTTGGTCCCTGCAAATATATCTCGTTTTGGTTTTCGTCTCTGGCCCCACTTTTGTGATGATTTGCACACGTGGTACATGATGACCGAACCCATTTATTAGAAAAATAGTCCCTGCAAAATCTTTTGATTTTTAAAAAGGTCCCTGCAAAATATTTTACTTTTGAAAATAGCCCCTCCAGGGACTATTTTCAAAAACAAAATATTTTGCAGGGATCAAAAACAACAAAAAAAAATTACAAGGACTAAAACCAAAACGAGGTATATTTGCAGGGACCAAAACCATATTTTAGCCTAAAATCTTATTACTTTAATTTAATCATTGTATCATTCTAATTTTTTTTTTTTGAAAATTAGGTGAGTAAGATCTTGTGCAAGAGCACAAAGAACAAGAACTTGTGCATGAACACAAGGAACAAATGATTTGATTTGCAGTTTAAAATTAATTAGACCCAACAATATTATTAATTAGTTCTTAATCAGTAGGATATCGAAAATCTCTCTTAAGATTTAAGATAGATTTCATAATCCCACTAACTAACAACAAATACAAAATATTCATTGGTGAAGATATTCCTATTCATATAAACACATATTCAAATAAATATTTGTCAAGTGTGGGACTGATAACACCAACCTTCATTTTTCAACCACACAAATCACTACCGGCTAAAATAGAGAACATGTTCTACAAGCCAGCCACTCATAATAGGAACAAAGTCTACATGAGATCTTATCAAAAAAACCATATCCATGCGATGACCGATAAATTTGACGATAAAAAATATAAGTAATTTATTTACTGACAATATAATATATTTCCAGTGCAAATATTACACACTACATATATACTTTATATTATTTGAAAATACAAACAAATTAATACAACTATAATATACACACACATTCAACAAAAACTACAGAATATTACTGATAAATTTATAGTTTAACTTTGTTGTCAAATAAAACTTTACATACTAAATTTACATTAAATTTATGCTGACTTATATGTCAAATTAGAAACTTAAATTTTCAATAACTTTGTGTGGAGTCCAAGTATGCTCCATTTACATCTTGCTCCATTTAGTCCATTTAGAATCTTGGGTGAGAGACATGTGGCAAAAAAAGATTCAAGGATTGAGATTTAAATCTCTCTCGTATCCCCACCCACTTCCTATCTCACTACTAGAAAAAGCTGAAATACCGACGGAATTTAGAGACGGAATTAGATTTGTCTCTATCAGAGACGGAATTGGAGACGGTAAAAAGGAGCAGGAGACGAAAATTATAATTTATTTTTTTGTTACGGTTTTAGAGACGGAAATTTCCGTCTCAACGATTTTCCGTCTTTAAATCCGTCTTTGTGTCAGTCTCCAAATGGTTAACTAGTCATTAAAATAGTCAAACTTTTAGCAGAGACGGAAATCTCGGAATATTTCCGTCTCTGAATTCCGTCTCTGACGAATTTTTCATTTTTCCAACCAAATTATTTCGATAGCCGCCCACTTTTTTTGAAGGAGCCCGCCCAGCATAACTTTGGTATGCTTTTTTTATTTTTTATTTAATATTTAATAATATAATATAATAATAATATAAGATAATAATAATTCACAAAAAAAAAAACTTCACTTCCTACTTTTACTTTCACGTTCTTCTCTGTTCTTCCCTTTTCTCTTTGATTGTTCTCACCTCCATGTTTCTTCCTTCCAACAGCTCACCCTCCATCAATTCTTCTTATTCTTAATTTCAAACCCTGTTATCAACAACCCCAATTCATCCTTCTCCTCAATTACCAATAGTTCACTTCCATCAATTTCTCTTATTCCCAATTTCAAACCCTAATTCCAATTTTGGGTTACAAAGACAAACCAAATACTAATTGGAGATTCTTTGTAAAAAATATTAGGTAATTTAATGTTTATCAATTTCAATTTTTTTTTTCTTCATGTTTTTTGTTGCTAAATTTCTTATGTGAATTAGAAAATACTGGTATCTAAATTGGAGTTGTGAAACCCAATTGCTAAATTAGTGTTGTGAAAATAATTGAGGTTTTTTTTTTGGTTAAAAAAAAAATTGGGTTTACACGTGAGTAAAAAATTGGTGAGAAAGTTTCTAAAATCTTAATTTTTTTTTCATGTGTATTTTGATTATTTTTAAGGTTTATTAATTGGATTTATATTGTTGAGTTCATTAGATGATACCCTAAGATTCTTCAACATTTTCTTTAAAGTTGTTTGAACGAAAGTATACTGTATGTACAAAATCTCAGAATGATTGCATTCAATTGTTTCATTTTCTCAAATTATTATTGATGTCAACGTGTTTTCTTAAATTATTATCGGCGTCAACGTGTTAGTGTTGTATCGTGTCTGTGTTGTACAGGGTAATGGTGTTATGGGATCAAGGCTTCTCCCCGTTTCATGTGTTTTATGTCATTTTAGTTTCTTAGATACTCTGTTCAAAAAAAGAATTGTAATGTTTTTCCTATGTGAATTTCAGTTTATTCATAATTCCTTTACTTTGTGGTAATTTTACAACTTCATGTTTTCATAGATTCTGTAAAAATCAACGAAGGTCTGTAAAAATTGTATTAGATATTTCTGTTTGGTTATGTTCATAGATTCTAAATACATGTTGTTTTCTTCTATTTCAGAGATTTGATTTCCAATTACACAAAATCTATAGAGGAGCTTGTCAGATCTGAGCCATCGGAGCCTGTCGTTCTTTTCAGACAGGTAATGAACCTTAAATGAGATTTTATTTGTTATTAGATTGCAACTTCCATGTTTTACTGGATGTGGATTACCTGATTTTCACCTTAAAATTAAGATGAAACCAAATGCTAATCATCTTAGACAGAACCATTGTTTTATGAAAGCTGGAAATTATCTACTAAGTATTATGATCCTATTTACTACCTCTTTTTTTTTTTTTTTGACAGTTTTATGTTTTTGATTTTTGTTATTAATTAGCACTAAATATTTTGTTCTGTTCGTATTGAACTTTTGAATGTGAATGCTTTTCTATTTTATTTTATTGTATCCCCTAGCTATTATCAATATGAGAAATAAAAACACATAAATCTATTAACTATTATAACTAACATGCTACCAATTTTTCAATATAGAATGGAGATTCCTGAACATCGCAAGTGGATGGATAATAGGATGCGTCCTGATAATAGTAGAGTTACAGATGAGTTTTTGGCCGGGGTTTGTGAGTTTGTTGAGTTTGCTTGTGCACAAGATGATTTCAAAAAAGTAGGAAAGTTGAGATGCCCATGTAAAATATGCAAGTGTAGAAAGCCTTAGTCAGTTGACGATGTCATGAAACATCTTTGTATGAAGGGGTTTAAGGAGGATTACTATTACTGGAGTAGCCACGGTGAACAAAGGCCTTCGGTTATGCCAGTGGTTTCAAACAACTCCTATTATGGAAGCATTGGGATACGGGAAGACTTCAATAACTTTGAGCAAATGGTAATGGATGCAGCGGGACCATCTCTTGGTTATTATCTTGAGCAAGAAGAGTTTGCTTGTCCAGAACAAATAAGGGAGGATCCTGACCCACAAGCAGAAAGTTTTTTTAAGATGTTGAAAGCTGCACAAGCTCCCTTGTATAACGGTTGTGAAAGTTATTCAGAACTGTCAGCTGCAATACAAGCATTAAGTATAAAGTCTGACTTCAATAACTCACATAATTGCTTTAATAAATGGGTAGAGTTTATGGGGAAAGCATTGCCAAATGACAATCGAATGCCTAAAAACTACTATCGTGCAAAGAAATCGATGGAAAAGCTTGGATTGGGTTGCATAAAGATTCATTGCTGCCCAAATGGTTGTATGATTTACTACTATCCGGAAGATAAGAATCTCCGTAATTGTAAAAATGCGGCGAAAACCGTTACAAAAGTGTCACTAGAAATGGTAAGATTAGAGATGTTCCTTTAAAAAAGATGTGGTATTTCCCTATTATCCCAAGGCTTCAAAGACTATATTCCTCAATGCAAACTGCAAGCCAAATGAGGTGGCATCATGATGTTACAAGAGACGATCAGAGACGGAAAATGAAATTCTGTCTCTACAGTGTTTAGAGACGACGAAAACAACGACAGACCCTGTTCCGTCTCTGATTCCGTCTCTAAGACGTATAGAGACAGATTTTTTTCATTTTAGAGACGGATATTGCCCGTCTCTATTCCCAATTTTTTTAGTAGTGTCTCCCGTATCCACTTCCTCTTATCTCTTGCTTCTCTCACCGTCGTCCAACACCTCCATAGCTCCCGTCCGTCCATCGCTCCCCACCGATCTCACTACCGTCACATACCACCATTGAAGTTCATCTAGTTGGTTTTTTCAATTGATTTCATCTCGTTGATTTTTATTTTCTTTTATCAAACAATAAAAAAATAAAGAATAAAGGAATTTTTTTCTATAATTGGTTGTTTGCATCTTTAAGTTGAAGCATGTTGTAGCAGTTGAGTCAATTGTTCTAAGTTTCTTTTTTCAGTTGAAACAATATCGGTGATTGACTGATTCAAAACCATATTATTGAGTCTTGAGTGAACGGCGGCGCACTTGAGATGGATGGCGACGCAATCGGTGGATTCGACGGTGATGAATTTAGAGAGGTAGAGTTTGTGACAATGGAAGCTGAGAAGAGAGAACACCTATATGAAGTTTAATTGGTTTTTTTATTAAAAATAAATGTTTTATTTATTTTTAAATCTGAACCATTGAATCTATTTTTGCCACATGTTTTTCATCCGAATTCTAAATGGACTAAATGGAGCAAGATGTAAATGGAGAATACATGGACTCCTTTTTGTGACATGTACTTCAAATTAATTAATTTTCAATTCAATTTAAAACAATATTTTTTATTAAATTTTTATAAGTATGTCAGGTATGTATCTCTTAAGATTGAGAGCTCTCTAAAAGATATTTCCCGTAACTATATGTGATTAATTAATAAATTTTTTTTATTTGATTGTTGGGTTTAGTGAATTTGAAATTAGTGATCATAGACTATTCTTGCTGCACACTCTTCTTGGCCATTTGCGCATCCTACCTTCCCGTGATAAGAGTGCGTCTTCAAGTTTCCCCAGTTCTTTAATTTGTAGTTTAAAATTCATTAGACCCAACAATAAAAAAATATATTATTCATTAGTTCTTAATCAATGAGATATCATAAATCTCTCTTGAGGTTTTAATGTCACGAGCATAATCTCTCTTATCTACATATTTCTTCGAGATAAGTACATATTTGACCATCACATACCACATTCATAAGACTATGTTATTATTAGAAATTTAGAAAATTATAGATTAGGAGTTAGTTAGTTAGCTACTGATTAGTCATCCTATATAAATGCAACATGGTATCATAACACACATGGAATGATTACTAATTTCTTTGAACAGATGAACTCTGATTTTGTGTTGGTTGAAAGCACACTTTCAGAAAAAACAACAAATTAAGAAAAACTAACTAATGGAAAAGCTTCATAACACTTCAAGTAACATAAATATGTCAAAAGCCACCTTGTTTAGGCTCTGAATTGGTCTCACCAATTCCAACTTTTTTCATGAAACTTTGACTTTGGAATTTACGATTTTGGGTGGTTTTTATTGAGTTTTTGAGTGTTTTTAGTTTGTTGGTAGTGTTTAGAAGCTTTGGGTTGAAGAAGAATGAAGTTTTATGGTGGTTTGAAGATTTTGGGTTTTTTTGTGAAAATGGTGATTTCTCTAACTCTCAAATTCGGCCCCCTCTCTACTGAGTTTGTTGGGTACTTATAGAGGAAGTAACTTGGTCACCAAGAGTGAAAAATTAGGTTACGTGGGGAGTAAGAAAGGGTAGTTTGAAATTTTTGCAAAAATTAGTTTTTTGTGACTTTTTTAGATGATTTTTGGTCATTAGTGTTGAGGTGTGTTAAAATGTTGAGGTGAAGATGGTTCTAGATGCCCAAAATGTGGACAAGGAATCAAATAAGAGTGAAATGTGCATTTTGGGTGAATTTGTCAAAGTTAGTTTTTATTTTTTATTTTTGAAATAGTTTGAATTTTGAGATATAGAAAACATAATTGGTGTAAAGTTGTGATTTTTGTGGTTGGGAATGATAGAGAAATGAAATGAATCAAAGTTGGAGTTTTGGGTTTGATGAAATTGAGTTTTCTTGAGAATGAAATAACAAAATAAAAATGTAAAAAAACTATAAAAAAAAAAAAAATGAAGTCAACTTGTAAAACAAGTAACTAAAAGGGAAAAATACTCATGGAAATGCATTTGGTGTAAAACAAATGTTTGCTGACTTTTTTTTGTAAAAATTTTGAAAAACAAGAAGAAAATTTTTAGGTCAAGTTGTGTGAATAACAAACTTTCAATACTCACTCACTCTCCAATCCATAACAAACCCTAAACCACCATAACCAACTTCATCTTCTTTATAGAAACCCTAAAACTGTGATTGCTTGTGTATGAAGAAATCTAAGTTGCGCTAATAGACCCAACAATAAAAAAATCTATCATTAATTAATTCTTAATTACAAAACTATCGGAAATATCTCTTAAATGAAAGGGGCTCAAGTTTAGTTTAAGAGAAACAAGTCAAACAACCAATATGTTTGTAATTAAAGAACAAACAAACAACATTAACTAGTGATGATTTTCCACATTTATAAACATATTTTCAAATGACATTTTATCCGATGTGGGACTCATAACATCAACCCTCATTTTTCTATCGCAACTATCTTATACATCCTATTGAATCTTTCTTCTGAACTAAACTTTAAAAAACAAATATGTTTTCCTCCCACCTGCTTGCTTAGCCCACTAGAAACAAATATGTTTTCTTCCACATTCTTAAGACTACGTTATAATTTGATGTAATCATTTTGTGTGACCTTTTCATATTTTGTATATGTACCATTGGCCTTCATTTTCTATTCCCATTTTCCTATTTCATCTGATTCTCTCAATTTATGCTCAGTTTCCATCAATGTTGTTATGCTCAGTTTCGATCAATGTTCTTATTCATCGGTTCGTTTTCATCATGCTCCATTTCCCCAAATTTCTTCTCGATTCTGAAAATATTGTGAAAGATGCTCCATGCTTGATTTTGCTTTATATGTTTTTCAAAATCCAAGGGTTAAACTGTTCAAGAGCAATTACTATTGATGATTTTGGATATTTGGCTCGATTTCAGTCCCGATCACCTATAATATTCAACTCTATGAAGCAGTGGTTCTTGAAGTCTACAATCATAATCGTTCTTCTGTTTTTTGTCCATGATGTGTTACTCGTATTCATCATACGAATCTTGATTTGCATCTGGTTTTGTTTTCCATGACTAATTCTTGTATTGCGTTGGATCCCATTCTGATCGGAATCACTTTGATTTGTCACAAATTTTTCATTATCGTCTTCGATATACGTACTTTGAGTTTTGGGTCATCTTCTTATTTGAGTAACTATCATTTTGATCCTGAAAAATAAAGAAAAGACCTTGCTAGTATGATAATAATTCATGAGTATCCTCCACTTTCAATAGTTGATCATTTGGGGTTTAGAGCATATTCAGAAGGTCTGCAACATTTGTTCAAGGTTCCTAGTCGAAACACGGTTAAAAGTGATATTATCAAAATCTATGAAAATGAAAAGTTGAAGACCATGGGACTCCTAGACAAGATTGAGAGTAAAATTGCTTTGACATCATATATGTTGACAGCTAGCAACCAAAAGAAAGGGTATATGGTCATTACAGCTCACTACATTAGTGATGATTGGAGTATGCAAAGTCGCATATTAAGGTATGATATTTACATGAAATTTGTTAACATTATCTTTAATATAGAATTTGCATTGTCTTCATATCTAATAAATATCTTGCATGATAGGTTTGTGTATGTAGAGTGTCCACATACGGCCGAAGTTATTTCAGAAAAGTTGTTTATATGCATGATAGATTAGAATATTGATAGAAAGTTGTTTATATGCATGATAGTATATGGAGTAAATTGTTTATTCTTTTGCATTTAAATTTAAAAAAATTACATATATAAGTGCCACCATAATCAGACAAAAAAAAAATAATTATGTAACAGTCCCTACCAAAATTGCAAACATGGTAGGCACCTGACTAGGTCTGGTTTTTCAAACTATAAAAAAAAAACAAGAGAAAAACAAATCAGCCATTGAGTCATGACTGAATGGCGTAAGAAGTGTTTTCCTTTCTACTCACAAAAGTGAATTGAAAATTTCCAGTGTTAGTTTGATTATATTAAAAACAACACAAAAGTGTAATATTGATTTTATATCAATCAATATAGAAAAAAACTGAAGTACGATGAAAAACAATATGAGAAAAAAACTGAAAGTATCAGAAAAGTGTAAATACTATTTTATAAAATAATTGGATTGAATTTGGTAAAACATTTGGAAAAGAGAGAACAAAACAACGGGAAATAAGATGTTACCTAGAAGTAGAAGAGAAGGATTAACAGAAAGCAACGAAAGGCACGCAGCAGCAGCAGAGAATCAACTCAAGAGGCTAGGTTTAGGTTACTGTAATCAACAATTTTTAGGTTTAGGTTTAAGCTTAAATAGTCAGGTAAATTAATTAATTAATTAATTAATATACATAAATTATTTATTATTATTATTTTTATTTTTTTGAATATATAAATACATATATGCGGGTTGCGGGGCTGGGTAGTATAGTGCTCATACCCGTACCCTTTTATGTTTGTGGGTAATTACCCAGACCCATAAAAGCGGGGTTTTACCCTACCCATTGCAGGTTTTTTTTGCGGGTATCCATCGGGCCTGGGTTCAATTGTCATCCCTAGATAGAAGAGTGAAAGAAAGAAGAAGAAGGATGTGACTTTAAGAGGCTGCAAAACATTCTAAAAAGATACATAGTCAAGATGCCTGTCAAGGAAATGGTGGAACAAAGGGTTTAGCCACCGTCAAAGAACTTGGAAATATGAAGATGCACTCTTATCATGGGAAGGTAGGATGCACAAATGGCCAAGAAGAGCGCGCAACAGGAATAAATAGTCTATAATGTCTAATTTCATATTCACTAAACCCAACAAAAAAAAAATTATTCTTAAGACTATGAACAGCAAAGTATGTACATATTTGACATACCACATTCTTAAGACTTTGTTATTATTAGAGATGTTAAAAATATATAGGCTTGATGTAATCAAAGATATTATATTAAAACAAAAGTTTTTCTTGCAACATTACCAATAACTAACATTTGACATAAATTGTATCAAATTTCATAAGTGAGTTTGTTTGTGTGGTGTCGTCGTGTTGATAATCAATTGATATACCACACCTCACATTGGTGGAGAAAGAGAGACGAAAATAAGGGTTTATAGTTGAAGGAAAGATCCATGGGGCATTGAAAGTGGATATTTCTAGTGGACCGAGTGGGAGGGAAACATATTTTTTTTATTTAAGATTTAATTCAAAAGAAAAATTCAATAGGTTTCATAACATAGCTGTTGTAGAAACATGAGGGTTGATGTTATGAGTCTCACATCGAATAAAATTTCATTTAAAAGTATGTTTATAAAAGGGGAAAAATCATCACCTATTAATAATGTGTATTTGCTCTTAATCACGATTTTATCGGATACCTCTCTTAAGAGATAAGATAAGAGATTTCTTCGATAATCATGTGATTAGAATAAATTAATAATATTTTTGTATTGATGGGTCTAGTGAATTCGAAACTAGACATGATTTGTTCTTCCTATTGTAATCAGATTTAATTAACAATGCGTTTTGTGACCACTTGACCATTTTATTTTTGGTGTTTAATTTTGAACAAATTGTGATATACCATTTTAGATATAACATTGTTACAAACTCATAAAAAGATGTTTCCCTTTATCAATGGTATAAAAGTTTGTTAATAAGAAGAAAGACAACGAACGAAAATTCATCATTCATGACTCAAAACTTGGTTGAAAATGATATTAAATCATTTCTTATTTTTTCTTTAGTGAACGAGATTAAATGAGAAAATTTGATTCTACAATATATGATTGATACATTTGATTTTATTTTGTAATTCGTTTCAAGGTATCCAAATTATCCTGAAAGGGATTAGCCACAATACTAGTTTACTTTCGCTTGACATAAATTAGTTGGGGCTGATCGAACCTAAAGCTTAGTGTGTCGTACGCTTTTGAATTTATGTGCAATCACCATCATCTACTTCTTTTTGTTCAAGTTTTGCAGAAGATTCCCCGCAACGCAGTTCAAACATTGGCAAATGATTGATTAAGAGTTAATTAAAAATATTGCTTGTAAATAGTTTTTAGTGAAGTGGTCTAGGTGTTGAAACAACAAATCACTTGTTCTTCAACGTATAATTGCTTGCGGCTATTTACTGCGCAAACATATGATGAAATATCTCATTTTCAAAGATTGGAGACCTACCTGAACTTCAGAAGGAGATTATCAATGTGTCTGACAACAGTTTGGTCTGCTAGGGTTTTGGCTTATATGATTTTTTTTTTTGAACAATGGTGTATATAAAAAATTAGAAATGAAATCATTCCTTCAAATAACTAATCTATACATAATTTAGTTGAGAAAAAGGGTTTATGGGTGAGGGTGCTCAAACAAAAACGTGTGGAAGATTTTGGAGAATTGGTGCAAAGATCTCAGATAGTTGGTATTGAAAGTGGATATGGATGTTGTCCCAGAAATTCATTTTATAGTAGTCTGAGTAAGTAAGCAAGTAGTAGGTTGATGGGAAACATAATTTTTAAAGATCGTTGTGTGGAGGATTTAGCTTTGAATATGTTAGTACAATAAAGCTATCGGCTAAAATAAGAAAGGAGAGTTGTCGATAGAAGTCTCACATTGAATACAATAAGCTATGAAAAATATATTTATAAATGAGAGTAATTCTTATGTAACAAGCAACATTATTTATACATATTTAATCATAATGCCGCACCGTCTATCTTCATAATGAAGTGGAAGATGACGGCAAGCAATATTGATTAAAAATTAATCAACAGTGTTGTTTTTTATTTTCTTTATCTGGAAATTCCATGCCTAATAGAATTCTTTGTATAAGTGGCTGTGGTGAAGTTGAAACAACAAATCACTTGTTCTTAATTTTAAATTTTATAAACAAAAATGTCTCGTATACAAACAAAATAAAAACCTCATATTAAATTATGCTTTAAACCTCACCAATTTTAAAGAACGGCCCTATTTGAGATTCTCATCAAGCATGAGTTTATTATGCAAAAGTGACGCAGCACGGAAGCAAGAGTTCGCAAGCGCTAAACCTAAAAGATAAACTGACAGGTTGCAAGCGACAAACCTATCAAAATAAGGGTTTTCGGAATCCACCAAAATTGAGAGAAAATCTCGAATAATTTTATTGAATAAAAAAGTGTCTCTTAGGCTGCATAATGTTCTGTTTAAATAGCAAAATAAATAACAAATTTGTGAGCCGAAATAAAACAAAACGAAATAATAATAGAAAGTTCTAGAATATTACTAAGATGTGGCTAAAATAAAATACTATAAAATTACTAAAAAAAACACCCTCCTACATCAGTCTCTTCCATCTCTGAAGAACTCGACCCCGAGTTCTCATCTTGATAAAGGACCTCATCTGCATGGTATTCATGAATGTCTGCGACATTCAAAGTGTTGGAAATGTTCATAGAATCTGGAAGTGCTACTACATATGCATTATCATTGATCTTGCGAGTCAATTTGAATTGACCATACTTGGCGGGTTGTAGCTTACTGTAGGTACCAACAGAAAATTTCTCTTTTCGCAAAAACACCATCACATCATCACCCCACATATTAAAAACCTTGACTCTTGGCCGTTATCTGCGGCATCTTTATTTTTCAACCTAGTAGCTTCTAACTTGGCCTTGAGAGAATCTTTCACAGTCATAATTGTTGCGTGGGTCCTTCCTCTAGTGGGGCCATACATTTATTTTAGAAAAAAGAAAAAAAAATGTGTGTGTTGTGTTTGGGCTCATTAGCCACGTGATGTGTTTGTGTGTGAATGGGTAATAAAAACCCATGTCACGTGTTATTATAAAAGGGAATTTATTTCCCTAGCATCAAAAAACATTAAGTGCGTGAAAAACAAATAAGGGTTAACAAGCGTTAAACCTAAAAGATAAAGAGAAATGATATTTGATCATTCATTTTGTGACAACTTTTGTAACAACTTTCTCTCTCATACTCACATTACTTTTTATTTTATCTCTCTATTGCTTTGATTTTCGTGCAAATACCAACTTTTTCTTTGTAAATTATGGTTGTCCCAAAAGTTATTAATCAAACGGTTGTTCAAATAACACTCCTCAAAGATAAATTGATAGGTTGTAAGCGACAAACCTATCAAAATAAGAGTTTTCAGAATCCATTAGAATTGAGAGAAAATCTCGAATAATTTTATTGAATTAAAAAGTGCCCCTTAGGCCGCATAATGTTCTGTTTAAACTTTATGCCTTATTTGTTTAAACTTAGTTGTTTCCCTCTGTTAACCCAATCATCAACAATTGACGGTAGGGACCAAATTCGCTAACGGCCAAAAACGTGGAGGACCAAAAATTTAATAAAATTTAAGTTGGGACTAATGTTGAAAATGCGCCTATTTATAGGAACCTTAAACATAATTAACCCTTTCTTTTTTAACAGAAACTTAACAGATGGACCAATACCAATATTTTTACAAAGTGCATGGATCAATGCCAAACAAAAAAAAAGTGCAGGGACCAATGCCAAAATCTGATAAAGTACAGGGACCAATGATACATTTAAACCAAAAATTAATAACGATTGAAGGTCTCGTTAGTTGTATATGGTAAAAAAAAAAAAAAAAACTATTTTTGGCACACGTAACTTTAACTTTTGTACATAAACTGTGAAAAAATGCAGGCCATTGCTATATATAGCGAAGAAATATCCAACGATTTTGTCCCGAACTGAGAAAAGCTGTTAAAAAGCACCCCACTAATCATACATGAGGGTGGTGTTATTAGTAAAATAATTACTTATTGTACATAACAATTTATCTCGTGAATCGTAACGCTTTTGGGATGCAATTTTTCGCGAGGAACAGCATTTTCCGTGAAAATAATTGAAAACACAATTTAGAGCGACAAAAAATCGAAATAATATTTTTTAAGGTCCAAGAAATATTTTAGAAAGCCTAAAACTAAAGTTGATAGTATATTTAGAAGTATTAAAAACATATTTAACTTATAAATAAATTAAAGTATTGACCTGGCTCATCTAAATGCCATTAAATGCGTAAATATGCTTGCTCCATCTTTCTTACGTTCCAAAATCTGCATCTAACTCAAATCACAAAGTAATTAGAAAATGAAGAATCACTCCTTAGAGTTCTTTCTTCTTCTAACTCTCTTCCTTCATGCAAATACAGGAGACTCCAATGTAAGTATTTTAATTACCCTCTTCACTTTATTTAATTACACTAATCTCATTTAATTTCCATTTGATCTTGTAACTCTAATGATCGGCATATGCATGAAGTAATAACCATTATCATTTGTTTGGATTAAACAATACTCACATTATTACATCCAAAAAACCTCACTCCATTTTGATAGGAGCCAGATCCAATACGACCTTATTGAAACGTATGATTTGTACTTTACATTATCGTAAGTTTTTAATTTTATATTCGTTTTTGTTGTTAATGATGATGAATATGAATGCAAATAGGAGTGCGTATACACAATATATGTAAAGACTGGATCAATCATCAAAGGTGGAACAGATTCGAAAATCAGCATTAGATTCGACGATGCAAAGAACCAATCAGTGTGGATCCCAAACCTAAAATCATGGGGTGCAATGGGAGAAGGTCATAACTACTTCGAGCGTGGAAATGTGGATGCCTTCACCGGACGTGGACCATGCATCAACTCACGTGTTTGCCGCCTCAACCTCGCCTCAGACGGATCTGGGTACCACCATGGGTGGTACTGCGACTACGTGGAGGTCACCTCCACTGGTCCCCACAAACCTTGTTCCCAAACCATCTTCTATGTTGATCAGTGGCTTGCCAAAGATGTTGCACCCTATAACCTCAGTGTTATCATTGATCGTTGTCGTCTCACTGCTCCCCATTCTTCATCCTCTGCATGATATTAGATTATATAATCTAATATACCATTTTTCTTAGTTTTTAGACTTATTCTTTTTTGGATTTCATTATTCTTCAATTTGGTTAATATTTGAATTGTGTTTTGTAATGGAGAATCGAATATTAAATTAAACTTAGAGATAATCTCTTAAGCTTTTTTTCCTGAGTTAATGTCACTAGGATTACTACCCACATTGCCAAACATTCTCCACATCATTTTGCAAAGAAAAATTAACTAACAGAGACCAACACTCAGCTAACACTTCCTCCAAAGTGAAAAAACCCCTTGTCTAACTCTAATTGTCTGTTTGGATAAGCTAATTAATTTTTTTTGAATAATTTAGAATTTTAGGCAATTCAAATGATTTAATTAAATTGTTTTTATTTCTAAATATTTTTATATGGGTGAAGTAATAAAATTTCATTGTCATCAATTTTGGGAATCTTTTATAATTTTTAATTTTTAATTTGAAAATTTTGAGGGATCAATTTATAATTTTTGAAAAAATGAAGGGTCAATTTGTAGTTTTAAAAAATATTCAGAGTCAAATTGCATTTTTTTGAAAATTTAAGAAAATTGTAGGAATGAAGAAATTTAAAATTCCTATCTTTTAGGTGTCATTTGAAATTCTCTAAATTTAATTTGAACAAAATACTTCATAAATTTTCATCATTTTGCTAAATTTAACTTGAACAAAATACTTTATAAATTTCCATCTTTTAGGTGAATTAAATGTGAAATATTTTGTTAAAGTATTAGTTTTGTTAAGCTTGAAAATATTAACTTTAGATAGTTGGATACATGTGTTTTTCAATACATAATCGACAAATTAGTCTTGTCGATTGAGAAATCCGTTTTATGGTAGTAGTAGCGCCCGCAAGCAAAAAAAATTATAATTTTGAAGTTAAATATGTCAACGAACATTGCATAATTTATGCAGGGGTCGGGGTTCGAATCTCGGACACCCCACTTTTCCACATTAAATTGTGTGAGCACTAGGCATTAGGCTACTAGACCAAAAAAATATATGTCAACGATATTGCAAACGTTTTAGTGGTGGAATTGTCTTACGACGATGATGTTGAAGATGATCGAGGGGAACAACTCCCGAATGAGAAAGCGCGGAGATTTTCCAATTGCTAAATGAAAGTAATACACCATTGTTTGAAGGGTTTTCGCACAATAAGTTATCTATGTGTGTGAGGCTTATAGCTCATAACTCCAATTATAATGTTCCTAATAATGGTGTGGATGATGTTACGAAGATGTTGTTGGACGCGATTCTGTTTAAATATATAATCTACCAGCAAGTTGTTATAATGCTTATAGGTTGGTCATGAAGTTGGGATTAGCGGTTAAAAAGATTGATTCTTACAAAAATGGATGCATGCTGTTTTATGAAAATGAATTTGGAAAATGATGGAGCATTGGAGGAATGTTGTTTTAATTAGTGCATGTGGCTGTAAAATTTAATGTTTAATAAATTAATAATTTTGTGTTTTTTGTAAATTAGATGAGGAAGCTTGGTAGAGGACCATTCATTAATGAGCTTCATAAGACTACATCTCTGGCCAAATGGTGATGATCGCCCAAAAAGATGCCAGATAATTGTAGCATATTGGCCCTACTTATTTTTCACTTCTCTTCTACTTCTAAGAAGAAGTGGGGTCAAACACAATTTTAACAAAGCTCTTAATAAAATAAGTGTCTTTTTTACAAAGAAGGAAATTCAATAAAAGTCAGTTTGAAAATAAGTTGTGAAAGGGAACTTTAGGACAACTTTTCGGAGGTGAAATTCACTTATGCAGGTTCGATTCCTGCCCAAGCCAACATATTCCTATTTTTTTATTAATTTTTGGTAAAATCCGCCAATCCATTTTTTCCCTTTTCATGAAACCGCGAAAACTGCATAAAACCTAGTCATATATATCTCTTCCATTTCAGTGCTTTCTGCCACACCTATGCTTGCTGCCGCCGTTGACCATTGGTGCAGGTACATTTTTATATTTTATTCTTTTCATTTAAATAGATCTTGTTTAATTTTTGTCCTTTTGTTGCTTACCTTTCCTTATGCCTTTTATATGATATATTACTATACATAATTTTTATACTTTGGTTGCTTTCTCCTGTCATCAACGGATTCAAATTATGTCATTTTGTTCTTTAATGGTAATCTTGTTAAAAAGCCCATATTAAATTCAGTATATGTTTTGTCTATTAGTACTAGCCTGCTTTTTGTTTATTATATTGTTTGATTATCTATGATCTCATATGGATCTTTATCTCGGTAAGTCTATTCAGTTTCTTACCTATTAGTTTTGTTAGATCTCTTTTTCTTCCATTTAGAATAAACGAATTGCAGCTATGGATACTAATGTCATTTTTTTGAAATTGTTTATAGATGTCTTCTAATCAGATTGATGAGCATTCAAGAAAAGTTAAAAAAAGAAAATGCATGTTTTATAAAATATGTTATGGGGCAGCGATGATTGCATATGAATATCATATGAAGTACTTGCTAAAGCAAGGTAATCGATTTCTTTATTCTCATGGATGGACTTGGGTTCGACAAACTCTTAACACCCCATGTGAAAGTTATAATATGTTTAGAATGGAAACTCATGCTGTATTGAAACTTGAAAAGTTATTAGTGAGTAAGGGTTACACCCATCAAATGAAATGACATCCTTGGAGGCACTTGTTATGTTTCTTTGGAGTTGTGCGCATAGCGAGACTAATAGAAATATTCAAAATAAATTTGGAAAATCAGGAGAGACCGTAAGTAGGAGGTTTAGTGAAGTTTTAGAAAGTTTATGTTTACTAGCAAAAGAAATTGTGAGGCCTCCTGATTTTAACTTCACAGAAATTCCGTCCAAAATCAAAGGATGATAAAAGGTATTGGCCTTATTTTGAAGGATGCATCAGTGATGGAACACATATTCCTTCCATTGTTCCCACTAAAGATCAAATTCGTTATATTGGCAGAAAAGGATATCCAACGTAAAATGTCATGTTAGTCTGTAACTTAGACATGTTAATCACTTTTGATGTTGTTGGTTGGCCTGGTACTGCGCATGACACACGTATTCTTACGTCAGTCCTTGAAGAAATGAAAAATGTGTTCCCTCATCCTCCTGAAGGTACGATTAATCTTTTTTTTTTTTATAAATAAAATTTGTAATTTATATAGTTCTCGCAATAATTTTTATGTAAACTAACAATGATATTTTTTTTATAAATATTTTTAGGAAAGTATTACTTGGTTGATGTAGGATATCCAAACATGAAAGGATATCTATCACCATACAAAGGTGAAAGATATCACATTCCTGATTTTAGAGATGGAAGTCAAGCACAAGGCATTCGTGAAGTATTCAATCATGCACATTCGTCACTTAGAAATGTCATTGAAAGAACAATTGGTGTTTGGAAGAAAAGGTGGCATATTTTATGTGATATGAGACCATTTCCACTAATCAAACAAGAAAAGATCATAGTTGCAACAACAGCACTTCATAACTTTATTCGAATATGTGGTGTTCAAGATGAGGAATTCAACAAATGGGACCAAATCACTGGATATATGTCCGAACGAGAAGAAGAAAGAAACATTAATGAAGATTCGAGTTCAAATAATTTAAGAGTACAAGATGGGAGCTACATGGATAGAGCTAGAAATCGAATAGCCACTAAGTTGTTGGAAAACAAAAATCGTTCAAGTTTATGATGTGTTATGTTTCTAATATTGGATTATTTTCAAACGCTTTCAATTTAATTTATGATAATGTTTTATATAATAATTTATAAATTTTAATTTGGTCTAAAAAAAATCAGGCCTTTACAAAATTTAATTTTTTTTAAAAAAAATGTCTTTTATTTTATTTATAATAATTTGTAATAAAATCTCAAAGCTCTTTTAAAAATATTTTGCCAAACAAATTTGAACTTAAAAGTACTAATTAAGTTGAAAAAAACAACAAATACCAAACAACTTTAACTTCAACTTCAAAATTTTAATTTTCAACTTTATTCTAAAAGTGACTTTTAGACCTAACAAAAGTAGGGCCAAACGAACCCTAAGTATATTTAAATTATTTTCAATTGAATTTTTTATGTTTTGGTGAACAATTGTTATTTGTGATTATATATGTAGGAGGAGTATGACAAACAACTTGCATAAGTTCAATTGACGAGGCTTTGTCCCTCCGAACCTATAATTTCTCTTTTAAGAAAAGTCATGTCTTTATATATAATCATTTATTTCTTTAAAACATATCTCTTATTGTATTAGTCATATCTTGAAAGATGAAAAGTAGAAGATTTTCGCATAAATAAGTAAGGGTATAAAGCTTACATACAAAAAGACACATTAAACACATTTTCATCTATGGAGTGAAATTAGTTTGTGGATATCACTTCAAAATTTACGTATGTGTCTAATTTATATTAATTTATATTAGTTATTGGTTTAATAATTGAAATGTTAGTAGAAAATTACACATGAATGAAAGATAGGCAGAAAAAGAAAAAAGAAAAAAAAAAAAAAAGACATTGTCGCTAACCCTTTTTGTGTAGCAAAACCTATCTTATTAAAAACTATATTCACAAATTTATTAGACACAACGTTGATAATAATCCATTATATTATTATATTTTTTGAACAAGTCGAAATCAATATGTTACTTTACTAGTAAATGAAGGGTAAAATTGATCAATAAAAATTCAACCCGTAAAAAGGTGTGCTCTCTTTATATATTGGTATGGAGATTACAATTTTGTTTGTTTCTTCCTTTTTTTAAGAGAACCGTTGCAATTTTATTACGCTTTTTATAGATCAACATTTTAATTTAATAGTAAATAGAGAATAAAATTGACCAATAAAAATTTTTAAAAAAAAGTGCATAACCCCTTATATATTGGCATGTATACTCTTTTTAAATTAAATAAGACTAATTGTGAGGGTGAAAGACCTATAGCATCTTTTGGAGCTTATTAGTGTTGCATGCAACCACCATGAGAATAAATAAGGCACACAATACAAGGAAGTGGGCATCGATCAATAGCTTTGATATAATGAACTCTGAAGAATTGTGGACATAGTGCACAACAACTAATGAAAAATTAATTACATTACTTGGTCTTCGTTCCTAACTATAAGTTCTCTTTTTAAAAAAAAAAAAAAAAATCATGTCTCTAAATATAATCATTTATTTCTTTAAAACATATCCCTTATTGTATCATATCTTGAAAGATAAAAAATTGAAGATTTTCGCTTAAATAAGTAAGGGTATAAAAATTACATACAAAATGAACACATTAAATTCATTTTCACCATTTAATAGACAAGTCTAGAACCCAAAATAAAAAAATTGAATACATTTTTACCACCATTTAATTTTATATATATATATATATATATATATATATATATATATATATATATGTTTCAACATAAGACCATTTACAATGGCTTGTTGAATGCCATATTCAACATGTTGAGACCATTGGAGGAGGCTATTGAATATGAGGGAAGAGGAGAGAGGTGTTGAAAAGGTTCAACATGTTGAAAGTTTGGCCCGCAGTGACACGTGGCTTGTTACGATTGGCTGTTTGGATTTTTATTTTCTTAATAATTTGGATTCAATTATTTCATAGCAAATAAAAAAAAAAAAAATTTACCAAAATTCGTGATTTTTTTCTCTACAAATAGAAATTTGGATCATTTGATTTGGACACAGAAAAAAATCAAATTTTTCACTCTCTTAATCTTATTATTAGCATTTCTTTTGAAGTTTTAGTCTTTGTTTAGTAAAATGGATCCCAATAATAATCAATTCAACACCCAAAATTCTTTTGATTACTCATTTAGCTACCAAAATCCCTACAATTATCAACAGCCAAATCAATTTCCCAACCAACATCTTCAAAACCCAAATCAATTTTAAGTTATACTTAAATAATTACTTGTGTGTTGTATGCTTAGTTTGTTGTCTTCCATTTTAAGTTATTTGTGTGTCGCGTGTTTAGTTTGTTGTCTTGCATTTTAAGTTATTTGTGTGTCGCATTTTAAGTTAAGAAAATAAAAATAAATTATTTTACAAAATTTTGTTTTTCCAAAAAAAAAAACTAAAAAATAAATAGTTGATTGTATTATTTTAATTTAATTATAATCGATAATTTTAGTTAATTATAAAAACAAAAATATAAAATTAAATAAGAATAAGAAATAAAAGGTGGTGGGGTAGGGTGTTGAATGAAAAAACTATTGGAGAGATAAAAATTGAATGGGTGTTGAATTATGAGAGAGAAAATGATGTGGAGTGTTGGGAATTGAAAAAATGGGTGTTGAAGGGTATTGAAAATTTTTTCCCATTGTACATGGTCTTAATAAAATCTCGAAACTAGAGCCTTAATAGGCTATGGATACCGGTATTAAAAAGGACAACACTAATGTTCAACTACCACTTCTCATTTCACTTCTCTCTATAAATTTGTAAATTTGTTGCATGAAAAAATTTCTTCCACATAGAAGAAACTAATAAATATGGAGTACTTAAGTTCTTTGTTGACTTTCATATAATTTTAATAGTAAGCGGAAGTTAAAATTAACCAACAAAAGTTCAGCCCTAAAGAAATATGTATTCTCTTTAAATATTGGTATAGATATGCAATAATTCATTATAATTTGTGTTTTGTTTCTTCTTTTCTTTTTAAGAGTACTGTTACATTTTTATTACGCATTTTTTGATTAATATGTTATTATATTTTTTGCACAAGCGAAAATAATAAATATGTTAGTTTAGTAGTAAACTAAGGGTAAAATTGATCAATAAAAATTCAACCCGCAAAAAGGTGTATTCTCTTCATATATTGGTATAGAGATTATATTTTTGTTTGTTTCTTCCTTTTTTTTTTTTAAGAGAATTGTTACAATTTTATTATGCTTTTCATAAATCAGTTATTTTAATTTAATAGTAAATAGAGGATAAAATTGACCAATAAAAATTCAAAAAATAGTGTATAATCCCTTATATATTGGTATGTATACTATATATTAAAAAAGACAAATTATGAGGGTGGGGGACCAATAGCGAGTTTAATGCAACCACCAACTGAATAAATAAGGCACGCAATACAAGTAAGTGGGCATCAATCAAAGATATTGTTGTAATGAACTTTTAAAAATTGTGGACTTTGTACACAATAATTAATGAAAAATTAATTACATTACTTGACATTCGTTCCTAACTACTCCCTCCATTCTTAGTTATACTCCCTCCGTCCCACAATATATGACGTTTTGGAAAAAAAAAATTGTCCCAAATTATAAGTCATTTTGCAATATCGATGTAAAATTATTCATATTCTTCCTAATTTGCCCTTGTCTATTCTCTTTTTCCAAAACTTTTTATTCAAGGTTCTCATAATCCATAATTAACTTTTTATTCACGGTTCCCATGTATTTATTGTTATTCACGGTTCCCATACTAATCCACATTAAATTAAATTAGAGACTGAACTTAACTATTGACTCTCTCCACAAATTGTTAAAACAGAAAACTAGAAATTAATTGACCAAGTTTGTAGTTTGAGAAAATAAGACAAAGTTTACTCCTAACTACAATCATAAGATAGAGGCGTGAAGAAGCAATAAACAGGTGTTTAGTTACTTACCAATATACTCTTGGATATCTTCACTCAAACATGTATCAAATGGTTGCACATTCAAGTCAAATGAAAATTGCAGTGGAGAATTTGGAATGATATTAAGATCAATATTTTGTGCTACATTGATGTTTAAATCGGGGAGATGATGCATTTCATTTGAATTTTGTTGTTGGACATCTCCATTATCAATTTCTTGATTAAAAATTTCAGCATTAAAATCTATATTAAAAAGAGAAGATTCATGATTTGAAGTCATATTGGTATGTTTTGTTTTGTTCAATAATCTTAATTTATAGAAAAAAAAAGAACAGCCACATACTAATTTGTTGGAGGGAAACTTGAAATATTTTCATGAACAAATTGGAGGTTTTTTTTAAATCAAATGGATTTTTTCAAGTTTTTACATGGGAGAAAGAGAGAAAGAGGTATCATTGCCTTGGTACTGCAATTGAAGAGAGAGAAGGAACCGTGTGAATTCAATTCCTTAGAGTTGGAGGAATTTGGACGGTGGCAATCAAGTTGGGGTAATTGTGTTGCCAAGGGTAAAAGAGGAAAAAACATATTTAATTTTAACAAAGTTCACAAAAGTTAAATATTTCTTAATATGCGTAAAAGTGTCAAAGCGACATACAATTTGGGACGGAGGGGGTATTTATTTTTATCCCTAAATGCAAACCCCTTTTCAAATTACTAGATACATTTATTATTATTTTTCCTAAACATACCCTTAATTAATACTAGTAACTTGTCTTAAAATATGAAAAGTTAATTTTTATGCACATAGAAACAAATGACAATTTGGTAATATTAACACACAACACAGACACATTAATTACACTAACAACTTTTCTTAAAAATGTGAAAAAAGTAAAGGGAGTTTAAATACAGGGACGGAGGGAGTATAATTTCTCTTTTAGAAAAGTCATTTCTCTATATAAAATCATTTATTTCTTTAAAACATATCCCTTATTGTATTAGTCAAATCTTGAAAGATGAAAAGTTGAAGATTTTTGCATAAATAAGTAAGGGTATGAAATTTACATATAAAATGAACACATTAAATTAATTATCATCTATAGGTATGAAATTAGTTTGAAAATTTACGCATGTGTCTAATTTTTATTAGTTATTGGTTTAATAATTGAAATGTTGGTAGAAAATTACACATGAATGAAAGACAGGCGATAAAATATTTGATAATTGAAATGTTTGTAGAAAATTACACTTGAAATGTTTAATAATTGATGTAATGAACTCAACAATAACTCTGGTACACTTAAAAAAAAAAAATGAGAAAATAGGCAATTACCCCTCACCTCCTAAAATTGTAAGTTTTGTCAATCACCCCTCTAACATTAACAAAACTTCAATTAACCCCCTTAAATTGCATAATGTTAATCAATTTATCCCCTCCATCAAATTTCTCTGTTAGTTAACATGACGTGGTATTTGACTGTTTACGTGGCACTGCCACATGTCATGCAACGTCACATGTGGTAATTTGTCTTAAAGAAAAAAAAAATCAGGATTTTCTTTATGGTTATGAGCAAATACCCTCCCTCAAAATTTTTCAATATGTCCTATGAACTTGAAAATTTATATATTTTTTTCTTATCCTTAACTCAAAATATATTAAAGGCAAACAATTTCTGATATATGCAATTGAAAGTAAATTGAAACTTGGCAAATAATATCAGGCCATTGTTTATCATTCTCTGATTATGATTATTCCATTTAAAACAATAAACAAATTACTTTGTTGATTCTTTTAATTTAGTTCATTGAAATCTATATATAATAGACAAATCTAGAAACCCAAAATCTAAAATTAAATTACTTTTGTACACAATTTAATTTTGTATATAAGTTTGAACATAATAAAATCTCGAAACTTGTGCCTTAACAAGCTATGGATACCACTACTTTAAAAGGACAACATTAATGTTCAACCATCACTTCTCATTTCATTTCTCTCTTAGCATTTGTTGCATAAAAAAATTTCTCTCACATAGAAGAAACTAAAAACTATGGGGTACTTAAGTTCTTTGTTGACTTTCATTTTTATTTTTGCTGATGTGGTGTTCTATATGACAAAAGATGAACCACTAGTTCCAGCATTGTTCATCTTTGGAGACTCCATTGTAGATGTCGGCAACAACAATTACATATATGCTTCTGTTAAAGCAAATTTCTTTCCTTATGGAAGAGACTTTGTGACTCGCACTCCAACGGGAAGAATGTCGAATGGAAAGCTTAGTGTAGACTATGCTTGTGTGTTTTCGCCCCCCTCAAATTATACAATTTTTCTTCAAAATGAATATTTACAGTAGACTTTAAATTATTTGCGTATTGTATGCCAAGAAGATTAAAATAGTTAAATGATCTGCAAGGGATTGTACCATAAAGTCAGTTGCAAGGATCCAAATATTTTTTTTGTTTGGTATTTGATATATATAGATTAATTCATTGCAGCTGAATACGCTGGATTTAGCTCCTACCAACCAGCTTACCTAAGCTTAAATACCAAAGGAGACAACCTCTTGAACGGTGCCAACTTCGCGTCATCTGCTTCTGGTTACCATTTTTCCATAGCTGCACTATATGTAAATATCCAAATTTATGTTACATGACATGAATATATTAATTGGTGCGTATTTTATTTATTAGAAAAAAAAAATCATTATGATGTTTCATGTGTGTAGCATGCAGTTCCATTAATGCAGCAGTTGGAACTTTATAAGGATTGTCAAAAGGAATTGGTTAAAATAGCAGGGAAAACAAATGCAACTTCAATTATATCTGGTGCAGCATATATTCTTGTTGCTGGGGCTGGTGATTTTGCAGAAAATTACTACATATATCATTCAGGCATGGCCTCTCGACCTTGTCATTTTAACTTAGAAAACCTTTAAATTATGATTGGTTAGAAAAGAATGGAGCGGATAAGGGAGGGATTATTTTAAACCTAATTTTTGGGAGGCAAGAATTAAAATATCTCTTGGTTTAACTATATAGCTATCCTCTAAAGGTATATATGACTCGGTCTAACTATATAGCTCTTCTCTAAGGTATATATAAATTTGGAGAGAAGATAATATCAATGTTATAAATCGTGAATAATAATTGTTTGATTAATTCTATTATGCAACAATGTTATAGCAACTCTATTTAACAATAACTTGCACTGAATAATGTATCACATACGATTTAATATTAGAAATGAATAATAGAAATGTGAATAACAACGTTGAATATTATAATGTTAAAAAATTAAAAAAATTCACTCCATTAGAATATTGTACTCATCGCAAAAATTATATAAATTTTCTTAGTTGATTTTGTTTTGAATTTACATGTTTATGATAGGACTTGTATGCACTAGGAGCAAGGAAGATTGGTGTAACAATGTTACCTCCAATTGGTTGCATACCTATAATCATCACTCTTTATGGCTCCGGTAACAACAAGTGTGTGGAGGAAATAAATGACGTGGCTTTAAACTTTAATAAAAAACTCAATTTCACCACAGAGAACCTTGTAAAAATGCTTTCTGGCCTCAATTTGGTCTTCTTTGACCTCTATCAACCTCTTTATGAACTTGTTACCAAACCTTCTAATTATGGTACAAAATCTAATTATGCATTACCTATAAAGCTATATTATGTATGATTTATGAACAACAAAGATTATTAATTTGTTTGTTTCTATGCGTGAAATTACTTCACTTTCTCAGGGTTTTTTGAAGCAAGAAAGGGTTGTTGTGCATCAGGCTTGGTTGAGGTTGGTTTTACGTGTAATCGAAAGTCCATCGGAACATGTGCAAATGCATCTGAGTATGTATTTTGGGATAGTTTGCATCCCACACAAGCTACAAACAAGTTTTTGATAGATCGTTTGATTCCTGCTATCATCTCCCTTGTATATAATTAGTTTATGATTGAAATATATGTATTTACCAAAAGAAAAGTCTCTTTTGGTAAATACATATATCTATCCAGTGTTATTTTAGAGGTCGACTTTTAAGTTATTTAATTATAATAAGTTGGTTTTTAAGTTTTTTCCCGTAGAACTTATATTCTTGAAGTTATTTAATTGTGAATTCATGAATCCAGAAGGTTAATAATACCAGCTTTTATTATATGTATGCCAATTTTTGTTTGTTACAATTATATGCATGCCAATTGATATACTGTCTAAACTCTAAAATGTTACATAAAGCTTTTTCACAAAATGCACTATAAACAAAAGTGCCTATGTTAGGGGTGGATTTTATTAACATTAGTATTTTCACCATTCATGATCATACACAGCTTTTGTTTTCCAATGCAGGAATGTAGCTCTCTTAACAAATAAATTAAGCAGACAATAGATTAATAAATTGTTCTCACATTTCTCATAAGAGGTATATTAATAATGAATTCATAACAAAATTAACAATTATATTAATATATAGCTTGATTGGCACAAAGAAAACAGAAAAGAATATAACAAAAATTCTTTGTGAAATGCAAAATACTCAACCACGTAAGGATTGCATTGTGTTATTCATGAAAAACAGAAAACGGAAAGAACAGAAACACCACAATGGAAATTACATCAAAGCTTAGTACAAAATGTCTTAGATCAAACTGGTAACTTAAACTCAACGACGAATCATACAGAAGTAGAGGGTTAAATTCATGCTAACCGCAGGAGCACCAACCACCACACGTGCACCCTCCGTGAACCTTCTAGCCTTGACCATAAGCTCCCAACCTCCTCCAATCTTGAAGTTTGGAGCAGGATTCATCAAAAAATTGAGGGTGTAGTTCCATATGTTTCCATTTTCGTCCACCATATCTACTATCGAAGTTTCTCTATCCAAAGCCATTTGAGCAAAACCAACTGTCATACCCCAAATTTTGACCTAAGGCCCCACTGACACACGTCTCCGAACTCAGATCAGACTCACATTTCAGTGAAAAAATTCGGCAGGGAGGTATTTTGAAATACCTCATAAAGTTCCGAATCGGGCCCTCTTCTCTCAGTCTTTAATTATTTATTTCCATCTTTTATTTTTTTTATTTATTTATTTTATTTTAGAATTCTAATTTTAATTTTAGTCCAAGATTAGATTAAATTTTTCTTTTTTATTTATTTTATTTAAAACCAAAAAATATAGATATTATCCTTTTATTATTAATTTTTCTTTTTTATTAAATCCCAAAATTGTCCAAAGTCCCAAAAATGTCCATGAGTCCCAAGAACAGTCCAGGTTCATGCGTAACAAATCACAAACCATCATCCTCATCCTCATCCAGTCTGTTACGCGCCTATCTCCGTCTCAATCTCCTAAAATCTGCAATTTTTGTAACAAATCCTTGTCCCCAAACAGCACTATAAATACATAACCTGCATAACAAAGAAAAAGACAACAGAATACGGGAACAACAAAAAAACAGAGGCATCGCACAGAACTGCAGTACGCCAACACAACAGAACAACAGAGCCGAAATTCATCACAGAAACCCTCGGCCGAAAAGACACAAGTATTCCAAAACACTAGCCAACAACACAATCTTCACAAGCACACCGCTGCTGCTTATTTTACTTTGAGAATCCATCAAAATTGACCGGTGGCTGCTGTGGCTTGTTCTGTTTCATTCCAATCGGAAGGTTGTGGCTGCGCTCCAAAGTTAAAGAGGTTTCATCGTAAAGAGAACTGGTGGCCCCTTCGTATTTAATCTCTCTTGCATTTTTATCGCATATTTATTTTTCATTTAGAATGTATATTAGGTTAATGTAAAATCATTCATGCATTTTTAGTTTAGGTTTATTATCATGCATGTTTACTTTTCCGTCATTTATTTTATTACGCAGACCTTAGAATGTAAATAGGCTTTGATGTAATAGTCGTAGGTGCATGTGTGCGTGCGTGTGTGTATGCCTCTTATCTGCTTTGTAGTTTAGGTCAAAGGTCCTCGTGGTGGTCCACCGCCACCATGAGGTACCTACGCTTTATTTTTTATGCTCCGTTAGTTTATATATTTATTCAAAAATCATAAAAACATGCAAATAACCAAAAATCACCAAAAACGTTTTCATAAACAAACCTTGATCCAAATCAAGTGATCGTCTTTATTTTATTTCTTTCATAAATCAAAATTGCAATCAACTTTAAATCTACTTTAAGTCATTTTCTTTTAACAAAAATACAAACCAATTCTTATTTTGCCACTTGGCTTTTCCTTTTAAATTTTTTTCAAAACTAATAAAAAACACAAAACCAATCAAACGTTGTTTTCTACCCCGAACTACGAGGTTTTGATCCTTTACGGGTACGTAGGCAGAGGACCATGTCCTTCCAAACAATAAAAAAAATGTAGATAAATTAGATCTCACTTTCTTTTTCTTTTAATCATCACATTACTTCTTTCTTTTCAAAAGCAGGCAAGTTATAGCGCATTAAATTAAATAAAACCAAGAGGTTCCCGTAGAGTACTACGGACGTAAAGGGTGCTAATACCTTCCCTTTATGTAACTAACCCCCGAACCCTAAATCTTTTCAATATGGGGTGTTTTGAACTTTTTTCCCCTTTTCCTTAAAAATTAAATGTTCGGTCGTGAAATAAATTAGTGAGTCAAAAGCTAATCAAATAGCCTTGATCTCCGAAAAATGACGCGACAGAAATGGCGACTTCACTGGGGACGCCCCCTAAAGAGGGTTGAGCCTAACTTGGCCTTATTTAATTCTCTATGCTATAACTTGCTTAAAACAAAAAAACAAAAAAACAAAAAGATGGAAATAGTTGTACATACTTTCTCTTTTCGTTCTCCTCTTTTCTCTTAACATGAGTGGTGAGATAAGTCCTACACCCGGGCTTGAGAGAAACATAAGATAGGACGGTGGTATAACCAAAGTGCCTTTCCGAGAGTCAAGTCTCGTGTTTGGGTTCATGTGGTACAACCCCACTCAATGGAGGAATCTTGGAAGTAATTTTATATTGACATGAGTAGTCGTGTTGGCATTGTATTTTCAAGTGACCGTCGAAGTTGAGGACCTTTAGTTACCTTAAACCCATCTTGGCCTTTTAGGACGTAGTGCGGTGGCTAATCAAGAGTAGTCTTGAACTAGTTGATACGCGATACTACACTCAAACGAAACTTTCCTACGAATCTTATTGGATCAAGAGTAGTCTTGTAACTCGATAATATTCGGAAGTGGTTAATGACTTTGGGAACTTGGTAGAACCCGTGATACAGGTACATTTGAAACCATAGTCCCTACCAAATGGCGTTGTTACCCTTAAGCTCCGACATTGTGGACCTAACATCACCACGTTTTCACCGTTTGTGTAGCATAATCATGCATACATGCATTCATTCATAAAAACTTTTTCTCACTAATATCGAAGGACTTAGATAAGTTCTTGTAAACATCAAAGATAGGGTCCTTATAAGAAGGAACACCAAGAAATCCAAACTTCAAAAATCTTAACTAAGCTTTAGCTTTTGTTAAGAACTTTTTCCTTGGTTTCGTTCTTACTTTTGAAAGGGAACCAATTGCAACGTCTTTACAATTTTTAAATAAAACAATGTTCCTTATCAAGTTTACAATTACTTTGACAAGTCCTTCAAAAAAGAAACGTGTCTGTTTTTGCATAAGCATGCATCATTTGCATTCATAGTTTCAAGTCAGAGTCTTACACTGTGTCTTTTCTACTAAAGGTCAGTCCATCTCAAAAGAGTCATGGCATCGTCATCTGGAACCCACTCGCATTTACAACACTCGAACAATCATGAGGAAAAGATGGAGTTCCTCGAACAAGAAAATCAACTGCTTCGTGAGGAAGTGGCAGTCATGCGAACTAAGATGGATGAAATGACTGAATTGATGAAAGCATTGACGGCTGCACATAATCAACCACCACCTCCTCCTCCTATCAGCACTCAGGCCGAAGCAACCGTCTCTATTGCCCCCGAATGGGCGATACCTGTCAGTATTCCACCAAATTCTATGCCAGAAGGTCGTCCTTGGGGTGTCCCTATTTGTCTCAATGAAGTATTCCACCCTATTGCTTGTGAATCTCAGATGCCTACTCATCAATATGCAGCTCATGTTCCTCCGCTTCCTGCAAAAGCTCCTCCAGTTGTCATGACTTACTCAACACCTATGATGCATACCATTCCACAAAATGAAGAACCCATCTTCCATTCAGGGAACATGGAGCTCGATGATAGAATGAATGACTTGCGGGAAAAATATGATGAAATGCATCGAGAAATGAGGGCTCTCCGTGGGAAAGAAAAATTTGGAAAGACCGCTTATGATCTCTGTTTGGTGCCGAATGTCCAGATACCTCACAAGTTCAAGATCCCAGATTTTGAGAAGTATAAAGGGAACTCCTGCCCCGAGGAACATTTGAAAATGTATGTAAGAAGGATGTATGCATATGCTCGAGACGATCAGGTCCTCATTTGCTACTTTCAAGAAAGTTTGGCTGGTCCCGCCTCAAAATGGTACACGAATCTAGAGAAAACGAGAATCCAAACTTTTCGTGATCTATGTGAAGCTTTTGTGGAGCAATACAGTTATAACATGGATATGGCGCCGGACCGAAGTGATCTTCAGGCTATGACTCAAGAGAGCAAGGAAACGTTCAAGGAGTATGCCCAGCGATGGAGGGATACCGCTGCCCAAGTCAGCCCGCGTGTAGAAGAGAAAGAAATGACCAAGCTCTTCTTAAAAACTCTCAATCAGTTCTACTACAAGAAGATGGTCGGAAGCACGCCCAAGAACTTTGCTGAGATGGTTGGTATGGGTGTACAATTGGAAGAAGGAGTCCGAGAAGGACGATTGGTCAACAATACCCAAGAAATTGCCGACTAGGTGGAGACAGGATCTCTCTTGCACCTTCCATCAAGGGGCACAAGGTCCTGACGTTGAGCACTGTTTCTCCTAGGAAATTGAAGTCCAGAAGCTGATCGACGACAATGGGTTGCATTTCGAGAAATTGAATCCGAGTGTGTAGCTGCAATTGGGTCGACGTTTTACCTTCTGCTATTCAATTTGTTTCCAGTGATGTGTTTGTTCGTCTATTATCTTTTCAAAAAAAACATCCTTTCATCCCGCCCAGGATGAGAGTGAACTAGTGTAGGGCTTTTTGCTTTAAGATTTGTCATCATTAATAAAAAGGTCGTTTTGATCCCGACTTTACTTTCATTTTGTGCTTTTTCTTGGAAAAATGGTAATACAAAAAACCCAAAAAATAATTAATCATTCACAAATATCTGCATAATCA